>NC_091936.1:40203962-40853962 GCF_041260155.1 Ptychodera flava
GATTTGAGATATATTGTGTTGATGTATATATATATATATATATATATATATATATATATATATATATATATATATATTTATATATGTTTGTTTGTTTGTTTGTGTGTGTTTGTATGTTAGCATGTATGTATGTGTGTCTGTACATGTGCATTTCATTTCTCAAAGTGAATTCTTTTTTCCACATCTCATCTCGTCGCATGTCAATTGTTCATTTACAAATAAAAAAAACATTTTCAGGCCTGACCCCTAGTTTCCTCTGAAGGTACAGAGGGCATTTTCCGAGCACATTTTATGTTGATATGTGTACAGCCCCCCACAACGATCACGTTTTAGGGCGTTTTAAGCAGTCAAGTCTAGTTCCCAACAACCATTTTCTGATTCTCTCCTCGGTACAACTCTGAAATTCGACCATGATCGACTACCGGAAGAAGATTTCTGCTGAGTCTGCAAATGTGGGAGAGATTCCATCGGGAGTCTCTGTGAGTTCGAGTTGTCAACAGATGGCGAAGATTTTACTATATTTCAAGCCTTTCCTTTCACAAAACTTGCTGTTTGAGATAAGACATTTAATCTCGCTGTGGAAAACGAAAGGCAGTTTCCATGACATTACTGTGACCCCGTACTTCTCAGTTCGAGCGTTCATACTTGTGTCAAGATGACGTCAGAATTGCCGTTGTCGTGCATCTTCTTGCCCTGTCATAGTCTTAATATTTTAAAAATTCTACTTCGCACACTAAAGATATGAAATGAGGTCTTGGACCACACCACGGCACCATCAGACCATAGACAGTTACAGAACACTACTGAGCGACAGATTTAATCTTGTTTTGTACCTTTGTAAGACAGAATGTAAACTAGAGACAGTAGAGAAAATCGCATAACTGCTTCTGTTTGTTGCCGCGGTTCGGCCATATCGCAGAACGAAAACATTAGGGAAGCTTACGTCGGACTCAGAACCTGGAAAGGAAAGTTGGAATAGAAAGTAAGTGGGAATAGCAATGAAGGATGTACCCACTCCTGTGATTGAAGATTGCCAAATTCGAACGCGTGCATAGTAGAAGTGGTGGATCGGTCTAAGTTGAATGTAAAATAGCATTCAGGAGTGTCGACTTTTTAAAAAAAACACGTACGCCCTAATATCACATTATCAGCTCAACATTTAAATGTCCAAATCTTATCTCAGTAACGTTTCCGTCCGAAGTTCAGAGTTCAGCGTGTACCGCCGCGTTACTGTCAAGTTTGCAACTGTGACAAACGATTTGCGAGATGTGTGATAAATCACTTTGAAAGTAGACACTGGCGAATGTCAGCGTGTTGATAAATAACACAGCCACTGAGACAATCATCACCATTTGTCAAAAGGTAATCATCCCAGTCGAGGTCACTGGAAGTTCAACGTTGGCGACGCTGTTCACGTGCTCCTGCATTCGTAGCCGGGGCAAGGTCAAATGATTTAATTTGTGGCCACTCTCTGGCCACACAAAGCCTACAATAAAAATAAAATACTGATTAATTTAAATTAAACAATTCACTTCGAAACTTTATCTTAATTTTAGTAATTTTGTAAAATCCTTTGAAAAATTGATACCAGTCGCTCGGGTCCCGTGTACATTTAAAACATGTATTCAGTATTTGACTTCCATCAACCTGGAGAAATATGGAGAAAAGTCAGTCAAAGGCAGCCTTCAAAAACGCAATTTTCAAGTACGCTCTTATCTACTAAAATATCCTCCTGTCCTAACGTGCCCCCCTGCCGACATCAAAATGATCTAAATGCTAACGTTGTATGCATCGTGTTGTGCACTGTTACAGTATACCTCAAACTGGTCCTATCCAACGTGCAATTGGCCCTTATACATTGGAGTTTATCAAAATTGTTGTCAATGTTAAAATCAAGAGGTTGCATAGTAGAGCAGTCAAGTTAGTTCTTGATAGGCGAAAGTTTTCATCGTCATCGTTGGCCTTATCTCATCTAAAATGGCATCCGATAAACCATCAGTTAACTGTGATGACTTGGAAACGTGTAAATAGTTTTGCCCCTCCAATATTTATCAACTGATTTTCAAGAGTTAATTTTATCAAATTTTTCCAAACGTTTTACAAGATCTGCTGTCAGTAACAAATTAATGGTGCCCGTTTCCCGTCTACAAAAGGGTAGAAACACTTTTCTGAGTAGTGGCACTAGGCTTAGTTGGAATACTCTACCCTCTGACATAACATCCCACAGAGAAATTTGTAATTTTAAATCTTTAGTGAAGAAATATGTTTAATTTGTACTCATTGTTTTTGTGATTTGTTAATTTTATATGTCCTTTTGTCAACTTTATATGTTCTACTTGTCAATTTTACTTTTATATGTTATGTACATTTATAGCTTGTTTTATGCAGGACGTCATGGGAGATCATAGAACACCATTTGTGTGGGAAATGAATTGACTTATCCTGTTAATTTAAAGCAAAATAAATAAATAAATAAATAAATAAATAAATAAATAAATAAATAAATAAATAAATAAATAAACAAATAAACATCACAATACATTTTGGCGAGGTCGTCTCAGCTGAGTAGTGTTTAGCTTAATAAGAGACAAATAATACGATTTTGATCCTCGAGGTGTTCGTGAATGCTGCCTTAATGCACACGTAGGCTAGGTGATATCAGGGGTCTCACATCAGTAATTTATCGTATGTTTGTCAGAATATAACTGTAAGTCGGACGTGCATCGTTAAGGGATCATCTCAAACAACGAGTTTAGGACAATTTTGTTGTTTAATTCAGACTGTACTTTCGCCAACTGTGTATTGTGATGGTTTAAGGACGACACCCCCGGATAATTACCACCCTGACTTACTACCCGCCTATTAGGGTATATAGGTTAGAATGAGTGTCATGTGAGTAAATGTCCGGGGCTCAACTGTCTCAGGAATATTATTTGAAACGTGGGGTTATATATTGTTCATTGTCTTGAGGCATACTGAAAAAAGAGGCAGATAAAACTTACATTCAGTACCACGCACAAACAAAACGTAGTTGGAGAATCATGTGTGTTGATGAGAAATGGCGTAATTACTCTCGGGAAACCGTAATTATTTACTGCCCAGGGGGGTCGGAGGAATTTCGGAAACTTCCAAATTTCGAGTAACCGCCCCTTGCCAACCATGATGAATTTGAGTAACCCCTCTCTAGCTCAGAAAGTTTGACTGACATCCCCAGTTAGAGGGTTAAATACCAATACATGTATTTGTAAAATTTACAAAAATGCAGCGATAGTAAAGACGTTTCAAATCCTGATGAACCCTGGTAAATCATTATCGGTTATCTCGTGACGGGTGAGAAAGGTGAAACCAACAAAATGAAATTCAAAGTGGCAACAAAATACAGATCAGGGTTTTCACTAGGATATCTGACTGGGCAGAATTTGAAAGTACAGGGGGAGAACATGCGAGATGATGAGGGCGAAGTGTCAGAGGGGGCGTCCTCTATCTTGCGTGGAAAATTTTGAGAAATTGATGTGTGCAATGGTGCAGTCTGGTGCAATCTAAGAGGTGTTTTGAATTTGCTTTTTTATTAAGTAAGACTTTTAGAACACCCCAATGGGGAGAGCACGAGAGGGGTGCCCCCTCTCGCATCGAAAATTTCGAGAAATTGATGTGTGTAATGGTGCAATCTGAGAGGTATTTCAATCACATTTTATTTTGCACTCAGAATAATTGTTGGAAAATTACATTGAACACTGTATTTTTACGACATTTTTGCATGATTAGTGTTTTAGTCACAATATTCAACAACGTTAACCAAACAATGACAATGCATTTTGTAAAAACAGATCTCAGTTTGCTATAGATTGAAGACCAAAGAATTTGCAAGAATGGAAAATCTGTGACCTTCTTGTGTCATTTCTCCAGCTGCCAGCTTCCAATGAAAAGCCTGAAGTCAATTTAATTATATGTTTCTGTGATAATAAATTTTGAATTCACAACAGTTCAGTTTTGTCATAGATCCTATGAAAAATTTGAGTAATTGATGTGTGCAATGGTGCAGTCTGGTGTAATGTGGGAGGTGTTTTCGATGTCTTTTTACTAGTAAAGCTGTGAGAACACCCAAAAGGGAGAGCTCGAGAGGGGGTAGTGCCCCCTCTCGCATCGAAAATTTTGAGAAATTGATGTGTGCAATGGTGCAGTTGGAGAGTTATTTCAATTTGTTTTGCATCAAAACAATAAATAGAATTAGTAAATCCTCTCAAACATATTTCATAGACTGAAGTGTCATGCTACATTGTCAAGTTTTTGATGAACTACTGGCATTCATTCAAGACGCAAATTCTATCGCCTATCCATTATACTGAACACTTAGGGGCTTGTTTTATCTAGGGATAGACTGTTGAACAGCTCTTTAACAGTTGAGTGACATTTTGTCAACTTCTCTTGGTACTATCAGAGGACTAAAAATGTCTTCCTATTCCCTGTTGCCACATTTACATTTCTTTCTGTTGACAAAAATGATAAAAAAGAAGAAAGTTCTGGAACTACGATAATTTCAACTCTCTCTCTCTCTCTCTCTCTCTCTCTCTCTCTCTCTCTCTCTCTCTCTCTCCTCTCTCTCTCTCTCTCTCTCTCTCTCTCTCTCTCTCTCTCTCTCTGACACACATGTATTTTGAGTTTCTGCTCGAAATTCTGTTCGGGGAGTGGGTCATTTTAAACTCAGAAAACTACAGCAATTGTAGTTGTCTTTGGGTAGCCCTAAAAAGGGAAAGACAAACTTTTGCCCAAGCCTTCGTCAACGAAACTTTCATCCATTATCTTACCAAATCACGAATATAAAATAATTGTCAAAGTGCAAAGTTTTGTGTTAGAGAAACAAAATACCTTACATTTTACCTCTTTTCGAAATTAAAAATGGCCGCCACCCCGTGTTAACTCTATGGGAAGAACATTTGCGAGTTTCGAAAAACTTCCTTACTCCAAGAGCTTCAAAATAAACCCCCACAAGTGGTAGATCAGAAAATAATTGTGAAAAACCCAGAGACTTATTCTACCTTCATATCATCACAAACCCGTGAAAGGATTAAGGCCTCTTCCATTCTCGCCTCCATCTTGATCACGAGGCATTTGTAAATTCAGCGTGACGATTTTGTGTTTTGTCCTCAGACACTATACATATAGCTTATACTATGCCCTAATCCGTTACAAGTGTATCTCTAAGACGAAATGTAAGTAAACAGATAGTTTTGATTGTCAACAAATACAATTTGATCTCCAAGGTCTAGTGCATTACGTCACCATTGATGACTTATTCCCTGTTGGAACCTGGAACTTGAATGTTAGATGCAAAGTTAACTGTTCAAGACATTGACTCAGAACTGAACAATATGGTACAATGTCCCGTTCTGATTTCAAAATTTGAATAAATCACGGACATATTAAAGCCCTACTAGCTGTAACTCTTGAAATTTGTTGACCTCAAAATATCGTCCTATTCTCTCCTTGTTTTCTCTGAATTCTACCCTCTGAAGGGATATGGGTTTTAACTGCATTAAGAAACTATTTCTTTGTGAAACATTTGACAACTAAACTCTAATTTAACGGTAATTTTGATTTCCCGCCATTTTTAAAAATTTGAAATATTACAGAGGAAACAGAACATGCAATGTCACAGTTGGAAACATTCACCTATGTGCAGTTTATGTGAAGTTTTCAGTGCAGATATGCACAGTATCCACGGTTTTTGTGTTTTCACCTGGGGATGCGATTTAATGAGTGGGCACACATTTAATTGTCAATGAGAATCTTTATCTTGTTCAAAATGGCACATACAGTCCTAGCGGGTAGTTAATAATAAGTGTATACACACACCTAAATTAGTACATTCTCACAAACTTATTTAAAGGGACATAAGCTGTAACTCGTGGCAAGTTTTTCAGTATTCTGCTTCTGTTTATCAACAACCGTGTCTGACCCTAATCCGTTTGTCGTGCTGAAATTTTGAGTGCTCTTTTTGTCAAGACAGCTTGTATGTGTGTAGTGTTCATTGTTTATTGTTTATAAATGAATTCTAGTCCGGACTTGAATACAATTTTCAACAATAATACTCATAGGTTGTGTTGATATGCTAAATACTTGGCGTTAAGTTACAGTTTAGGTATTCAATGAAGAAAGTGTAGGGAAACCACAAAACAAAAGTTCTGAAAAAGTAGCCAAAAGATACAGCTTATGGAGCTTTAAGTTTGAAAGTAAAATCGTAAAAATACATGTACTGCTAAAAGATACGGGTAGTGGGGCTTTAATATTACGCAGAAACAAATTTTACGATTAAATGAACACAAAATTACCAGATACTAGATATACACAAAGGCACGATGTTGAGGAGCAGTGACAGATAAACTGACAGTGAGAAGTTGTAGTTGTGCTGTAAGTGGTGTGTAGAATGATCCGGAATGTCAAAAGCAACGGCAGTCCAGTAATTAAGCAACGGGAATACTCCATAATTACCACAGCACGTCTTGAGTGATCTTGTCAGTAACCTCCTTTCTGTTTCACTGGATAGGATCGGGTCTATCT
Source organism: Ptychodera flava (assembly GCF_041260155.1). Lineage (NCBI taxonomy): Eukaryota > Metazoa > Hemichordata > Enteropneusta > Ptychoderidae > Ptychodera > Ptychodera flava. Next base: position 40,210,521 of record NC_091936.1, read on the forward strand.
CAAAAGCCGCATTAAACACAAGCTCCACAGTATGCTTGGGGTTGTGAACTATGCACGCCACAGACTGGGGCAGACGAAATATTGCTCGACAAGAATGTCTGTCTGTCTGTCTGTCTGTCTATTTATCTATTCATCTTTCCATCTATCTACCTATCGAACTGTCAACGTTTGTCGTGCGACAGTTTACATTTTTAAGGTTACAAACTCTAAAAATCACTCTTGTCGGATAAGAGTAGGCCTATATATGAAAGCAAAGATATCGGGGTAGCGTATAGTACATCACATCAACACAATGTTTCATATCATATCAAATCACATCACACCACATCATCTCATGCCATAACATATATCTTTCTACTAATATCTAATATAAACAGTATCAAAGTTGTGTACAATACTAGCAGTGGTCACAATTTGGTGCCATGCTCTCGTTGTACAGTTTGGCACAAGCGTGACCAGGGACAACAGTTCAATACTGTAGGCCTAATTTTCGAATCTCAAAGCTCACGGTGTTTCAGAAACCGCATAGGAAAAGATCACTGGAACATTACTTTTGAGCTTTGTGTCTGACCTGAAAGTATTAACCTGCTACAGTCATTATAATGGCAATGTAATTCTGTGAAACATTTCATTCAATAAAAATGAGATTTTATGGGTAAACAGTATAGATAGGCACTTTCTATGACGTAAGACTCCATACAGCACCAAAATTACATCGACTTGTGTTTTCCGATGGAAGATTGGATTTTCACTTTCCATTTTTAAATGTAAACTCTACGGTTCCCTGATATCTAAAGGCAACATATCTCACGAACACAGAAACAACTTATTTAAAAAGAGCACTCCGTGAAGGACTTTGCACATAGGGCCATAGCATAGGCCCTTTGGCTGAATATGCTTAATGAATAGCTTTTAGAAAATGAAAATTGCGCCGTCAATCATGACATAAAGTATACTCGCTCCTAATTTATATAGTAAGTCGAGAGGCACACGACAACTCACGGAAGCAGACAGTCTATATCCAAATCTTCAAGTGCCAAGTGAAGTTTTACAAAACTATGGGACCTAAGAATCGCATTCCTCCACGGTTCATGTTGACGGCATCATTCATAAATTCATATCTACAACTTTTCAGAGAGGAAACACATGGGCGTTTTAATTGAAATTATATTCTACACAAAGTTTTTAGCTGGTTTGTTTTTGCGATCATCTTCACTTTTACCGTTACCATAAAAAGACTTAGGCCTAAGTGGATTCTTTGCCCCGAACCCCCCCCCCCCTTCATTCGAGCCGACTCTTGATCAAACTATCTACAAATTTAAGTCGCTTTCACTCTCTTTTTTCGGAGAGAGAGAGAGAGAGAGAGAGAGAGAGAGAGAGAGAGAGAGAGAGAGAGAGAGAGAGATGATGATGATGATGATGATGATGATGATGACCATGATGCAGTTCACGCTAAAGGGACTGTTGAAATGCCAACCATGCTGTGCGCGACAAAAAATCGCAGGGGGTTCCTTGGCATGGATACCGGCCTGCTGTGTAGGCCTACTAGGCTACAGCAATTTTTACTATCAATGGGCGGAGAAATTTTATCATTTTTGCACTGCAGGAAAGTTCAAAAAAAAGTCCAGTGGGAGAGCAGGGAGAAAGATTCGGGTTTTTGAGGTGTTTGTCAAGGGCGAGGGAAATATAAAGTGACGATGAGAAGGCAGTAGAGGGTTTGTGATTGGAAGAAAAACAGACAGGAGTTTTCTTGTGGGGGTTTGGGAAAATGGACAGCAGTAAGTTTAGGGTTTTTTTTGCTTTTTTTTTAATGTTGTCATTTGTAACGGGTGAGTTGAGGACACCTTTCTCTTCTAAAGTGAAAGGGACACATCGGAATGTTAAGGTGTTATAATATCTTAGAAATAATGAGCATTTTCAGGCGAAAATCCGGGCAAAAAAGCAGATCTTGTGACAATTCAGCTTTCTTGTCTTCCCTTGTCGTGCAGAGAGAGAGAGAGAGAGAGAGAGAGAGAGAGAGAGAGAGAGAGAGAGAGAGAGAGAGAGAGAGAGAGAGAGAGAGAGAGTGTGTGTGTGTGTGTGTGTGTGTGTGTGTGTGTGTAGCCTGCTTGGACCACAAAGCCCTTCCCATTCGTGACCTGATCGGAAAGGAATGTTTTACGCACGCTATGGTTGTATTGAAATTGTAATGTCTGAACCTCTTCGCGGCTTTCATCGATGGTTTTTTAGTTCATATCTTTGTACAATGTAACACTACGACTGGACATAGGTTATTGTAAGAAATATCACGAGTGGTGCACTTGCGCAATCATGCTCTTGTGTCCCATTCATCAAAAGTGATAAGGCTTAATATTTTACATATAAACAGAATTACTAAAACATCATACAGTACTCCTGACAGACTAGACGTTGACCTCGGACTCGTACTCTGTATCCGAGATCATATTAAAGATACTGATATCGTTAGGATCTTTCACTGGCATATGTAACGATTTAGATGATTTCCTTTAAAATATTATCATATATAACTCAATGCACAGTAAGAGGAGATGAAAATGAGATAAAGCTCCTGTGGGTGTGATATGACGGAACCGACTCTAGCCCCTATTAAAGCTCACATGATCCAACCGCACTGCCCACGGCATCGTAATGTCACTCAAAGCACACCCTCACTTCACCGCTCAAATCCTTCCCACAATTCCGTAATTCTGAGCTCGGCGCATGCCCAGTGACCTTGTTTTAAGACAAAAAGGGAACCAGTTCAAATTTTGTTCAATTCATCTGTCGATTTCAGGCGCCAAAATGTGTACTTTCCTCAGGATACTGGGCGATCGGTAATCTGAATGAACCAACCATAATGGCCAAAGAGATGATAGGTGGTTGCTGTGTTTGTTCGGACGAACGTGGTTGGGCAGAAAATCCGCTTGTATATTGTGATGGCCACGGCTGTAACGTTGCGGTCCATCAAGGTATAGTATACACACGCTGTATTCCGGTGTCACCTCGCACGAAAACAAAAAAATAGAAGATCAGCTCGTCGGACATTTTACTCATACCAGTACTATTTTAAAGCATATCTCATCCTAAATGCACTGCTCCGAAATTCGCTGTGTTTTTTGGCCTATTTTGGACCGAGAGGCTATCGCTAGTTGTAGGAAAACATCCGGTGTAGATATTTTGTCGCTGAGAGGAAAGAGAGAGCACGTATGCTCAAGGTCACAAGACGATTTAACTTTCGCCTCAAGGTTTTCACCGATGTTGTACATAAGCACTTTCACCTTCAACTCGGACTAAGTTCATACACCGTGTCGATTATCCTGATTTGATGTTTTAGCTGGTATAAGTGCGTAAACTAGATGAATGCATGGTTGGCGCTGGGTGCAAAGTACAGCCGATTCCTACAAAACATATACGGTACATACATCCCACATTTGTTGTGACCGATATGGCCAAGCTTAATTGATGTATGAATTAGATTGTCAAAGTTCCGGATTCAAAAAGTATTGCTCATCATGGACAATCCCAATGAATGCGCCGTCTTCACGGGCTCGTTGTTTTGTATTTGACGTTTAACGATGAGCAGGCAAAGAAGCTTACACTTGACATATGTGGTAATGCCAGGGCATGATTAAATATTTACAATGTACATTTTGTATAAAATAATATAATATATAATATTCGACATCTTATATGTGTATTATGATGTAATCGTGGCATTTTGACAAAACATTACAGTCTCTTGCCTAAAAAGGAGAAGGATATTAATGACTTTATAGCACTATTATCAGTGGATACAGTATGGTAAAATAATAATAATAATAATAACAATAACAATAATTTTTTAAAAAGTTATAAAACTGATAAAATTTAATCACTGGAGTCTCAAACTGTGAACGAAGAACAATATTTGGTTGTGGCACAAGCATTACACTAAATCAAACTTATTGTGGTTGTGATATTTAAAGGCCCGGGACTCAATCCCCAGGATCAAGTTTGTTCTAGTCTAGAGGGTGATGTTAGTGTCATAGCCTTTTGTTTTCCATTGAAATTGAAATCTACTCAGTAAATTTCCTGGCAAACAATCGGACACTGGACACAGGCCTTTCAAGACACATGGTTACTATCACCTTTTTTGTTCAGGTGCAACAGAGGTTAGATGACAGGCAGTCATGAAGACAGTTTAAATGCCCAGAAGGACTTGATTTGTTGAAGAAAGAGTTTCTTCCATTTTATTTTACTTGCTACTGAAGGATGCAAGCCTGGCTTTCTCTGCAACATGCAGTGTAGTCATATTTAAAGCTCAGCTTTCTCAGGTAGCCAGGTGCCAAGGTGTCCTTTTAAACTGCATCATTTTGGTGGAAAGAGGAAGGGTGCTGATTGTAAAGACCTCCAATAGTAATGACATTAGCATTTATCTGAAGCAATCAGAAAAATTGGCTTAGTACTGGAATAAGATCAGCTGAGATCTTGAAAATATTGAATTAGAACATGAACAATGAGTTGTTGACATTTGATATTTTCTGATGAGTTTTAGAGCTGGATAGGTTAGCTTGTCCTTGAACCAGATCATGGATGTTGGGATGTTTTAGGCAACCAACCACAGTGTGTGTACTCATCTTGTGTCCAGACAAAATGTATTTCATACCTGTAGTATTGACATCTGCTAGTTCATTGTGGGCAGGTCCACAACACTCCACAGGAAACACTGTAGTATCTGTATATTGATGTGTTTGTAAACCTGTTGCATTTAAGGTACATGTAACAATAATTTGCCTCTTTTCATTCACATAAAGTATTATTGTATTTTTGTGATGAGACGTTTAATGGACTTAGATTCTACCCACAGATGTTTGTGTACGAAGTGTTCCATACTCTGGAGAATAATTGCTGCTGCTGGTATTTACAGGGTGCTTCACTCACTATCATGGTTATTTTATGTTTCCAGCATGCTATGGTATTGTGACGGTACCGACTGGACCGTGGTTTTGCCGTAAGTGTGAATCGCAGGAACGTGCAGCACGTGTGGTGAGTGAAGAAACTGATGTCGTCCAAGATATCATAATGCCACGAGGGTTTCTCAGTTCCCGTTTGCTGTTTTTTCTTGCTGCACTCTGAATGCTGTCACAGTTTTAGGAGTTTGAAATTGTACAATGAAAGTGTGTGCAGGTTGCAAACTGGTTCCATAAACTACAATTGTCCCCTGCAGAATAACATGTATACATACAACCTTGATGCAACCAATTCTTTCTACCATTTGTTTAAATCAATCTCCTTGGTAATTTTGTAGCATTTATTGTTGACAAAATGAAGCTGCCATTCAGTGAATACCAATGGCATTCCATGGAATGCTTCATCAAGGAAGTTTTTAAAAATACCGAAGTAGAAATTGTAAACCATGGGTGTGACCCTCATCTATCCTTTCCTGTTTTCCCCCGCAGAGATGTGAGCTGTGTCCACACCGTGAAGGGGCTCTGAAGAGAACTGATAATGGAGGTAAACACATACTTTTTACTTGAATTTCAGTGTATTTTATGTATATGTTTAGGAACAGAATAACTCTTGATCTTTACTGCTGCATAGAATGTCTAGATTGTCAGGGAGTAGTTAGCCTCAAAGTTTAGTAAACATTGAGGTTGAATGTGCCTCAGGGACAAATATTCAGATTCTCAAACTTTTCCATTTCTGTATTCTCTTTTACAGTTGAATGAGACAATGCATATAGCCTGGTCTAGTCAGGAATCTGAAAACTAAATATATTTTGTTCATTAATAAAACCTTTTGAGTGCAAAAGTCTATTGTTGTCCCCTTTAAAAAATAAACCCAAGCCAATTTTTTCCCAGATTTTTGCCAAAATTTTGAGAAAAAAACTGTAGCGAATGAAATAAAATGTCCATTTGGTCCAAACTTATCATAAAAATTACAGAAAAATTCATAAAAATTGGTAAAATGTTGCACTAAAATTTTGGCAGGAAAAAGTTACAGTGCTCAAAGGGTTAATGATCCCAGTTGTAATGAATGTAAGCTTGAGACTGATTGGACCTCAATTCCATGTCAAACAAGTTCAAGGCAGCTTGAAATCTGAAATTTTATGAAATTTGTGTCAATTAATGAAGCAGACAGGGAACCAAGCAAACCAAGCTTACTTAGTAATTCAGACCAAAGATAGAGGGCATTAATACAATGATGCAGACTCATCTGTGCAGACATACTATATTCTTGTAGTTAAATACTTTGTACTGCGCAGTGGTGCTAATCAACACCATTGGTAAAGACGGCTTGATAGTTGTCGAAAGCTCTGGATAGAGAAATAATTTTCCGGTGCAGTACAAAGTATTCAGCTACAAGAATATAAGAGGGCATTGTTTTTGGATTAGATTATTGGAGGGACTTTGAGTTGCGGTACATGTAAGTAGATTGGTGGAGACTTGGTGTTTTTGCATCAAACCTTTCCCTTTACACAAGCATCACAAATTTGATAGCAAAAGTGGGAGTTAGGGAAAGGTCGCTCTGACTTTCCCATCAGATGAGAATGTTTACAAAGATATGTCAACAGGACAGTTATTTAACTTCTTTCTGATATTTGCCAGGCAGGACATCTGGTACATGGTACATGATACAAGTATTGTTTTAGTAACATAGACATTTTTTTGAAATTTGAAAGGAACAATATTCATCTGTATTCTGACATTCAGCACTTCTTAAAACCATGTACGTATACATGTCTAGAATTGAGGCTGTTAATTCTTGGTAATGCCATGAATTATGATTTAGAATTCAGCCATTGGTTTTTGAAGACCTTTGAAAATAATGGGCTTCAGTTTTTGGAACAGAGCAGTATGTTTGACTGATAATTTTATCCTGCCTCGTTAGATTTATTTGACATTTGACTTAATTGTCCTGTCGTTTGCTCAGACCAACTTTTCTTGTCTTGCTGGTGTATCTTAGACATAGTCACAACGTGGTTTATGCATAGTGGTAGAATGTCAGTTTTGCACGACAGTGACAAGTGATCAAAAATCTTCATTATGACAATAGTTGTATCATCATTCTGTCGCATCTCTACAATGTAGGTCACTGATGTCCTGCCAATGCTACTCTTATACTTTTGTGTTTTGAAAGTTTTCAAAGCGCCAGGTACATGTACAGTGTTCCCGCTAAGGCTTATTTGCGCGCTAATTGCGCAGTGTCTCCGACTGCTCTCGCAGTGAACTTTCATGTTTTGCGCAACTTTAGTCTCCATATGTCATTCGGTAGTTTTGGAAACGATAACTCAGGGCGAAATGTGCGATCTCAGCGTAGATTTTACTTCTGCGTTTCGAGTTTAGCGCCCGTTGGCGGCGCAGTTGCCACCAACGTTCATTGTATGTTGTGACGTACCTCAATAAATTAGCATATACATGAACGGACCCAGCTGTGAGGCAATCAGGCGTATCTCAAGTTGCGCACCCTCTCGAAACCTTAGGGATGGACCATTAGATCTTGGGAGGGGGGGGTGGTCACAATGAAATTGTGAAATTTTTTTTTTTACTATTGTAAATTTCTGAAATTTTTTTTTTCCATTTGAGATTAGCTGTGCAAATTTTTTTTTTCAGAGTAAATTTTCAGATTTATAATTTTTTTTTCGTTCGTCGCTGTCTGAAGATAAAGAGGGCAAACATGTGGTGCCAAGCACCACAAGCGGCCACGCAAGCGGTCGCTGGGAAGAGGTCAGGAGAGGGGTGTCCCCCTGCTGTTGTTGGAGCTTTTGAAAAATAGAGATTCAAATGGTGTTATTTGGTGGCACTTGGGGAGTATTTTTGTGGGGGGAGGTCAGGAGGGGGTGTCCCCCTCCTGCCGTTGGAGCTTTTGAAAAATAGAGATTAAAATGGTGTTATTTGGTGGCACTTGGGGAGTATTTTCGCGGGGGGTGGTCAGGAGGGGGTGTCCCCCTCCTGCCGTTGGAGCTTTTGAAAAATAGAGATTAAAATGGTGTTATCTGGTGGCACTTGGGGAGTATTTTTGCCGGGGGAGGTCAGGAGGGGGGTGTCCCCCCTCCTGCCGTTGGAGCTTTTGAAAATAGAGATTAAAATGGTGTTATTTGGTGGCACTTTGGGAGCATTTTTTTCGGATTACACATCTTCCTCTGAAACATGGTCTTCTTGCTCCTCAGTAGCTTCCTATAGTTTTGAAAATTGACTATTTTGGTTTCCTGGCTTCCCTTTCTACTGCGTGGTGAAATGCCTACATTCACCCCACCAAACATCATGCATATCTCATGATTTACAATTGATTTTGACAAGCTGAGAAGCTAAAATAAGCTAAATAATATAGTGAAATTTGCATATTTGTGTTTTTAGAGCAATTGTTGCCCTTTTTTGATCAAAACATCTATTTCTCTGTAGCAGCATGTCCAAATTGATTGGATGTGTATAGATGTGTTGAAATTTCAATATTTGTCTTTTTGGGCAATTTATGCCATTCATGGTCAAAAAATCTGTATTCTCTGAAGGGCTTGTCCAATTTCTTTGAAATTTGCTACACAAAAACGATTAACCATGCAGATTTATTCAGTATTTGCTATCGAGAAACTTTCAAAGTTCACCCTTTTATGTGTTTTTGTGTTGGGATTTGTTGGATAGATGGCATTCTACGTAGTGTATTGTTGAATGTTAAAACATGTGTTGCTGTTGTTATTTGAGGCTGTTTTTTGAGAAAAAAAAATTGAAAATGCCTTTTTAAAAGCAAAATAATACATAATGACTTGATATGTTGTTTTATCATTATTGACGTGTTTCTACTTGTTCACCCATTCTTGCATTCATCTTGTAATAAAATGCTGTGGAAAAAATGAAACTGATGTGGCCTGCATCTGTTTACCTTGATCTTAAAAGGCAAATACAACTTTCTGTCTTGACAACCATACCATAGTTTCAATGTTTTACCTAGTGTACCTGCTTGGTTTGTACGCAGGAAACAAGTAGAAAACAGGCTCTATAATTTCATAATTTTCAAGTGATCAGAATACAAAAGTCCTGAAAAGATAAGATAATCACAACTTCCAGTATAAGGGATACAGTCACTCTAAATGTATAAATTAAAATTAAAAATGTGCCGGGAGGATGTATTAAAAATACAGAAAGTTGCTTACTGTCGGTAAAATCTAAAAAAAATTCAAAATTTTAAAGACTTTTGCAGATTTTTTTTTTACGCCTTTGTCTTCTTATTTATTTTTTTTTTATTTTGCAAACTAGTTTGAAGATTTTTTTTTTCCTAACTTTCTGCTCTGAAAATTTTTTTTTTTCTGTTTTTGACCACCCCCCCTCCCAAGATCTAATGGTCCGTCCCTTAGAGGAAACACTGGCCAGGTACAAACTCTAGTGCATGTATACATCTTCAAAGTGGGTTGTCCCTACTACCATAGATGTTCATAGATACAACAGAAGTACAATGATTTGGGAGCAACATTCATCCACTTGAAAGATTTTCATTGCATGGCAATTCTGTTTAATTGTTCTTTCTCAAAAAGCTTTAAAAACAAAGCTGTTAGACATTCACAGTTTTTTCTTAGCTTGACAATATTCATTCTTTCTCAGGATGGGCGCATGTGGTTTGTGCATTGTACATCCCTGAAGTGAGATTCGGCAATGTTACCACGATGGAACCAATACTCCTGTCAATGGTGCCACACGAGAGATACAACAAGGTGAGAGAGGTGATGATACGTGTGATTTTGATCTTGGATATGAAGGCTTGTTGCCATGACAATTGTGTTCTCATGGTAACATGTATGTGACGTGTATTGATATAAGGTACTATCCAGCAGATGTATTTCAGTGAGCGTTCTGCCCAAGTAGATGTGCACAGTATTCTGTATGTCTAACTCTTCGTGTAATGTTACTGACAATGATGTGAATACCATAAGAAAATAACAGATTGTTCACTTTGGATTTACTGTTATACATCAGATTTTGTTTTGGAAAAATTTACCAAAAACAAAATACACGGAGATTTCTTACTGGAGAATAGATACTTATTTGATGGAAATTTTTTTGTGACAATGAAACATTGTCTTGATTTTAGACCAAAACTTGCATAGGAATATTTATTTGAGACAGATATCATACTCAAATGCTTGGCATACCTGTGCCAATCCTTGATGTTCCACAAACTGTGATGCAAAAGATATTCAATAATTAAGATTGACTTTAACAAATTCTTTTGACAAATTACTGTAGAATACTAGAAAGTGGAGCCTCATAAAAATTTGCATACAGTGTAGTATTATGCCATTTCTGTTGATGTGTAGAATTTGTTTATCGGAGAACCAGGTACATCATTGAATATCCTTTCTTTGTCTCACTTTGTAACCCAAGGTATGCTACATATGTGAACACCAACACCGAGAAAGTAAAGCAAGTACTGGGGCTTGTATGACTTGTAACAAGAATGGTTGCAGACAATCTTTTCACGTCACTTGGTAAGACATCAGATCTATTCTTATTTCCCCGTCCCTGCATCCAACGCCATAGAACAAGTAATTTGTTGTTCATACCAGCCGCAATTCAAAAGTTTTGGTTTGTCAGCAACACCTCTGTAGGTCGTAGTATTTTCATTTATATCCCTTTTTCAGAAAACTTTTGTTGGTCTAATCACTCCCTTCTGTCAAATATATTTGTAAAATGAAACCTGATAAAATATATTCATACATAGATGGATACACGTATACAAACTGCTAGACAATTTACCAGGGCAGGTGCTATTTTGCTTGGACAGATATTTTCCAATCTTACCGGCCTAGATATCCAGGCATAACTTTCCATGTATTCCCTAGATCCAGGATATGGTGGCAAGGGAACACTCAACAGGCTTCACGATCGACAAAGGCAATGGTGTTTTTCCCAAAACATGGTCCAGCACATTTGTTTTCTTCTGTAATTTTGCTGTAAATATCACATCATCATGTACCTTAGTCAGCCGACATACATGTAGTTTTCTTCTCTAAGTCTGTGAGAGAAAGAAATCCTCAACGGTGACTTTTCAGTCAATAGAGCATTGATATATTGTTCAAAGATCTTCATGCTGTTGTACTGTGCAAGGTTTTCAAACCAGACTTTACACGGGATATGCTTGTACATGTCCATCAAAATCAGATTTGAGTTGTATTGAACAACACAGCAATGTTGGGTCAAAACTAGTGCACTATCATCGTTTATATTAACATGCTCTTTTTTCATCTGTTTATCTTTGAACAGAGAAAATCTTCCCGATAAGAGATCATTTATTGTATTTCCCACCTCCATTTTGTCAACTCATAACCTGAGAGTTTTTTACATATTCTTTTTCATAAATTCACCCCTCATAGTGCTCAAATGCAAGGATTGCTTTGCGAGGAAGCGGGTCAGTTCACCGACAATGTCAAATACTGTGGTTACTGCGAATACCACTACAATAAACTGGTAAGGAACAGGGACATGTGGAATGCCCAAGATGCAAACAAACATGTATGTACACACAATTCAAAATGGCCAACGTACCAGGATGGGGGCATCGTTTTCATTACTGCCTCCACCCAGGCACGTTGCAACCATAGCTGCAGAGAAAAAAAAATACCTAGTAGTCTGTGGGCCGAACTCTAAAAAAGGCTCTAGAAATTGAATTTCGTTCAGAGGATCTTTTACCTACAAGATGTCAGCTGAAAATGATTGTTCATAATACACTGATTTTAAAAAGTGAATTTTCAAGAAAAAAGTGAGCTTCAGGAATGAGAATTTTTGACCAAAAATTGAGGTTTTCTCCATTTTTTGGTGTTAATGAAGAAATCTGCATTGTTACGTTATGAAAGAATGTAGATGTTGCATTTTACTAGATATGCTTAAAACTTGTATTAGCAAATTTGACAGAAAAAGTGGAGCATGCGAAATTTAATTTGACATGCTAAAACAGTAAAGATTCTAAATCAGTCCTGATATCAAAGGGTAAAGGTGATAGTCAAGATGATTGTATCGTACTCTTCCCAGTTTTCCTCCCCTGCCAAAGAATTTAGAAAACTGACCTTAAGTTAGCTTACCTTTTGGATGAAACTACTCATGAATCATAGGATTCCTACCTTCAGAAGACCATGATGAAAAAGATAAGGAGAAATTAAAATGAAACTTATGTGGTTAGAATTCTATGTTGTTGTTGAAAGCTCTATTTTCAAATACATTTGCTTATTTGTCGACAGAGACATTTACAAATTTGTCTTCAAGAAATGTTAACAAATTTTAAGGAATGCAGTGCTTGGTTGCCATTTTATTGCTTAAAGTTGTCGACAGATGCACAGTACTGGAGATATCCCATGATTCATTATGATTTGTACCATTGGAGATTCCTCGGTGAAATCTACCATGTCATCCATGTGTAGACAAATTCAGAGACTGAAAAAGTACTTTTAAGCAAGCCATTCTTCTCTATTCCCATTTTAAATTATTTGGAAAAGTATTCTTGATTGAGAGAGGAGATAGCATTTTTGTAAAATTTTCCACAAATTGTGTCCTGAGCAATACAGAATAATGTGATGGAAGGTGGGAGACTAGTTGCACCAGCTTTATGAAACAAAAGGAGTTTGGTTTTTTCCCAATGGAAATGACTATAAAAACTTGCATGCTAACTTTTCTCAGAGAATAACCCCGTCACTTTGTCATAACTTGCTACCCAAAAGTGTGGTATTTGTTGTACCTACAGAATATGATTTCATGGTTATTTTACGATTATTTTGAAATTTGCACTGAAATATCTAAATGTACTTTGACTAGATATTATTAAAGAATTATATAGATGCCTCACATTGTTGCTAATGCACGGAACTGAAAAAGTTATAAGAAAAGTAGCCTTCATTGGTACAAACAGACAGAATTGTGGGTAAATTATTGTACTGTGAATTGTGCTGCCAAAAGCAATGTTGTATGCAAGTGAAAATGTGAAACTGAGAACATGAATCTACATTTACTATTGAATCATAATTGCTGAAAATTCAACATTGACCTCCTGGCTTAGTTTTACACTTCAAAAAAGGCGAGACATTGTATTTTCTCACATCTTTTGTCTATTTTGCTATATTCATTTTTTGTAGAAGAAAGATAAAGATACAATCAAGACCATACCGGCATTCAAACATCACTATACTACGACGCCGGAGAAGGAGAAAGCCCCTGAGAAGAAACATGAAAAGCACAAACAGAGAAAGAAGCATGCGGTATCAACTGAGGCCAGCGTGGTCACGCAGACTGAGTATGAGAAGACGAGAACTGAAGTTGCTGAGAGCATACCAATGACCAGCGGTAGTAGCTCTTTGAAGTGTCTGGAGGAGACGGCAGCCAAATTCACCAGTGCAAATTTCACAGAAACGGAATTTACATCAAACAAACCAATTGGAGAACCAAGTCCAACAGAGGTTGTCACACCACCTTTGCATAAACCCAAGAAACACTCTGGTCAGAGAGGCAGGAAACCTGGACCATCCAAGTCTGCTCTGGCAGAAATTGCAAGTGTGAGTGGACGGTCAGACAGTCCGAGTTCTACTGCCAGTCAGCCAGATTTGCCGGGACTTGGTCTGCCGGAGATCAACGCCATCAACGCAGCCGATCACAGAGCGACGCCCAGCGATGACGCATCTTCCACCAAGTCCAAGTCCAAGTCGCAAGCGAGGTCCTCAAAGGACACATCTCGCGAACCTACGCCTTCAAGAATGCCCAGTGTCACCACAGAGACCATCGAGCACAAGGATCTGCCGCTGATTACAACATCAACGTCCACTCCCCCACCCATTTCCATTGACACAACCCTCGCCACTATTACTGATGCCCCGGACATTGTACCAGGTAAAACCTATGAAAGTTCCTACCATGATTTCATGATGAAGTACTCACAGGTTGGAGTTGGCAGTTCGAAGCCAGCCCCACAAAGACACAACAAAGAGCCCACTGTGTCACCGATAACCATTGTTAAGTCCCCGGACAAGCATGACAAAAAGAAGCATCGTGTGAAAAAGAACAAAGCTCACCCAGGCAGACCCAAAGGTGCCAAAACTGTGAAGGACCTGATAAATGAATCGTCACAGCCATCACCAAAGAAATCAAGGAAGTCAAGCACGTCATCCTTGAATAACTCAGTTAACACTGTAAACTCTAGCTTTAATTTCGCTCTGCATGAGGTCAATGCCATGCAGTCGGGGCCCCTACCCCCACAATTACAATCAGGACCACTACCCCCACACCTCCTACCTCAGGGATCACCAACCAGGCACCTCACAGCATCTCAGAGTTCCACCTCCACACTGGGACTGTCTGGCTCCGCCAGAGCCGGTGGGGAGGCTAGCTTGTCTGGGAGCATGAACTCAAACCTCAGTCAACAGCTGTGTAGCAATCAACTTAGTACTTCAAACACATCCATGCCGTCTCTTGTTCCAGAAAATGCTGACCTAGCTGCCAATCAAGGTAAGATTGCTGCACTTCTGTACCCTCACACAGTTCACTTATCACAAGTGGTATAACCTAGGCATTGTCCATGTTGAAGTTGGACCTTTACAGAAATAAATGGAGTTTCACAGTTCTAGGATTTGCATTCAGTGAGTGGAAAATGAAAATTTTGTGTTTTAAATCCGTTCTATGAAAGTAATCAAAATGCTCATGATAAATTTCAATGTCACCATTCCAATTAAAACCTGCTGGCAAAAAGCAAGTGCAATGTCTTTATAGTGTGTAGTTGCTATTTTATTGAATCCCCAATGGCAATTATTTTGACTTTCAAAAAAACCCAAAAACCCACAAAAGAATACTAAATTCTTAAAACATCCCAAATACAAAGAAAAGTTCCAAACTATTAAAAACTGAAATGGCATATCAAAAATCACCAGTTTAATGACAAGAGTTAATGACTTGGGTCCATTTACAGCCAATCAGTAAGGTGTTTGGAAAGTTCAATGACGTTGCCTATCAGTGTAATATTAGGAGAGTGTCAAGAAATGGTAGTGTTTTATTTTAAGGGTGAGGTAGACATATGGTGAGAGAAAAGAAAAAGAAAATTTTAGATCAAATGTAAATACGACAATAATACATGACACAAGAAAGCCAATACCTGTAAATATGGACTTGTGAGTGGTGAAATGTGATTATCACTGTGACCAAGGACAAGTTTCACATGTAGAAAGACAGAGAACAACACAAGATATGCAGAAAGGGAAAACAAAATTGAATTTCTAAGACCATTTCTCTGTGATAAGTAACTTATATGCTGCTGCATTCTGCCTGATATACATGTATCTGTCTTGATGGTGTTATGAATATATGTATCAGTCAATAGCCGATCCAAAGTAACTGTGCCTGTGATGGGAAGGGGGTTTCCATCTTAACGAACACATTTTGTTTTTTGTAACTTCATGGATCTGAGTTGTTCCTTAACCCTTGTCCTACCAAATTCAAATGTCAGTATCAGGTCAAGTTGGCTTAAGCCAGTGAGACAAAATATGTCCATATGTTGAATTTTAACATAGACTTGAACATGGTGACTAGTGATTTACAATTTGAAAGATTGTTAATTCTCAAGGTATACAGCTGTATGTGTGTTCTTTGCCTGTTTCATGAATGGCTTTTTTTCAAGACTGAAGTCATTTTCCACTGGGAAGCAAATCAGGGAATGAGATGATCACAGAGAACATTGAAACTTTTATGTAAACTACACTTACATGTATACATGTAAATTGCCTTATGGTTTTGTATCAACATTATTAATTGTTCAGTCTTTAGAAGTGGAGCATGCAGGTTCATCGTTCTAAGGGTTGTAATTGAAGTATGATAGGAAGTACAGTAGGAAATTTACTTTTATGTCATTTTATTTACTCATCAAAGAGCATCAACTTAACCCTTTTCCTGCCAAGTCCATATTTCACCACCAGGTCAAGATGGTTAAAATTAATGAAACACAATGTATTCCATATGATGTATTTTAACATAATACTGTACATTTGAAGGCTGTTGAAAACATAATACTGTAAAGTTGATTTTTTTTTCGACAAAAGATACTATAACATACCAAGCCAAGTGGGTGAAAATACGTCATTTTTTGGCTCAATACCGCTTTTTACTGACTTGGCTGAAGGAGAAGTGATGCAGTTATTACTGTCTGGCAGGAAAAGGGTTAAAGATGAGGAAGTTAGAGAAAGAAAATGTAAATATACCACTGCAAAATGATTAAAAATGATAAACCAATGCAGACAAATGTAAATAGACCAATGGTCTTTTCAGTTAAACATTATACAGTCAGTAACCAGCATTATCATACAGCCATTCTGATATCACTCCGTTCTGGTGATATTTGTTGTAAAAGATCATCATTGTTTTATGGTAAATGATGAGTTAAATGGTATTAGCATTGAAACTTTAACAGTTGTGAAGATCAGGACCATTTTCAGCAGTTAAGTACCGCGATGGTGTGTTGGTATGGTATCGTTTACCAATGGTAATTCCATTCAAGTCCTTTGCTGGTTTTTAGAAGCACCAGCAAACACAAAAACACTTCAGAGAACATTTTACATGCACAAAGATGCAGGATGTGTGGCATGATAAGGTGACGTCAACTTTGTATGTCACCTGTTGACATGGCAATGCCCATGGTAAGCACACTAATTGATCATGTCCATCTTGCCACAGTGATTTGCAGATTAAATTTTAAAGGTTTTGAGGCATAGGAAAGATTTAAGGATAAATATTGTGGTACCATATTGGACCAATAGATAGTTTTTCCTATCCATTTCCTGCTTTATGTTAGTTCTCAGTTGTATGTCGCAGTGGTGTGAGAAGCCAAGAGTTATGTGTAGCTTCTTTTGTTTTACCCTGTATTTTTTTCTCATCATTTCCATCAGTCGCCAGTGATACTGCCTTCAGAGATGTTTTCAGTACAGCGGCTAACAACGGCCTCTTGATTGGTCCCCAGAGGCACCACGCACAGAGTAATAACACTCTCCAGAGAACCAATACGGAAAATTCAAGCACAGTGTGAGTTGCGTATATACATGTAATTTCTCTGTAACAACCATCCAAATTCCATGAATCTGTCTCCCTGCAAATATCTCACAGCCAAGCCACCCTCCCCCCCCCCCCCCCCCCCACCAAATGAGACATGCTAGTTGATCTCTACAACCATTTTGTAACAATCTCACAGATGAACAAATCAGTTCTCCACTTCTAGGCTGTCATTAGGAGAATACAAAGGTGAATTCAGTGGTCTTGCAGTGTAGCTTTCTGTTCATGGTAACATCATTTATTTTACACATCAACCAGTGTGTGATGCCAAACTGGAGATATTCGGATCGTAATACAATACATTTCTTGTTTCCATTCATGCTTGCAGACCTCCATTTCCGGCAACCATGGAAGAACTGCTGGAAAGACAGTGGGAACAAGGCTCAGAGTTTCTCATGCAACAGGGAGCTCATTTTGACAGTAAGTGTAACAGTCAGTTATTGTATGTGAGTGATTGACAACCTACAGGTAGTCAATGGACCATCCGTTTACAGTTCATGTCCTAAAAGGGAAGATAAAATTGTTTCTTCACAAAGAATAATGACGTGAAAAGATGAATTTTTTAAGCATGAGACACCATCTTCTCAAAATTTCCTCATAGAGTGAATGTCAGAAATGGTTGAAAATTGTTGCCCCAAGGGTCCCCTAGTGAATCATGAAAATAAGTGCTAGAGCCTTTCATAGTCCGAGGTTAATAAAATCCGAGGGGAATAGCAGTAGTTCAGCTCTGTACATTCATTGTGAGAATTGTCAGTCCATTGTCGTTCAAACTTGATAGTATTAAATCAGCAAGATACTACAGATTGTATTGTAGTTTGTTTGATGCTTTAACCCAGTAAGTCTATTTTACAAGCATGCCTTTTTCGTTAAACATTTCTATTGCTCGTAATTTATGTCCCTATGTCGGGGACCAAATAAGATTGTGTTACAGCATAGAGATTGTGTTAACATTGACCTGTTAACTATTAACATTTCCAATGCCCCTTGCCAACAGTTGCCTCTCTGCTGTCCTGTTTACATCAACTTCGAGCTGAGAATCAGAGGTTGGAAGAACACATCAAGAACCTCTTGGCCAGAAGAGACCACTTACTGGCGGTCAACGCCAGGCTGTCTGTCCCTCTTGGTAACTCAATAGGTGCCGGAGGGGGTTCCACTGATAACAGCCCCAATGGACCTACAGGCAGGAGTCCACGAATTAATAACCTGATCCATCCAGATACACCACAGGGACATTCTCAGGTAAGAGCAATCTTTCAATTTTGTTTTAGCTCCCACTTGCCATGTGAATGTCAGGGGGTAGGGGTAGGGGGAACATAAATATCATTGTGCCCTCCAAGTTAAGGTAGTTCTGCTCACACTTTCCCCAAGGAAATTTTCAACCATTCTCTTTCAAAATTAAGTGCAAAAATCAGGGTCACCGTGTAAATTGAGTTCATAGAGAAACAAATTACCCGACATTTACTGATATTTGAAATTCAATATGGCTGCCATCCCTGTGTCATGGGGGAAGGCAAAATTTCTGATTTTCACAAAATCAAGCCTGTAAAAACTTTATTTACTCCATAAGCTTCAAAATGAACCCCCACAAGTGGTAGACCAAACTAACATTGCAAAAGTTTGGGAGTACTCGTGTCTCTCCCTTGTGACACATTTCACATGTACCTCAAATTGATGCACCACTGATGCAAATAAATGCTACAAATGAAATGT
The DNA here is from genome assembly GCF_041260155.1 of Ptychodera flava. NCBI lineage: Eukaryota > Metazoa > Hemichordata > Enteropneusta > Ptychoderidae > Ptychodera > Ptychodera flava. The sequence continues at coordinate 40,229,267 of NC_091936.1, forward strand.
ACTGCTATAGGGCTGACAGCAAGAACTTTCCAAAAAATTGCAAATTTGATTCAAAGCATTCACCAATGTCGCAAGTCTGTCTGGGAGCTCTCTGCTCTGCTCCATGTCTGTGTATATTACGTACCCATAGTAAAGTACATGACCAGATAAATCTCTACCCTGAGTCCAGCAGATTAATCTCAGATTTTGTCTTGAACACAACCACTTCAGAGAAAGGTTTAATGCAACTGAATGATAGAGATACAAAGTAAAACACTGTAGAGACATTCCTGGTGTGATCATAATGAATTGGGCTAAGCTTAACTGTGATATCTTTGCAGTGTCAAAACACATAATCAGTTTAATTACAGGAATTTTGGGGGGAAAGTACTGCTTGAACATGACTGCATGTATAACTGCATATCCATCAGAAATTTACTAATTACAGAAACCATTCTGATAGCTGCTAATTTAGACAACAATAGACACACTACCCATCTGTGTTACTATGAAACAAACATTTCAAATTAATGTACAGAAAACTTTTCACACTCGTCAAAAGATCTCCAGTTAAGTGCCATAGCCCCTTTGTAACTGTCTCAATTGTAGAGAAGTTGAACAAAAAGAAATATACTGTCATGAACATAATTCATTACTCCGTAGTGCCTTTGGAAACTTTAAATATCATACAGGAGAGAGTGATCGCATCAATGTTATTAGTCTGCAGATCAGATTTGAGAAATTTGCTGTGCTATAAAGACTCAGATGAATTAGATTGAATATAATTTGTTCTTGTATGAACTCCAGGATGTTATCTCAAGTCACGGCTCAGTAAGCCAGACAAGCAGAAGCCCAGGTACCAGTATACATTCCAATAGTCCAGGTCAAGGGTCACAGCCTCCTCAACTTCCTGTGTCCGTGCCAACGGGGCCTCTCCAGCAGGTTCCAACAACACCCCCTCACCCACAGGCGGCTCCATCGCTCCATCCACAGCAGACAGCTGCTGCTGTAGTGTCCATGTCCATGGCGGGGCAGCTGCAGGGAAACCACAACGCCATGATGCAGCCACCGCCACCGTCTCACGGACCGCCGCAGTCAGCAATGCAGCAACCATCGGTACAGGGACAGTTCCCAGATGGAAGGATGAACATGCCTACACATCATCAAGACAGGTGAGAGACCATATATCCTATCTGGTTCAAAAATATGTTCCTTCTAAACATATATACCACAGTGTACCACACCCCCCCCCACCCCCAATAATATAATGATTTAATGATAGTGGTCTTATCTCATCTCTTTGTGTAAACAGACCACAAGTTCAAAAAATCTCTTGTTGACATGAATAGTGTCCTCAATGTCACAAAGTTTCTGGCAATTTTATCTCAGAATTCGAAGGCAAATTATTGTTTGTACCTCAAAAGGTGTAAAGGTATACATAAACCCTTGTCCTGTCAGGCAAATTGGACCCTATCCTACCAACTCCATAGAAAACAGTCTGATATTATTTGTATACAGAAGTATGCAGATGAGGCCTATTATCCTGCCATGTACGCCTGATTTTCAGCTCTTCACCATTGTGGGAAGCTAGCCAGACAGGTTTCTGTGCCCTCCCCTACCATTTGACTCCTGGCAAACCTGTTTCAACAAAGAAAACCATTCCTCTTGCAAGGTCAGAAGTGTACATGATGAGCGACAGGATACCAAGTCGATAAGAACAACCCATTTTCCACAGAGTTTTGCAGGATAACGGCCGCCACTGCACATCTTCTGGCTACAGGGAATTTCAGCTTGATTTTCACTGACTTGGCTGGAAAAGGGTGAAAATTACAGCCAATCAGCTGTCCAGTTATGGTGGAAAATGTTGTTTGAATGATACTATACATAGGAATAAATAGTAGAGAGAGATGATATTCTATTTTATGGTAACATTCATCACATCTTAGCAAGAACTTCATTTAAATGTATCATTACAATACCTTAATAATTTATATTATTTGTATTTGTTAAATTTTTTTGTATAACTCCATCAGTGTTTTTCTAGTACCAACATATATTGACTTGACCTTTGACCCTAACCTATATTGACTTGGCCTCTGACCTTGCAGCTCACCGGATTCTCAGAGGTATCGAGATCAACAACAGCATCCCATGAGGGAAACCAACAAGGAACATCAAGTGAGAGAACACCAAAGACAGCATTTAATGCTGCAACAACAGCAGTTAAACAACATGCTGCAGCAACAACAGCTGACGCAGGTAAACTCTTTGATTCAATGACGCAGCTCTAAGGAAAGACAGTGTTAACAAATGATGCAACAGTCCATTTGATAATATGTGCAAAACAAACCAGTGAGATCAAGTGGAATCTTTACTGTTGATGGATAAGATGCACAGAACTTTCAATGCTTGTCTGGAATCTCACAGGCAATGCCTTGTCCCTCACTACATCATATGCCATGTTGCCCCTAGCAGTTGCATGTTATTAGAAATGTCATCGGTCGAACAGAAAAACTCACCATAATTGACACGGACTGATCAATACTGCAAACAAGCGACCTAGCGGCCGATATAGCTCCGCTGTGTTTATGTAGAGAATAACTATTTTTGACACATGTTGATGAAGAAGGTGGAAATCTTTGATAGCTCAATGCAGTGGCCAGAAAAAAGAGGCTAAAATAGCCGCAAAAATACACAATAGAAGATTTCATTGTACTTTGAATATATCACATTGGATCATCCCTAAGAACATGTCAACCAAAGCTATCTGATGAGTAGTTTTTTGGAGAATAAAATTTTCTGACCAAAAATGGCAACAATTGCCCCCAAAAATAAAATTTGCAGATTTCATCACAATTTCAAAAGATCAAATTTAGTTCATCTATAGAAACCTGTATACCAAATTTCAAAGCTGTTGAACAGTACTTTTTGAGAAACACATTTTTTAACCAAAAATGGAAAAAATTGACCAAAAAATTCAAAATTGCAGATTTCATCATAATTTCAATAAATATTATTTAGTTCATCTATAGAAACCTCTATACCAAATTTCAAAGCTATTAGATGAGTAGTTTTGGAAATACACATTTTTTGACAAAAATTGGCAAAAATTGCCCCAAAAATACAAAATTACAGAGTTCATCAGAAATTCAATATATATTACTTAGCTCATCTGTAGAAACCTGTATACCAAATTTCAAAGCTATCAGACCAGTACTTTTTGAGAAACACATTTTTTGACCAAAAATGGCAAAAATTGCCCTTAAAATTACAAAATTGCAGATTTCATCATAATTTCAATACATATCATTAAGGTGATCTGTAGGAACCTGTATACTAAATTGCAAAGCTATCAGATGAGTAGTTTTGGAAATACACATTTTTTGACCAAAAGTGGCAAAAATTGCCCCAAAAATACAAAATTGCAGATTTCATCATAATTTCAATAAATATCATTAAGTTCATCTGTAGGAACCTGTATACCAAGTTTTAAAGCTATCAGATGAGTACTTTTGGAAATACACATTTTTTGACCAAAAATGGCAAAAATTGCCCCAAAAATACAAAATTACAGATTTCATCAGAAATTCAAAATATATTACATAGTTCATCTATAGAAACCTGTATGCCAAATTTGAAAACTATCAGACCAGTACTTTTTGAGAAATACATTTTTTGACCAAAAATTGCAAAAATTGCCTTAAAAATGCAAATTTGCATATTTCTGCACAATTTGAACAAATCTGAAATAGATCATCCCTAGGGACATATGTACCAAATATCAAAGCTATCTGACTGGTAGTTTTGAAGGAGAAGATTTTTAAAGATTTTTTTACCAAAAATGACAAAAATTGCCTTAAAAATACAAATATGCAAATTTCACCACATTTTGGACAAATCTGTTTGAAGTCACCCTAAGTAAACTGCATATCAAATTTCAAAGCAATCAGACAAGCGGTTTCAGAGAAGAAGATTTTTTTACCAAAAACACCAAAAAATGCCCCAAAAATACAAATATGCAAATTTCACTACGATTTGAACAACTTTAAGTGAGGTCACCCCAAGTGAGCTGCATATAAAATTTCAAAGCAATTGGACTTGCGGTTTCAGAGGAGAAGGCAATTGTTGACGGACGACGACGGACGACGACGGACGACGACGACGACGACGGACGACGACGGACGACGACGGAAAATCAACCTATTTGATAAGCTCCGCGTCGCTGACAGCGGAGCTAAAAAGCAATCCTATGGAAGCACTATTTGCTCCCCAAACCACCTACAAAAAGAATCCTATGGAACAACCATGTGCTCCCCAGACCCACTTCAAAAACAACCCTGTAGAAGCACTAAGTGCTCCCCAGGCCCACTACAAAACAATCTTATTGAACCACTAGTCACCTCCCAGACTCACTGAAAAAACAATCTCATGGAACCACTATGTGCTCCCCAGACCCACAACAAAATCAATTCTACCTAACCACTATGCATTCCCCCTACTGTACAAAACCAATTCTATGGAACCACTATGTGCTTCCCAGCCACCATAGACTGACACTGGCATGAAACGCAAAGACACTATGAACAGTATGTGTCTATACATAAAATTCATATATTTGTAGACTGCATACTAAAATATGGCTCTGTCATTAACTATGAGGACACCAGTAATATTAGAATTCATATGTGCATGGGAGACTATGCTGTCCTACCGTCTATTGCCATTTTCTGAACAAGTTTACTTTAGCAATAGCTTTTATCTGTTTTCTCATTGCCATCTTGTCCGTCCATTAGGAACAGCATCAACACCTAGTGTTTCAGTTGATGCATCAGCAGTCGGCAGGACCGGGACAGACCGCAGCGGCCGCTGTAATACAGCACGGAGGGAACGGTCATATGCCACATATACAGATGTCTCCTCAGGGTAGTGCAATGCCGACATTACATATGAATGGCGAGCATTCTGGGCTACCTCCGGATAGCAATCTTTCTAAGGTAACAGGAATTAGAAAAGTACGCATTTAGAGTGTCAAGAGCATCTGATGTGTGATAGTGTAGGGCGCTGTCTACATGTGTATTTGCAGGAAGGCAATCTTTGTTAATCCTGCAAAGTCAGTGGAAATTGCATTGGTTTTTTAGAATGCACATAAACTGGCATTCTGGGTCAATTATCCTGGGAAAATTCAGTAATGTCCATGTATAAAATAGCCAGCCAAGTCCAGTGGCATACGAATGATGTTTTGGTCTGTTTTTAGGGAGTGCTCAAACTGCCAAGTGCATGACAAGTTCTGAATATTTTTGTGTATGAGACGAGCCAAGCAGATTTTGTTGTAATAGCAATCTTTACTGGCTTTGCACAATTTGGGGAGTGACAGGATCAGTGGCAAAGGATTAATAACGATGAGAATTCCAAATGGCAGTGAGTTGAAGAAAGAATGTTTTCCGTTAAAGATTTCAAATATGCAGATTCTGTCGATTTTAGCCATTTCTATCCTATTTTTAGAAAATTTACAAATCATGTATATAATTGGAGCCTGTTCATCAGAAAGTAATGTCACTGGAAAGGATAAGACTCTGCAAGAGTTCCTTCTAATACCCAACTCCCATCAATGTAATGATAAAAAAATCCATTCAGTCCTTAGGGTCCCCTCAAAACAGTCTGAATTCACTCAATGCATGGGGTCCCTCAAAAAAGTCTGAATTCATTCAATGCTTGGAGTCCCCTAAAAACAGTCTTAATTCATTCAATGCATGGGGTTCCCTCAAAACAGTCTGAATTCATTCAATGCATGGGGTCCCCTCAAAACAGTCTGAATTCATTCAATGCTTGGGGTCCCCTCAAAATAGTCAGAGCTAGAGCTGTAAGGGCACTGCAGTGGCTGCTAAATGCATAGATTAATCGCGGGCTGGTGGTCGCCGTAAAATTAAATTAAAAACTTCATCATCTCATTCATCCACCAGGCATCACAAGGCAAGAAGGGAAGCAGTAGCCATGGAAACAAGAGCTAGAGAAGATGAAGTGTCAAGCCTTAGAGGCAGCACACAGAATCCAATAGAGACACCATTAGGTAGAATAACAAAAGTCTGAGAGTTCCATACTGAGGGCGCTAATACACTAGAAGTATTAAAGCCAGCTTAGCAAAAGGATACCTTTTATCTGGCAAATTGAATATTGCTGTTTTTTTCCCACGTCGTAGCTTCATTTCAATTTTTAACAGAAATTCTCTATATTTTATAGGCTGATAGAATTGTGTAAATAGTTAACACATTGATTGTTTACGAGATCATTTTTGTATGTATTAAAAAAAGCGGTCACAGATCTTTTCCCCGATGTATATATATAGACAGGTCTTGTTTTGTAACTTTTACCTTCCCACTGCTGGCTGATTCTGTACATACACATTGAAGGCAATCTCTATGAAAACATTTTATATTTTTCATCGTTGAATTTTGTATTCAAATAAGTAGGAAAAATGCTACAAAAAACAGGAAAATTAACATGAATTATTTATGATATTTAATGTAAGTTTTTATTGTGATACGTTGAATTTTTTGTGAAACCTTTCACGTGAGTTTTCTCTCTAGAGGTCAGCAGTGCAAAGGTTAAAGTTCAAATGTCAAATACAAAGAACCTAATCCAAAGTGTAGATGGTAAACTTGTAAGAAAAATTATGAATTAACCTTTCAGTGAATGAGTGATTCTTATATCACAGAAATTAATTTCATTTTTGGTCAATTTCTCAAAAACTTCTAAAACAAAAAAAATATCTTAACATTCCACTTGTGAAAGCTTCCAGATATTTTAAGTACTTGGGAAGTTTCGATTTGTGAATATTGTTGTATAAACTGTTCATATTGTTGAAGCCCAGGTTAAATGAATATCGCCGCATGTAGTTTCTTTTCTCCCCTACCATTGATGCCACTAATAAACATGATTCATGTTTTACCGTAGTAGTTCTAGTATCATCTTGTTTTGTGTGTTGATTCCAAGACTTGTTCACCCCTTGGAATTTAGACCAAGAATCTGAGTTTTCCTAGACAAATGTGTATACACCTCGAAAATCCCTGCAATTTTAATCCACTGTCAAAACTGACCATAGAATGAACAAACAGTGGATGTTTGTTGGATGATGTCATACATTTGCCATGATGATCCTTAAAAGGTGATTTTCATGTCAAAAGACTGGAGAAAACTGCCGACTGGCATATTTCAAATTTCAAACAAATCCTAGCACATCTTTTCTTATTGTTTTGCTGGTCAAAAAGTAGAGAAAAGAAGTGCAAAGTATGTCGCAATGGTGATTATGTAATTTAAAAATAGGATGTTGCTCAATTATTGGTATCTCACCTCTTTGAAACATGTATGTGATTCAGAAAATACAAGACTGGAGTTTTGTCTGATGAGATGCCGGCATTGTTGCTCGCTACTTGAATATGTTTATTTATTAGCGTATGACATCTTGCAAGACATGGATTAGAAATCGAACTGAATACTCGGTATAAATGTCACGTTTCTTGATTTATTGTGCAATTCGGTGAATGTGGAGGACTTACCACAGGTATGTTTAATACATACACTTCTGTTATGCTAAAACCATCTTAAAGTGATGGGTTGAATGGCGCCCTCTTGTGGTGAGGTGGTCAAATTTGATGCATTCGAGTTGTAAGCCTTATACTGAGGAATGCTGTGAAAACATCTATGAAACGTGAAGGAAACTTAAAAATTATGATTATCAGAAAACCTATGTTTAATTCATGAGATGAGAAAAGTGCTGTTCATTCGGCATAAATGAGAGGTTGCGACATATTCGTAGTTGCAGTGAGATAAAAACAAAGATCAATAATCCTAAAATGTCATTTACATGACAAAATACATAAATGCACACATAAATTTCACTTTTAGTCTACAGAAGTATAGATATTGCATTGTTGAAAAACTGTAATACACTGAAATAGACTGTTTTATAGAAGAAAATTCTCTCATATTGTAGGGCTCAAAGTTTTAACTTTTGGACTGAGTATAGTCAAGTTGCTATATTTTATCCTTTGTTAGACTTTGCAAGCAAAGTTTTCTCAGTTTATTTGAATGACAATAAAAAGCCAGACTCATTCTTAATACATTTGTCTGCCTTCGCTGAATTTAATTTAGATATCAAGGCATGTTTTTCAGGAATAAAAATATGTGTATGCAACATACAGTATGTTTGAAGTTTCCATGAGCTTCAGGAAATGCTCCTAAATTTTTCTATTTGCACCTGTTAGATGCAAAATGCCCACCTTTCAAGTCAATTTTGAACTCTGTTTATCCCTGTGAGTACATGGTTAAAAAGGTTCAAGATCTTGCAGTGAATCAACGTCTGAAAATTCTGAACTTTTGATGTGTTCCCCAAATTTTTGCACCTTTTCTGATAGACACTGAAAAAGCTAAAGACAACACATCATAATTTGCTCTATAAATATGGTTAGCAAGTGATGGAAGATTCCATATCCCCATAGATGAACCAGTAAGTTGCATTTGTAACTAATGTACCTGTCGCAGTGTCACTGTGAAGGTTAATTAGCATATTAACGTAGAGGATAATTTAAGAAAGTTAAGTTGCTATCTGTGTACATTTGACTTAGACTTGAAGAAGAAATAAAGCATTGCACTTAATAGTATTCAATGACCTTTGCATGAAAATTGCTGAATATTAAAGAATAAACTATACAAGAAAGAAAGAAACATATCGATTGCATTGAACAGGTTTATACATACTATTATCACCGGTAAAAATATGATGAAATGAAGTGACATCTGTATACTGTAAGCTGTCAAACATTACTTTGTAAATGCAATGAAACGTGAATTGCACTGAATAACTGGCTGTGTAAATGAAACAGTAACTCCATTTCATACTGATATCACACTAATTATAATCAATGATGTATGCAAATAGGGTACATGCGTATTGAGGAATCATATCGTGGAAATGAAACCTTGTCTATATTACAGCCCAGAACAGTCTTGTCACCCTCGGACTGCACCTGACATAATTGTTCATGAGTATATATTAAGTATGTACTATAGTAATTCATATTTTTGATGAAAGCCCATTTTGGATTAAACCGTACAGATATTGTCTTTTCTGTGTTCACGTTTGATTTACGGAGTGTCTGTATTGAAATATGCATTAAGGATCAGCTGTGGAGTTGAAAACGCTTCTCTCCATTTCTTCATTTGGGAATATTGATAGTTTGTAATGATTTTTTTTGTGGAGTACCTGAATGATGAACACCCTGTATATGCATAGTATTGCTTGCAGATTCAAAATGACACAAGTGAAAACCGGACACTCTCAATGCATTGTTATCACTGTAATACATTTATGGAAAACCTAGCCACAACATCAGTGTCAAGTGAGTCTGAGAGAAACACCGCTGTCAAGATGAGAGGAGTCCCGCTGATCCTTACATGAACCTTCAGAATTGATGTATGTGGTGGCCATCATTCTCTTGGTAGTCCCATCTTCTCGGCTACATACTCTGGTATCTGCAGTCCGGTTGAGATGGTCATCTCTCCTTTGTTGACCTCAAATGCCGGACACACTGCCTGGACAAACTTGGTATGGAAGGTGAACAGGTGTTTCTTGGTGCTGGCATTGAAGAAAGCTACCTTCCCTCTGTTGTAGTCCAGGTATATTCCCAGCCTGTTGAACAAACACGGCGGCGCCTCTAGCGCCTTTGTGCGCACACCATGAATCACGTTCCTGGTCTCCAGGTATTTCTCAAAGCACCAGGACATGGCGTTGTCACCCAGGCCGTGGTCTCGAGGCAAGTTTGGGTATGCCACGCCGACGCGGCAGAAGATACTCTTGCTGACGGTGACTTCCCAGTAGTGTCGGCCATGGCTGATGCCGACATTGCCGAACACCACCGGGTGTTTGGTGAACCGCTCTGAAGAGGGAATGTCCATGCATCGTTCATCAGCGCCTACCCTGTCATGAGACACCGAGAGACCACTGGTGCCTACCTTGAGGTTCTTGTGAGCTGTCTGCACATGAAACTGGAACTCTATGCCTGCAGGAACAACCACAGAACAACAGTATTCACTTTCACATCTCTCACTCAAGTTTCTATCTCCATGCTATTGATGATGATGAAATCAATGTTGGCAATCAGGGAAAGGCAAGAGAAAAAAGAAGAGTATCTCTCTTAACATCCAAACCATTTCTTGTGATTATGACTGCTAAATTTTTCTGGTTATCGAAATGTTATAGGACTGCACTATTAAACAGGATTTTCAACTATGAAACTATTAGCTAAGTATAAACTTGGTTTTTCCATGGTTTTTCCCACTTTCTCTGGAGAAAATTCCACAGGCATTTCGCAAAACAATCATTGCCTGCTACAGGCATTGAAGTTTCTCTAATTGTTTTCTTTTAATAACTCACCAGGAATGATAGACATAAAGAATTATGGAAAGCTACGTTGAATTCTCTTACCTTTGTCAATCGATCTCAAATTGAATAAACTGGAAAACGTATCTGCCAGAGAAGAACTTGTGGTGTAATTTTCCACAATTTCACAGATTTCATCATCAGTTGGTCCTAGCTTTTCAGCTGAAACAGTATCAGAAACCAGACCAGGTAGTGTATATTGAAACTGTTTGTTACATGTAGAAGGATTTACTGTGCAGCCTCTGCAAGAGGATTCCTGTACGGTACTCATGTAGGTAAATACAATAATTAAACACTTGAATCTCCTGAGATAATGCAAACGACTGGCCTCACGAGGGCGCCCTTCTACCAACTACTGTTTATATCAGAACAGTGAAGTCTGGAACAGTGTCAGGCTGAGTAGTGGGTTTCATCCGAATTTGCGACATTATTTAGCTTTTAATAACAAATGTGTATAGAGGTGATCGTGACTTAACCAATGATTCCAAAGTCAAATCAGCCAATTTTCTTTCACTGGGGACAATGTATTGGTATGCAGGCACTGGCATATGGCAGTAACCTGGTAACAATTTTATGTTTGCTGCAGAGGGCCACTGGATTTTATTTTACATAGGGACTATGACCCATGGACATAAAAATGAGTTCACTCATGACTGGCATCATCACTGAATATCAACACCACTCAACAAAATGATAAATTTGTCGGCCATAACTTCAATGACAAAATCTGAAGTTTAAGATATGGCATGTAACATTCACATAATTGTGAAGAAACCAATGTTTGGTTACATTAAGGCGATACCGAAGGATTCAAATTGCTAAGCAACGGTTGCTAAGAGTAATTTCCGAAATCAATCAAAATGCAAAGTTTTCATGGTTTTCTTTGCATAATAAAGATTTACAGAACCATACAACTCCAAAAGACGCAGGTTTGTCAGGCGAAAGGTCAGTGACGTCACACATATACAAATTTTCACAGATCTATTTTAAAACGTTTCAGCTCCTACAAATTTGCACCTAATTTTCCAAAATTTCAGAATGCAACACATGAGATACCTGTTTAGAGCCCCTAGCATGGATTAGGTTATCTGTTTGAGTACAAACAATTTTTGAACAGGAAAATATATACTGTGTCATTTTGTGAAATTTTGAAGGGTTTAACGGCGATATCTCATAAAAGGTCCGGAATTTTTAGAAATGCATGCTTATCTACATTCTCAACTATGACTTCAATAATCCTACCAAAAATCAGCTAAATTGGCTTACAATAGAGAGAGTTGAAAGCTTTTGAGCATTTTCAAAATATCAGGAATCGAAAATCCATAGAAAACAACGGAACGGTAAGATTTTGCACGTGAAAAAGTTCGCGTTTGGAACGTTGCCAGCGATAGCAACCAACGTGCGCTTTGAATTCTTCGGTATTGCCTTAATCACTTCTACAATTGTCTGCAGACTTTATATTTCAGTTGATGAGAACAACACGTTAGAAAGCAGCTGCAATCACTGAGTGCCTTGTCAAAAGATTTGTATGCCTATATCTGCCTGTAGCATACAAGTCTGAACATTCCTATCTTTGCCAGGATATTTGGCAAATATCTGGCCATGCATAAAATGCTGTTAACTTCCTGAACACAGACACTGCAGGCAAAGAAATGTTTACATCAAACAAATAACAAACTCTTATCCAAATTTGTTTGTCACGGGGTAAAACTATACACAAAACAATGTACACATCAAATCATTTTGTCACCTGATCAACCAGCATAATTTATTAACATTTCAAAACTTGACATCCAGAAAGAATCCCATTCAAATGTCACATCACAAATCTATTTACCAAATTAATCAGACTCTTCTGAGTAGTAGGAGAGTGTGTACTGCTGCTCAACCTCCTGAAATGTCTTGTAACCCTGGTATAACTAACAGAATGGATACAAAGTATTGCCAGCACAGTACTTTTTAAAGTTGGCTGTTTAAGCATAGGAAATAGAGCACATATTTATTGCCCAGAAATAGTCCTCTTCAACATATTTAGTTCCATTGCCTTAAAAAGTGTACAACTTATGTCACTTGTTCTGAAGGGGAAAAAAACAACATCAGACCAAAGTCTAGAGGTCAACATCTGTACTGTACTGAAATCACGGAGAGTCCCAAAACCCGGACCGAGACGAGTCGAGACGAGACCAAAAGACCTCCTATCTTACTGATAGAAAAGTTACGTATTTTTGCACATAGGCAGCAGCTGTATCAATGCCACGGGGAAAAAAGGACTTTGTTCCACTTCTGTCTTAGTTAGTCAAAGAAGTGCTATCTCTTGCTTTGTGCATCGATCTTTGACACTCTCAACAAACTGCAAGCTTTCTGTAGTATTCTATTATGATGTATTTACAACGCCTGGCCTGAGGGGTCATTATGGTCTCGTCTCGACTCGTCTCGGTCCGGGTTTTGGGACTCGCCTGAAATCACTGTGTTCATTGAGAGATTCTTTTGAATCATTGTTGTTAAAGTAGGCATCCAAAGTGAATCAAATGCATGCAAATTCACACACTACTCCCAAAAAGTACTTACAAATTGCCCCATAATTTGTCTGTGAAGTGGCATACCCCAAGACAGGTACACAGTTACTGCTGACAACTTACAGTTAACCCGGCACTCAGAATTCAATTGTCAACAATAATGATGCACTTTGCACACAGAGATCGAAAGAGGTGGACAAGATGTCAGCGTTTTGCTACTCTCCAGAGTATCAGAAACTGTTTCCTTAAAAATCCTGCACCAATGAGCTAGTGATACATAGCCTGTCATGCAATATCACACAGGACAACACTGATTCTTCCTGCAAATCCATATACAGACGAATTCTTGCACATTTTGTTCGTAACATCTCATAGCTGATGATATCTGCCAATTCATATTTCTGAGGGAGCAACTAACCATTAAAAATACAATAAAAAACAGACACCATTGTTGTCTCCATCAAGCCTCACAAAACCCAAACTTTTAGAACAAACTTTGCCCTGTTTCATGAAGATATCCTATATATGTTACCAAGTAGTTGTACTCATCTAATTGTTTTGTTAATATCATAATCTTTACTGAGTACTCAAAAACGTGGTAGTGTTGCCTATGAATCGCTTGCCACTTTGAAATCTTCTGATGGTGGTGTCTCTTCCGTCACTTCTGTGTCATCACTTTTTTCTCCTGCAGTATCTCCAGTCTCCTCCTTTTCCTCCAGTGCTTCATCACCTGCATCCTTCCCCATTGTTTCATCACTTTCATCCTTGCTTTCAGCATTTTCACTTACATCTTCAAGTGCACCCTCTTGAGCATCCCCATCCTTGGAAGACTTGTCAGCTTCACTATCGTTCTTCTCACTGGCATTCTCCTCGTCGCCTTCATCCTTCCCACCTTCTCCAGATTTCTCATCTTTCTCTTCTTTTCCCTGTGGATCCCCTTCCTTCACTTCAGCCGGCGACATCGGTGGTGACACTGGAGGGGGCGGTGGTGGTGGAGGTTCCTCCTCCGGGAGTAGTGGCTCCAACGATGCTATGACATCGCTGGCATTGATGCTACCAATATTTCCCATTTTACCTAGCTCTGCTATCGAAACACCCAGTGCCTCAGCCACAGATGCAGGTGGAAATAGTGCCCTCAAGCACCGGCACAGGTATGGTACCATTTCCTGGACTGTCACTTGACAGAACTTGCTGAAGAGTTCAACTTCCCGCTTGGTGAAAGTGCTCTCCTCAGCTCGATGGAAAGCAAGTATTGAGGAAATCATTCTACTCATTGAGTCTTGCAAGCGCCTGGCGACATCCTCGGCCAGTGCAATTGGCGCACAAAGTCTGAGATCATTAAATGCTGTCAGTATGTTATTGGTGTACAATGCAAGTGGTTGGTAATCCATCAAGACCATTGGAGGTGCAAGGTTCCCTTCTGTTGCAGAGTAGTTGGTAGACAGGACTGTACTGGACAGGGAAGCAGGTGTCCCGATTATAGTGTATGATTGCATGGACTCTTCAAATCTTCCCGCAGCATCTCTCACTTCTGTCTCAAATGTTTTGAGGGCAGCTCTCTGAAACAGTGGGGCCAGAAGTCCTCGAAAATCTACACCCACACGACTGAATGACAAGCCGAAATACATGCACTGCCCAAGCAAGGAATCCAGACGACTGCCTACACCTTTTTCTAAGTCAGCTTCAAGAGTTCTCATGAACGAGGATACCTTCTCCACCACCCATCCGTGGAATATTGCACTCTCAGTGATTTTGCTGTCGTGGTTTGTGGAAAGAATTGGGTCATCATCTGAAAAGATCGCTCGATACTGCGTTATTATGTCGAACAGGTGCACACGACTGGCTTCAATGACTTTAGTGATGTGAAAATAGGCGTCGTCTGTGGGAATTGCACCGAGGATACTTTGGAACCAAGCGTCTCGTGCTTGCAAGAATTTGATTCTCAGCTCCGGTTCGGTGAGTACGTCCATGCGACGGAGGTACCCAATGACACGTAAACACACCGGTAGTTGGATGTTGGTTCGGAGCTGTTGTATCAGCTGGTTGAACATGAGCTGACTGGAGTTCCGGACTTCGTTGACGATTCCAATGACGACTGGAATATTGGAGTGTTTCTTTTCCAGGCGCTTGACATAAGCTGCCAGCTCAAGGGCTTCCTCGTAGTATCCGTTCCTGACGCAAGTGTCCATCAGCTGTGGAATTTCTAGTATCTCCAATAGCTGTGGGTGTTTGCTCAAGGTGACGCTGTTCATCTTGCGGCTGGCATTTATCTCCTGCGAATCCTTCGTAAACTTGTTGCACTTGTCGGCCAGGACGGGCAGCTTCTCCAACAAACTACTAACGTGCTGCTCGACCTTACTGAAATCTTTGAAAATCTCTCGCGAACACTCAGCCGTCTCGATGAAGGTCTTGTAATTGTGGAACGCCAGGTCTTGGGTCTCTTTGAGAATTTGAGCTCGATCTTCCGCAAGTCGTTCGGGTTCATGGCTTAGTTTCTCGACACCGTATGAACTTAACTCTGACAAATACAATGCAAAGTCTGGATTCTCTCGCCAATGTTCAGGAAACGAATCTTTGAATATTGCGGTGAGAATCGTCTCATCTTCCACGTCGATAGTCGCCATTTTGACTGTGACCTAAGGTTAAAGGTCACCAATCTAGACCATAATACTTTGCGAGAGCTACACCCCCCCCCCCCCCCCCCCTGCCCATTACGTAAACAGCGCCTCTGTCAATGACAATTTTCTCACTGAAGGCAGACATAGGTAAAGATCAATAGAAAATGCTATACAGAATTTCGAATCATGTTTCCTATGTGTAGGTTCAAATGTTTATAATGCGGAGGTCCTGGTGGACTTCAATAAAAACGTTTGCTAGTGTTGAACTCCGAAATTTTTTTATTTAGGCCTAAATTCCGTATTTCTTAGATTTAAGCTTTGTTTATGCACTGTCTGTAATAGTTCTAAATGCCTCACCAAACAATGCAAAAAAACAAGTAAATAAACATGCATAATTACTGATAAGGGTTAAAAACACAAACTGGTAATCTTGTTTGTTAAACTATTCATCTTAAAACGATCAATAGATACGAACCGCATAGGTCTCTGCATCAAGTGTGACACAGTCTCGATATCGGTCGTCTGACATTTACTGAATGTGACAATTTTAATGTAACCATGGACCACCTTGGGCTGAACAATTAATATTTTCATGTAATGTTTTGAAAAACATTTCATACCAAGCGATTAAACTAGAATGAATTTCGCTTTTACTAATATCCCGGGGAATCTAACGATACATACATTAGGCCTATAGCCTACTGTAATTCTCGTCTCGACGAAAACGACTGACGGGAAAACCTATCAATATCAAACGTCGAAGTCCATAACGTTAGGTATACAGGGCGGACACTTGGGAAGATCACTGAATGACACTGAATGAGTTCAGAATACGTCATAGTCGATTTTAATGACTTCATAGGCGTTAAAGTTGTCTTTACCCTGTATTCATCAGAGTCCGGGGGGGGGGGGGCGAGAGAATAAAAAAGTTATCTTATTTTTTTTCATATGCCCCCGTACAAACTAAAAATGCGTTCAAACGTCCAAGTTCTGACTTGTTATAATTTTGAAATCCCTCGACAGAAATTACAAGCGAGGAAGGCCAGTGTTTTATGGGATGGTCGCAATTGTACGTCGAATGTAACTGTCCAGTTTGACTGTTCTGTATATCTGTATCAGTCAATAACGCTGCTTGTTGCTTCGGATCAAAGCGTCGAAGCAGCGCACCATTGCAATCCACTGATAGGAGCGATTGTTCATGTGAAACTTTTCCTCCAGCCGTTTTGCGATACAAGCATATTTGTTCAAGATTGTACCTTATATTTATATTGCTCTATATACGCTGTATATGAATGTATACGTGTACCCGTATACATGGCTCCGACACAGTTCAGTTCAGTTCAGTTCAGTTCAGTTCAGTATAAAAGGGATTGAATATCTAGCGATAACACATTGTCAAAGAATTCGCACAGACAACTCGGACATGTAAAACAGCATGTAGTAACAATTATCAAAAGTTTTGGTTGATTGTATTTATAAAGAAACATGATCAAATAGAAGTTGCGCCCAAGCACAGGAGGTCGGCCGGACAGTGTCATGGGACTAATACTCCATACACGACTTTCGTTGAGTTCAGATGAATTAAGAACTGCTGTAGGTGATTCGCAGAAACTGTGAAAGATATGTCATATCCGTGTGTATTTTTGATTGTCAGTCCACCCTACCTTTCACGAAGTACATGTCGGATAACACAGCCCTCTCCGTCGATATGTCGAATATAATTGGAGTGAAGTCTGGCGTAGTGACTGGCATCAAAACGGAGTGTTCCTTAGCGTCCTTTGTTATTCTGAAATAACGAAATCCCTCACATTTGGTCACATGATTAACTGTTTCATCCTACTCTCCTGAAGAATAGATTCTGAATTATTATGCCGTGGAACTCAACAGTTATACCGAAATCCGATGATGAAAGTCTGATGCCAGTACGAACGCACCATACAGTAATATATATATATATATATATATATATATATATATATATATATATATATATATATATATATATATATATATATATATATATAACTCGTATATCACATGACATTTTAACATTACCCCCTCCCTCCCTCCCTCTCCCCCCCTCTCTCTCTCTCTCTCTCTCTCTCTCTCTCTCTCTCTCTCTCTCTCTCTCTCTCTCTCTCTCTCTCTCTTCTCTCTCTCTCTCTCTCTCTCTCTCTCACACACCTATGTATATATGATAAGTTACTACAGAACGGATACGTTTTCTCAGTAAAATATCATGATAATGTGAAGAAATCGAAACAGGAAATGGTACACTACCTGTCTTCCATCGCTTGACAAGCCTTTTTGTAAAAATAAATAAATAGATATATTAATTGATTAATTAATAAAATTAGTACATTGTCTACCGCGCCAATGACGTAATTTTCCAAGCACTTAAGTTTTGCCAACACGGAATGTTAAGGAACAATCTTACTTAGTTTTCCTGATGGTGAGCAAAACATTTTTCAAACCTTTCATACGTTCTGCTGTAAAGGTCTGTAATTCATGCAGAGTATTTGATTTTCGTGTCCCATGCCCTGATTTCAAAGTAATTTCCTGATTCCCGATTCCTGATTTTGAAATTTGCGGGAAATTTGCGGGAAATTCAATTTCTCTCCTATTCTGCCACAAAAAAGTCTTTGAGACATAGTTAATGACTATATTTCCAATTTGCAGATTGCAATGAATATCTGAGGAAATTGGAGGTATCCTGAGGTTGGACAACTATCGCAGAGTTGCAGCTCATGGGCCTTTAAGACTGATTTTTTGCTACGGTTACCCCTTGGAAACCGTGTACATGCCTCATACTAAATCTACATTCATATATGGTCTTGAAATCATAATTGTCGTTCAAAATCCTATCAGTAGTGAGAACCTCCAACATCACCTTTTCCGGCGATTTTCGTCTTTTTGAAGCAGTGCCATTCATAATTCGGTCTCTTTGGGACTAGGGAAGGGAGTTTGAGGGCAAACCCAATAAGCTTCGTTGTTGTATTTTAATTATCCACTGTTCCTCAAAAAAATTAAATAAACCCTTTTCAAAGCGTTGGATCATATTATAATACACTTACTAGTACGCAAGAGTCTGTTGTTTCGGATCACAATATACCAACACAGATAACATTGAATATAATGTCATCGTTTATTGGGTTCAGTTATTTCTTGAAATGTGCTGATAACATTTGAATAATTGTTCTCTTATAAGCAATATTGCCTAGAACAATTTCTTACGCGGGGTAAACGCATGCATATTATTATAATAACATCGTGAAAATACAGATGACAACTTCACGAACTCAGGACGGGCCTAATAAAGATTTAGAAAAATAAGAATCTTTTCTACAATCTGCTCAGGAAACATATACTTGAAAACCTACGAACTCGAAAGGTCGACCAAAAGCATCTAGTAGTTTCCACCAGCTATACATATATTTTTTTTACTTCCACCTTTGATTAGACCGATAACATTGTATCGATATCTCTGTCGTTCCTTTGGAAAGAATGGATCATTACCTTTAACCGAGTGGCCAAATCGGAGTTCAAACTGCATTTTGCGAAATCGATCTGTTTAGCAATCTGTTTTATCTTCATCTCGTTTTCTGTGATTTGTTCCTTCAGACTGAGTAGCTTGGCGTCTTGCTCCTCTTCGATTTCAGTCACCATTTCTCGCTTTTTTTCCTCGATTATCTGCACCAGCTTGTCGCATTCGGACAAGATCTTCTGCTTTATCCCCTCGCCGTTCGTCTGCACAGGACAATGAAGGACAAGTGAGATTGAATGTAAGATGTCACTCTAGCCACTACGTGTTCATCTTGGTCGTCGGTTTAAGGCCTGATGAAACAAGGACAACTGTAACGCACTCGGCGTGCATACGAAATCAGTTGTGTGTGCTACGAGGTACCTGTTAGGTCCTCTGTAAATTTGAAACCAATAGATGTTCGAATCGTAAAGGAAAATGCATATATATATATATATATATATATATATATATATATATATATATATATATATATATATAATATATATATATATATATATATATATATTACTTTTCGCTCTGCGATGTTAATATTATATGAGAACTTCACGATTGATATCAAGTATTAAATTACACATATTACACTTGCTGAAAAGTTGGATTTTACACCTCACGTTCGTAAATTATCAGCCAAATGTCAAATAGTCACGTCATACTATATTTATTTGCGATGATCTTCAGAACAAATTATAAAATTGATAGACATGGGGCACCAGTAAACGTTCGGCGACAAACATCATGTAACTGAAGTAAGTTTTATTTGTCTTTCAAAATGTAACATTCGCCGCGTGTTTCAGAAAGATCATTAAATCCTAGCGAACGCTAGGAGTTATGCGAAAACTTTGCATGGTGTTTGGGAAAGGTTACTGAGAAGATGGCCAATACTGGGCACTGTTAGTGTAAGACCAAATATACTGATATAACCGCAAAATTTATCTGCACTAAGTGTGTACTTTACGACAAAGGTTGTTTTTTAGACATCTATAGAAGAACAATTGAGTTGTCGCAGTTGTCATGCTGATAACGGTGAACGTGGACACTGGTTTGAAGTGTTTTGATATCGAAACACTCACGTGAAGAGATGTTTTGGCGAGGGCAAAGGTCACATACCTTGACCTCCTTGGAGATGTAACGTAATTTGGACAAGAACACTTCCATCCCGACATTTTCAGCTTCCAGTTTCTTCAGGCTCGATTGAAAACTTTTCTAAAAATAACAATGAGCGCAAGAGTGAAAATAACGCCATAAATGTATAAATTATATACTGAATATGTAATGAATGTACACAAATAAAACCAGAAGAATGCGCAAGTTCGACAAAAACGCATAAAAATACAATGTAACACTATTCTTATGACAGCAAAATACTTCAGAGAGTAGAAAACGGAACTGCATATTTATAAGGTTTCTTGTATACGATATCCATACAGCAAACAAATTCTTACAATATTATCGTCAACCAAACTGTATATAAATTCGTTTACACGTTGCGTAGGAAAAGTACTCCTGTGTAAATTTGCAATATTTTAGTCTACACGTGCTTTCCTGTATTCCTATATTCCTATATTCCCTATATTCCGATCACATGACAGACCAATTAAGCCCTTATATTTTCTAGTCAGTGAGATAGTTTTCAACTTTTAAAAGTTACATTTTTTATTGTGCTGATGATGTATGTAGACTAGGGCCGTGCGTTTACTACATCCATGTATTGAGAGGAATTGTCGATGTTCGCCAACACTGTCCAATCATTTGGCTGTGGTAGTCATTTTCAGGAAGCTTTCCTTTGGAAGATATAAGAACTTTTAAATGTGAAATGTTTGCATGTGATTTCAAGTTGCAAGTGGAAACGGACTGCAAACTCCGCCCCATGTTTTCACAGTATTGTCTCCCCTGTCTCTCTGTCTCTATCTGTACATCTCTCTCTCTCTCTCTCTCTCTCTCTCTCTCTCTCTCTCTCTCTCTCTCTCTCTCTCTCTCTCTCTCTCTCTCTCTCTCTCTCTCTCTCTCTCTCATTTTGAACATCTGGGGCGCATACGTTAAAGAAGTATGTGCCTCGAAAGTGAAATACAAATTTTAGCTCAAATTTTCCTCAAAGAATCTTTCAACCGTTTTCTTTAAAAATCAAGAATAAAAATCGGGGGTAACCGTGCAAATTTTGGTTCTAGAGGAATAAATTACCAAAGATTTACGGGTATTTGAAATTCAAAATGGCTGCGTTCACTGTGTTAACCCTATGAAGACACATAAAATTTGCCATTTTTCAAAAACTAAGACGGTGAAAGTTTTTCTTGCTCCATGGGCTTCAAAAGGACCCCCCCCCCCACAAGTTGTTGACCCGAAAAGTACTGGAAAGGTTTTAGATTCCGAATATCTGTACCCGAGAGCGCATTCTACTTTTAAAAGAAAACATATGAGAGCGATTTGGTCTCTGCAAACTATAGCCGTCATGGAAAGCAGGTGAAATTACTTGAAACTGAAATTACTTGCTAGATACATCTATGTACAGCGGTACACGGATCTTTTTACACACACACAGTCTCATGCTGCCAACATATGCAACACTAGCCAGACACATTTCGGTAGAGTACTCAACACATTTGTGTGTTGGAACTACTGCCCGCAATCTTTGCATGGGAGCTTGGTCAGCAAGTGACGGTTTGATCATCAGAGGTCATCGCAGCGAATGATGCAACCCGTGGACTCGACTGCTTTGTGATGAAAGAAGGGTTAAAAGAAACATTCTTCCACGTCTGTAGCACAGACGAATGCAGATGCATTTGTACAGGTATATGCCTTGGTAACAGTTTAAAGGCATGGCAAGTACCTCCATTACACTGCGAGGACAAACAAAGCCGAAGAACAAATGCACGTATCTTCCCGCTGGACGAATGGATCGATAAAAGTTTTCGAACTAGGGTCAGCCTTGTTGCCAAAGATTTGAGTCAAAGACGGTGGAAAACTCAACAGCCAACGGAGACCGCAGGTCAGTGACTAGCAATTATGTGTGTGTCCGTATTTGAACTGAAGTAATATTTTGTTCTCATCGTTGGTGTCTGATGACAAAGATCTCATGAATGAAATAGCTTAAACCTTTAAAAAACGCCGCAAAACGTATGTTTCAACGGTTCAACCAATCAAGATACAGATACAGGCAAACTACAGGTCGCATTATATAACACGATATTTTATACGAGTCTTCGTAGTATTATATATATATATATATATATATATATATATATATATATATATATATATATATATAGTCCTATGTACTCTAGAGATTGAAATGTCCGCACTTTTGGCCATTGACCCGCAAAGGTTAAGTCATGTGACTGGACACCTTTGTCTGTTTTCCTGTTTGTCACAAGTTTTATCGATGTAGAATTCTCAAAATATCTGATCATAATACCTGTGTATTGTTTTTGGAACGCTATCAGATGAAACTTTGCCCGCGGTTCTGTAGTTTGCCTCACCCCGACTGGCCTCGTTCCACGCTCGACATCATGATGTACACACCTACGGAATGTGCACGGGGCATGGGATGCGCACAAATGATGTCAAATCACTGAGTTGTACCACTATGTGGTGTCGTGCGTTTGATTGACTAGGCATTCAGTTTGACAATCCATTCACCAATGAACAACCTGCAAAGAT
Source organism: Ptychodera flava (assembly GCF_041260155.1). NCBI lineage: Eukaryota > Metazoa > Hemichordata > Enteropneusta > Ptychoderidae > Ptychodera > Ptychodera flava. The sequence continues at coordinate 40,252,013 of NC_091936.1, forward strand.
TAGTCGACAAGAAGATAAAGTTCGACAGTTCTTCTTATCGATGCAAATAACGGAAGAGTACAAAAAGGCGGCACTCTCTTTTCAAATAAACGACGTTTAATGCTGTAGTAGATCAAAAGATGGAGAGAGAGAGACAGAGAGGCAGAGAGAGACAGAGAAGGGGAAGGGGAGAGAGAGGGGGAGGGAGGGAGGGAGGGAGAGGGGAGTTAGAGGGAGGGGATATGTTACAATACCATGTGATACGAAGACATGTAAAATATTTACAAAGTAAGTAAAATTGTATATCTTCTAGACATGAAGCATTGACAGTGCACCAGCCGCTTGTTTCGACGAGGCCCAGTACAGACAGTGAGACGTATTGGAACTAACGGTAGCTTTGTCAAATATGAACCGTTTGATATCCCGAATATCATCAAAGTGGAGTCGATCGCCAGTACGCAAAACGCAACAAAGTTTTGCTCCGTTTTCAGGTACAGAAGCCAAATTTGTTCTGAGTCGAGTAGATTGAGTTGACCATGTCAACATAAGATCCAGGTCATTGCAAAGACACGCGTACTGTCCCAAGGCATCTTCGCTAGTCGTTCAAAATCCCATACCGTAAGGAATTCGCTAGCAGCTATGCAGTTGGTGTGCAAACGTTAAATGCAGTCAACATCGATCGTGTTCACTTTTCTTTCGCGGCATCTGCAGAATCGCTAAATCATGCATACTCCCGTAATAATATGACTGTGTGTGCAAGCTGTGAGGCCGAAGTAAAACTTCACCGGTTGTTTCTGAGGATGCGTTAACAAAGTGCTCCGAGGAGGGTCGCACTGTCGCGTTTACCGAAGAAGCATAATCTGTTCATAAAATACAGTTCAAAACACAGCTTTATGGGACATTGAATTTTTTTATATTGCAAGAATTATCAAATGCGGCCAGCCGTTTAACATTCATCCTCACTGACATGATCAACTCATAAACATGCATTCCGTTAAGGTTCATTTTTCATAGACGACATCTAGATACATCTCTAGAGTTAGACAGACAGAGCGACAGCCGTAAAAGTTACCGACTTTTACTTCTCTGTCCATCACCTGCTGCTCGTCCATCGTGCGCACAGTTTTTGTCTCCTAAAATTGTTTTTTTTTTTTTTTTTTTTTTCAGTTGTTTTCGCTCTTTTTATTGTTTCCATATCTTTCTATACTTTTCATGCAAATCACCATCAAAAATATTAAAATTTCCTACCGTTGATTAAAATTGTTGTTATGCCTGTATACAGGCCAAGTCTAACGCTTTGAAAACAATGGGAAACCATAGCGAATGAGCTGTTGTTGGGCATGTCCTTACACAAAGGTATAATGCTCTTCCGTCGGGGATAAATATTTGGACTCCATTTTTATCAATATGTTTCTGGTCTACCGCGGCCGCTTGTTGGGGCTCATTTAAAGCTCTCTGGGTAAGAAACACTTTCACTGTCTTTGTTTTCTGAAAATCCGAAAATTATATTTTCCTTATAGGGTTAACACGAGTATGGCAGCCATTTTGAATTTCAAAAATCGGTAAATGTTAGGTAATTTGTTTCTCCAGTACCAAACTTTGCTTGGTGAACCCTGATTTTATTCTTGATTCGATGAAAGGTTGAAAGTTTCATTGAGGAGGTCTGCCTAAAATATTAAGTCTTTCACGTTCGAGGTGCGCACTACAGTAAGCATTGAACGATGAGCTGAGAAACTGTACGGCGCCCATTTTATCTTAACATGTTCTCCTACCGCCACTGCAATAATTATTTTCACTTCTGGGTAACGACTTTGTGTCTTTGACCTTCAAGAACACACATCAGTTTGATAAATGCAAACGTCGTACCATTAAAATTGTTGGTGTTGTCTCTCTCTTGAAACTTTCACTGCAAAGCAATTACTAGTTTCGAGAATCATCTATACTTAACGTAGTCTAACCGAGTCAAGTCAATTTAATCTCTTGGACGTGCGGGACGATCACTTGCATCACTTTCGGATAGAGGTGAGTCGTTTAAAGGGACAAAGTCGGCCATTTTTCATGAATTTTGTTTGATACAAGAATGAATGATCATGACCATTAATTCATTTTCGCTATAGTTTCATTTAATTTGTCTAAAACTGGGGTCGAATATATGCATGGTCACCCATTCATTCAGTATTTTTAACATGTTATACAATATAAGTAGTATCTTGTATCAAACAAAATTCATGAAAAATGGCCGACTTTGTCCCTTTAACGACAACTGGCCTTTCGCACTTGCATCTTGACGATGACAGTTTAGATATCTGGGTTATCGACATTTTTCCCCTAATAATAATGCAATGTTACTCCGAGCCGACTTCTAGAATTAAGGGTTAAAGTTCCTCTAAAGCATCGAGCGCGAAAGTCCTGCTAACTAGAGCAACTGAACGCAATGAATGAAACATTAGCTTGTCTTGAATTATATTGTGTTTCGTTTGAGAAATACGGTGCACAGCGAACGTTTGCCATTTACACATATACGACGACATGCCTGTGTATACACGAGCAAACACGCACATAATTTGGCAAGAAAGAAGTGACGCGCACCAGTCTTGCCACATTGTGAACAACGTCAGATCAGAGTGCAATAGGCGGGTATACGCATCGCCCACACGAGACTCGCGTCCTTTGACTGGTCACATACATGTATATGTGTCATTATCCGACAAAAATAGACGAGCAAGGTACTGTGCAAACAATCTACACTAATATTTGGCTTACTTCCTCTTGTATTGCGAAAATGAATACTGAATACAAACACGCACTTCAAATAAAGACAATGAAATGCTACCTACCTACCTACCTACCTACCTACCTACCTACCTACCTACCTACCTACCTACCTACCTACCTACCTACCTACCTACCTACCTACCTACCTACCTACCTACCTACTCACCTACCTACCTACCTACCCACCTACCTACCTATACCCACCTACCTACCTACCTACCTACCCACCTACCTACCTATCCACCTACCTACCTACCTACACATACATACATACATACATACTCGGAAAAGTTCCTTGACCTCTGAAAGGGTTATTATTATTTAAGTGTTTCTAGCAATGAAAGGTCATTAAGAGCTCGAGGTATTATGATGAATCATACAGTCAAGAATGTCATAGTCGATTGACTGTGTTACTTCTGTCATGCCTTTGATCAATTGCCAAATTAAATTTCCGAGCTTAGGCTGAGTTCACAAGAAATGGCAAGGGGGCTGGAGGAATTCAGGGGGGTATTCCAAAATTCTGGGATTATGATAGAAGAGGGGGGCTTGAACTTTTTGCTCTGCAGGGGGAACCTGAAAATATTTGGTCCTAACATTTTGATGTCATCCAATGGTTCTTATGTTAGTAATAATTAATAAAATCTAGAGCAATTTTGTCGCATTTTATGACTATCTAAAAATGTTTGAGTGTCATTAATTTTTCGCAACACTAACAGGTTGGCCTTGTAACGGGGCAGAAGCTGCAAATGTTGAAAATTTTTTAAATATTTTTATGCAGTGTATCAAATAGTTTCTTTATGTCTCTCTACAGCATGCTGAAACACAATATTCAGTTTGCATACAAAGCCTGTACATATAAATATTAGCGATAATTGAATTAGAGTCTAGACTGAAAGTTATTTGTCAATGATACAAATGCACGGTACAAGTACACCGGCTGTTTTTGCAAGCTGAATTCTGGACAGCTCGACATGCTGTAGGGAGTGGAAGAAGAACGCATTTGTATAAACTGAACAAACATATTGTAAAATTATCAATTATCAACATATTGTAAAATTATCAGCTACTGTGCCGCTTCTGCCTATGGGCAGTGTCAATGTCACTGCATACCGGCAGTGACAGTGTTGGCTGTGACTCTGGTGTAGTTGTGGAAGAAGAGGACGCTCAATTGACACAGCGAAACATATTACTTGTACGCAACATCAGGCCAGAGAGCAACACATGCGAGACCATGAGACTTAACAGTTACCAGCGATTTTTGAATTCTGGCATATGAGAATAATTAGATATAAGGGAAAAAGGATGGGGTCACCACACTTGATTTTCTACAAATGTACAAGTTAGTTTTTTCTCGAAAATCACTTACAATCGATATATAAAATCATAATTTCAAGTTCATGCTGTAGTGAATGAAATTTTCACATCTCATCCTACGGTAACACACAAGTAAAAATTTAAACAGTAAAGACTCAAATTTAAATAGAAAAATGTATGAATAAATGGAATTCTTTATTTTTTACCTAATTTGCCGTTATTTCACCCCAAATTTCTGAGATAAAAACGTTTATTTGACGGAATATTTTAACCTTCCAGTATTGTCAGTTTTGTAAAACATTTATAAGTAGTCGTTTATGTCTTGTACTTTTGGAGAAAAAAAATCGGTAGGTTACTGTGCTCAATTTTCATAATTTGGCAAAATGTAACAAGGATTTCACAATTTGCATACTTTCTCATGATAATCATTTTGTGTGCTCTTCAGCTAGTGCCATTGACCTGGCCAGAGTTGATCAACCCAAGTCAGCTTAGACTGATAAATCCAAATAATCCACTTATGCTTTTAAAAATTAGTCAATTCAAGAACTTGCTTTAGGCATATGGCTCTACAAACTGCTGATAAGAGGTAGTGTCGAATATCTGCGAGCAGAACTACGCAATATTAACACCTTAATTGATTAATACCTGTATATTTTTTTCTCTACTTTCCTGATAAATATGCACCTATATGATAATTTTGGGGGACTTGAAAAATTATGATCATATTGAAGGGGGACTTGAAAAATGTTTTAGGTTATTGGGGGGGGGGTTCTGAAAAAAATAAGATTTCAATAATCGCGATTCCTCCAAGCACCCCCCCCCCCCCCACCCCACCACCACCATTTTTGTCAACGAAGCCTTACCACACTGTTGCAAGCCAGAGTTGAATGCTCTGGCATTGCAAGTGAGTCATCTCACCTGGCGTTCTTTCCAAGACTCTTCGAGAGTTTTCGTGTTGTGGCTCTTGTGCAAGAACGCCATGCACTTGTAACAGACGGGCGCCTCGCAGTCCACGCAGTAGTTGACATAGCGAAGGTTCTCGCACCCGTGTTCTTCGCATAGGCTGTTCTCCTGAGATTCCTTATCGAAGTCAAAGCTGTACGTATTGTTCCTGTATTGCTCGATAATTCCCTGCAGTCCCCTGTTGACCTTCAAGTTGTTAACCGATGTAACAACCATCTAAAATCAAACCAAACCATGAAAATTCATCACAAAGTTGCCAAAGTTTGAGTAAATATGAACTCTCTTGATCATCAGCATTCATCATCGGAAATGTTCTCTTTATGAAAAATCTCAGCTGTACTTCATTTATGACACTGTTTCTTTCTTCAGTATCTTTCTTTCATGAATTTGACTTTGTTGTGTGTACCAGTGCTTTACTGTCTGTTCTGTGCTGGTTTGTGTCTATATTTACAACTAGTGCATTACGAATTTTAACCTAGTGTTATGGATTACGGATGGGTATGATTGCGATTATTCTTAATGGATGATCTCATATACCGTATCAGTGAGCATACTTTCGACATCGAAGACAATGAATATAGTTCAGATGAATCGAATAAAATACGCAAAAGTTACTTCGTTCTTCGACGGTCAAACAAAATTGTCTTACAAATAGTGTAAGCTTATTGATGACATAATCAGGTCGCACGCACGCAAAAGTAGAGGGCGTTCCCTGACAACGGGGTGGATTGCTCTTGAATCTTGACGTATGGATAGAAAAAACGTCTTTTCTAGACAGGTGAGTTCATGAGAAAGGTGAATCTGATGACGGCTAACCCATTGAACATAACAAAACACAACTAAAACTCTCTATACTACAAAGTTACTCCATTGCCGTTTCCATCGATTTGCTCAAGATCGAATCGTACGTTAAAAACAACGTAAGAATTTTTATCAAACTATATAAATTTTTGTTTATAATAAATAGTGTTGACAATATTTCAAGGTAACATATCAAAAAAAATATACTCGAGGACGTCCTTATCAAAAATGTGGTTGTTTTGCTCCACTGAAAATGTCGATGAATCATTTGACATATTTTCCATGCATTTACCGTCTGCGAGGTAATGCCCTTGAATGATATACTAGAAAAACAACATCCCCTAGGTTTAATATTTAGTAAGGTAGTAATTTATTGCGTTTCAAGGCCTCGCTTTAATATTTACAAAATTGCTAAATTGATTTATAAGGGATTCTTGGTTGTTGAACTATTTTCCCCAAAACTTGACTGAAAGCCAGAGGAATGGATATTGTTTGTCGCATCATTTAATAACAGCGTTTAATACAAACATGCAAAATATTGGATTATAAAGAGACGGTCCTGAAATACGATAATCAGAATTCATCGCTGTAAAACAAACTCTCCTGGCAATCGATTTAGGAGTCAATTAAATCTCTGCGCACCCTGAATGTCATTGGTGAAATTATGTGTTCTCTGGTTCAGTCAATCTGCGTGTGCCATCGCACACAGACAGACAGACAGACAGACAGACAGACAGACAGACAGACAGACAGACAGACAGACAGACAGACAGACAGACAGAGATGTGCGGACAACCTTAGCGGAAAATGACGTAAAGACTTGTAGACGAACAGGGGATTCCAAAACATTCTCACTTAGATAAAATAATGTCCGTTTTAGAGCGAATACTGTCTTCTGCATACTTCAATCTCAGAAAAGTTTTAAAAAAAGCTATCCTTTTTCTGTGATTTTGAAATGCCTGGATTTTTTTCTTCTGAAAACTACCGTTCTGTTCTTGTTTGTTCTGCACTGTTATATGTGTATGCGGTGTAGCTACTGTGGGATACATGGTTCCAACAACTCAAGTCCAGCTATCAATATTGGTCATTTACCATACACACACCTCAGGACCGTGGCATGGTTATTTGAAATGGACAAGTCGTTAGCATTCTGATCATTCCACGGGTTCTCAAATTCAAGTGTCACCTTAATCAGTAGGTGACATTTCAAACAATCGACTCTCGCTTACCTTGTGACGGCACTCCGGACACGAGAACTGGAAACGGTCTTTTCCCCGCACTTTGATGAGCAGCGGTTCAAGGCATTTCTTACAGAGATTGTGCGAACACGGCAGGAAGAGCGGTGTCTCGAAAATGTCCAGGCACACTGGGCAGCTCAATGCATTTGACAGATCCATGTTTTCTGTTTACAAAAAACTATCGTGGCGTAATGAAATATCCGATTTCCTGAGACGCAGACATGGGTTGAAAATCAGGGAAAAATACTGTTCCTAGTCTAAGACGTCAGCGACGAATTTTGGGGAGAAATTTCATTGCCAGAAATGCTAATGCAATTACGGTGACTATGACAAACTCTTTTGTAACGAGTAATAATCCTGCAGAGGTGTAGCCTGACTGTCAGTCGTCACAACGTCATGTGATTCCACTGTTGACAAGGTGCCCGGTTTGAGCGTTTCTATATCGAGCGACAACTTTATTGTCTCGTGGAATGGCTTTGTTAATCATAAACAGTTCAACCTATTCGGAACATCCACTTGGGATCGTCGATAAGCGACTTTTAATAAAACTGCGTCATCTCTCGTTTGTTCCCGAACACTGTTGGTCTACGAGACCAGTGTATTTTTAGCCAGTTAATTAGTCTAATACTACAGACATGATAAAGTGCATTTAAGCATTCTCACGCTGCCCTAATATTTTCCCAGACAACTAGGTAGCTGTCTTGGATATCTGTTAGTATAAGTTAGTATTGAATATACAAAATAGAAACCTTTCACATTGTCAACTTCGACTTCTACAATCTTTACCGATCGATCAATTTTGGGTTTTCAAAACGAGATAATTGTAGAATGGGTACGTTTATCTCGTTTTGAAAACCCAAAATTTGTAGAATGGGTACATAACCTTTTCACTTGCCGAGCAACTAAATTTTTCACCAATTGGTTCATTAATGCTTTAAAAGAGCCCTTCTTATCGCTCTCTATGAACAACAGTTTTTTGTCCTTTATAAACAATGGTGATATACGCCCCAAATGTGACAATTAGGTCAACATACATGGAGCCCTTCGGAACAACAGGTCACTGAGGGAACTGACAGGTCACTGTACCTAGCTTGTTTTAAACTGCGAATTTGTTATTGTTCTCGATCACCTAATTGCAATACAATTTAAGGAGGGAAGTGGTGACATCTCATTCCTCTTTGGGTGATCTCGTTTGTCTCGCGAGAGGTACCCGGATTCTTCACGCAAAGTATGGACTTCACGAAGACGCTAATTTCGTTTCAACTACATAAATATAGCATTTAGTTCTAGATAGACAAGCTTAGAGTGGTCGAAGATACAGCTTCCCCCATGTCTAGGTGTCTTTGTTTAGAAAGAGAAAGGGACATCGCCCTCGTCGATGTGTTCTTCTGTCAATGAATGCCAGGTTTGTGAACATTAATGTCACATGTTGAGAAAGAGATAAGAGCAATAAGTACACTACGCAAGAAATTATTCATTAATTTCAGAAGTTGTCAGAACAAAAGTTACAATCGAAGGCTCATTTAGTCATGAACAATGAAAACCACCCGATCGAAAACCCCATGCATTTACTGTGCATTTGTAACCGTCATTGTTGTTACCTCCTTATATGCAAAAACCGTGGTGCCATGCGACTATTTCCAACATATATTGCCAAAGAAAGACGACTGTACTTGACTTTCTGATATGGACTATAGGGGCCTAACACGATTGAACTAATTTGGGAGAGTTGGATCTTTATATTTTTCAAATTTCTCAAAAGTGCTGAATGTTGCAATATTACAAATTACTCATAAAAACAAGTGGACTACTTAAAAAGAAAAGCAGATGAGCTTACAATTGCAGATTAAACCGACATTACTTCACTATCCAATTATCCCAAATTAGTTCCAATCGTGTTCTATTCAATTGAAAGCTGAAGGTACAGCTGGAAAGATACACATGTTAAAAAAAAAAAAAAAACAGTGAAGAACAGCTGATGTTTGCCCGTTTAAAGAAAACTACAAAAATGAAACATGGAAATAAACATCATGTTGATGTGAAGAGATTGAATCTCATCAATACCAGAATATACAAGACGTTTGCAAGGTTGCAATGAATTCGAATAACAAACTCTTCGCAGTAATATCTTTGCTATTGATCAGCAAAAAGCTGTTTCGTCTACAAACGTATTTTAATGCACGAAAGACGGCATTTCAAAGCTTGTAGGCTTCCCATGTACTCCAGTTCTTTTTTAATGAATGTGGTAATATGTACACATGGTTGCTATAGGGTGTACAGGCGCCCTCAACGCTCATTCTCAATTTTATAACTCGAAGTCGATACCTGACCTACAGAAGTAAAGCCTATAAAACTTATCCAAAAAGACTAGCTTTACGTTAGTTTTTCTTTCAAGTTGTTTAAAGTATGTTGCCGTACATGGGCACCACTTAAATCTTGTTTTGGTCAAATTTTACTTATGAAAATAGTAGGTTGTAACATCATTTGTTGTGGTAAAAATATGTGCCAAAAATCGTACAAAACTGCAGCCAGATTATAGGTAATCGACCTTTGTACCCCTCAAAGTAAGTATTCGACTTCAGTGCAATCTTACAGTGTGTTACGTGTAAATGGAGAGAAAGTTGGAATACGTCAAGATTGAATAGTTTGTTCCGTTTGTTTTCATTTTGTTATAAACGTACTACATAAAAACAGGAGATCGCCGTAGTGGTGTATGATGTACAATAAATGGTTTATTTTTATTTCCTATCATTTGCAGATATGTGGTTAGTTTTTCTTACGGTTACGGATTTGCAACGATTACTTGATCGACTTTTAAAACTATGGAAATTATTTGTGCAAAAGTGGTAACTTAAAAAGTATGGTTACCCGGTAAAAGTTGACGAAACCATTAAATTTCCGACAGTTTCTGTGTACCTACATGAAGCACATTAAGCTTACTGCACATTACTGCCGATAATTCAAAATCATTGCTTTTCTTCGTAAATGCCGAACGTGTATACCTGGATGGGACTGTAATTAATCGTGTGTCACTGCTTACGAGTCTGTAGTTAAAGGTATCGAATCGAGTGTATGTAACACAAAGTCATTGGTAAACTTGACCATGACCTTGTGACGTTGCATGTTTCGTACTTTCGGTTTTAAAAAATTGATGCAACCATCTTGATGTAACGCGAAAATAAAGTACTCTTATTTCATTGAGCGTATACCCCACGTTTTAAAACAATAAGAAAAATCAAACAAACACAAAACAAAACACAAACGACAAAAACCTACGAAACAAATTTATTCTAACTTCTGGGACCATAAGACTTATGCGGTCGTTACTGTATGATGTTGAACCTGAAAGAACCTTACAGGCCTAGCTCTGTTTAATTCTTTATTATACAAAGAACTTATATTCTTTAGCGGCACGACATTTGTTTCAACCATCTCAATTTACCGTCATAATGAAAAATTACAGTTCTGCCATATGTTCAACATGATTATAGTGTCCGGAACGTACCCGACCGAGTTCTTTTCACAGTTTTGCGACATTTTCTATATCACCCTTTTGCGACATAGCGCTCGCAAACATAGATTCAAGATGGCGACGACCAGGTTGAAACGATCAGAAGGTAAACAAATGATATTGTCTTTATCCTTACTAGCGTTTATGTGGTGCGTTAGTATATGTCAGTCTTTTACAGGATTATACAAAATTAGACGATCTTGATACTGTAAATTCTGATTGTGTTTACGGCAAAAAATATATGAAAAAACACTCCTGGGAGAGTTCCTTGTATGTCAGTACGTGTAGCAGCATCCCAGCGCGAGCGCGCCGCGGTATCCCCTGTTTCAAAGCAACCATTCCCTGATGTAGTGGGAGTGTCAACCAAGGCACACTGCAATGTTTAGAATTTCAGCAGTGGACCCGGAAACGTTACTGTGCAGCTGTGTAGCCCCTGGACTCATCGACAGAATTTCGGGCGGGCTGTTTTTACCACAGGGGTTCCGATCGTCGCTTTCGCTAAGTTCAACGGCAACGCCTGTTGTTTTTACAGTCCAGCACTCGATCACTATGCCCTCTTCCACTTCCGTTAAACCGCCATGGAAAAAATGTAGATATAAACGAGTCGAGCATGAGCAACACCTAATATGAAGCGCACCTTTTACAATACCCAATCTAGCTGTGGGTCCATAGCTGTGGCGTTCTGTCGTAAAAGTCAAAATCAGCCGGTAAAAGGCAGAAATCCCCTCTGAAAAGACCACAGCTACGGACCCACAGCTATACCTAATCTATTCAGAGCTTAGAAAGCAATGCATTTTCTACTTCCATGACTGATGACCTCAACGTACTGTCGCACAGTCATAGAGTTCAAGCCAGATTAATAACCATCAAAATATCTTGTCGTTTTCATCACATTATCTGTCTGAATGTTGTCAGAATCCATAGCTACTTCATATTAAAGTTTACTGTTTTAATAATGTACTCGTCCTGCAGGGGTTATAGAGGGCGCTAAATACATTCACACTCCAACTCATATATCTCTCTTTGATGAGGATATTTTCAATTTCAGTGTCATAATTTGTTAAATGATACCAGAATGAAAAGAGGGTTTCTCACAGACATCAACACTCCCTTGGCAAAAATAAAGACAAACCCATGTGTTTTTGCATGAGTCACTGGTACACTAATGTTCACTTGTGCCATTCACATCTGTGGCTCTGTCAGCCCCAGATCATATTTAAGTACATCATCATTGCTGCTTGTAATAGTTCAATAACAACGTATGTTAGCAAGGGTCAGGGTATCATCAATCGTGATCTTGCCCGAGCTATCATGTGTTATTAATTTTGTTACACTGAACAAAACTTCTGTGTAGAAACCTTAGCCGTGAATACGTAGTGGTGCTGTAGCGTATCAATTGCAGTCAGGTCAAGGGTCATCGCCACTGTGGTGATGACCCTTAACCCGAACATGATCTATACGCCAAAGTATTGCTGCGTATTCACAGCTATAGAAACCTATGCTTAGAAATCATGGTCACAGAAGAACGTAGTCACAGGCAGACAATCACTGCTGTGAACAGCTCCATATTCTGATTGCAATGCTTAAAATTGCTTTCAAAGAATTTCTAAGAATAGACACAGCATTGATGGTAGCTAGTCATACCTAGTCACACCGTAATCACTGTAATATCGTCTAATATTCAACAGAGTTATGTGTTGAATCATATGCCTGGAGATTGTATGCATGCTTTTCTATGCTACCACACTGTGTGACAATTCGTTATGCACAGAAAAGATGCACACAAAGATCAGGTACATCCTCAGTGGACAAGATCACCTAACACGCTGGGTAAGAGTCTCCTAAACCATGTTTTATCACTTTATCATTGTGCCATGTGACCAAGTCTAAGCTAATCCAATTAATTAAATGGTATATAAGGTGTAATAAAATGGATTGACCAACGTGCAGGGAAATGGAGAGAAAAGAGTAAACATTTGGAAAATGGACAAAATATACAAAACTGTAAATTAAATATTACTTTAATGAAACACATTATGGCCAGTGAGCAAATTTCAAGTCACTAAAATTAGATGCAGCAACCCTTGTATAACCCTTCATGTTAATGGTGAAGACCATTCTAAAAAAACAAGTATCATATTTTCAGTTTTGTCACAAAACACCAAAGACTAATCAAGTAGCTTCTTTCAAAAGTCATGAATGGTTTGATGGAAAATGATCAATGATTGGCTGTTTAGACTCAGATATTATCACAGCTACAGAGAAAAGTGGTATTGAACAAATCTTTCCACCAGTGGCTTGGACTGTAAAACTGCATAAAATAAAACTCTAACTCATGAAACATGAAATTTTAGGGGCGACTTGCAGCGATTTCGAAGCTGTTATCCAATTGGTTGGCAAAATCGTACCGTTATAATGAAATAATACAAATAAACTCCCTAAGTTGCTGTGAATAGTGACAATCGACCAATCAGATATAACCTTGCAAACACGCTGCGAGTCAGCCGAAATTTTAGTCCACATGTACTGGTACATGACATCTTGTGTAAACTACAATTTTAAAAAATACAATGGTTCATCATATATGAATGCAGTTTTAATATACGTATTAGATTTATTTATCATTTTTCAAGTGCTCAACATTATTATGCTTAACTTCACGCTTTTCTTTATTCTGAAGCTGTAACTGTTTGTAATATGAAATATGATGAATACAGTGTGTCAAGAATCCTACAATGTGATAAAGTTTTTAATAAAGACAGTTCAAACGATTTCTCTCAAAACCAGACTGTCATTCAATAACATCTCATAGTTACATTCAAACCTATGTACATGTATCTTTAAACCAATTTACTCTACAGTTATTTCAAAATTGAGGCGCACTAATGGCTTTAAAAATCACAAAGTATTCCTTTATGCTCATATTGTAATATTCAAAAAATTTGTCTCTGACAAGCTAGCTCTGCCAGTCCACCACAACAAGCTCTATCCTACTTTCACTATTTTTTATAATTTATACACATATATATGTAAAAAGGACCATAATTTTAAAAAGAGCAATACTTTATACTTGTCCTCTGGCGGAATTAAGGGGAAAAATTCAAGTTCAGATCCTCCTTTACAGTAATATTAAGACAAGGAGGTTTTAACCAGGACACTTCCCCGGTCTCGTCTGTGTTACAGGCAACAGTAACAGCGCCCTCTTGAGGCCGTGAGATGCCATAGCAACAGTTGCCAGCAGATAGAGGGAGCTGATTGATGGTGTGTGACCCAGTAGAATGGGGGAGATGAATGTGTGGCATGCCTTCAGGCTATTGGTTTTAAGTGAATCACTTTTGTTGATTCTTTCCATTCATTCATTTGCAAGTTAGGAAAATAGAGTTCCTATTTAATAGAATTATTGCGCTATGCATGAAAGCAAAGCATTTCAAATATGAAATATACAAAGTAGCTGTTCATATTTGTATTGGTACTGTTAGCTAACTTTCATAGAAATGCGAAGTCTGTAAAAATGAATAATGTATACATCCACAACTCATATTTATCATATTTCATACGCTTGGTGCATTGAGCTTTGTGTTGCCAGTGTATACAACTCTTGTGTCAACACAATGAAATACATGTACTGTGCTGTCACTGATAAAGTAGCAATTGCAAAGGACACAAAGTTCAGGGCTTTATACTCAATTTATAAATCATAACAAAACTTGAATGATCTTGACCTAATTTTTGTTCACAGTTCAGTTTTACAATGTCATTGATGGTGTCATTAGCGAAGGATATAAAGTGCACTCAATAAATTCAAGAAAATTGCAAACCAGATTTGAAACACCTTTGCTTTCACAGCAGCACACTATGCAGGCTGAAAGTAAATTTGCTGTATAATCATGATAATTGGCAAGAGGAATATCAGGTTTGACATCGTTGTTCTATATCAGCCAGTGTAAGAAAATAAAGTCAATTTCTCTCTAGTTGTAATGTGATTCAGCTAAGATACTATCACTAAGTTTTACATAGAGATTACAGTACATTTTCACATCACATGTTACACCAAATACAGATCTATTCTTGTGACATAAAAACCAACAGTTTTGACTTATGATCTTCCCTGCTGTTTTATAATATTCTTTTGATTAATATTTAATCTTTTCTTTCAGTATTACAAAGGGTACGTTGGATGAGTCCCATAAGGTTCACAAAGGACTTCCTTTCACAATCGGTAAAACTTAAAGGGACAAAGTCGGCCATTTTTCATAAATTTTGTTTGTTACGAGCTACTACTAATATATTGGTTGACATGTTGAAAGATACTGAATGAATGGATGGCATATATTCGACCCCGATTTTAGACACGATCAATGAAACCATCGTGAAAATGAATTAATGGTCATGACCATTAATTCGTTTTCATGATGGTTTCATTTAATTTGTCAAAAACTGGGGTCGAATATATGCATGATGAAACAATATAGGTAGTATCTTGCATCAAACAACATTCATGAAAAATGGCCGACTTTGTCCCTTTAATCACAACCACATCAGAAAAAGCAAAAAAATTGAAAGGCAGTTTTTGCTGATAAGTTGCTCATGTTCGTTTTTTTTTTTTGCTTTCTTCACTCCTTAAAGAATTTCTGAAGTCGTTGCTTTCATGTTTTATAATTCATTATACTCATTCCATGGAAAATTATAAACCTAGAACAATATATCATATCAGGTTTCCAACACTTGTTCTCGTCCCACTCACAGAACAAGTCCCACCTTTGTAACATTCCTCTTGTGCTGTGGTTGTGTCACAGTGAAAGATAACCCTCTTCACGATGGGATTTTCACTTCCATAAGGAAAAGTCAAATTGCTTGATTCATTATGTAGGCGGTTTGATGCATAACTTTCATTTCCTCACAATACAGCCAATATAGCATCGCTGTTCTTTTGATGAGCCTGTTCAATGTCGGTGAATATACCTACCACAAAATCCATGTTGGTGTCTTTCAATCATGTACAGTAAAACCGTGAACTCCGCGCGAGGCTGTGGAAACATTTCCTTGGAACAGACATACTCCTCAATGCCTTCCCATGTTCTCGGCACCATGCACGCTACACACCTCACAATGTACTCTTGCGAGCTGATAGCAATACAACACTGGCACGGTCAATTTTACAGCCCAGTGGTTTTCGGCATTGCCATGGCAACATCATTCACCGTGTGGTCGCAATGTGAAACCTTGTGCCGGACACAAAAGAAACAAAAAAGAGAATCAAAGAATTCTGTACACTGTAAGTGTCCAAACGATACACTATACATTCCTGCATGCATGACTGTGTCAGAGTCGAGATGTTCTCTTTACCTGAAACGTTACTGGAACAACGTTCTAGATGCTACCACCCCCCTGGTTTTAGGAATGGACTCAACCATTTACTGACTCTCCTTTATGTACCACAAGCTCTCGTTGCCTGGAAACAGGTGTATGAACATACAGACGGGGGTCATTTAAATGACATTAAGTCTTTCCTTACCTGTGTAATTTGAGTAAAAAAACTCTTAATTTATGCTGGTATTCTTTAGTCAATAAAAAAATCCTCCACAAGCCCCCACAGCTTGTGTAAGAATGTCTTGAATTTCCCACTTTGGAAAATGGTAGTTTGCTTTCTGAAGTTGCACAGCAGATGTGTCATGACTGCTGGGAACCAACCCTGTAACCTTACAATTTGACAAAGCTGTGATTTTCAAAATCACTTGGGTGTGAAACTTTCATTGTCTTTCACATGTACTCTGACAATTGAGTTTGTGGGTTTAGTTCAGTGGAATTGTCACTCATTACATGTTATTGGCATGCCTATAAAGCCTTGTTGACTGAAGGAAAGCTAAGACATCGCCTCAGGTCATGTGTGTACCTCACAGCAGAAACCACAGCTGCGGTTGGTAAAGCAACATTGGTGGAGGGACAGTGGAAAAGCAGACCTGAATTCACCTCAGTGTGACTATAGGGTTTGTATCAAGACTAAGTGCTCCACCTCTAAAAACTGTTTTACCACAGTGAAATTCCAACACACAGTGCGTGCATCCAGTTTAACTTGAAGAATTGGAACCATCATGTTGAAATAGTTGTGCCGTGGATACCAATCCTTGAAGTTTTTGTCTTCTGTAGCCAAGCCAACAATGAGCATTGTGAAGCACACATACCGGTGTTAATGACAATTTGGATACACCAGTGGCTCTTTTCAACTCATCTACAGCCGGACTAAGTGCAAGCTGTGTGTGCATACAACAACAACAACTACTGTGGCGCACAGAAACTTGGCTCTAGCTTTCCTTTTTGACATTCTCGCATTTTTCTGTTCAGCACCTGCTGTGGATTTATCACCATAAGGCCAACACTTATCTTGTTTCCTCGGTGCTAAACAGTGTATATCAGTTTGTGAATTTTCATCGATATTCATGTTCTTTTAGGGCGTTAACTGTCAGACAAGTGACATCCTTGAACCTTGGCTGGTGTATTGATTTTTTTAGCAGGTGTACTTAAACTGACAGTCACAGCTGATAAAAATCTGAGTGTGGACTCAAAGGTACAAATCAGTATAAGTAACTCCACCTTTGAGGGGATGCCCCCGAGAGGGAATATCATATACCAGTGTGTACAGACTTTGCTGTGGTTCCAAAGGAAGAAAAGTACAGGTGTGAATTTTCACATTGTACTTTCACACTTTCGCTGAAGGCCGCAGGTTTTACTGTGCTTGTATCACAGCACCAAAGATTTCATATTGGAACTGAGTTTGAGATTCCACTAGTCTTAAAAAAAGACGACATAAACTGGAAATTTTTTGTAGCAAGATTAATCATGATGTCAAGAACAACAACAATGGATAAGCAGACTGGACAAAACATGAGCGCACCAGCTGGAGGGAATTTTGGTGACCAGGACATGATCACACATTGGACGTCCATGGCTGTATCAGAGCGTGAAGATACCAGGTATTCGCTTCTTCCCGAGCAGTCAATGTTGCCGTCGATACTCAGGGAAAAATCCATGACCCTGAGTGAGAAAATGCGACTAGGGGACAATGCATCGCCAAGTTCAAGTATCGGCGTCAGCCCGGAGAAGCCCAGAATGACAGTGACATGGTCACCTGAGACGAAACACCTCAAAGATGTTGGTGAAACGTCATACCCCAATTCTCTTTTCCTGCACACCGATTCACAGGCGACATTGCTCAGTGTTGGTGGGAATTCTAGTTTGCAAATGAATGTGTCTGTTACAGGTTAGTGATATGTTATGATCATGAATGCCAGTACTTTTTTTGTAAGTAGAATTTTGTCTCCTTCAACTCTTTGGCCCCATTTACACATATTTGGGTCCAATCACAGTAGTTAATAACAACTGTATTGAATCCAGTGATAATGAGCAAAGTAGGCGGTCAAATAACATCAAAATAAAATTTGTGTCATTTAATTCTTGTCATATGTTTGATGGGAAAAAATGTTAATCATATTGCCGAAATTAAACTCTAATTTATTTTTAATTGTGATTGCTGAAAAACCATTAAAATAATTGATATGTGTCACTTTTGAATTTTCTTAAAAAGAGCACACTTAATACATTTAAAATATGAAAGAAAAGGTAATAATGCAAAATATTGTATTATTGGATTGAAATTGAAATCAGACAATATCATATCGTATGTGAGTTTTCTCAATTCAATAAAAGCAACAAAACATGAAAAGCTTTCAAAATTTGATAAACAGATACATAAAAGATAGCATGTCAGTTAGCAAATACCAGGACAGCTATGTCCATTCTGTGAATACATTGTTAGAGTGATTTTGTACAGTAACATGTGTATGGACAGTATGAAATTGTCTTCAGAGCTTTGGCTATATATTATATTTGCCATGTTGTCCTGGTATTTGCCTGATTGTTGGTAAATTCTTCACAGAAAGTGGCAAATTCAACTCCATCCAAGTCCAAAAAGACACCAAAATGAAAATATTTTCATTGTAAATTTACACTGGGAGAAAAATCTCACCTTAGATTTTTTTTGAGTTATAGGCAGGATTTATGTCTGTAATATTTTATTTGCATAACTCAAAACACAATTTCAGTGCCGTAGTTGTCAGACTCTTGCTTCTGGGTTTCATTTACAGTGTCATTGATTTTTTTGGACCTTGTCATTTACCAGCTACATGCATGTATTACATAAATGGTGTATGATATCACAGACACCTTGCAAAATTTAACACAAAATCTAAAAAGGAAACCAGATCTGTTTTGGTCATAGCATCTTTCCAAATTGGGTTCACAATGCACGTTCTTTTCATTTTTTTAGTTCCAGTCAATCAGTCTGCTTTATAAACATAGCGATAGCGCATAAGTTTCATGTGTTGTATTGAATTCTGGTTATTTGTACGCTAGAAAGAGGTGATTTGTACCAGGCTCACCATCTTGCAACTTCAATACTTCATTTTCCTCATCATTGTTCTCTGCTATACAGAAACAGAAGAAAAAAGGGTAAATGCAAAGGCTTTCATACACACACTGATCAAATACAACTCTTTTTCCGTGGCCTAAATCATAGATTTTTTGTGACTATATGCTTTTAACAGAAATTAACAACAGTCTTAAACTCATCTTACATTCAGTTTCTGATAGATTTATAACCCTGACTGTGATTGTGTCTGCTTATGTTTATGCATAGCAAATGAGTAGTACAACTTGTAGTGCATGTTACCAGTGAAACTGATGTAGTCTTTTGTGGAACCTGTATGGTAGGAGTTGATACACAACCAACTATCCTCATCCGTTCTGAAAAGCTTTTTCTTTGTTTGGCAAAGAACACTAAATGTCCAAGGTCTCCTCTGAACAGAATAGACCTTTACATCACTATAAGTCTTGGAATGATAGTCTCGTGAAATTTGTAAGAAATTTTGTTTCCTTCCTCAAAAGAAATATGTGATCATGCCATTTCATATTCCAGTGTCTGTAAAAACACAAGGAATTAATGAGGAACATAATGTTTCAGCAGAAAGTTTTTAAACCAAGCAGGAAGTTTTGCCATTAAAGTTGCTTTTTTTTGTGAAAAAATATGAGCTGCAAGAGATTTCTATCAGTAGTTCAAGCTGCATTAGTATTTACGAACCCATCACAAGAAAGCTGACGCTAATGCTTGTATCCTCAAAATGGGTACTTCCAACATGTCGGACATACTGTACAGGTACCACAATTCTCTGTGGAATATTCAACATCTGTCTGTAATCCAAACAGTTGTCATTCACTGCTGTGCTGGTATTTACATTTGTGTCACTTTCTTTATATTTACTTTGTTGGCAAACACAGTGAGACTGGTGGGTCCGTGCAGCTAGTATGTGAAGTACCTGTATAGTTGCCAAATTTATTATGCAAATGCATTACAATCCTAACCCAATTAAACCGTAATTATATGGATATCTAGGAGTGGGTATTTCTAGACTTTGCATGTATACACAAAGTGTATTCAACGTCATTGCAGTCTCCTTCTACATCCAATGTTATGACAGCTTGGAGAGAAATCAACATTTTGCCTAAAGGGCAGAATATTGCATATATAAAAATAACTACTTGGAGATTTTTCATTTTTCTAAGAAAAAGAGGATCTCATGAAAATTGAGTCAAAACGCGACAAGAAAACATTACACCCCAGCTGACAAAATTTACCACGGCAAAATAGTGAGAACTTCAGGTCCTGAGTGTTTCACAAAATCCTGAACATAGTTTGAATTGGTGAACTGTTTCCAAATATCAATTTACAGAGCACGCACACAATCAAGGCAAAAAAAAACAACCCAGAAAAGTTATCTCAAGTACATAACCATCACCGACAGACTCAGTTCATCTATTATTCTGTTCTTGGTCGTGTACAAACACTCATTAAAGCCCCCATCAATTGTTATCTGTACAAAAAAGAAAGTCTTCCCGTTAATTATGCAGGGTTTGAGCAAAGGGCTTTTGAAAAAAGCACTTCACAGGTACCTACATGTAAGATTGAATAAGAATAGCGTACAGTGTATGGCATAATCAGAGCCACTCGAAAGAAATCTACCTGTACTTGAACAAACACACAAGTCACTCATGCCAGATTTACTTCAGCATTGCATGTCTATACACACGTTGTGTGACAGTCTGCAAACACAAAATTGAAGAATTTGGTACAAAAAAAGGTTGCTGTTAATGCTCCAATGCTGTTGGAATCAACATAGCTGTTCAGAGAAGTGATCCCTGATAGAAGTCTCTTCATGATTGGAGTACAGTGATCACATGACCCCTTTCCTTGGTTGATGTCATGATACCGACTAAGCTGATCGTGACCAATTTTTTAATTGCACATGTATATGATATGTGAAATGAACAGCTTCTCCAGACTCAAGACTAATTTCACTGTGTAGAGAGATATCTGCTATATAAGCAAATACATGTATTTGTGAAACTTTGTCGTTGTACGATATGATTAAAATTAGATTTAGAGATGGCATAGGTGACCAGCAGAGAATGAAAACAGCAGAGAACCAGATGTTAACATTCTTGTCTCTACATCTGAGAAATCAGATTTAGTCTTAGTACAGCCCTGCTTATCGGTTTATTTCTGTTTTATTCCCTCATTACATTTATTGAAGGAGCAGTCTAGCTGCTTGAGCACATCTGCAAATATCATCATGCACAGTTACAAAGTTAACATACAAATACACCATGTCTATACCTGTATATTAATGATATTAAAGCAGTTGCATTTATCATCTGTGTGTAGTTATAAATAAGAGCACACAGCAAATTACCAAAACGTTATGAATATTTATTTATTTATTCATTTATTTATTTATTTATTTATTCACATTAAAAGATAACCCATTTACAGACACCAATCGGGTGAAAGTTTCCCATTTTGGCCATAATCTTCCATACATATATATATATATATATATATATATATATATATATATATTATATATTATATATAATATATATATATATATATATATATATATATATATATATATATATATATATATATATATATATATATATATATATATATTATATATATATATATATATATATATATATATATATATATATATATATATATATATATATATATATATATATATATATATATATATACACACAAAAAACACAAAATGTATACAATGTGCCCTCCCGGTTATCACCATAATGGCTTTATGGCAACCTCTGAACTTGGGCACAGAGAGTATATATATATATATATATATATATATATATATATATATATATATATATATATATATATATATATATATATATATATATATATATATATATATATATATATATATATATATATATATATATATATATATATATATATATATATATATATATATATATATATATATATATATATATATATATATATATATATAGATATGTGTGTGTGTAAGTAATATATATTAAAAACATTGAAATAAGCATACTGACACTCTGGTTATTTCGTCTAGACTTTGATTTATTTCTTGCGTACGACGTTTCACTCTTTAGCTAGAGCTTCTTCAGGTACACCTAAAGAAAGTGATGAAATGTACGTATCTCAGTATCACAGTGAAAGTTGTTCAACTGAAAGTGATGAAATGTACGTATCTCAGTATCACAGTGAAATATACATATACACACACACACATATATATATATACACAAAAGTTCGATGAATGTTTTTAAAGCCTTCAAAAACTACATTGCTTGTATAGAAGACTTTGAAAACGTAGTGAGTGGTGCAAGGATGGAAGTGGATTTTACAAAGTAGAGCTGTCAAGTTGTTTCAATGAGAAACATCTGAGTGTCTCAACTTCAAATTCTGCCCCGGAATTAGAGTGCTTCACATTCCTGTGTGCTTTTTGGCAGACGTTAATTGTTCTTTCCTCTCCACCTGACAGGTCTAATTTTAGCAGGTTTAATAAATTGTAAAAGGAACAACTTAAAATAACTTGATAACAGTGTGCAAGCAACCATGCCAAGTCAATATGCAGCCTCAATGATTGATTTCAGTGTTTACATATCGACCACTTTCTTTTACGGTAATAGCATACCTGTCTTAGACTTTGCATCAAGGCATCTTGGCCTTATTCCAGCTAGTGATGGCATTTTACTTTTATTTATTTTCTGCTCACGTTTATTTGAAAGACTTGTCTATACTAGAACAAAATCCAAAACAGGGACTTCTGTATATTGAGTAACACGCACACAGTCCATACAAGTACCTGTGCTACCGTTTGAAAAACTTTACTCACAGAATTTCCATGAAAAAGAATTGTGATATGTTTTATCTACACATTTAATGTGACAGAAAGACAAGATCATCTCAAACTCTGAAATTCTTTCTGATTATAATAATTTTTAGCAGAGTCACAGGCCATTGAATATAACTTGACAAGTTATTAACTGATGAATATGATGTACAGTCAGTACGTGATTGCCAACATGTTCATGATATGAATTGCTTTCAGTATTAATCCTATCATGGAAGATCATCTCCTCGGAACATTTGAGAAACTTACTCAATCGTAAATCACTAAATGTTAACATTGAGGAGTTCATGGATGTGTTTATGTGTGGTGCAATGGTAACGGAATGTTTTTACAGAAATTTGTAAAGTTCGCTAGTGAAGCAGACATAATATTATAGTTTTGTTAGATTAGAATGTATTTTATGGTATGGCCCTCAATCATGGAGTTCTACATTCAAACCAAAATATTTGTTATTTCAAGTTTCAACCTGAGGACTTTTCTTAGAACAGGATTCAGAGTTTAACCCTTTGAGCGCTGTAATTTTCTCCCGCCAAAATTTAAGTGCAAAATTTTAACAATTTTTATGAATTTTTCTGTCATTTTTGATAATTTTGGACCAAATGGCCATCACATTTCATTGGTTACAGATTTTCCTCAAAATTTTGGCGAAAATCTGAGAAAAACTGACTGGTGTTTATTTTATAAAGGGGACAAAAATAGACTTTGGCACCAAAAGGGTTGAGTATCATCGTCGTTTCTGGCAAAAAGGTCATATATTATAATTTGAAGTAAATGGAAAATCGTTGATCAAGTTCACTGTGTGTTATTTTTCATTTTCTGACAAGATGAAACCAAGAACCTGCTAGAAGCTGCAGAGAAAGGTGACCCTGCCAGGGTGAAGAACGTCCTGAGGCGTGGAAGTGTTGATCCGGATTTCAAGCGGAACGCTACGTCCAGGACTGCATTAGAGAGAGCTTGTGGCTATGGTCAGGTGAATGTTGTGAAAGAACTGATTGAGGTAAGTGAATCATTTTGGAGAAATGCTTTTTCCAACATCCAAGCTTGTATTTATTGCTAGATTTTCTTGATATCATTTTATAATGGTTAATTACTGTAGCAGGCTAGGATTTCTGGTAAATATCCCATATCTGCTCCTGGAAGAAATCTTCAAGGCATTGGGTGACTTAAGAAAATGAAGGTTAAGTGACACTGCAAGCCAACAAACACAGTATATCAGAGTCTTCAGACCATGAAACTCTGCATTGTATTGAATCATGAGAACATCAAACCATATCAACACGTGTTTCACATCACAGACTGTTTCTGATCGACCAAAGCCAGAGTCACAACGGCTGAAACTGACACCCATTTTATTACATCTGTGTGTTCATTACAGGCTGGAGCTGACCCAGAGCAGTGTAATGCCACTGGTAGGACCCTCCTTCACCAGGCATGTACTGGTGGCCATGTAGACATAGTACGGCTTCTGATAGATTACACCAGGGACATTGACTCAGTTGACAGGGCTGGCAGAAGTGCCGCTCACCTCGCTGCGTTCAATGGAGAGGCCGCCTGTCTGGCTGTACTGGCAGATAAAGGTAACGTCAAACTGTAACTCTCTCCCTGAAGTGTACGGATTCAAAGGAGGGCTGTGTCTGCTCCGAGCTAGCCAAATTGGAAGGCCTAATTTCTCACACAAGATTACTGTTTTATATGATGCCTGGTTGAAACCAAATGCCATGATGTAGGTTGCAGTTTTCCCTGTTTTTTTCCCACAGCACCCAAACAAATGTGTTACTGGAAACCACAAGTTACGATTCACTGCACTGAGGTAGAGGTTATCTCTATATATCCAATCTACATTTCAGATCCTATTTTAGATTCTTTTTCACAGCTTGAATGGCTTTTCTTCGCCAACTTTTACATTTCAAAACTTAGGAGCTGATTTGAACCTTGAAGACAACGCTGGCAAGACTCCGGCACATTTGGCTGCGGAACGGAATCATCCTAAAGTTCTGGAGCATCTTACGGAGAGGGGAGTGGACTTAGAACTCAAAGATGAAGTTGGAAAGAGGCCTGCACACTACGCAGCCATACATGGAGGTGAGATAACCATTGAACATCACAATGTCCAATGCTGAGACAGAGAAAAAAAGTTTTTAAAAAATTGGCTGAGCTGAACTCGCATGTCAGAGAAATTATGCTTGTTACTCGTCTCTTGTCGTCATCTAGAAGATTTGTGAAAAGGTCGTGATATATTCAATGATTCATTTATTATGGATGATATAATTAACAAAATGTACTCTATAGTATCAGTAATTTTTTGCATGAAGAAGAAAATTCCTTCTAAAGATGTTTAAGGCTGTCTATTTTGAGCTTCAAAGTCGGACTGCTGGGGACATCTATGCATGGTGCAATTCGTAGTATATTGGTCACAGGACTAAACTATGCAGATGACGTTCTCATGAAGTTATTACAGTATTTGAAAATGCAGTGACATGATTGAATAAAAGTTTTTCTCGTACTGCTACAGGTTACAGACAGGTTTCTCTGGTGAAATTAACTGCAGTTAAAAAGATGTGTTTGCTTTAAACGTTTGTGTAATCGAGAAAGAGCACTCCAGTCACAATAATTGTGAATGAAACATGTATCATATATCTCACGATTTCACCTGAAACAGTGAAAGAGTTTTAGAAAGGAATTCTTATGTTGAAGGTGAAGTTAATCTTCAAGTCTTTCCTCACGAGTATTTTTGTCTGGGTTTTTTTCAGGTCTTGAATGTTTAATATTTCTAGTGCAGATAGACTGTGACATGACGAAGACTGACAATGCAGGTCTTGTCCCAGCACACTGTGCCGCTGGCAATGATCACATAGAGTGTCTGCGGTACCTAATCAAGGCTGGCACTCCACTTGACATCAAAGACAAAAGTTCTAAAACACTGGCACATGCTGTGAGTTTGTCTTTTGTTTTATTTATTCAACACTGTCCATTGCATTAATCATCGTTAGATCAGTTTTCATGACCTGTGGGCACTGTGTGCATCTGCTATTTGGTTCAAGCCAAATGTTTTTAGTAGTAAGACTAGTCTATATTTGAGAAAAATAGGGATGCAGTGCTTCAACGGAGATATTTGGGAATAGGAACTGTATTAGTAACACACATTTCTGAAATAAGTTAATTGTTTTTTTAATTCATAAAGTCTTTCTTTGAATTCTAACATTTACTTCAAAGTCTGAAGGTATTTTATGGGATTGAAAATAATGAAATCCGCCAATTTATTGGTGGGTTAAATGAATATACAGTGAAAAAGAAATCGTACAAGTTTATCAGATGTAGAGCAAATTGAGTTCTGTAGATAGCATCTCCCTTAGCATTAACAACAGAATTTTCATATCGCCATTCAAATAGGCTGCTCACCACGGTGCAATGACGTGTCTTCATTGGCTGTTTGAGAAAGGTGCTAATGCACGTCTGAAAGATGGTAAGTGTAGAGGACCTGACAATCCTTGAAATTTAATAGCCCCTGGAAAGTCCTGGAAAGGTCATTAAAGTTCTTGAACGTTAGGGAAAATAGACAAAACCTTGAGTCCGAAAGATACGCATTACAAACAAAATCACATGCACAAACATACATACATGGAAATATGTGTGTTCGTATCATTCCCATTTGTGCTTGTACACATGGGTTTTGTTGGTAGCACCATCATCTGACCTCTTCGTCATACCGAGTCTGTATACCACTACACTTCCTCTGTCTTCTTGAGTAGACCCATTGATAAACCCCCCAATTTTCAAAAGTCATAAAATAATCACTTGTTACATAGTAAAAATGATACATGTATATAAAATGATTTATGAAAATGATATGTCACAAAAATTATACCAGCAATATGGTATTTTAGACTTAAAATCCTTGAAAGTCACTGAATTCAAATGTATGGACCCAGAAAGACTGTCCCAATACACCAGACAATGGACAAAAGCCAGCTGATTATGTTGTTACGCTTTGTAATTTGATATGGGTTAAGAGTACAAGATTTACCAAGAAACTTCACAAACAACAAACCATTTCTACTTACTGACTGGTTTTATGACTGAATAACTATAATAGAGAAAGGGACATAAACCTTTGCAACAATCTGTGATATGCATTCTTAATGTGATATTTAAGTCATACCCTACAGAAATATGTAGATATTCGATAAGTGTGATATGTAAAATTTTGTAAGTTATATAACAGGCAGATACCTAAACTTTTCATCAACACTGATGCCAGTTGTGACGGAAGGGCAAAGGTTATGCTAAATAAGTTACTAAGGATTTACATGACTTTGTATTGAAAAGCGACTGAAACTGTAAGTCAGTGAAAAGTATGTTTCGCATACAAAAACATAGACACTAATTTGATAGGGAAAAAAACTGTACTTTGAAATCTTTTGAAAAATAGAATATAAACTCAGTGGAATGAAACTTTGCGATAAAGTTTGCAGAATTTAAATGAATATTAAGGTATGAAATGTGAAATTGTCGTCCGAAAACTGGTATAATTTTTTTTCCAGATCAAGGCAACACACCCCTCCACATGGCAGCTGTGGGCGGCCATGCCAAATGCTTTAACTGTTGCCTCCAGCACAATGGTAGTCTTGAGATTACTAACAGCAGAAATGAAATAGCAATGGAGACAGCCAGGAGATTTGGTCATCCAGTTATCATTGACAAAGCAGGTTGGTGACATGATACTTTGCTGTATTGGATGATCAGACCTGGGGATCAGACTTGTCCTGTACACTTTCTGTGTTGACTGTGTATCACTTTCAACCATTTGTTTGAAGTACCGAAGACTCATTGTACCAAAAAATATTCATGGCCATTTTTCAATCAAAAAGCTTTACAAGTTTTTCCAGTCATGACCTTACATTGTAAAATGAAAATCCTCAATGATCTGTTTGTACATGTAGTTCCAACTTCACCAGTAGAAATTTCTGTTTCCCAAAAAACATAAGCATAAAACAAATCACAGTGTGGGGGCGCTATATTACAGTGCCTTCCTGTTGCAGACCTGTAAACCCTCATCTTGTTAGAGCTCCATTTGCTGTATCTTTTTGTAATTTTTAAATATTTTTATTCTGTTTTAAAACAAATTTCTCGTTCTACTCCCCAAATCATGTTGAACTGCCTTGTTTTCAACTTTCCAACACAGCCAGTATGTGTGGAATGTCTTGTATCATTGTGAAAAACTGAATTCTGGTCTGAACCAGAATTCAGTCGTCAACAATAACATTGAATAATGCATTATACATACAAGGCTAACGCTTTTTATTTTAACGTATTCAAGGAGAAGAATGCAAAAATGTGCCAGTTTTATTGGACAAAAATATTGAAAATATCAACAAAAGTTACTGTTATCTGAAGAAATGTGAGAATCTCGTCTGTTTTAACACAACAAAGCCCATACTCTGCAGAGCAACACCTGTGATTTTCCAATCGTTGATTGTCTTGTTCCTGGAATTATTCTGTCCAAGAATCATTGAAAGCTGTTGAAAAAATTAATCAGGCACAGCAAGCAGTGTTTCCTTGTTTGCTTTCAAACACCTATAACACCATCTTGAAGTTTTATTCTACGGCTGCATTGAATTTTTCATGCTATCAAATTTAACCAGCATCTTACAATGCATCAGACAAGCTGTTCTCTGCTGAGTACTTATCAGATGTAAATGCAGGCTTGACATTATATGGAGATTGCTTATGCCCTTATATTTGAGTTGGAGCATTGCTTTACTTTGTCTGATGGGGTAAAACTCCCATTTGAATTTTTATCTGTGTCTTCCTCCAGTTAAAAATGAAATACAGTGCCTTCATTGCGTCGACAAGTTTGATGTCCTTCAGTGGGAAAAGAACCACCAACCAACCAGAGTACAGAAAAGTCTAAACGACAGAAAGCAGGTCATATACAGGTCACCCGTCCCTGCAGCCAAGTAAGTGTCCAGTGTTTCCATGAACTGTGCTTTCAATTTGCGAGACAATGTAGAAAAAATCGTTCAGGGGGTATAAAAATGAATTGCATGCTCTGATGGAAGTGACTGATGGAGCTTTGGAGACTGTGATGTCAAGACACTGATTCATGTGCCATCATGTCAGACAGACACTCACATTGTAATTCAAAAAACAGACAACACAACATCATCATGTCCATAGTTTGATTCAATCAAACTGCCATTGAAGGTAAAACAGTTAAACCTGTCCTCGTAGACAACTCTCTCATCAAGGTGCCTGTCTATTAGGAAGAGATTTTTTGTCTTCAACATACCAGCTGAATAGAACTTACATATTTATTATGGACATCTCATAAGGACAGTTTTTTTACTGAGACATAGACCCTAGTCTTTTTGTAGGGCTGTGACCAAAGATAATCCTCAATACAAAGATTTCCGTGTGTGTGAAATTTGACTATATACTATGGGAAGGGGATATTTATTTATTTTTTATTTATTTATTTATTTATTCATTATTGATGTATTTGATTATTGATTGATTGATTTATTGATTAATTGATTGATTTATTGATTGATTGATTAATTGATTTATCCATCTATCAACCCATCCATTTGTTCTCACCATGTACCTTCTATCATTCTCAAAACAACTGAAATGTTTCTCATCTCCCAAAACTAATGCATGCAGCATGCCTCCAATTGATGAGTAAGTTGATAAAAGTCTTGTCATTCTCAAATTTCTCTCTTCTTAAAACACTGTTACTATCACCAACTCTATGATTTCCCAAAGGTTAATAGATAAAGTAAACATCACGGCTTCCATCACATTTGCTGAGTATTCGCACTAACCAAGCATCTATATCTGTAAAGTGTACCTCAGTGTAAAAACTAAAACATCGAAACAGAATGAAAATATTCACTTCATTTATTACTGGAAACAGACAGATTTGATGTTCTTAATTATATGTCAGCATTTCTGTATTTTTCCTGCCTTATATCTAAGACGGGTCTTGTGTGTTCAATGAGTTCACAATGTGTCTTGTCGTTTACTACAGATCAAAGTCATCTTAGAAACAATAACAACAGTGAAACATATTTTGTTTAATTGTAATTTCATTAGAATGTTCAACTCATCTCCCAAATCAGAAAAAAAATGTTCGTCTGAACACAATAGAGGGGTTTTAGTTCCCCATATTTTGAAAATCACAAATCTGTCCTCATTAACCCTTTGAGAGCTGTAATTTTTCCAAAAAAAATTTTAGTGCAAAGTTTTACCACTTATTATGAATTTTTCTGTATTTTTTTGATAACTTTTGACCAAATGGACATCACATTTCATTGGCCTCAATTGTTTTATTTAAATTTTGCCAAAAATCTGGAAAAGGAGACAAAAATTGACTTTGGTACTCAAAGGGTTAACACAAAGTGTGTGCTGTGGTTTCACCAACATTTGCATTTTCTTTCATCACCACTGCACGCCATCTCCTTCCCATCATGCTCACAGCCTGACGTTTGTCAATGAGTAAGTCTGACAATTTTTATCCCACACTGTGTCCTTAGATGTTTTTCCTACAAAATTGTATTTATTCTCCCTTTTTTCCATAAAATTAACCCTGATAACGTATAATTTTGCTCACGTAGTTTTTTTGCTCTTATTTGCTGTTTATTATTTTTATTTTTTTTTTATTAATTTACTGTAGTTACAACAGCTAGTATGTTACTGAATGTCACAAAATATTACTAGCAAGATAGATATAAGTATAAATATTAGAAGAATGTTTGACTCCATGATGTCAGTTTCATCATTAAGGTAGTTCACGCCTCGAAAGTGAAAGACTTGAACGTTTGCTCAAACTTTTCTCAAGCAAACACCATTCTCTTTCAAAGTCAAGAATGAAATCAGGGTCATCATACAAAATTTGGCATTAACCCAATATTTACCAATACTTGAAATTTAAAATGGCGGCCACCCTATTGTTATCCCTATGGGGCAAAAATTCCCTAATTTCACAAAACTAAGCTGATGAAAACTTTATTTACTCCATAAGCTGCAAATTGAACCCCCAACAAGTGGTAAGCCAAAAGTAAAAGTATGAGAGTCCCCGAGGCACATTCTACCTCAATGACAGCAAAAATACATATTTGTCCAAAGTCATGAAATTTGAGGAAGTTAACCTCACAGGAATGGTGACTTCTGCACTTTGTAAACCACTGATGTTATGATTGGGACTAAATCAATGTGCAAGAATAGCCTACATCGCAGAAAAGTAGAACTGGCAGCCTTTCTATTCTAAATGATGCTACATAATCTACAATTACACAATCAGTGGTATGGACAGATATGTTGAAAAAGATGTACTGTCAAAAAGTCCAACGTGAAATGATTATCACTGCGAGCTCATCACAAAGACAGTATAAAGTTTACAAATTAAGACAAATAAATAATATTGATAATGAAGCCATTTCATCCCAGATGCATACTCAAAAATTTGATTTGTGTGTTACTATTATACATAATTGAATACGTAAACTTGGGAAATTAAGAATTTGATGAAACATGGCTATAAACTGTTTTGTCCTGAAACTTCTCCCCAATGTGTGGTATTCCAATTTAAACCTGTTATACATTATTCATCCATAACATCTATCCATGTCATATTTCCTTCCTTGAATGCAGCTTGGTATTCACCGAGTAAGTCACTCAATCATCCAACATGTGTGTCACATGCTGTAATTTCTCTTCACTCAAAATATTTCTCACGCCGATCTCAGAACACTCTCTGCACATGTGATGATGATATGAGGAAATGCCATGACAGGCTCAGTTTGTCATTTGGTTGATGTTCACAAATTTCATGGTAAAATGAAAGAACTTGATGAAAATGGAGTAGTCAGAGCTGACAACCCGTGATAATATATATCAGAGCCAACCAAAACAGGGATTTATTAATGACACAATCATAGCCCCCGGCAATTCATTTTCAAACTTGCTTTGGGACTGTGTATGCACATATAAGTGTGTTACAGTACTTTGGGGATATAACATCTAATAAGGCTGTCCTCGAACTGTCAGTTTGTTTTGTTCAAAGAAAACACCCAGATAACAATTCATGTGATAAAACTAGAACACTAAGGACAACATACCATGGTACAGATATCATTTTGTTGTGCAATAAGTCATAAGACCATACAGAAATTTGAAAGTTGGGATTTTCATGTGTATTGAACATTTTTTTGTCATTATTTTTTCACCATTGCTTGATACTTCAATTGTGTATACTTCTGTAGGAAGAGCAGCAAGAGATAGATATGTAGTAGTAGTAGTACCCAGTAGCAGTAGTAAGACCAAAAAAAGTAATTTGTGCGTTTCTGATAACATGGTTTTGAAAAATAGGGTAGGTAGGTCGGCAGGAATTTTTTTTTTCCAAAATATTTTTATTTTTAAACATGCATTTTTCAGGGGTTCAGGGCAGTCAAACACTGGCCGCAACATTTCCAGAAAAATGCATTGTGCACATTAAAGGAAAAAAGATAAAAGACATCCTCGTGCAAGCAAAAATCAAATGCCAAGTAATGATTTTGTGGATTTTTTCTTCCTTTCTTCTTTTTTACTTCCTTGTTTACATAGCTCTAAAAAAGTTTAGGGTCGGCAGGTAAAAAAAAAGGGTAGGTCGGGTTATCAGAACAGCACAATTTTTTTTGTTCAGCCTAATGGTACAGCTCAAAGAGATACACTCAGAATAAGAAAGTAATTAATTAATTGAAGAAGAGAAGAAATTATGTTCATTTCAACAAAATGTTCATCAGTGTCGTCAATTATGGTCTACAAATAGGAATATGAAATTTATGTCAACGTGTAATTTTAATGCTGGTATTGCAACATAGTATAAATTTTCAACTCTTACCAGTAATGCTAGTATCGTAACAATTTTCAACTTTTTACAGGAAGGAGCCAAGTAGACTGGAACTGAACAAAGCCAAGAGAGAACGCATTCTTCAGAAACAAGGCAAGGGTGACAATTTACCGACAGACTCCAACCTACCAAGGAGAGATCTTGCAGCCAGGTACTTTGGAGATCCAGTGGAGACCATGTGGCTAACAAAGTAAATCCTTGTTTCTAACAAAGAGGGCGCTACCATTGCGCTTGCTTTTTCATGTGATAATGGTGTGTGTCCAAGCTGTATATATTTCATTGTGGTTTTACTGTTCCAAAAAGCAAACAAACGTAAGATTGGTGAGAAACTAATATTTATACATTTTTAAATTTTTCTGTATTTAATCTTGGAAAGTTTTTATCCGTGTTTGTTAGCTCTGATTCCGTCCTGTTCTCTTAGTGAAGATGATCAAATCCACGACAGTACATCAAATGCCCATTTATGGTTACACAGTAGGAGTGATCAATTCTGCAATTGATAAAGTCTCAGTAAGTAGAGTGAACTATGGAGTTAATCGCTGGAAACGTGTTGCATGCAGGTCCTGGTACCAAGATTGTTGGTAATTAATCTGTAACAGATTTATGAACCCGGAGCTTGATGTGTACTCCAGTAGCTGTATCTGTAAACCATCTGAGCTGCCGGAACCACTAAATCTGACCACTGTTATGTAATGGAAGAACATAAAATAACTGTAAATGGTTACTAGGCACATCTTTCCAGAATAAAACACAAAATGTAAGAAAATAATCACTTCTATTATTAGCTGTACCAGACCTGACTGCTCGGTTGATAACACTGATAAAAAAGTAGGTCATTGTATTTTGTCAACAGCATTGAGACGTTTGTGAGTGTTTATACAATTTTCAGGTCAGTTCACAAAAAATGAGGTCATTTTCACCAGAGTTTTTTACGTGTAATAAATTTAATTTGTATATATTGGAGAAGTTTGGAAAAGTGCTTTGTGTTCATATTTCAAATCCAAGATGATGTTTTCTTTCCATCACAAAATGGTATAAACAGATCAAACATGGCTGAAACAAAGAAGTTAAACCATAACAGACAGACCATGAATGCAGAAATCACTTAAAATATTTATACATGTAAGAGTGTGTGTGTGTGTGACATGAGAAGGCACTGCGCTCATAGCATGCACCTAATAATTTGTGAGAATGTTTCTTTCTCACTCAAACAGAGCAGACTTGACAAGACGAACATTCCTGTTTTTCATGTAATGCAACCATGCATAGTACATGTACATTGCAAAGAATTTTCCTCTTTATTTAAAGCCCTGCAAGTATACATAGTTTTTGCTGGTAGTTTTTTTCAGGATTTCATTCCATACATCAACTGTATTTTTTTCCTCCAGTTTCTAAAGTATGTTTATTTACATACTCCATAATTCAACTTCCTCTCAGACAGAGATACATGAAACGATGTTTTGAAAAGGATCAAATGTAACATCTACATTGGCTTTAGAGTGATTGCAGCAGTACAACATGCATAATCCAAAAAACCCCTTTCAATCGCACTTCCTGAAAGCACTTCAAAGGTTATGGATCACAAACCCTTTTTAACGTACAATGATACAAGAATTCCACTGTGTGGCATACCCTGGACTAAACCATCTCACTGGAAGCCGAGACACCCTATCTTGGATCTGTCAGCCCAGTTTAATCACAGATGAATCATTCACTAGCTGAATGTCTTTAAAAAACAGTGTCAGATTTCAGACTTTTGCAACACAACAACGTGCACCAGTTTGTGAGAGGTTGAGGTTAGGAGTAGAACTAAGGTCTGCATAACATCAGTGTGCCAAGATTGTGTGTGGGTTTGACGAGAGCTGTTGGAGATTATATGAGTGGGTTGTATACTACACCTCATCTGTGAAATTTAATGCATTAAACCCTGTTTCCCCACCCACATATCTTGAGTCAAGAACTCGGACAGAATACCTCCAGTCAATGTTAACATTTTTAAGAAGTAGGAGATGCTTTCTGGGAACAACAGTGTTTCAAATTTGATGTTTCGAAGTGTCTGACTAAACTTTGTCACTGTAACTTTTCAAAGTCCACTTCCAATCATGTAAAGCCGTTTTGCATGACTTTTCAAAGCTTGGTGACAGTCTGTACCCATTTTGTTTGTATCATTGTAACCAGTAGGAGAGTATGAATCACTACCGAGTAATCTGCATTGTGGATTCATGCATGACTGACTGCCATAGACAGGTCAGCATCACTTAGTCTGAACGTTGCAGTGCACTACAAAGTGAAGGCAAATGGCAAAAACAGCAGAAACTACTGTCAACAGTCTGCAGTGTACATTTCTTTTTCTATGAATTTTACAATTTCATCATTTCCCCAAGCTATCTTTTTATATCAGGTGTTTACTACATGTCTATGTTCACTATACTGTCCCATTTCAGCTTCAGTTCGGAAAGATTTGCTGCATTTCATCCTCAGATGAGTTTCAACCCAATTGTATGCCATCTTTTCTATAAATTCAAGTACTACTGATGAGAGAGCATCCAGAAGCCAATAGATATCATTTTTGAAGTCTTTGAGAAAAAAAACTAAATCACTTCAACAGACTTGAATATTTTAAGGACTACTAGTATGTTTATTTGGAGCAGTGTAACCTTTGCCAGGAAATCCATGTATCAGGAAATCTATTTAGGAATTTAGAAAGGTGAGAAAGTCTACCATAAACAGACTGTACGACATGTAACCTGCACCTACCTAATGGCCTATACATTGGTTCTACTTTGCCATATTAAAGCAATAGGGGATGCACCAAATTGGGGCAGTGAGTGGGTGAGACAGCATCAAATGGCAGGGATGAAAAGAGAGTCAGATGTCAGTACCTACACCATGATCTCATCAGTTGCACGGAGTCCATAGGGAATCAAGAGAATATCGAATATGTGGATGATTGCCATCGGATTGAAAGCATCTAAGTGGTGTGAATCACAGGGAATCCGTGGGGGAAATGAAATTGAAAATCGAATCACACAGGAAGAGAATAATGACGGAGTAGAGATAGCTAGCAGCTTTAGAAAAGAATGGAGTACTGCAAATCATCAAATCTGAAGGTGGGTGTTGCGGACGTTGAGATCCATCCCACTCTTTCCACTGCAATAATTCACAAGCAAGATAAACCAGAAGTTACACATTCAGTCCAGCCATCTCACACTGTTAGGCCAAAGAAAATTGTTTCTGGTCCTTGACATTTAGCAAAAGTGGTGTTGCGACACGGTTTTTCTTTTCTTTTCTTTTTCTTTTTTCCCCCTTTCTTTTTTTTATTCCCAACAATGCTGGTTTGGCACTATTGATGCAACAGTTATTGTCTTTTATCACTGACAGCATAATACCTCCGTTTTCTTCTTAGCATTTTTGTACATGCAAACAGGGATATCAAGGATAGCTGTACTGATGAGTATGTAACCCCACCAAATGGCCATGACGCGCGGGTTCTGAAATGACACGCGCGGTGACAAGAAACGTTCTTTTTTGGGGGGGATGATGGCTTATTGCAAGTAGTTAATTTTTCACTTTACTTGTGTAATATATGAAAAGCATGCATCGAATGACAATAAACTGACTTGCATACTGTCAAGGGCCATTGAAATGGTCTTACAGACAAATTTTAGGACCACTCCTTGTGGCCCCTGGATGCAATATCATAATTTCTGTAGTCATTTATTGCACACATTTGCTAGACAACAGATAAAGAAAAGTTTAAAACTTGCACTCTCTTAAAGTTTGACCAGTTGACTTTTTTCACCCGTCTGAAGATTGCTTGATCTCTGAGCATTTAACAGACCGGTGTTTCTTACATTCTGAGATCGTGACAAGGAGACTTCCATCATTTATATAATATTGTGAGGAGAACCGTTTCAGTTTCACCATTGTGGGGAACGAATTTCTGATCTGACAGTATCATGGTGACACTAAATGTAAACAACGATGCTGAAGTTATTTTCGTATTCGTTTTCGTATTCGTATTCGTATTGAAGTCACTGACAGAAATTGGTATTTTTAGTCCAGGTTTCAGGTGTAAAGTGTGCAATATACGATATTTACTGAGATTTAAATATTGTGATAATATGGTTCGTAATTTCATCTGCCAAATTTTGTTAAATTTACATAAATTTGCATTTGTAGATTTTAAAGAATTTTGTTTACCTTATTTTATTTGAAAAAAGTTACTTAAAACCAGTTGGGATCTGGTAAGGCAGCATCTTCGCTTGCCAAGGTCTCTTGTCCGGGCAGCTGGATACACCCGGGTCCCGAAGTCAGGTAGTTAGTGCCAAGTAACAGGACTCGTGCGAGCGAACGGACGATGGTTGTGCAAAGAGCTGCCCCGGATTGTACCATTATTTTTGCGGGGAGGGCAAAGGGGTGTGAGGCACTGCAACAAAACGGGTGACTGTTGAAAGCTATGATGAACGGGGGCTTGTCGTCCAAATAAAAGAATGTGAAAATTGTTATATCCAGTCATCCTTTTGGATTCACTATAGAATAATCATATCCATTTACAATTTGTATTTTAAGTATTTTACTTGATTTTGATATGGCTCTATGTTGACCTGAAATAAATAATGATAACAATACAATACAATAGTTTACAAAAAAATAGTTTACCAAAAAAATATTTCCTCAAAAGACTACTACTGGCTCACAGGCGCTCCTTAGCTTGGTAGTCTGCTAAATAGATCGATTTTCGACTCGATCTATCGATTCCGTGGTCAATATGCCCGCCACTGTAACCTAGAGAGTATTTAGGTTACAATGGCGGGCATATCGACTACGGGATCGATAGATCGAGCAGAAAATCGACCTATTTAGCAGACTACCCAGCTAAGGAGCGCCTGTGTATGGCCGTTTGTTTTTAAAATCTCTCCTCTAATGATAGCAACGATGTCTTTCAATCTAGGGCCTAAAAAGATTGGATCTTTTTCAACTTACATTCTCAATTATAGAAGTATTGATATATTGTCATATAAAAAGCACTTAAAGTTTTGTAAAGACAGAACTTTTATATAAAACGTACGAAATTTGGACTAAAAATAAAAAATTTTGTCAGTGACTTCGATACGAATACGAAAACGAATACGAAAACGAATACGAAAATAACTTCAGCATCGTATACAAACACACATCCTAGGATAAAGTGAAATCAAAATACACAAGTTACGGTATCCTCAGTTTCGCCACGTCCATCAATTCAACCAACCAAATATTTAATCAACGCAAGCTTGCAATTTTTAAAAATGAAAATTTCTTTAATCTTTGTAAAAATACATGTTTGCAACTTTATATTAAAAATGCCATGTCGGTCTACATTAATTAAACAAGAAAATCAAATAGATTTCATACAGATAGAATGTCACTTTCATGACAAAAGTACAAACGTTGTTTGCTTTTACATAAGTGCAAAACAGACGTGTGTGGTTATTACCGAGCACCTTTTGAGACCCATAGGTGACTTATTACATCTAATCATTGGAGGTGCTTTACACCTGGTAAGAGGCCACCATAAAAATAATGATCAATCACGGATAAACAGCAACAACACAGGAACATTGGAAGTAACAGTTGCAAGACAGACTTTGTGTTCTTCAGATTCAGAGGAATGTACTAATTACCATCCTGTTTGGTACATTTTAAGATCTTTTTGAAATAGAAAACCAAAACGAGGCAATCACAGAAACAATCTGGATATGGATTTTGTATTGACAATTGTCATACCATCTTCTGGTATTTGATTGTTTTGCCGATAGACCACGGAATATTCTTAGAGTTTTCAATAGGGCAGATGAACCCTCTTGTGCTGAAACGGGGTGAAAGTGTTAAACAAGAGGATTGACCTGATAAACTACTGCCCTCTCTAGCATGTTTCTTAAACAGAGTCGACAGCTGCTGTACCAAAAAAAGTTTGTTTGTCATAACAGCTTGACGTCCCAGTTCTTTGATATTTGTTGTTCCCATAACTTTCTTGAATCGTTTGTATGGGAGGATAATAACTCTTTGATGAACTGCTTCGACGATGTTGTGATAGCCTGAGATCTTTGGAATGTTGTCTGTTTTGTGAGCAGGGGCCGCAGATAGTTTACGACCAGTTCACTTTGAGTTGCAAAAAATGTATTGCCAACGTTCACATCTCTCATGATATACGTTCTACCAGACAATCTCGTTTTGTGTAAATGCGTACATTACAGTGATTAACTTTTGACAACTTTAGAAAAACAATAGTATGCCTTTCATTACTTGTCTGAGGGCGTGGGAAATCTTGCCATTCCCTGAGACACTCTATCGAGCCTGCAATCCATGACCTTGCGATTCCTTCAGGAAAAGGTGATGATACTCCGATGAGCGAATACGTAGGACAAAATGTCTCGAAACTGTCTGTTTGTTGTCACGATACTGCTCACGGGAAAATAAACACGCCAAGAACTGGATAGTGATCTGACAAATCAAGTACTTTTCGTTTCTTTGGACAAACCGGTGAATTGGGGAAAATGTATCCCGGTTTGAAGGGACCGCTCTTGCAAACATGAAAACGTTTCTTTGCTCTGAGTCTGATGCCTTCCAAAGTCGCGACTAGCGGCGTTTGTTGGTCTGTGCTAAACACGACGTAGTCCAGCCATTCTCTGGCTCTGGATTTGTCCTCAAACATGTCGTTTTTCCTGGGGTCGAACGTTGCTTTCACCTTTCCAACCCGTTTAGGGATCCCCGCACCCATGTAGTTCAGAACTCTCCTCACGTGGCCGCGGTTGGCGAGAATATCGCAGTTGAAATCGCCAGCGTAGATCACTGGTTCGCTGAACGGGATTTTCTGCTTCTGCATAAATTTTCTCATCTCCTTCGCCTGTGCTTCTCGTACCTCGTCGTGGACGTCGCCGATTTGCGCCTGCATATGCGTGCCGATGATGTGATAGTTTGCAGTGCTTCCCGCGACGGTTTTCATGACCTTCGCATATATCGCCCCCTTCGCTGCGAACGCGTCGGCCTCGCCGTAATGAGTAGCTTCAAATATCAGCTCGTGTTGTCCCACAATCGGCCAGCGGGAAGCGATGAACACCCCGCCGTCTTCAATCACAGCGGACTCCTGGGTACCGACTGTCTTTGTCATGTACAGAAAACCATGGTAACGGAGAAGATCGGCAAAAGAGACCGAATCGGGGAAGCAACCGCCCATGAAGACTTCTTGGAAGACGATGACGTCCACGTCTCCGAGTTTCTGGACGATCCGTCGAGGAATCTGACACGTTCGCTCTCTCTGACCGTCATGTACGTACATGAATCCCAATTCACGAACGTTGTAAGATAGAACTTTCAGAATATTTGACTGAGTTGGTGCCCAGAGAGGGGGCGCATCGGGCACCACACACATAGCCTTTCTGCCAGTCAAGCACGTATCGCCGTCGCCGGTCTTGTCACGGCCGTTACACGTCATGCCGTACAAGGCACAGTCCTTACATTTGCCGTTGCAGAACGGCGAGGAACCTGAAAGTGGAGAGAAACAATGAAAAATAATTTGAATAGGTTGGAATTTTGGACAAAAAGAAACGAACACACTTTAATAGCTAGACTTCAGGATGTTGACAACGGATGATCTTGGTTTCTCCATGAAACTAGTATAACTTGTAGCACATCCACGACAATATCGAGGACAGCCACAGTCCCCTCTTACTTTTTCTCCACATTATCGCCCAGAGAGCACAGATTCGAAATGTTGTTGTTTGCGTGGATGATAGCTGCAAAGTAACTTACCTAGCCAGACGCTTAGTTTTGGCTTTATGGCCGGAGCTGGAAAATCCTGCTGGACATGTAGTGATGCCATAGTATCACCCCCGCTTCGTAGTCTGGCGACATTACCAATCCAAGGGTCTTCTTTTTTGGGCACGCAAAGTTGTTTGGTGCCACTGACGCAACAAGAGCCATCGCCGCATCTTGCTGACGTTACGTGTTTCATGAACCTCATCTCGCAGTCCTGTGGAGTCGTTTCACAGAATGGCGATGCTCCGACCCACACCTGGCCCTTGACCGTGTCCCTCCTTCGGCACCACACTTTGTTTCCCGTCCAACAGCTGTCCGTGAATTCAGCGACGAAAGTGTCACCTCTGTCGGTGCAGTCTTGTGGGCCGGCACTGCAGAATGGTGACGTACCAACGTCGTACAGGGTACCTGAAACCAAAGTCCAAAATAGCGGAAAACATCAGTTTTCCATATGAAGTTTTACCTGGTGTTATAAGAACAATTTACAAACTTTGTATTTGTGGTAGGTCGGTATCTGAAGTCGTTTCAACATGAATATTACGGAAATGTTTGCGTGGTAACGGACGTTGATTCCGTCAACGCACATTGTGAAATTACGTATTTCAATTTGGCCAATAACCGTGCCTGTTTTCGTTGGCCCGTCAGATTAGATCGTGTTCAATCAACCAGACATTCAAAGTCTCCGTCCATATCCGTTTGCTTCTCTCCCCCTGTTCCCATGAGATGTGACTTTCGCCGAAGTAATCGCGAGAATGCGGAATATCGATTGTGAAAATTAAAAAAGAAACATTTGTTGAATTTGCTGGAGGATACTGAGTGATAAACATTCACCTAATTTCCTTCCGCACCACTCTTTGTTGTTTACAAGTCAGACGAAAAAGTTTTGACTCGTGGACCTGAAGAATTTCAAGAATATCGAGTAATTATGCTTTGGATCTATCTTTACATCGACCTTGCCATCGTATCTTTCCGTCAGTTTCGTCTCAAACTAGTTGACGGAATTTTTTTGCATCCGCGACAAAAGCTAGGATATGCATGCTTTCCTGACTTCAGTTGCATGAATCAGTGATTATTTTATCTGGTAACCTTTCTCCAGGGTCAAAGTTATTTGATATAAAGTTCGATTACTTTTGTTTTTAAAGGGATGTACGTTAAGTATAATTCAACTCGAGGAAATCGTAAATGGCACGTTTGCGGTCGTTACCGCCATGATCGAGCAGGTTCATTGGATGAAATCCTCTTTGCCAGTGAGTAAGCTTGAACCCACACAGAACTGATCCAAGAAATGTGTCATAGGTTAGATGAGTTTCAGAGCCTGAAAATCTGCAACACGGTGGTATCTTAAGGCATAAATCACTGTAAGGAAATCTGATTTTTTTCCCAAAAATCTTCAAAAACCCCTGCGATTTCTCAAACTTTGTTTTGGCACGTAATAATCAATGGTAAAGAAGCCGCGGAAAGGTCTTCTCAACAACTAGGTCAAAGTTCAACGTTAGATGCACACATTGAGATTTCAATATTTCTCGACAATAATAGCTGTTAATGAGAAATATTTATATGAATACAAAATCATCACGTGTAAGTGCCTCATTTGATTGACGCTGTTCAATATGGCTTTCTTTTACCGAAAATGGATTTTACTGTTGGTTTGTGGTTTGTTTGGTTTTGTTTTTTTTTTTTGGGGGGGGGGGGTGGTGGCTTGGCATGCTTGGGGATGGTAATCGTTATTTAGACCTTCGAAGTGGTAACGTCTTATCTAAAGTATCACATATTTGTACTTCAAATTGAAATGTTTCTCTCGCGCTCTTCATTTCGTTTTGAACAAGTAGTAGTAGTATAGTCGCACTTTGATTTTGCGGGTCCATTTGCTTATTGGTAAAAGTCAATTTATTGCTTATATTCTTATTGGTCACGTGTATGTTGGGCTCAAACATAACTTTTAAGTATAATGAAGTACATTTCCTTTCTGGAACTGGAGTTATTCCACCAGTATTTTAAAGTAATACCATACCAGTGTACCGAAGTCGATATAGCTTGAACCTGACGGCGATTGCATCGGTTAATAGTGGCAACAATTTACTCGGCAATAACTGTAAATTAATGGAACAAATTCGACTTGAACCTTCCAATGACATAATAGAACTACTCTCCTCGACTGAGACAAGTATATGGGCTTCCTTTATGAACTTGACCTGATTTGCGGGGCAGAGTTTATGTTAGGGAAGGCAGTTTGTGGCCTGACAGTAGACTGCAATCAATGGTCTTGCATCCGACCGCCCACGACTTAAATTCAACCAGGTCTTGATGTTGAAGTCGTATCTTGTGTCTGTTACTTCCAGCCGGCTGTAAATCAGCGACACGCCTACACATACAAGTTTTTAGGCCCGTGCCATTGGTGCCTACCATCAACGTTGGTCTCCTCCATGGATAGGAAATATAGAAATTCTGTATATCATGGTGGTATTACAAAATGACGTCATTGTGTTTGGAAATGAATACATTTATTTGTTTATTCGCACTGTTCAATGCAAAAGGGCGCTACAAAAGTTACAGCCGGCCGGCAAACTATCCGCAACTTTGTAATTTTAACTATGTGAGGTGTACCGCTTTTATCAAATTCACAACATTTACTTGAATAATTCAGTACAGCAGTGCCATTTGGAAAAGTTCTCGAGCTCGCTCTGACACTCTAAGTTTCCATATCAACGTTAATCTCTATCCCTGGCTACCTCTGCAAGTGCAAGTTGATTACTAAATACCGAATGTTATCTCACACCGTGGCTCAGAAATGTTCAAGGTAACGTGCCAGGCATGCCACGTGACCCCTGAACTGTGCTTGGCATGTGAGGTCGTCCGTGTGATGGGAGGCAGTGAGGTCGTCCGTGTGATGGGAGGCAGTGAGGTCGTCCATGTGATGGGAGGCAGTGAGTGAACTACTTTCATTTAATTACATTAATGACCATCATGAAAAGTTTTGACGCCTTGTTTCACTTGCATTCCCGTCTGCGAATCCTTGAAACCAAGTACCGCCAGTCCTTAGGGAAAAACTTTGGCCGTGACTCATTAAAAGCCTCGTGTTCATGCAATGACAAAGTAATCGTATGGTTGTTTCACTCCAAAAGCAATTTCACCACAAGTCTTGCAGCAATACGTGCATTTAAGACTTTTCACTTTTCGGATA
Source organism: Ptychodera flava (assembly GCF_041260155.1). Classification (NCBI taxonomy): domain Eukaryota; kingdom Metazoa; phylum Hemichordata; class Enteropneusta; family Ptychoderidae; genus Ptychodera; species Ptychodera flava. Next base: position 40,295,772 of record NC_091936.1, read on the forward strand.
TTTCCAAACTTCTAAAGGAGTCGTTTTCTGGATTTAGCAAGCGCGACTAGCAAGGAATTACCAGTTTTCTCTTCCCTGCATTCCTCTTCCCAACGCAATAGAAATGCCAGTTCCGTAACTTTCATTGGCGTCTATTGGATACATCTGACTTTTTGGGACTGGACTTGAAAGACTTTTCCACTGAGCTTCGTTTTGATCAAATAAATTCCTTTTAGGTCCGTTTTCAGCTCATCAACACGATATGCGCATACTTCATCTGCATCGCCGTCCTTGACAAATGAGTTTATGTTTAACACTGTATTGATACATGATCCAATGTGAACTTCCTACTTACGCCTCGTGTGCAAAATGTCAATGTTTGGCAGTTTGGCTCTTTTCAGAAAACGAAAAATTCATAACGAATAGAACGAAGACTACATACGTTTATAGGAACATTTCTACCAGTAAGCCTAGATTTGTTAACTTTAGGAAATTCCCATCATTCATAAAATCAATTTACCTACAATAGCTGTATCTCCAACCAAAAATATTGTTGTGTTCATTCACCACTGGACAGTAATCGATCCACGCTGAGCATAAACTACCCGGATGATTCACTCTGCCAAAGGGCTAAATCACGGGCAATGCACTTTTAAACACGCACGCCAAAATATGTCTATTTGGGAAACAACAGGACAGCAACTATGTTTATTACAAACCATGCACACACTTAAAAACATGTTGATTTCACGCAGGCTGTGCTACATGTCTCATGGCAGTACACCACTGTTTTGGCACGACGACTCCCATGAGAATTACGGACGCAAGTCGACAAGGGCATCTCTCACAAAGTGACCTTAGGCCTAAGTAATATTTTACAAGTCTTTTTGGATGCCTGCCGTGCAGGGTCCACAGGTTTATCTACTCGGCTGATGAGAAACTGGGCTGGAGAAAATAAACAGCTTCTGTTTTGCAGTGTCGATTTCATGAAATTAACAGGACCACGCCCATTGTAATTTTCCTGCACTTTTTGTGCACTACGATTGATGAATGAAATGATCATTAATTGTGTGGAAAACACCGAAACTTTTGAAAGTTTGTCGATGCGTTGTTGTCATGACTCTTTTAGCGAGGATCAAGAGCACAACATCCGGGATACCGCTTGAGATTTGTGTTAACGAATTCAGCTCTCAGCCGTGAATATTGCTCATTTCAGTTGTCTTTTTCGAGTTTCAGAAATCTTATTGACGCGTATTAAAGGGACAAAGTCGGCCATTTTTCATGAATTTTGTTTGATACGAGATACTGCTTATATTGTTTGATATGTTGAAAGATAATGAATGAACGGGTGACCATGCATATAATCAACCCCGGTTTTAGACACGATACATGAATCCATCGCACAAATGAATTAATGGTCATGACCATTAATTCATTTTCGCCATGGTTTCATTAACCATGTCTACAACCAGGGTCGAATATATGCATGGTCACCCTTCATTCAGTAACTTTCAACATATCAAACAGTATCTCGTATCAAACAAAAATGGCCGACTTTGTCCCTTTAATCGATGAAAAGAAAACAAGTTTTGGCCACTTTCGGCCTCAAAAGTGAGGAAAACTATTTGCGAACTATTTTCAAATATTCTTATTTCGAACTTACATCTCATTCCCTTCAAAATGTTTTCCCTAGTACTTAAAGTAATGTTTCGCTCAAAATTGATGACGACACATGGACAAGGCACTTTAAATCCGACTCTCACGAAAACTTCAGTTAATAAGAACACGATCCCTCCGTGGAGGGACCGTGATAAGAAAGCAATTTTCTCAGCCTATCTGTCCTTTGCAGTGTTGGGAAGGAGTCGCGTAATATAGATACTTCTGCTCCTAACCCATTGGAAATCCTATACAGCCGATTGATTACAATTCATGCAAGTCTTTAGCATTCAATGTAACGCCAGACAAAACAGTTGATGGAATACCATCGTTTCAGGTCGTCCTTGGTGGTAGCATGGTGAACGGAAACCATCACAAAAGTCCATACAAAGAAACTTCTTCTGGGGGAGAAAAAAACTTAGCACATGATTAAACCATCCTATAGTTGAAACGTTATGGTCTCGCATCTGCCGTTCTTCGACTCCAGTGTACTAAACTTGTCGATATTTTAGGATGGGAATAAAACTCACCTCCAAGTGCCGCTGAAAAGAGCCCAAAGAGGCCGAAAACCAACAAAGCCATGTCCTCGAATACCTTTCACCAATGTAACTTGATGCTGCTGTGAGCTGGGGTCGTTGTAGTATGTTGGACTCTAGATGTCGAATGTGTCTCGTTAGAGCCGTGACCCGTTGCTTTATATCTTAGGCAGGCTGTCCAACCCTCTAGTTTACACTATCAGGATTTTGAATCACATGACAAAGATTACAGTTTCAACTGGCCGTGTTTTCACTCTTTTCAAGTAAATCTGTGACGTTGACTCATGGAATATTAGTGCAAGGAGCCTCTGCGCGCATGCGTACTGGGTCAAAGTTAAGTACCTCCAGATGGAGACGCGGGTGTTGCTATGGAAACCTACCCTAAATGGCTCACACTTTGACATCTGTGCTGAATAAGGCCCTTTTAGGGCTTGGAAGCTCACAGTTAGCTCCGATAAGATAAGTTAATGATGATGACAACCATTCTTAGATAACTGTCTGTCGAGTCAAGACCCCGGGACCCGACAGCCACATTATCTGAATTTGCTTAAATTTCACTGGTCATGATTTACACTTCATACATATCCGCGAGGTTTGATGCATGAGTTTCACCAAGTCAATTACGACATATGTAGCAATGTCGTCATCTTAAGAAAGTTTACTGGCCTTTTCTACCGTGTCAATGCCATGGTTACTACCCCTGATATCATGACACCTGAGGCTGTTATAGTATAACTCTTACCAAACGGATCGATGTCGCGCACCACACCTACTCATCCGTTTTTCCCACAAATTTTGTGCATCTACGATCGCGTAGAGAAGTTTGAAAAAGATTGCTCCGGGAATTTCAACCGCTGTTGAAACTATGATTGCCGTCGCCGCGTTCATGCCGTTTTCCCTTTATAGTACACTGCCAGCCAGCCATGGGACGACGGGTCGCACATTGCGTGCTAAATGAACTCGCGTCTATCCCAGCTGCCTCAAAAGAAGTTGTACGTTTGTTAGCCTTGAATTGACCATATTGAATCACATACATACAGCTAGCTCAACAAGAACACGCGCCCTCTATGTGGAGCAAACACATTTCACATCCTCAACTCACATAGAAAACCATCCAACAACAAACATATTATTTTCTTTCATACTGCCTAATTTATCTATTTGAATGCAATACTATTTAATCATTGCACAACATTTCTCCACCTATCCTATCACCATACCTTTACTTCTCATTCTATTTTCAATAACTTTATCTGTTTAAAGCCTTATGTAGTATTGAAAGGCAAGGGGGTCGAAGGAGGGATGCGAAAAATGAGGGTAGAGGGTTATTATACTACAAAGTTCAGATGAACACTTTGTACGACAAAACGTAAGTTTTCCTGTTGAATATTAAACAGAAGCTACGTCACCTTCGTCACTGGCCGTAAATTTGAAGAATTATGGCCATTGGGACTTACAATACTTTGGATATCTTGTCGTTTCAGAAATGGGCACGGCCTGTACGCAAATGTATCAGCGACTCACTTGCACATATACCAGGACAAGTTTTGAACGTCATACACAGATGCCCGGATGCATCAATCACATCCCTGTATACACAGAATAGATCAAACTATTTGAAAACAGGGTGGATATACTAGGCATTTGTTTCACTGTCTGAATAAAACGCAGATGAACAGGCAGAGTCTATTTTCGATTTTCACAAAATGATGTTACCTTTGTATAGCAACAACGGCGCATCTTATTAGAAGAAGCAGCATTTAATCAATGTGTTGTTTGTTTCTTCGATTCATGTGGAGAAAAATCAACGATGGTACATTTGTTCATCGAGCCTTCTTTGGAGTACTTTGTGAAGTTCAGCATACCCCAGCTCAGTGACGTAGATTACACTACCCCGTACCTTAAGGATCATTTATTAAATTAACTTTAAAGTTACTTTCCCGATTTTTTTCGTTGAGTTTCTCCAGATGTAAGAGTCGTCGCTTAGCGCTTGTGCGGGTATATTTTGAGGGGCCACTCGGTCGAAGTTTGAAGTAAACGTTGATGATGTCATCAAATCGGATATGATCTATCTTATCAATCTTAGTTAGGTAGGTCATATCCGATTTGATGACATCATCAACCTTTATTACCATCGTACACCGGTCGACGTTGAACCAGCAAGTCACACATTTATTAATTAATTTATCCTACTTTGCAATGTCAGTGGCGACAACACGCAACTTGTACCTTCTGACCTTACATATATTTTCGTAATAAAGCTATACCGATGCATGTGTTCCACAAAAAGTATAGCATCCATGCGTATGTGGGATGGGCTGGGGGAAGAGCGTTTACTTCAAGTAATGTCAATACGGAGAGCCTGTGTAAACCATTTTCTTTTGGATATACTGTCTCTTTGGTGTTAACCACACGCAACACGTTTAATGCCTGCCTATAGAGTTTAGGCGTAGACAGATTGATTGCAAAACATCCAAGTAGGTACCAGACTACTCTGTGCTATACCCATTGCAGGAAACTCTTTCAATTTTTTCTACGCAACCAAAGAGGCGTGTAGAATGAACGAGAATCACAGTCTGATCTTATCACCATAGCTCCAGATCGCTGTATCACATCCCAGCCACCGATTTGCACGAACTGTAAGGCATGGTCATTCACATTTGGCTCCAAGTAGGACTGCAGGTCCCAGCTACAGGTTCGTTAATAGCAATATGTAGTCTTTGAAAAATATTACCACAGGGAAATTATGAGTCTGTACACAGTTAAGATTATCTTTAATTGCAAAATTTCATTAGGGGACCGTAATGAACACTATGGAATTATATGGACCAGCTGTATAGATTCGAGTTAGCCGTTAACCACTATGATTTAACATATTTATCGTGATGAGAATGTATTCATCGCTGGCAGAAAAAATGAACTTTTACTGAATCTGCCAGATGTTGCCACCGGCGATTGCTTCACACAACCACAAACTTTCCAAAGCACGACAAACAAGCCTGGCAGATTTAACATTTGTGTTTAATATGGCAACCATGAATGGAGTGGTGATGTCGCAAATATGATAGTCTAAGCTAAAAAAATGACGGTAGATAAGGATAGAACACCTTGCACTGCAATCGCATCTACGGTCTAAAACGGCTCGAGTAATGTAGATGACATCTACAGTTCGGGACTCTAACATGACAACTCTGTTCATCCTAGTCTGGGTTATCCAGACTGCACTGCTGGGCTGTATCCGGGGCTGCCGAGTGAGAGCCCCGAAGTGCAGTCTGGGTAACCAAGACTATGTTCATTCTACTTTATGGATGAGTTTATGCGGCTGATGATATGTGAATGTGACTCAAATAATAATATTCATATTTCATAAAATACATATATAGCGATGGATATTTTCAACATAACTTTTTTAGCTGTAGTTGAAACATGCCCACTAGGTCTACTGGAAGGTCTCTATGCTGTTTGACTTGCGTCTCAGGATACGCTTTCACCAGTCTTCAATAACATAATGATCGGAATACGAAGGCAGGACCGTGGCCTGCCGGGATCGCCACTGGCAGGTTGGCATAGGAACGGGAGCGATGTTAACGATAAGGGAGCTGCGCGTACGCTATAATGAACTTGGGTACGTATAGTTCAGACCGAAATGTGATGGCTGTGAATCGTTCAGCAATGCGGAAATGATCGCCCGATGCTGTGAGACTACTCTGTAGAATGGAAATGTGAAGGAATGCTGTAATATGGACCAGATACACCTTTTCCACCGCATTTGTCTCTATTCTGGCATTACACTGATTATTAATGACGGGCCAAAATGTGTTCATTACACATCAATGAAAGTTAAAATAATTGATTTCGAAAGCGTAGAGATTTTCTGTAAAAGTGCCAGCCCAATCCTAAAGGATGTTCAAAATTTACACTACACTTTGGGGAAAACGTAAAGTTCATTGTGTACCCTACAGTGTTGCCCAACGTCTGAATTTACGACACAAAATATTCCATTTTCTCTCTACAGAGTCCGGTACTAATGATGCCCTCAGGTTGTATTCATTGCGGCGAATGCATCCGAAAGATTTGCCATTGCAACAATATGTCGCAGTGCAGTGTATCAGGCTCGGTGCGTGTATACATGACAACTCGATTTCATGCCCAGATCACGAAGCCAATTATCTGAAACGAGTCAGTGACCGAGGAAGCTGATGACATCATAAAGCAAGGCTTTTTAACGTTTAAATACTCAACTGTTCTGAGCAATTCATCGATGATTGCCAATCTATCTTCACGGTGTAAACACCTTAACTGATTGACGCCGGACGATTAACGATATCAAAAGCACTATACTGATCCAAGTTCTTCACAGAAACTTTGTGTAATTTTTCACGTGGACCTGCCTGATTATCGCCTTTACTTCTTTTTTTGAACACGTCAAACCCACTACAAGTGATTTCGTTAACAGCTTTCACTTTTTAATCAAATCCTTTCTAAGTTCTTCTGTACGCTTCTCCCTTGAAGCAGAGATAACAAGCCAGTGTGAACAACGCCAGACCGACAAGGATTCCCAGCGCTATAATCACGTAAGTTGACGACGTGGTCGTAGATGGCGCTGTGTCATCAGTCACATAGTAATCGTCGTCTTCATTAAGATGTACCTCATCATTTTTTGGATCCCGCGTTTGTCGTGAGCGCCGCTCTTCTTCTGTATAGTGAGTTTGAACGCTTTCACCCCTATAGGATATCGGATTGGAATTTGTAGCGCAAGCGAATAAAATCATCTGCAAAACTATCAACCGCCGAGCAAATGTAAGATGCACCATCTTGTGCTGAATTCTGAAAATTATCAGAGATACAAGGAAAAATTAAGATAACAGAGTTTATCACTGATATTAATGTTAGTAATGAAAATAATGAACTGCGAAGTCCTATGCGAGTTTTCCGTCAACAACGAATATGTACATGTGGAGTCGATACGGATTCATGTCAACGTTCGTTCTGTATTCTTCTCTCGTCATCAATTGCCTGACATGAAACATAGGGTGCTTCCGGCTGCCGGGGGCGTTGATCTGAGGTGTTGCCTTCGGAGATGACGGAAGAGTGGGTCCCTGTGAGTGGGTTGCTGGGATGTATGGCGGTCACCGACACACTTAATCTGTGAAGAAAAGAGAAACACGTTATTTGCATGACAGAGGGATCGAAGAAGACACGGGTGAGTATCCATACATGTAACCAAATTCACATTTCAATACTCATTAAACCAATCAAAATATGACCAGTAAATTTTTAACGACCAAAGCTATCAATGTTTTCTTACCAAGAATAAGCAAAATACATTGTTATGATATCTGCGTTGTAATGCTTTGGGGGTTGGGACACACAGAAGCGCGTGATTTTGCGTTGGAGGAGGACAGCGCATGACCATGTAGGCGAGTGAATCTTACATGATTAAACCGAGTCTGTTTTGAGATGAGTGGAGACACCGAATCAATCAATGACAGTTTCTGTCTCTGGTTCAGGAGTAATAACTGTTCCTTTACGGCTAATGTAACGAGTTCATCCTGCATTGCATGTGGGAAAGAAATGTTATAGAGTAGTGTAAGGTTTTCTGAACGTGCTCGATAGCCGAGTGGGAAATTAAACGACTGTGGGCACACAGAAAATACAATTCATTCCCACAGGTAACTATCTACGTTTGCCCCAATGCTCACAAATCACATGTAATGAAAGAGACCAGCGGTCGGATATTGTTAGGAGGACCAATCCGCAAATGCCATTTTGCAAAAGTTTTGTTTCTTTTTTAAGCATTTTCTTTTCATGGCCACTGACATTTCTATCTGTAGGTCCTCTAAAATAACTTTTTCAGCAGGGAAAAATGTTACTTTCTGGATACTTGGTAATTATTCCTGTAATATAATATGTGCTCTGAAGAAAGTATTCTTGACTCGACATACGGCTTTGTTAGTCAAGATGGGCTGCACAGTACTGTCTTCTTGGCCATAGCGATGTCAGTAAGTAGCTCGACGGAACAGAATTAATACACAAAGTGATATATAGCCGATGAAACGTCAAGAAACTTGTCCTTTGCGTTTCGTCAGTTGTATTTTAATCTTTGCATCTCTCTTAAGGTTGTCGCTTCACGCTGACTGGAATGGCGTGTGTTTGAAACAATGGAGTTTCATTTACCATCAATCTCTATCAATTTTTAGCATGGTCATAAAGCTGTCACACTAACCGTGTGGAAACTACTGCCTTTTCAGTTTCCATTATAATTCTACATATCTCTGATAGTCAGGGATTTGCCGAAAATTGGTTGAACGCTCTAAAAGAGTCCAACTTTAGCCTTTCAGCAAACGCTTACAGACGTTACAGGTATGACACGAGTAGGTTTTACATCCGTGTTGTATTTGACGATTAACATGGCTGTTGCTTGGAACACTGACAATGGTATGTTTCACTTTGGAAGCAACATACGTTTCGCAATAAAAGAGGTGCGATATTAACAGGTGCCGGCAAACACTGTTTATCGGTGCATATTGCTGTCACCGAGTCTTGTAGTAAAATCTGCTTGACTAACTCCTATAGTACATCTACTGAAGCGCTACTGGAGAGACATAAGCTTACTAATGCCTACGTGCGTATATTCCCACGAAGACATCTGTATACAACACGATTGGAACTTATTTGGGATAGTTGGATGGTGAAGTAATGTCGATTTAATCTACAAATGTAATCTTATCTGCTTTTCTTTTTATATTACACACTTGTTTTTATGAGTAATTTGCAATATTGCAACATTCAGCTTTGAGAAATTTGCAAAAATATGAAAATCCAATTATCCTAAATTAGTTCCAATCGTGTTATACTTTAATACACACACACACACACGCACACACACACACAAACAAACAAACAAACACACATATATGTGAATAAATAATATAATATATATATATATATATATATATATATATATATATATATATATATATATATATACACAAATCTGTGAACAAAAGACAAAAGGGGTCAAGGGGTCGAATGATGGAGTCTTCTGAAAAAACAAAACAAAACATTGCGTTGAAAGCATAATGATGAATGTTATCAGTGTCATTAATTGACTCGTCTGTGTTATCTACAACGAAGAGGCCATAGTAATTTAATGTACATACCCTTATTTGATATCTTTCATTTCAGGAAATTGACGGCCCGGGGCCTAGCAGAAATAAGTTGACAATCGCACAAACTAGCACCCGTGCTGTTGTCATGGCTAGTTAGTTTAATTAGGAACACCATTAACAACAAACTTCCTTTGCGATGATCAAATGGTGAAAAGTTTTACTTAAAATTAGATACATAGATTATATATAGATAATACATAGATACATACATAGATACATACATAGATGCATAGATACATACTAAGATACATAGATACATACAAAGATACGTACATAGATATATATATATACATGCATGTATACATACATACATACATACATACATACATACATACATACATACATACATACATACATACATACATACATACATACATACATACATACATACATACATAAACACACACACACATACATACATAGATACATACATACATACATGCATGCATGCATGCATGCATGCATGCATACATACATACATACATACATACATACATACATACATACACACACACAGACATACATACATACATACATACATACATACATACATACATACATACATACAACACACACACACACACACACACACACACACATACATACATACATACATACATACATACATACATACATACATACATACATACATACATACATACATACATACATACATACATACATACATACATACATACATACATACATACATACATACATACATTGTGTAATTCAATCTCACTTCACCTATACTGAACAGATGATGTCTAATGACAGAAATACTAAACGCTGAGTGTCAGCATGCTACTAAGGTACATTATGAAGCACCACTGACGTTTAACATTTAGCTTTCACTGTGATATTCAAGAAGAGTGGAAAGTAGTTTGGATCGCATATAAAGATCAAGTTATAGGCTGGAAATGATAGGTGGTCTTTATCCTGTATTTCCAGGCCATCGGCCCAATATACAAACAAAACTGCGATAAAATTATTAAATGACATGAAAAAAAACAACAAATCTTGGGAAAAATATATTTTACATTTCAATATCCTTTCTGCATATCATAACATGAAATGTAAATGTTGCTAATCTCTGTAATAAATCAGTATTACTCGAAGACATCAAATCTACAAATTTCCTTTCTGATGGTGATGTGGTATAAAAAGCTGGTAAATATTTACTTCTTAAAGTATCAAAAAAAATGGACAAATCAGAACAAAATGATACTCATTTTCAATCTCATTTCGTTCACATAATACACAAATTCTGTCTGTTCTATCAATATTTAGCTTTCTATCTGTTTCTATTTTTAAATAATGAGAAGAGCACATTAATCGTGCCAACATTTTCATATGCGTATGAACTTTAACAGCTGAAAGGTATTTTTCTGGAACAAGTGATGTCTTAAATTCTCTGTAAGATGAAAGTTTATCAGTTGTACAAATTTGGCTAAACCAATTGCAATACAAAAAATATTTAAGATTTTCCACAAAAGGAATTAAAAAAACATTTCTCAACAACTATTTCATGTCGTTCCCATACAACTTGGAGTCTCAGATTAGATTGGAAGAGAATATTTTAGATATGATGTATCCGTGTAGGTTTTGTTCTTATACCTAATTTATCAATTTGATAAAGAATTTCATAACATTTTCTGAGGTATCTGCTACTTGGCATTTTTAAAAGTTTTACCCAATATTTTATACTCTTAGCTATGTAAAATAAATATGATACCGCCCACATTCTCCAAGAACAGCAGCATTTGGAGTGTTGCAGGACACACCTAAAAACATTTTACAGGCTAAGTATTGTACACGTTCTAAACTTTCATATCTTGTAACTGTGCGTTATAATAGGCGAGACCATAGCATCAAAATTTTTAAAAAGTACATCATAACTAAAGTTACCAGTCTTTTTACCAGCTCTGGCGATGCCCATTAACACTTTTTTGACTTGTTTGGCTAGAGTTTTTGTAGCAACAGACCATTGTAATCTGGTAGAAAAAATAACACCGAGATACTTATAAAAAGATACAACACAAAGCCTTTCTTCATTATTGTACCATTTCTCGGTCTTTGAAAGGTGTCCGCCACCTTTAAATACAATGACTTTAATCTTATCAAGACTTACTGATTTTTCCATTTGATACAATTGGTATTCAAACAATTCAAAAGGCGCTGTAAACCAATGACAGTATCAGCAAAAAGAAATACATCATCTGCAAACAATAAACACATTATTTCAACTATATCTGGTGAAAGTTGAATACCGCGGGGACCATATTTTGTGTATCTTGGCGACTGTCAATTTCATCCAGTTTCTGAGATACGGCTGCCATATCATAATTTGCCACACGATTTTCTTCTTTCAGCTTGTTTACTTCTTCTTGCACTGAGTAAACTGATCTGAAAATTATATTGCATCAAGCTGTGCAGTTGAAGATTTAGAAAGATGGCGGATATTTTGTGTCTCGTCACAAACATGGCAAAGTGATGCGTACATTTTATGGCCAAGACTTACTAGTAGTCCTAAGACTGACACAACTTGAATGTTACATATTTTGTATTTTTCGATCAATTTACTCGCCCTTCAACAGAGGTCTTCTTTATACAATAATGATCTTCAATTTTTAATAACAACTGCATGTCTGTATAGTTTTACTTGGTTTGGCGTCAACCTGCATATTCGTTGTCACATTTCAACTTCAGCAACACTGCGATACAACCCTCGGTGATCACAGAGAAAGATGTCGACGTCAAACCATCGAACACCTATATTTTTGGAAATATCGCTTCATAAGATGTTGTTTCACGGTGTTTCAACTTTTGGTTTTCATTTGTTTATACGCGTAAGTGAATTTTAGTCTTATTTCACATGTACCTGATCTATTTATTCTTATATTTATTACAACAATTACCCCAAATCATTGTCATACAAAATTTTGTCAGGTTTTTTCAATTAAAAGTCTGATATTGAGGTATCACTAGATCGGAAGAGCTGTGCATTTTTATAATTGTTTGCCTATATGCCCCCTCCCTCCGAAAAAAATGTTTCTGGTCCTTGACATTCAGTAAAAGTGATACGGCGACGCGTTTTTTTCTTTTTTTCCTTTCTTTTTTTTATTCCTAACAATGCTGCTTTGGCACTATTGATGCAACAGTTATCGTCTTTTATCACTGACTGCATAATACTTCCGTTTTCTGTTTAGTATTCCTTCGGACATGCAAACAGGGATATCAAGGATAGCTGTACTGATGAGTATGTAACCCCCTAAAAAGCCATGACGCGCAGGTTCTAAAATGACGCGAGTGGTGACCAGAAACGATCTTTTTTGCCCTATTCTTTCGTGCTTTTTTATAGGAACGTTGCCGATACTTCACAACACGATTTTTTTTCTCTCAACAATGATGTCGCTTATTTGGTCTCATAATGGAGAATTAAAATGTCGAGAGTGTTGATATTCAATATGCAAGATCCGTGGAAAAATATCCTCTGCTATGTCCTCAATCAATGAAAAGCAAAATAATAAAAATTTGTTACGTAAAAAAACCCACTGATTTCTAATAAGCAATATTGTTTCGATTCAGCTCTTCGACTGCAAAGAGGAAAACTGTTGAATTTATCTCGGGCCACTGCTGTCTGTGATTGACTCAATATTGGGATTGGTTATTGAACAATCTAGACATCAACTCCCGACAGAATATTTGGTCAGCCAGGCTTTCAAAGGTACCGACAGAGTGTTTCATTACACACATTTAACGTAATAATGTGTGCTCATATGAAATGAAGTCAAATTAATCCAATATGGAGATGGTTAATAGCAAGTGACACAGGTAAGGCATGTCATTGAGGTATAGGAAGGGGAGATACATGACGTTTATTTATCGCGACATCCAGATGAATATTGTTTGCAATACCCTGTGGAAAAGACAACCCAACAAACCCAGACGACCTTCAATATAGCATAGCAGCCACGAATACAATACAGACAAAAGATATCTGAATTTCCGGTAGTAGTGTACGAAGTCGCGCTCGTGCATGCAGCTAAATTTGGTAACAAACCCGAAACCGCGAACAGCCCCATTGGATTGTTTTGTCACGGTGTACGTCTGACTTTCCGTGACATGATGTGACGTGTATATGCATGACTTGAAAATATGGGCCAAATACGTACATTTATTTAAGAGTGATAATTGTTAAAGGGTTATAGGACAATTAAAACGAGCGCACGACAATTAAGTGAAACTTGTGGCAGCTTTTTGTTTGCGTGTTTGTTTGTTGGGGGGAGGGGGGATGTGGTCGCGCTATTACGGTTACTGTGCGCAAATCTGGACTCACTGTTTTCCAAGGTTACAATATGCACACCATGTACAGGCTTAACATGATTGAAATGCTTCGTTGATGAAAGAGCTGTCAGAAGTTGATGCAATGCAATTCATCGTTTTATCGTGTTTGAGAGAAGTTCAAAAAACAAATACTTCCATCAAACGTTTCATAAATTTGTCAATTGTGAACATTGATCAGACGTTTTGAGATCGAACGCAATAGTAAAGCAGAGTCGATCTCTGTACTTTCATAATATAACTTTACATTACCATAAAATGAATAGAATGCTTGCAGTCCCCTGGATGACAGCATCGGCCTGGGGTGAAGGTTTGATACAAAATAACCTTTAAATGTGTCAGCAGATAGATTGAAATTGTAATGAGAAATGTATTAGGTCTGATAAATCGATGCAACAAAGCTCATAAAGTTTCCTAGGAATAGGAGCTCTTAAAAATCGTCCTCAAAGGACGATGGTTACCATTGCTCAGACTGTGATGTTAATATTATGAGGACTATAGCAAGAATCAAACTTAACTGTACTGTAATGGAACCCACATTAATGCGTTCCAGCACTTAGTGGTTTTTTTTTCACTTTCTGACGGTGCGAACGTTGTATTACGGCATGAACTGGTTGTACCTTTTTCTTCAACCTTTGTTTGTTGTTCACGATAAATCACGCCAGTGTGCTGTTACTGGGTGACATGTGTTGCCATCGAGGTGAAAATATTGCTTTACATTAAAATTTCGAAACAAAAACGACTCCCTAGCGAAAAATACTGCACCACTGATCAATAAATCTGATGGAGACTTATCGGATAGGGAGTTTTGAAAATAACGTGCATACTTTACAATATCACTTGGGATTGTTTCTTAAACACTTCATCAAACCGAGCATAGAAAACTTGAAAAGTCTGTACGAGTCTAATTGATGGAGAGAGAGAGAGAGAGAGAGAGAGAGAGAGAGAGAGAGAGAGAGAGAGAGAGAGAGAGAGAGAGAGAGAGAGAGAGAGAGAGAGAGAGAGAGAGAGAGAGAGAGAGAGAGAGAGAGAGAGAGAGAGAGACAGACAGAGACAGAGACAGACAGACAGACAGACAGACAGACAGACAGAGAAACAGAGAGACAGAGAGACAGAGACAGAGAATGACAGAGAAGGGAGACAGACAGACAGACAGACAGACAGACAGACAGACAGACAGACAGAGGCAGAGACAGGGATTGCTGGCGGTTAGAGGGAGGGGAAAGAGAAGAGAAGGGAGAAGCGAGTGACAGAAATACATAATGGAAGGGAGAAACATTCAGACGAAGCGAACAAACAGCGACACAAAGAAAGAGGAACAAAGAAAAAAGGTAGAGGGGAGGCGATGTGTCTATCGGCGCCAAAGAAATCTTGATTGTGTTATCGACAAGTTTTGAGTCGAGGCCTCTGTGTACGAGTTTGCATCAACCTCGACGTTTATCTGGACACAAAATATAAATTTTAATCAGGTTGGTATCGACGTCAACAGATGACTGCTGGGTGAATGGATATGAATGTATCGTGTAGCACACAAAGGGCAGACCGACAAAAATGATGTATTGAGAAGGATAGTTACTGGGCAGAATATAAATGTATTGAAGTGACAAGATGATATGTTTATAGATTATTCACCTTCAACGGCGATAAACCTATAAAATTTGTGCATGCATTCGACATTTCGCAATATTTTATAATGTATTGAGTCTGAAAAGAGATCTTTTATTAAGCTGTTTTCTTGCGTTTTCAAGGGTTGCACTTTCTCTGACTTCAATCACGGCATTTATCTCTTCAATCATGAGTCGTATATCCAGCGAACACACGATAAGGCGGCTTACCCAAAATGAAAAAGCTAGTGTTCCGAGAAACACCGAATAGAGGCAATCTTAACAAGAAACTTGTATTGGCCTGTGCGTGGAACAAGAAGAGATTTGAATAAGTCACACTTACCGTAGCAATGTGGGGACGGATTTTGGTCTTCTGTTAACGACAGAAACAAGACATTGTTTCTCAATCGCCACTGCGTTCAGACTCACGTTTCTCCTTACGGTTGAAATACCTCAAAATCCAACAGATTCTTGTCAGTAAGAGAAAACTATGTATCTTGTTTGAAATGGCAGCATTTTATCGTGTTGTCGACATCTGCTATCCAAGACTGCCCTTATCTCCGGTAAGAACAGGCAAATAAATTATCCAGCGAGATGGCTCTCTGTATCGTGATGCACGCGATTGCTTTATGTTTTCCTATCTTGTAAATGATTTTCTGCCTGTGGCCTGTAAAAGACAAAAGTGAAAGGCCTGTGGAATTTATGACATCCAGTCGACAGTCCACATCACTTCGGTAGGCGAAAACAGACCGCTCGATAGGGAGATACCATTGTATCAAGGGGTAGTTGCCTTTAAAGTCAACTACATTGTATGAGGGATAGCTAAAGACTTCATCGCTCCTCCAAGTCACATCCTTTGACAGGAGTGTGTTAAAGTACACATCTTTGAATGGACAGTGAGGCAAAACGAATCACGTGACTCTGATATGCACCGTTGTAAATAGAGATTTTAATCGTCAATTTGCATGCAAAATCACGATTTTTACCTCTGTGGATGACAATACTCAAATATACGTATTCTGTTTTTAATAACTTTGATATTTACATACGAAGTCGACGAAAGTGATATTAAACAGATTTGTATTTACATTTGAAATTTAAATCTAAGCCGCTGTCTTCGCTCTGAGCTTAGCAAATATCATCAAAATAGCATATACGAATGCGTCAATATTAGATTTATAAAAAAAATCAGTTTAAAAATTCGGTTTAAAATTTCAGTGTTTTAATGTTAACTTTTCGGTTACTTTTAATGGTCTTACGCTGTTTGTAAAACGACCGTCAGCTTACGCAAAGAGCAGCGGGCAGAGAGTAAATCATCAAATGCTGTTTTTGGCTCAATGTCGAATACGAAGATCAGTTTGAATGGAAAATTGGTGATTTGTATTGTAGGGGCAGATCAGAAAACTTTCCTCTATACCTTTGATGTATATCACCAACATTGCCGATAAAATTTATGAATTTAAAAATGTAACCCAGATTTTTATTCAATATTCGATAAATCCATCTCTTTTATTGTAGCAGTCAAGACTAAAGACCCATAATCCTTTGTTCAGTGTGAATCGGAGCACTATCGAGATCTTGACAAATGAGAAATATGTATACAGCGGGGTCACCAGCTGTAACTTTTGATAATTTCTGTACTATTGTTTGTTTTGTAAGTCAATGGGAAGTTCTTACAGTATTCTGCTCCCCAAAACATATTGAAGCACCCAGTATTTAGGTTGTCAACACAACGTCTATATGATGTGTAGAATGTACTATTATTGTTTCTCATTTTGAACTCTAGTCCGGATATGAATTCACTTGTCAACAATAACAATTTAGTCTAAACATGTACATGCTGAGTTGACAAGCTGAATACCTTGCATCTCAATATGCGTCGGGGAGAAGAACAAGAAACTGCAGTTGCCAAGAAAAACTCAAATAGTGCAAATAGTGACAAAACGTCAAAAGTTGCAGCGATTGGGCCTTTTAATGGTTGTTGCATGTGGTCACTTCAAACAGTTAGCGATTGAGGAACCCAGACGTTTTTAAACCAATAAACAATCAAGTGCTCATCTTTTCCCACTCTGTCAACAAGAGTCTCGTAGCGGCAATAAATATCATTTTCGTTGGTTGTAAAGGTCATCTTAAGTCATCTTAAATGTCATTCCTTAGATCTCTCAAATGAAATGCATTTACATGTAACTCTATTCAAATCTGCACGCCCTGTGTTTGTCCGTTAATTCACCTGTAGCTCATAGTCTTCACAGTTACATCTATCATCTCAATCAATGACACCTAGCTAGAGGACGGGCAGAGAATTCTCAGACTTAGACAGCACACGTGGCAGTTATGAACAGAAACACACGATGGTGTACTCTCATCTTGTCTCGATGTGGTCACCTGATAACGTTGGGCATTAGCAACCTGTGGCATTGATAGCGATACTCCTTAATTACAAGTTCCTCTGTACACAGGTAGAGATCTTACTTGTATGATTTGTACGTGGTACCACGTTTGTTGAGGAAAGCTCTTCACTGGGGATTGTATGTGACAAGAAATGCAAAGACCTCCATTTTGCTTGACCTTGTGACATACTGCAGTCAACAGTCAGACACATGTGACATCAATCGGTAAACTGGTTAATAGTGGCAGGGATAGCTAGTGACATGGCATGATAATTATATCACTTTGTCATCAGATCAGACTAAAACCAATGATTATTATACATAGATTGTAGATGAGCGTCAAGCGCTGTCTCTTCCTTTTCCCCCTGAGTGGCTTTACCAGGGCTGTACTTGTAACCGACCATACCAACATTCCACTTTAAATGCAATGATGGTCTTTCCCAGTATTGATACCAAGGTGACATCTCAGGAACAAATCTGAGGAAGGGATACTCTCACAGGGTACACGGGCTTGTTGTTTGTTTGTGTTTGTTTGTTTGTGTGTATGTTTGTGTTTGTTTATTTGTTATTTTAATAAATAACAGCGAAAAGCTGTTTTGTTAATATTTGTCAATAAAGAGCAGTTTATTTGTTTATTTATTTATTTATTTGTTTGCTTGTTTGTTGATACGTATTTCCGATGGTTAGGGTTAGGGTTAGGCTTAAGTTAGGGTTAGGGTTAGGGTTAGGGTTAAGTTAGGGTTAGGGTTAGGGTTAGGCTTATTCACTCCCTCTATATATGGGGTCTCCATATATAGTGGGAGTGAATAAGCCTAACCCTAACTCTAACCCTAACTTAAGCCTAACCCTAACCCTAACTTAAGCCTAACCCTAACCCTAACCCTAACCCTAACCCTAACTTAAGCCTAACCCTAACCCTAACCATCGGAAATACGTATCAACAAACAAGCAAACAAATAAATAAATAAATAAACAAACAAATAAACAAATAAACTGCTCTTTATTGACAAATATTAACAAAACAGCTTTTCGCTGTTATTTTATTAAAATAACAAATAAACAAACACAAACATACACACAAACAAACAAACAAACAAACAACAAACAAACACAAATAAACAACAAGCCCGTGTACCCTGTGATACTCTATGCGTCTTCGAATAAACAGAAGACACACTCTACGTGTTGGAATGTAACAGAGTTCATTTTTGCTCACGTGTGAACACGTGAGCATATGTCGCAGCGATGTCTGTCTGTCTGTCTGTCTGTGTGTCTGTCTGTCTGTCTGTTGGTCCATTTTCTCAAAACGGCTGAACGTATTTCAGTCAAATTTGGTAGACATCTTCAGAATTCAAATGGCTAGAACTGAAAAGGTTTTGGTGGGCGTGGCTTGGATATTAATGAAGTTATGAAAGTTTTAATTTTTCTGTTACGCCGCGTATGACAAGTGAAAACAATCGACTGTTTGAGGGCGCTGTGAAATGTGCTTGTCCAGGTTGGCTACAGCTGGATAGCTCTGGTTTCAACCACGGTCCCTCCGTGTTTCAACCTCGTATTGAACATTAAAAATATGATATTTTATTACTCATTCAATTCACTATTCAAGATAAAATATCGTTTAGCAAATTAGCTTTATCCTTGGTAATTGATTGTTTCCCTCGCTGCTCGATCGCCAGAAATGAGTACATACGTTCTCTACTAGCCTCATGGCATGGAAGTGCTGATGAATAATAACTTTGGGTCAAAGGTATTGAAGTGTCCAATCAGGTTCGTGCACAGAGTCCAAGGCCATGACCTACTTCATGTACTTCTGCACTGTTTTGATTTTGCTTCGCCAAGAAACGTGTTCGTCATTGTCCATAGAAGTATGTTTGCTCTCCTTTGAGGTTGTTTGTGAAACAAATTCCGGGATAGGCCTTGGAATGCATACGATCGGCATCGCGGCAGTGCATGTAGCTAGCCCTACGAGTATGACGAGAGTGTCCGGCTTTGGCTACGCCGCCTCCCACCTCCGGTAGGCGGCGTAGCCAAAGCCGGACACTGTCGCCATACTCGTAGGGCTATGCATGTAGCGTACCATGCTTGTGTAACTGCCGAGCTCAACGTGCATTCACGGTTGATACTCGTGTACAATCATGATGTGTTCAATTCTGATGAAGATTCATAAGTCTTACTTTTGCAGTCTTTTTCCGTACGATAATCCCGACAATACGTGTTACTGTTAGACGAGGTGGCCATTTATGATAAGTTTCAATACTGCACAGTTACATAGCGTCACTATCGTGTGATCGAGGTACAGCGTTGTTGAACGGGATACAGAAACTCTGCAGAGGGAGAAACGATCGTTGACATGAACAGTCAATGTACTTCAGCACGTAGTCCGAGCCGCAGATAGCGGATCGAGAAAATAAACGTGTCCCAGTAAATAACGGAATATTTATGTACATTAACTCGATATTAATCAAATTTCCAGCTCATCGCAAAAAAATGTATTGCAAAGATTAATTTGTCACTGACAAATACTGCACTGTATGGAAAAAAACAGTCTGTAGAATAGTTCAACTTCAAGTGGTATTACCGAGACAAACACTTGTGTTGTCAATTTTGATATCATTTCATAAACTTCATACTTCATCGAGTATCGTGTATTTCATCCTTTGTGAAGCCATTTTATTGATATTTTCAATTTTTGTCTTGGCTTTGTTGTGGAACATGTTGAATCGTCTCCGTGGACATGTAGGCAAAAGTGTGACGGGGTCGAAGTGACTTGGGTACCTGGGGCCGACCAAAACCAGTGTGAATTACTGGGGTCAAAGCGGACAGCGGCCGGGATGACGTGTTCCCCAAGCGAGCTACCTTCAGAAGTCTGTTTCATCGCAAAAAACGTCAACTTTTAAAACCGTCATTTATTACTGATGTTATTCTCAGCATCACAAACATATACGCCTCTGCTATGTATCACAGCAAATAGTTATATTTGAGCGCCCCGTAAATGGGATCCTCGTTTTTTTGCGAACCCGGAAGTGTGTCTTGCTCAATGCATTTCCTACCCATAGCGAGGGAAACTGCCCGCGTTCCCATGCTCCCATGCACCCTTTTTCAATGCCAGTGCAACGCCATCTGTGCAAAATTTGTGGTGGTATGCTCCCGTGTGATGGAAAACCTCTCTTATTCTAACAATGACGTAGTTGACTTTGGACTTCGATTTCGTAAATGTGATGTCCATGCAGTGAGTTTGGGTTGGCGCGCTTATAATGCAATCTTCGCCCGCCTGCGGTCCGATATCCCGCATTTATTAGCGATATTTATCTGTTTTGACTTGACCAAAGTTGGCAAAACTTGCTATGTACATTAAAGATACTATGATACAAGATTATTGAAAGTCATTTGACATTTTTTCAGCCAATTCCCAATATGCATATTTAATGAACCTTCCAAATTAGGGATATATACTGGCATTTACTTGATAAAATTTGGCGAAACATGCTGTGTACATTGATCATTATACCAGGTTATAACAGTATTGAAAGTCATTTTGCATTTTCATGTCAGCTAATTCATAATTTGCATAAATAGCTAACAAGCTTTCACGGTTTGGCATATAGAGCTTGAAGGACTTGACCAAAGGTAATTACACATGCTATATTGTGATACAATGACAGTACTCAAAGAAATTAATTATTTTTATTTCAGCTAATTACATATTTGAATACTTAATGACCTTTAGAATTGATCTGTGGTGAAATTCATTGTGTTGATCATAACACTTTAAATGTAGCAAAGCATGTAGCAAAGGTTCAAACTTGCACATAAATGCAATATATAATGAAACACGTGAGCATTTTCAGTTCATATCTTGGTAATCCTAGCATTCCTGTAGGCCCGATACCCATGTCATCTCAGCTATATGCGTCTTCAGTGAAACAGTTAATGTGGAATACTCGGTCCACCTGGAATAAACGAGAGTATTCTGTGCATTCGGAATGATACAGAGGGGAAAGAAATATCTATATCTTGATCGAAAAGGTGGGTAAGATAACGCCACGCATTTTGAATGAAACAGAGGTGATGATAATCTATACCTGAGGAATTAAGCTACGGTAAAAAGACTGACATTAGGTTAGAAATGACTATGTGGACGTCTGAATTCCCTATGACCATACTTGTTAGGGAGTCTTCCTCTAATTTGTATAGTTTGCATCATATTATTGCATATGGGCTTTTTGTCGTATTCTTACTTGACACCGCCCTCCCCCCGAAGAAGGCATACCAAGCCTTAGTCCCTGGTTAAAACACGACAAGGACTGCGAGAGCATTTGCATACAAATGAAGTCCTGCTAGCCTACATTGACAAACGCCTCAAAGGAGTGGTCGAAATTTGAGTAATGTTGTGATAAATTTTACGACATTGCTGGGGTCGAAAAATAGGAATACTACAATATGAATTGCTTAAAAATTCAATGGATTTCTTTTCACAGTGCTCAGTTTCTTCGCTATTCAAAGCATACTAAAAACATGGAATCGCCATCATGTGTTACCGAGATAGAAATGTACTTCAAATTATGAATACAATCTGATATGTACATAATAAAGGTTGACAAATACTTTGAATTTCTCAGTTTTACCGAAAGATAAACTTATAAATTGCCGCTACTTACTGATTGCAAGCACTTGAAGCTTATTATATGTAATGTGCATGCATGAACACACTTCAAAATTTTAACACTAACCCAGTAAATCAAGATTAAACAGTATGAAATTCAATAAGTACGCAATGTTATCAACTACAGTACAAAGACATTGACCAGATTAAAACCTACATTGACGAAGTATGCGGCTCTGACACTTTTAAAGGAGGTTGCAAACTTAAAACTCGTTTTGATACTTATTCGTCTTTTAAAGTTGATGTTGGAGACAACTCCTTTGAAGGCATACTTCGTCCTGAAACTTGGCCTTCAGAGGTATTCTCGACCGCGGAGTGACGTCAGTAGGTGAAACGCATACGAGCGAGGTGAATGAGAGATCAGACGATACAGAACAGCGAACGATACAGAAATAGTGTGGAAAAAAGCAGAACTAAAATTTATGTCATTTATGTATATTTAAACTTTGAATATTATTTTGGTGGTTGAAAAATCCGAACTTCAGTTATTTGTTTTCACGGCGCTGTGACGCAAAAATGACGTAAGAACCCGCAAGTACCCGGATGGCCCGTCGTCGAGAATTTGTGAAACCATACTCTTCTCCAAATGGGAGTTGTCTGAGAAAAGATCAAGTACTTCACGTGTAGATTAATAGAAAATAATGTCCACGAATATGATAAATATTGCCAGCTATAACATCAGAGGTTTACCTTCTTCAGATGGTGATGTCAGTACTTTACTCTATTTGTGTGATGTCTAAATAATTCAAGAACATTGGCTTGACAAGGACAAACTGCCTTTCTCAGTTCAATTCATAATGATTTTAGCTCTATAGGTGTGAGTGCCATCGATAGTACTGGTGGCATTCTCACAGGCAGAACGTTGGGGGTGTTGGTATACTTTGGCGTAAAAATCTGAATGGTGTTTTGCCTATTACAATAGATAGTGAAAGTCGTGTAGTAGGCATTCGTATAGAAATGGTTGACAGTCCTGATCTTGTGATTTTCAATGTTTACATGCCAACAGCAACTTCTGACTGTGACGAATTCCGGAGAATTCTCGGCTTGTTACAAGTGGCTATTAATGATCTTGACACTTGCTGTTGTATTATTGCTGGAGATTTCAATGCTGACCCTGGCAAAAGTCAACGTGAATATTTTCTTTTGGATGACTTTGTGAAAGTGAATGATCTTGTTATCGCTGACATTGAGAGGCTTTCATCTAATACATTCAGTTTTTTAAGTGATTCATGTTCAGCTTGCAGCTTGCTTGACCATACTATTTGTACGAGAGCGGCAAATAGTATTTTTGATTCTGTCACTGTTAATTATGATTTCATTTCCTCTGATCATTTCCCATTAAATATGTACGCTCAAAATTGACTTGCTACCAAAGATAAGTTCAAAGCCTAAGAAAAATGCTTGTAGACCCTGTTGGAACAAGTCAAGTCCTACCCATCATTCACGTTATAATTCATTGTGTGATAAACTTCTTTCAAATGTGAAAATTCCCGTTGAAGCATTAGTTTGCACAGACCCTAACTGTTGTGTCCATTTCGATTATATTGATATGTTCTATAATGACATTGTCTCTACTTTAAAGTCTGCAGCAGAAAGGTCTATTCCGAAAACTGCTTGTTTCAATAATCATTCTGTCCCAGATTGGAATACATGGTCACGATAAAGCTCGAAGTGACTTTCTGTTCTGGAGAGATCATGGGTCTCCTAAATCCGGGCCTTTGTTTGAGCTTATGCGCAAGTCGAAGGCGCATTTTAAACGGCAACTTGCTCAGTGCCAGAAAGCCGAGAAAGAACTTCGTGCGCAGGCTTTAACAGAGATCAAAAAGTGTACTGGAAAGAGGTTGCTATGCGTAAAGGCAAAACACCGACTCCATAATCGGTAGATGGTTGTACAGGTGATGCTGAAGTAGTGAATATGTGGAGAAATCATAAGAATATTTCGACAAAAACTGGTGTAGATTTTACACCTATTCTACCAAACATTTAGTTCTGTCAGGATATGTTTGGGGCGACTCGCAGCGATTTCGAAGCTGTTATCCAATTGGTTGGCAGAATCGTACCGTTATAATGAAAAAATACAAATAAACTCCCTAAGTTGCTGTGAATAGTGACAATCGACCAATCAGATATAACCTTGCAAACACGCTGCGAGTCAGCCGTATGTTTGTGCACCATGATGAAATTAGTGATTTGATTACAAATTCGAAAACAGGTGCATCATCTGGTATTGATGAGATCACACTGAACATCCAAAATATGCACCGTCTCGAGTGTGTGTATGTGTTGTCTCTTTGTTTACTGCCATTCTTATTCATTGGTCTGTCACAAGGCAAATAATTACGACTGTTTTAGTTCCTATACCCAAAAACCCAGGTGGCGATATTTGTGACAAGTCTAATTATCGCCCCGTTGCTGTTGCAACAACGGCTTCTAAATTGTTGGAGAAGGTTTGGTTAAATCGCTCCATGGATTGCCTTTCTACTACGAACCATCAGTTTGGATTTAAACCAGCCAGAACATGGTACTGATATGGCTATTTTTGTATTGAAGGAGATTCTAAGTTATTATAGACATCATAACACGCCTGTTTTTGTTACTTTTATGGACTCTTCAAAAGCGTTTGATTATGTTCGTCACGATGGTTTTTTTTCAGAAGTTGATGTCAAGGGGAGTTAAGCCTTACTTATAAAATTCTGTTCTAGTTATACACATTTCAAGATTTTGTTGTTAAATGGAATGGTACTTTATCTGCACCATTCCAGTCTAAAAACGGAGTTAAGCAGGGCGGAATTTCATCACCGATATTTTTCACAGTTTACTCAGATGATCTCAGTAGGAATCTCTCAATGCTTTCGTTCGGATGTCTCCTTGGCGATTACAGGGTGAACCATTTAATTTATGCTGACGATATAGTTATTTTTTCTACCGGAGCTTACGGTCAGCAAATGTTAGTCAATTGTTGTGGTCATTATGGCAGTACAAACTCGATATTTTTAATGATAAAAAGACAGTGTGTGGATGTTAATTCAACCTGGTGTTCGGAAATTCAAACCAGTTTATCTAAATGGTAGACTACTGACTTATGTTAATGTTTACAAATACCTTGGTCATTTAATATCTTGTGACCTTAAAGATAATGAAGATATTCAGGCACAGACTCGATTTTTATACGCTAGAGGTAATGCTATCATTCGCGATTTTAAATTTGCTTCTTTGTCGGTTAAGAGTCATTTATTTTCTGTTTTTTTTGTGTGATATTCCGTACTGTTCTTACTTGTGGTGTAATTTTTCTATGAAAATGTTTAATAACGCTAGGAGAGCATATTCTCAGATATTTCGTAAACTAACGGGTTTTCAATATAGTCATGTTCAAAGTAATACTCTTTTACTTGTTAATCTCCATGTTTTAACCTTTGATGAAATACTTAGGAACAAGTCGTACAGTTTTCTGAGCAGATTGCATCTCTCTAGTAATGTGATTGTGTCCTCTGTACTGTCCATGTCAATTTTTTCAAATAGTTTGTTATGGAATGTTTGGTGTCAAAGACTATTTTAACTTGTAGTGTTTTTTTTCTTACCTACTATGGATTATTTTTTATCCGAAATAAACAATAATAAATAAATAAATAAATAAATAAATAAATAAATAAATAAAGCAAATAAATTATATATCCTCGGGTCTACGATTAAATCTACCTAACGTATTACAGTTTAAGTGAAAAATACACTATATGGCCTGACGATCATATTGTTTAAGGTGAGCCCTTGTGGTAGTATGGAAATAAACAGAAATGTGAAGCTGAAAATGACAAAATTTAAGATAGAAAATAAAGAGTTTAAACATCAGAAATTTCAGCCTATACTTTAATATATCTTGTTTAGTACTAATTTTGGAGTTAGTGCAGATGTCAGGTCTGATCTAAAAGCCTGAGGTCACGTGACCACTGTAATGACGGTTGCGTGTTCTAAACTTCATCGACGGTTTAGCTAGACCTGAATAAAGGTCTTCCACGTTCGCCTAAAATGCTGTATATAAGTCACGACTGGTGAAATACTGTCGAGGAACATTCAGAAAAGAATTGTGAGCATAGGGGTCGCTGAAATTCCGATATTTGGTGGTTATCCATTGAAACGTCAAGTTTGCGAATCCTGCTCTACATTATTTATTCAAACGTATCTTTCATTGACGATTAGCTCCACTTACCATCTGTCATATTAATGGTTACATAATTCACACGTGTGTTAAATATAACCAACTTCAAATTTAGTTTGCTGTTTTTTTCCGAAATCATATTTCTTTTGCTCCATGGCACATCTTCAGATAAGGTAGTGTGTGGGTCAAGTGCAAGCTGTCTCCAGGCCGCACGCCTAGCTTCAAAAAGTCGTGTCGTTAAATCATTATTTTGATAGACTACGACAACACAAATAATCCGAACAATGAAAACACAAGAGTGTAACGCCTAAATGTTCCAAAGGAATTACGTGAATAATTTTCGAAAATAACGAACTCGAAGTTGGTCGCATTTATACCATGGGTTCCGTAAAGCATTGCAAGCAGGGTCGGCGCCGCTGATTTGACATGCATCACACACTCTTCGCTCATCGGTAAATGCATTCTTTACACACCGACAATATCAACACTTTTGAAAGGTGCAGGGAGCACTTTCATTCTCATTGTAAGTCAAAGTGCCATTGACCACTGTTTAACTTTGGATGCTGGGCGCTATATAAATTTGTCAGATAGATAGATAGATAGATAGATAGATAGATAGATAGATAGATAGATAGATAGGTAGATAGGTAGACAGGGCAGGCGGACAGACGGAGAGAGAGAGAGAGAGAGAGAGAGGGAGGAGAGAGAGGAGAGAGAGAGAGAGAGAGAGAGGAGAGGGTGAGAGAGAGAGAGAGAGAGAGAGAGAGAAATCCACGGCTGATATAATACGCCTAACCATACACAATCAACAAATGCGAACTTGAAGTTGTCATCTTGGTCTCATGACATAACATTAGAAGCGAGAATTGACCTCACATATCGGATTGATATTGAGATCAGTTTTCTATCAAACGTATGTATATACTGACCACGCCATCCCTGTTCCCTTTTTATGTTTTCTTTTGTTTTCTCTATTTTACCACTCCCCTCCCCGTCCTAATCTGTTGTGCCTGTAAGTAACTTGTCAGTCTTTCACCTCGTTCTTGTATGAGCCAAACTCCTCTCAAAACTATGCGTGCAGCGTGAACCACAGCTAGCCTACAATTTTACATCCTAATAGTGTCCACTCTATCTCGGTATCCCTCTCTTTCGGCGAAAGCTGACGCCCTCAATTTGTCACTTTTCATCATTCTAGATATAACTTTCTCATCGACTTTATGCAGGTATACGTCTAGTGTGTGTCGAATTTCATCCTGACGAGGTTTAACAGAGTTTTTAACACATTCACGATATTCATGCATGTGAAACATAAAAAACACTCGCCTTTCAGGAGTTCCATCTCCCCACTAGTGTGCATTTACACCTCACGCTATGGACTCTGTCAAAGTCCATCTTAAATCTGTCTTGCTTGCCAAATGTGAAAGAAATACTTGCGTCTAAGCTTACAGTACGGCAGAAGCAAGTTTGCATCTACATTGGCAATTGAAAATCACTGTGATGCTCAGACAAACCTTGCCCCGACTTCAGATATATAATCTTCTGCAGTCTCTGAAAGTGCTGTCTACATCGTCATTATTTTCCTTTCAAAAGCCCAGTTCTCGATCCCATCGTTCTTTTAGCTTATGTTGACACTGTAATGTTCACGCAGTCTTGCCCTTCGTTTACCGTCGCCATTCAAACTTACCAATTTGGTTTCATTGAAACCTCATAAACAATTGGGGTATTTGTTCAATAAAGCGCCCTCGACGGATTTTAATAGAGATGACTGGATCTCCATCATCTTATTACTGAGTAACGTACAGGCGGCAGAAGTTGCAACTGAAAAATGACCTGAGGGCAGCACTGCCCTCAGGGCAGTTCTGAGAGGAGTAAACATATGCACCACATCCAATGACGTCACTGAGGAACTGTATGTCTGCCCTGAAGGCAGCTCAGATATTGCTGCCCTCAGGACAGAATGGCAAATTAAATAGGATAGGAAATGTCTGCCCTGAGGGCAGCAATATATCAGAGCTGCCCTCAGGGTAAATCGGTAGATATACACTATGCAATACTTTACAGATAGGAAATTTATGTTTGCCCCTAGGGCAGCTCAGATATATTGCTGCTCCCAGGGCAGATTGATAGATATACCGTACATTATGCAATGCTGTAAGGATAGTATGTCTGCCCTGAGGGCAGCTCTGATATATTGCTGCCCTCAGGGCAGGTTGATAGATATACATTATGCAATGCTGTAAGGATAGGAAATGTATGTTGCCCTGAGGGAAGCTCAGCCATATTGCTGCCCTCAGGGCAGACATAAATTTCCTATCCTAAAGTATTGCAAAATGTATATCTACCGATCTGCCCAGAGGGCAGCAATATATCAGAGCTGACCTCAGGGCAGACATAGATTTCCTATTCTTACAGCATTGCATAGTGTATAGCTACCAATCTGCCCTGAGAGCAGCAATATCTCAGAACTGCCCTCAGGGCAGACATATATTTCCTATATGAGCATTGCATACATATCTACCAATCTGTCCTGAGAGCAGCAATATATCTGAGCTGCCCTCAGGGCAGACACTCATTTTCTATGCCCACACATCATTGCATAATTGTATATCTATCAATCTGCCCTAATGGTAGCAATATATCAGAGCTGCCCTCAGGGCAGACATACATTTCCTATCTTTACAGTATTGCATAGTGTATAGCAACCAATCTGCCTTGAGGGCAGCAATATATCAGAGCTGCCCTGAGGGCAGACATAAATTTCCTATCCTATCTAACAATCTGCCCTCAGAGCAGCGATATATCACAGCTGTCCTCAGTGCATCCTATCTGCCAATAATATCTGCCAGCTCAGATATCTTGCTGCCCCCGGGGCAGACACACAGTTCCTCAGTGACGTCGTTGAATGTCGTGCACATGTTTACTCTGCTCTGAGGTGCCCTCAGGACAGCGCTGCCCTCAGGTCATTTTTCAGTTTCAACTTCTGCCGCCTGCTGAGTAACGTACGGACCAATCACCTCTTTTGGATTTTTGCAAGTCATCTACATTACATAAAACAGTAATATTTGACTGCGAGCACGTCTGAATGAATATATTCAGTGACGTAGTACGCATATGAAAGCAGAAGCTTAACTGTACTGCTCTAAACATGCATTTGGTTGGAATGTTCTGGACTTGCCCTAGTGTCGCTTTGCTTTTCTAGAGCATATGCGGTATTTAGGGACTGGTCAGTTTCTTCAGCCTGGGGGGGCCGGTGGATTCATGGGGGGGTCACCCTGTTTTTGACTTTGGTGATAGGGGGGTCACCATGTTTTTGAAATGCCCAATAGGGGGGTCAGTGTGTTTTTGAATTTTGACACAGGCTCATCATTGCCTAAAATGCTAGTGTCAGCCACAAATTTCATCATTCAGTTGTATTTTTCGGCGCGCCCTTCGGGCGCGTAACTTTAATAATCAGTCATATTTTTCAGCACGCCCAACTTTAACATATCAAGCATACTTACATCAGAGATATCTGTATGTTCAATATTTTCAGCTTGCTGTTCAAGCTCATTACTTTATATATCAGACATTTTTCAGCATGCCCTTCAGGTGCATGACTTTAATATACAAGGCATATATATCGGAGATATCAGGATGTTTCATATTTTTCGGCGCGCCCTTGGGGCGCCATACTTTAATATTTCAGAGATATCTTGATGTTTGCTAAGTGAAAGTGTACCATATGAAATCTGCATTTCATATGAAAAGGATGACAAATTCCTGACACTTTTCTGTTCTCTCTATGAGAATTCAGTATGAGAAAGCAACATGCACAAATATTTCACAATAATATTTGATACAGTGACTTATTTTAGAAATAGAAAAATGACAAGATATCTTTCCTTCTCATTGATGCAATTATTTTCCTTCGTGTCACTGGTTTTCTGTAGAAAGATGCTTTTTTATGAACAAAATAACAGTTAAAAAAGGCAGTTTTTGTCATTATTACCTGTGCTTTTATGGTTTCAATGTTACAAAGAAAAGGTCCTCTCAGACACTGTACACATCAGATTTGGCTAAAAAAGCTCTCTATGGCTCCTCAGGAGATTTAATTGGATGGTTGGCAAGTCTTAACACCCATCAAAGTTTTGATTCACTGCTTTTTCCTCTTTGATATTAATGATTGACATCCATTTCTGTACAACAGTTCAGGACATCTGTTAAGCTAGAAAGTGTGAAACACATTCACAGCTCATTCAAAATACAGCTCATTCAAATGTACTGTATTCAAACTTTAAGATTTACACTTTGAAATTCCTGTCTTACAACTGACATGTCAACAATTTCATTAAAACATAGAATGACTATTTAAAATATAAATATATGTAAAATATAATATACATATACGTATATATATATATATATATATATATATATATATATATATATATATATATATATATATATATATATATATATATATATATATATATTATGTCCTTTTTTTACCTATGTCGCGCGCGGGGGGGGGGGGTCACCCTGTTTTGAAATTGGAATGGGGGGTCACCCTAATTTCAAATTTGGAATAGGGGGGGTCAACAAGTTTTTGACGTCGGCAAAAAATAATCCACCGGCCCCCCCCAGGCTGAAGAAACTGACCAGTCCCTTAATGGCTGGTAAGGGTTTTACGTTCATCCCATCATGTACAGTCTGCGACAGTCTGCCGAAGTGTATAGCTTCGATTTCGCGATCAGCTAACGTATCCTCGCGACAGTCTGCTGAAGTTCAATGCTTCAATTCACTCTGTTTTCATATCAGTGCACCCACAGATTTGGGGCAAATATATAGTTGTTCATAATTTGCTGCAAAAGATTGACATAAATTTACTTGCGAGCAAAATTTTAAACCCATTACTTCCAGCCCCCTCCCCCGCAAATATTTCCAACGATTAACTCCTCACACAATTTATAATGCGTCTCCTATTTTCCTGTTGAAAGTCTGCTATATATGTTTTGTCCTCTCAACCGGCCAGCATAGTGAAGTTGCATGGCAAAATAGTGCATTTCTGTGTGAGACTGGGAGATGGGATGTTCCTTGCACCACCCGTCCTGCACTCCCCGAAATAAAAATAATTCAAAATTCTGTGAGGGGTCTGTAAACAGAGGGGAAGACCCTCTACTGTCTTTAGAAGGACACTGGGATTGGTTGGGTCACGGGTCAATCCAATTTGCATCGGTGAAAGATAACGTGTACATTTAATCCCCTGAAAGGTCCATCCGCATGCATAGTGATCAGTCCAGTTAGTCCAGCATGAAGATTGTCGTAATCACGGGTTGCTCCTCGGGAATCGGGCTGGAAACGGCTCTGCAGATGGCAAAGGCTAGGGACAAGCCTTACAAAGTCTATGCAACCATGAGAAACCTTGAAAAGCGAGGTGAAATTGAAAATCGTGGAAGCGACGTGATGAACAAAACTCTCTTCGTGCGTGACCTGGATATCACAAAAGACGAGTCTGTTGACAAGTTTTTCACTACGCTGATCAGGGACGAAGGGAGGATCGATGTCCTGAGTAAGTTTTTTCAGTTTTCACCATTACCACATAGAGGTGTCGTTTTATTTTACTCCCTCTTTTTGCATCTCAGTGCTTTTTTTCAGTTGTTGGTTGACAAGTCGCCTTGGTATAAAAACATGTAGATTTCCATAAACTTTTCGTTTTGAGCAAGCTACTTGTTGACCGAAGGCAGTCGTTTGTTCTGATATACGAGGTGACCTTTCCCTTTGTATTATTCGCCTCGTAAAGACTGCAGTATCCAGTGCTGTTTCGTCAACACACAGTGAGAGTGAAATGACGAGGTGCATGTGTGATTATAGACAGTAGAGGGGGGGGGGAGATCCCTCCTCTACTGTCTATGGTGTGATTAAAGCAGACAAGCGCTTAGCAAATTTATAGAATGATCTTTTTATCCTAATAATTTGATGAATGGTTAGGATACACTGTTACTGTTGGTAAATCGTGTTTCGGAGTAAACACAATAGCATGACACGAAACAGTTACTGTAAAATTTGTTGGTACGAGTGCAGTGTGCAGTTTTTGTTTAGTTTTACACGCAGTGTCAAGATAACTTATGATCACAAAATGAAAGTGCGGAAGTGAAGTTCACGAATAGACTTGGTTCAAGTCTGTGATTTGTGAATGTTTGAGTGGAGTGAACGCAATGATTTGTATTTTGCTTTCATGTGAAACGCGTGCGTGGGTGGAGTGGACGCTATGAGTGGGTGAACGCTGTACAGGGGAGTTTCACCCGGGTGAATCCGGCAGAAACTAACTCACTACACTGCGCAGACTCAAAGGTAATGCATTCAATGGCTGGGAAAACCTCGCATGGGCTTCCAAATTCCGAATAGGTTTGTACGAAATAGGAGAGACACAAGAGAAACTATTATTTTAAATGATTTTTTAATTAACCGACTTGAACCAAGTCTAGTTCACTAATTGAATGGAGGTCAAACCACCTCGCCCGTAAACGAACGAATTTCGCTTTTGAACTTATACGACAATCTGAGACGGTCCCTTAGCGGGATACGTTTTAACATTGTTTTTAACATTATTCTATATGTATATTTCTGGAAACCATACTTTGCAAGGCACACTTTTCTCCTAAAGGTGAATCTATAGTCCTTTTCGGCAACTTAAGTTTTGTTTTGTGCCAGAAAACATCTCTGTAGGAGATGCTCTATACACCAAAGTTGTTATTATGGCTGGGCAAAAAGTTTGTCATTGAAATTAAACACTGAATTGGAACTCAAGTGAAACAGCAGAACAGCGAAAACTGATACATGAAGTTGTACAAGCTGGCAACAGGATCAATTTGCTGGACATCAAAAAGCGTTGAAATGGCACCGTGACACAGATAAAGGATGGATATTGAGTAGATGGAGGAAGGCATTTTTCCAGAATGTGATTAATACGTTCACATTCCTCCGCCTCTTCAAGAATTATCCTCATATAAAGTATTGTGGTTTGTTGTATCACTTTCGCTGCCAGTGTACACCGCACATATAGATTGCGTGGGAAATTAAAATACCACCGTGGTACAAGCTCGATGTCATATGAATATAAACCAACGACTGCGGCCTCAGGATCTTTTCAAGAGTTAAAAAAACTTTGTTCAATCTGCACTTCTACACATAAGTCGTCAGTTAAGACATAAACTTATGACTAACATAATTCGCCTGTTTCAATTTCTTAAGTTAACAATGCTGGAGTGATGCATGCTGGGATACTGGAGACCGTGTCCCTTGATGAAATCCGTGGTGTCATGGAGACCAATTATTTTGGCGCAGTAAGGACAATCCATGCTATCCTGTCAGTGATGAAACGTCAGGGCTCGGGAAGAATAATCAACGTCAGCAGTCTCTTCGGAATTTGTGGTAAGGCAGCCTAGGAATCAAGTCTTAAGAAATTGACAAGAATTATTGAGCATCAACTTTTTTGGATAATAGACTGACTTGTCCATTTATATCTTTCAAGATGCATCCGTTTCCATATTGTATCTATCACTCCGTCTATCTCTCTATTTGACTGTCTATCTATCTATCTATCTGGCTATCTATCTATCTATCTGGCTCTCTGTCTATCACTCTATCTATCTATCTATCTATCTATCTATCTGTCTGTCTGTCTGTCTGTCTGTCTGTCTGTCTGTCTGTCTGTCTATCACTTGATCTATCCGGCTATCTATTATCAGTTCGTCTGTCAGGGATGTCTGTCTGACTTGCTACCTGCCCCATATTTAACACGCGCAAACAAGTGTGTATGTAAGTCTTTGTCTACGCTTGTAAGCACGGTAACAGGACAGTTACTCCCGGGACATTTAGTCCCCGGATATTTGCTACCTACCCCCCCCCCCGGGGGGGGCTATTTTCGACCGGACACTCGCCACAAGGACACTTGCCACAGAAGACATTTACCAGCCAGACAATGACCCGCTCTCTTAAAAATTAGTAAGTTTACAGGACGTCTGATTGATTATCTTTATTTTCAAACGGTTTCAACTTTTGCCATAGCAGAGACATTGTCTATGATTCAAACAGCCTTATGGAGTGTATTTTATATGTTGGCGATGAAGGAATTAGTAAATATTTCATGAAACATCTAACACACAGTCTACCCGTAAAATATGAAACTGAGGATGTGTGTAACTTTCGATGCAACCCGGTTTTGACTAAAAACGACAGAAATGGAAAAAGAGACAAGTATTATCAGTTGCTTAATGTTAGTGTCAAGGTTTGGTTTGGTTTAGGGTAAGCCAATAAAATGATTCGTATAGAGACATTATTTTAGTCTGTTAACACCATATAGTCGTTATTTTAGTGTCATTTATAATATTTATTATATAATGCATGATTAGACATACGGTGTCAAGTTCAAGATTAACATTTCAACTGACAGTCGCAGACATAAATTTACAATTTACAATGTATGGTAACACTCGCGCGGTATAGAAAAAAGCGAGCCATGTGGCACCAAGCAGGAGACAGTCCTAGACAAGATCATCCTTCACGAGCATTTGGGACTCTTCCTTTTTCATCATTTCCCATTTGACATCATTTTCGACAAAGCAATATTGTCGTTATAAATGGTGTCAGGGGGTAAATATCCGGGTGGTAAATATCTTTTAGGGTAAATGTCTCGGTGGGAAATGGTTGTTGGTAATTAGCCGGGGGGGGGGGGGGTAAATGTCTGGTAGCGATTGTCCAGAGGGTATTTGTCTGGGTGGTAACTGTCCTAGAACCGTAAATTCGTGCAAACGTACTCCGAGAAATATTCAAAATTTCACAACATTTCTCTTTTTTTCTAACCTAGCTGTTCAGCTCTCGAGTCTGTTCATTACCCCTACGTTTCTGAACGCATTGTACGTTCCGTATGACTTCTCATAATCGTTTCTCCTTTGACCAATCAGTGTGATACTACCTCTTTCTGAAGTACATTCGTGTCACCAGACTGTTAGGTAAACCAAGGTGATGACAGAAAGAATGGTTTGTTCAATATAAACACAAATACCGTACACATTTCTGTATATACCAGTCTAGCGAAACCCCCCCTCCACTAGTCTATTTACGGTAATTCAAAGAAAACAGTCCATATCTGTCGATTGCCCATCCTAGCCTCCTCTACGACAGATTATCAACGCGAAGCATTATCACTGTGACTAAGCAGCTTGTTAACAGCTCATTTGTCTTCTACCTAATGGGCTATTAACGAACTGTTTAGGAACAGCCATCATGATTCACGTTGATAATCGGTGGCACTAACTGATAAAGGAAATTGCAGTTTTACCAAAATGCTGTACAAAGATGGTGAGTGGTCTCGATAAGCCTACAACACATTTTGCTAATCAAAAATGTTCGGTTGCCATAAGTGTGAGTAATGTTCAGGTCTTGCAGACCCTATCAAGTATCTTGTAGTTTGCATTAAGTCAATGCCCATATGTTTTCATACTTACAGGTGCCCCCTTCACAGAAGCTTATTCTGCCTCAAAGTTCGCCCTTGAAGGATTTTCCGAGGCCCTGGCACCAAGTCTTAGGAAATTCAATATAAAGTGAGTTTATACGTGTTTTATTACGCTTGATAGTGGTAGATGTTTGATATTCTTTCTTCCACTCGTCTGAAGTGTTCTCATGTTTGACAGATGGCGTCGTAACACATCGATTTGTTCAGTGTTGACGAGTATTTGTACAATTCCTAAAAAAATGAAAGATAAAAGGGATGATGGACTATTTCCAAAACAAGGCTGTCGGTTCACCCATTCAAATTCGTACAAGGACGATGAAGCATAACCTACACAATTATGAATGTCAAAAGTGTGCTGCGGTGCGATCCAATGTGGCTGTCAAGCAGCCATTTTTTTTTTCATTTTTTTCATTTTTGTCTTGAATAACAATTGGGAGACACATTTGAATCATTGGGATTGATACTTGGTACAACGACGATGTTCCATGATCTGATGCACGTTACATATGAATTTGTTTTGCAATATAATCAAATATGGCAGCTAGACAGCTATTGTGTTACATTTTACCGACATCCAGATCTATAATGATTACTGACACATGCTCCTACGAATTTCATTGAAACATAGCACTAGGGATTTGTACCAATTCATTGAAATTATGTGCGAGGGCGGTGTCTTACAGCATAAAATATGCATGTTAAATCCAAAGCACATTTCGGCCAACCAATAAACAATTTTCACCTTCAAAAAAGTAAATCAAAATGGAGCTAATTTTCAATTTTCAAAGCGTGTTATAATCTTGATTATTTACTTTTAGGCCCATTTTTAAATTTAGAATCTTTGTTCTGAGATTGAAATATAGGAAATAGGTTTATACTGCTGTGAGGATGGCACTTTGCGGCTATCCAAATTTCCCTCTGAAAAAACTCTATTTCCAACAATGCACTATTTCGTTTTGTTTTTCAATTTCCAATATACTAATTTTCCAATTTTCCAATTTCATTTGGGGCGTGGCGCGATATCTTTGGATACTATGGCGGAAATAACTGTATCGAATTGGTATTAAGGTGTAACATTTGTCTCTGCGTGATCAAATGTACTTCGGGGGCCTTGGTAACGATAATTGCACAAGATAATTTTAAAAATTAGCGGGAATAATATCGTCTCACGACCAACGTAGTTATACTGGAAGAGAAGCAAATACCGTTCTTTTAACACTCCCATTTCTAGTAAAGTACATATATATCAATTATCAACTATAATTAAATGTACAGATATAGCTTATTTTGTGGGGGAAATTGTCAATAGTTTGCCCAATAGACTCTCATGTATTGTTATTTGATATTTTAAGCTTAAAGTTCTACGTGCCCTTTCAATCATATTACTTATGTCTAATTTATTATATATATATATATATATATATATATATATATATATATATATATATATATATGTGTGTGTGTGTGTGTGTGTGTGTGTGTGTGTGTGTGTGTGTATTATATATAATATATATATATATATATATATATATATATATATATATATATCACAAGCAGTAAATCAGCAAGGCAATGTGAAAAACTGAAAAAGGAACTCACTTCCATTTTCCACGCATTTGATCTCCGCATAACTATCCAAGCGAACATCAAGACCACTAACTCCTTGACGTAACATTCAATCTGGAAAATGCTTCTTACCAACCATACAGCAAACCAAACAACAGCTTCTCTACGTCGATAGACAATCCAACCACCCCCGCCAATCCTGGACAAATACCTACCTCAGTCAACAGCAGAATATCAAACATCTCAGATTGTGAAATAACATTCAAGAAAGCAGCCCCCGACTTCGAAAAGGCGCTGAAACAAAGTGGATACACATACAAAATGAAGTACGAGCCCCCGTCAACCAAGCAACGAAAACAAAAGAAACGCAGCAGACGAATCATTTGGTACAATCCCCCGTTCAACGAGGCAGTGAAAACCAACATCGGCAGAACATTCCTGAACTTGATTAAGACCCACTTTCCAGAAGGCCACCGTCTACACAAGCTCTTCAATAAAAACAACGTAAAAGTAAGCTACAGTTGCTCCAGAAACATGGGAAGTATAATCAAAGCCCACAACAACCAAATACTACATAAAGACAGGGAGCAAGAGAAGTGGTGCAACTGCCGCAAAAAACCGATTGTCCACTTTCAGGAAACTGCCTCACCTCTTCAGTAATATACAAAGCCACTGTCACCACAAGCAACGATCAGAAACACTACATTGGACTCACGGACTCAACCTTCAAACAAAGATACACGTATCACAAGTACACTTTCAAACTCCCAAGCACAGAAATAGCACAGAGCTCTCAAATTCATATGGAAGCTCAAAGGCAACAACATAAACTACGACATCAAATGGTCAATCATCGACAGAGCTCCCCCCTATTCAAATAAAACCAAACGCTGCAACCTTTGCATAACAGAAAAACACCATATAATTTATTCAGATAGCAAATCAACCCTCAACAAACGTGCTGAATTCCTCTCAAAATGCAGACACCGCAGCAAATTCCTCCTCTGTAATAACTACTTGCCATTCCGGGCCACAACCGCTTATTTGAATATGCATGCCCACCTGCAACACAATATAAACAGTTCTATTGCCGCCAAACCTTCACTCCTGATGATTGCTTAGCGCATGAAACAGCCTGTAGAGTGACAACTACAAGTTCCTAGATTCTCAGTATATATATATATATATATATATATATATATATATATATATATATATATATATATATATATATATATATATACAAATTAATGTATGTGATATCTTTGTTTTGATAAAATAACTGTAGTTTCTTCTTCCTCCAGTGTGATGAAATGATCAGATAGTGTGTATGAATGTATGTATGTGTTGTTTGTATGGGGCCTATGGTTTTAAGGGTTGGCATATTGTTTTCGTAATTATCTAGGAGCCATAAAAAAATCACCAAGA
The DNA here is from genome assembly GCF_041260155.1 of Ptychodera flava. Classification (NCBI taxonomy): domain Eukaryota; kingdom Metazoa; phylum Hemichordata; class Enteropneusta; family Ptychoderidae; genus Ptychodera; species Ptychodera flava. The sequence continues at coordinate 40,334,756 of NC_091936.1, forward strand.
AAATTTATACTCCAGTTCCCCTGAAAGTAAAATCTGGATGCTCCTTAGTTTATTCGTCGGTAATTTCGAAATAAATCACTAATCTATTAGTCTCTCCCTATTGCCCAGACTATATGTGCCTTACAAATAGTGTCTTACTATCTTCTGATGTCTAATTCTCAGCGGGAACCATATCATCAACAATAGCTTGTTTTCTTGCAGTTTAAGTACTATCCAATATGGCCCTGTTGAGACACCAATTAGAGACAGAGAAGAAGAAATGTTTGCCAGAGTCAAATACGATATGGTTGATGACAAGACCGGTCAGCTGATGAGAAATTTCCGCGCAGGCAGAGACCACATCGTAAACCTTGACAATGGCGCTGCTCAAACAGCGGAGGATGCCGTCAAGGTCTTGGTCAAGGCGATAGAAGATGACGATCCCAAACTGATGTACTCATCATCAGACTTTGTTGCGGGCGTTGTGTCATCGAAACTGAAAGATCCGACCGGTGAATCGATGGTCGCCAGTGCCAGCAAGTCATTCCTTGGTGATTAATTGGTAGTCCAAACATGGACAGAAAACGGTTCATAACCTGAAAATTTGTGGATTATATTCTGGTTTTGCCCATTCCCGAGTGTACGCATTTCACATATTACAATGAACAAAACGTTAATAACGTTAAGTTTGTCACATACCTGCTTGTAGAATAAAAACCCGCATTCCAACATTGTCACTGTACGCTCGATTTATCTATGCGCTATTCGTATATTATCTGAAATCCTGTTTTTAACACAGTAAGGTAGAGTGCACCTCGGCGACAGATATTTTGACCCTCAAATTTTTACAATTCTTTTCTGGTCTACCTATCACTTGTAGAGCTCATTTTAAAGCTCTGGAAATAAAAAAAGTTTCACCCCTTAGTTTTTCGAATTTTTCCCTATTAAGATAACATGAGGATGGCGGCCATTTTGAATTTGAAATATCGGTAAATATTAGGTAAGGCCAAAGTAATTAAATTCTTTGTTTTGCGTCCCAACCTGCTTAGGTTTTTAGGTTTTCATAAAAAAACACACACAGTGTATTTGAATAGGAAATTTTAGGACATGGCCGCTTAGCTTTTCTGAACTAAAATTTTGTTACAATTTTTTATTTGCTGCAATCAAATTAAATTGTGTTAATTTTCTTGTGTGTGTTTTTCAGCCGCTTAGACGCGTACCTTTTCCCATTTAGAGTGGACGCAAAACAAAGAATTTAATTACTTTGGCCTAATTTTCTTCTCTATAGCTAAGCTTAGCAAGGTGAGCCCTGACTTTACTCTTCATTTGGCAAGAGAATGGTTGAAAGTTCAATTTAGGAAGTTTGAGCAAAAGTAAGTTGAAGTCTTTCACTTTAAAGGCGCGGCATACTACCTTACAGTCGACCAGCTGAGAGGATAAAGGCATGAACTTTGCGCTATCCTCACTGAAATATTGAAATGAAAATCGTTTTTAATGCTGATGTCTTAGGTTACTATTTTAATAAAGTTATAAATTTTGCTATATATCTAATAGATATAACATTTATTTATTTATTTATTTTTTTTTATTTATTTATTTATTTATTATTCATTGCTTGATAGTTTATTTGTTTGTTTTCATTCAATTATTTTTGTTTGTTGAACTGTTTATGTAAAAATTTGTGTATGAAATAGACCAGGGACCATGTTTGAAATAATTTGGAATGTCAACCACCCAATTTAGGATATGAGCGTTTCTTTCAGTTGCGAAACAAAAAACACACTGAAAGATACGTTCTTCGACTCACTTTATCATTGCATTACCACATTCAGCGACTTTTTTTTATAGAAAATGAATTTTCTGCACTATTATTATCATTACATGTCAAATGTCCGACTTTAAAGACTTTGGAATGACTTCGCAGATATTGTTACTGTAGAGAAACTGAATTTTTTTTCGTGAAACTTACCATGTCAACATCGAGAAATAATGCCTGTTTGAATTTGCCTGTATCAATGTTTCACTGCACGCATCTTTAAATAAACCGCAGGCTTACCGCACGGGGCGCTTGAATGCCAGAGGGGCCGGCTGAGAAGTATACCAACGCAGTAATGGGCGAATAACAGGAATAAGCTACATCGTCTCATTGACACCATTTTCACAGATAACATGGCATAACATAACATTCAGGTCACAACGAATATCCATCATTTACTAGATTTTCAATGGAAATTTAATTTTCTAACTTAAAAGTTACAATTCATCTGGACAAATTCGAAATGCCCCTTTTCATGCATAGCAGGCCATCTGAAATATACGTCGGGTCGCTGCTTTTCATTCACGTTAAGATTCGTGCGACGGAATTTGTACAGTTTGAAATTGTAAACACTTAATAAGGACTGTAGAGGTCAAAGGTTACTCAACATAAAGTTGAGGAGGCATGTTATTATCACTACTGTAATTCATTTACGAACAGTAAGGTGCAAGATAGGCCGATAAAGTCGCCAAACTTTAAATAGACATTAACAAACGTGACTGGCGGGGCAACAAGGCTTAGCCGACGGCTATGTACTGTCTGCCCGCTGAAAGACATAAATTACAGGTAGCGCTGAGAAGCGGCAGTTACCTCACATTCCGCTCATCAGGATTGTCTTGCCGAGACTCCGAAAGTCTAAAATCGATACGGCCTGGGAATGCGAAAACGGAATTCTTTAAGGTGTCGTGTCGACACTTCTCTACTATTAATTAAAAGAGCCCCATCAAGAATGGTGACGGATTTGCAGCTGCTATGACAGCTATGATCTCTCCTGTCAGGTCAAAGTCACTCAACAAATGTGTAGGTATTCTTGCAGTGACTCCGTGCATCTCAATATTCACTCTTTCCAGCCGAGTCTGACATGTCAAATGGCTCTCACCTGATGTATTTTTAATTAGTTTCTGCATTCCTTCGCTGGCGTCCTATCGGGTGGTGCCAAGGACGTCACAGTTTAAACTCCATACTAAAGACAGTAAAGACCTATTATTTCCCGTGTATCTCGGTGTGTCAGATGATTACCGTCGTATGTTATCGAGTTTTACACTCAGGGTCAATTACTAATGAGATTTAAGTGATGAAGAGGTCGCGAGGATGAGAAAAGTCAATTGATATCTTGTTCGCTCCTATTTAATGCAGTACGCACCTGAGGAGTGAATGACTTAAACTATCGCTAACACTTTCCTCATGGAAACTTTCAAGTTAAAAAATTCTCTTACCAAATCGAAAACAAAAATCAGGGGTCACCGTGCAAAGTTCGGTACCAGAGTAACAAATTACCAAAAAAGTTTACCGATATTTGAAATTCAAAATGGCCGCCATCCCTGTGCTAACTCTATGGAGAAAAACTACATTTTCGTTTAAAAAAAACTGAGACGGTGATTTTTATTCTTACTGCAAGAGCTTTAAAATAAACCCAACAAGTGGTGGATCAGAAAGAATTAATTATGAAAATTTGTGAGTCCGAATATCTGTCTCCGAGGCGCGTTTTGCCTTTAAACATTTGTTTCGTCATGCCAAAGCCTCCCAAACGCGATGAGTTACGTAGATTATGATTTACTCAGAACTTGCAACTGCATATATTTGAAATTTTTTGGGGGCATTTTTGTTCAAACTGAAATAGTGATAAATGCTTCGCTTAGGCTGAGAGGTGGGGCTACTTGAACAGGGGCAACAAGTCAGCCAATTTCGAGAAAATGTTTTCAGATGTGTTTTGGAAATGTGAATTTACTATTCTTATGTATTTTGAACAAAATTTGGTGTGTATTTTTCTCACATTATTGTACCACTGATTGCTTAATACCGCACCATCATACAACTTTTGCCAAATGTCATGGACCAGAAACAAACCTTTCCTGTTTGGCCTGATGACGCGGAAATTTATAGATTCATGTCGTTTAGCACTTGATGAAAGTCTAGTGAACACGACACAGAGTAGGTCGTGTTTTCTGATTTTGGAAGGAGAGGGGGAAACTGAGGGTTAATTAATTACGTCAATTGGATATCTTAGCGTAAACGAGTGCAGATTAGCATTCGTATTGGTATTTCAAATGGCTGTATCAAACCCAGAATCTTTGGACCGAATACTCAGTTCTGATCCGCTACTTTCAATCAAGGGAGCATTGGTTTCATAGAAGCAAAGCGTAGATAAGCACTCTATAATATCGACCGAAATATGTTATCGAAGTATGCCCGCTGCGATGTTCTAGAAACGGGGACAGAGAACTTTTATCTTTGCGAAAAGAGGGCGACCGGTGCATGCCGGGATGGTCTGTCCATACACACAAAGAACGCATGAACCCAAATTGTGCGATGACCTTCAGTCAGAAACACGGTATTTCGGTCGAGAAACCAAGTGCAGTAAAATATCTTTCTCTGGTAAGCTGTTGTAGCGGGGAACAAACGCTACTTTTACTACTTCAGCACAAATCGAAGGCATATAGCTGGCGGGAAAACTTTATTAAGGAGCAACTCGGATGGAGCGCCACTGAGACGGGAGAACAGGGAGGATGATTCTCGCTGTCTGCGAGATTTGCAGATCGGAAGGGCAAATCATAAGTTGTGAATATGACAGTGCGGCTGGGAAAATTTGCAATTGAGAGAGGGAAAGCCGAGGTTTTTCGTTGTTTGGAGTTTTGAGAGAGGATCACGCTATTTTTATCAGTATTTTGTGAGGGGAGGATTTTTGTTTGCGAAGTTTCAGCTGTCCCAATCGAAATGTTAATTTTGTTTAGAATACCACATATTAAGTAAATTTCATTGTAAACACACCTGGGTATATAATTTCTCGAAATTGGGTGATTGGTTGCCCCTTTATCTCGGGTTAGAACTACTAGAAATAGGTTAGTTGGCTGTCCCTGTCATTTACCCTTGCTCCACATTTAGTAATTGCAATTCCTGTTCAGATATATTGAGCGGCACATTTACAAACTTATTATGCGGTCAACGCAGGGAACTAATAAATAATGTGGCGTAATAGGCGTAAAGTTCTACAGTCAAAACTTCGTGTCGAGGCATGTTGTATCCGGCCCGATCACCCGACGCCGAGGCTGTAAATTTTGATTCTACACATGGCCAATTACATCACGTGTCTAGAACTTGTAGGTACTCCTGTAACATTCTGTATTATTTCAATAATCTCAAAGACAATTTTGATCGCATGTGCCAACATCGGGAGAGTGCCAAAAAAGACCCAGTAGACCGTACGCATGGTCCATCCATTTCATAAAGGGTTACTGCTATAAGTTAATGTGCTAAACAGAAAAAACCACCAGTAGATTTTGTCAAGTATGCTGGAGGTAAAAAGAAATCGATATCACAGTGACAGGTAAGCTTCTTTGTTGTAAAGGGATTTTTCCTGGGGGAAGACAGTTGGTTGGATAGAACCCTAATCAAGGTGATAATGGATGTGTAATATTTGCATATATGGTATACTTTTGATTTAACATTTCCCATGTATCATATCGTTTGCCATATTCATATTTTCTCCAGAATGTATGCTTTGACATTGACAAAAGAATTCTCCAGACAGTAAATATGTACACATCCTTACGAAAACTACCCAAAGCAGAGCATTTCTCGTACCTTTTCGCATACCGTAAACTGTGTCGACTTTATGGGAACCGTAAGTTACGACGGGGTGGGGAGGGGGAGTTTAAGGATAAATTCAATGAATGTACTTCAAAATAGCTCCAAAGTAGTGACCACAAGAATTTCCTTACGGTGAAAGTGTTTGTCGGCTTATCCCAGACAAAGTGTACCATCTATAGAGAAGGGATGGGTTGGTGGGAAAAAAGGTAGTGTTTCTCGTATCCCACAACTTAACCTTGCTCTGTCACTACCAACGCTATTCAACGGAGTGATGCAGTCCAGTTATCTTGTTTCCTATTTACAGTATGTCAATTTGCATATCGCGAATTGGTTTCCCCGGCCGTAAGTCATTAACACAGCATTTTTAAAGTTGAACATAACAGCTTGATGATTTTGCTTTCATCCCTTGCCATGTCACTTTGGTAACACTTTCTGTTTCAAAAACATGCAGACTGCGGGAGCGAGGTACAGCTTCATTCTCCATCAAAGTGTCAAAAGAGTGAGAGAGAAGAAAAAACAACAGAGAATCAACGGAAATGACGTTGGACTAAAATATCAAACCATACCTATAACGACAGACTTGAATTGACTGAGTGAAATATTACTGCCCGAAAAGAACACATGTTGAACAGTCACAATGATAACGACAAGAAATGCAGAAAGAAGAAACAACATTTTATAGCTCTGGCCATTTCTCTGCGGTAAATGTCTTGTTTATCATTAAATTCCATTTACTGTGTCATTCAGTTGTCGACGTTGCGTGGCCGCACGTGATTATCATTGAAGAGCTGTATCAAAACGGTGAGGTTTATGTTATGACTAATATCAACACTACTCACCTCTGATAAGCAACACCCGTCTTCATCATTTCTTGTCTGTCTAGTCACACAATCCATCCATCCATCCATCCATCCATCCTTTGACCCAGCCACCCATCCACCCATCCACCCATCCATCCATCCATCCACCCATCCATCCAGCCACCCATCCATCCATCCATCCATCCATCTATCCATTCATACATTCATCCATCCATCCATCCATCCATCCATCCTTTGACCCAGCCACCCATCCACCCATCCATCCACCCATCCATCCATCCACCCATCCATCCATCCATCCACCCATCCATCCAGCCACCTCCATCCACCATCCATCCATCTATCCATTCATACATTCATCCATCCATCCATCCATCCATCCATCCTTTGACCCAGCCACCCATCCACCCATCCACCCATCCACCCATCCATCCACCCATCCACCCATCCATCCATCCATCCATCCATTCATACATTCATCCATCAACAGAAATCAAGACGTTGACATCAACACGGAAAGGGAAGTGATTTATTTCAATATCCCAGTAAAGGTTTTTTAAGTTATCTATAATTCTCTTTGATGGGGTCGGCTCGAATATATTCACGATTGGATTCAGATATAACTTTCGCCAAAGCATTCAAAACTAATTCTACCACCTCTGAATGTTAGCATCAACCATCGATATCGAATAGAGTATATTTATAACACTTACGAATTGATTCTTAACGCGTAGTTTTTTATTTTGTCAAAAAGACCTTATGAAAAATCTTTAATATTTTATATTGTGTCAATTACAATGAGTAAAAGAAATGTAATCGACATTGTTTAACTAAGAATTTCAAAATTTCATCGGCGCAGAGGTCCGCTGTTTTGCCCGTTTCTTGCCAATGTTTGGAATTCAGTTGCGAAGGAATGACTTGTCTGCACTAGCAACCACTGATTCACCGGTTAGGTCTTTCAGTTTCGTTGCCAGAATGCCAGTAACAAAATCAGATGATGGGTAGATCAGTTTAGGATTGTTATCTTCCACCACCCAAACAAGAAACTTGGCAGCCTCTTCCACTGTTTGGAGATCACTCTTCGCAGGATCAACAATGTCGTCCCTAGCTGCGCGGTAGTCCCTCATCAGCTGACCGGTCTTGTCGTCAACTCTATCGTATTTGACTCTCGCAAACATTTCGTCTTCTCTATCTCTCCAAGCTGTATCAACAGGGCCAAATTGGATGGTGCTCAAACTGTAGAATACAAGAGAACAGGCTTTTTAATTTTCATGTTGTGACTTGAAGAAATTTATTTATAATTGGAATATAATTACAAGTAAGGGGGTTTGGAGTCTGTGTTTAATCTTATACGTATGTCACATTATACCTTTACTACAAAAGTGTTAACATTTTTCTGTCGTCAGTTCGTGAGTTGAGCATATTCTAAACTTGGGAGAGACACTGATACAAATTAACAAGGTTGTATATTTTTTGTCAGCATTTGTCATCACACTCCCCATCAATTATGAGTCACCTTTTTCCGTCTGGGCCCTTCTAAGCGTCGAATCAGCAGAATATGACAAATGGGGACAAACTTTGAAAATTTATTGATAAGCCAATGAGATACCGATGAAGAAATTTTGGTCTGAGACCCACCTGCGATTATACATGGATATATACTGGGTAGATGTTTGAGACAGGTAACAACTAAAAACGTACCAATCAAAATTCAATTCTCAGCAATGAGGTGGAAAATGTGCAATACTGGCTATCCACCTTTAGGCCTACTATTGAATAGATGAATGAAAAAATTCTGTTTGATCTAGCTTCAAAAAGTAGGTATTCTAACGTTAAAATTGAATGGCACCATAAGCGAATCCTACCATCACCAGTCAGCGTTTACAATGTACACATTAATGTTGAATATTTTTCACCGCTGTCTTTCAACAGGTATCAGATTTAGCTGTAAATGCAAGCTACGGTCTCCTAAAGCTTTTATCTTTAAGATCAGGTGCCTTGAGTCTGTAAGTATTCATGCCACTTTGTCATGATCCTGGCCGTGAATGGTGGCCTACGTCATAGACTGTACCTGCATGAAAGCACAGCGGCAAACCAAACTTGTAAAGTTTCTTAGAGCGGACAGATAGTCGGACTCTCAAATTTCTACAATTCTTTTCTGACCTACAACTTATGGGGGCTTATTTTAAAGCTATTGGGGAAAGAAATACTCTCACGGTCTTAGTTTTTTCGAAAATCCGAAATTTAATTTTTCCCCATAGAGTTAACATAGAAATCGTGGCCATTTTGAATTTCAAATATCGCGAAATGTTGGGTAATTTGTTTCGCTCGTTCCAAACTTTGCATGGTGACCCCTGATTTTTATGGTTGATGTAAGGGAATGGTTGAGAGTTTCACTGAGGAAAGTTGGAGCAAAAGTTTAAGTTTCACTATCTGGGCGCATACTACCTTAAAATGTCTCTCTCAACCCGCAATTTTACATTCTAATGAAATACACTCGATCCAGTTACATTTACCGTCGCAAAGAGAACGCTTAGAACCCAAGAATGTGCATCTTTATGTGAGTCGAGTTGGAATGGATTGCACTGCTCTGCGGCTGAACTCTTAGATTTCTTCCGTAAAATAGTTTGATATCATGTGACGTCACAGCCTAGTTCGTAAAATTTCTATCGTTTATATCGAACAAAAACCTAACAAGCAGTCTGTCATTAAAAAGTATTGTTACGAAGTTTTTCGAGATGCCGAAAACTTCCTGCGAAGGGATTTGACTTCGCTCCTATATACTCTGTGTCTCTACTACGCTTCAATAAACTTGTGAGTCCAGCAAACTCTGTATTTCTGTATTAATCATGATAAAAAAATAATTATACAGATTACGCCTGAACCGTGCTGCTGTGCGCCTGCTGCGACACCCTCAAAATCTCAACAGAGTATTGCAAGGAAAACAGTCCAAATCTGTTTGTTGTTATCCCTAATATCCCTCCCCCGATTATTTATTATTGCCGCTCTCCAACTGGATGACTGAAATGCGATGGCTCGCTGTCATCGCCGATTTGTATAAATGCGTGGCCACTGCACAAGTGTGCCGTGAACGCGATTGGTACGTTCCGGCCAACATCACCATTCTGGAAGTCTCTTCGTTATAACTCTACTTTATCGCATTCAAAAAAATTTGTACCAAGTCTGGGATAACATCAAATATTAAGGTGAAAAGCAGAAGTCCCGAAGATGTGCAAATACTCACTTGATGTTGAATTTTCTCAGAGTTGGTGCAAGGGCCTCTGAGAACCCTTCAAGGGCGAACTTGGAGGCCGAATAACCTTCCGTGAAAGGGCAAGCTGTGTATAAAGGTGTTTGAGACATTTTGTTAATTCAATGCGAATGCATTATTTTTACAGCCTCCCCTTTTCCATATAAAAATGTAAGGCCGACCAGTGATAACTTATCCCATGGGTTCCTACTTGGATGATGTGTGCATATCTAACTATCCACCCATCCATCCATCCATCCATCCCTCCATCCATCCCTCCATCTATCCATCCACCCATCCATCCATCCATCCATCCATCCAGTCATCCATCCACCAAGCCATCCATCGATCCGTAAATCTATCTATCTATCTATCTATCTATCTATCTATCTATCTATCTATCTATTATCTATCTATCTATCTATCTATCTATCTATCTATCTATCTATCTATCTATCTATGAATCTATATAAGTATCTATGTACGTGCATACATGTGTATATATGTGTATATTTGTATGTAGATCTGTAGCATTTACTGTATATGTATGTATATGTTAAGTGAGATAAATTGACAGATTGACAGATGGAGGGATGGACGGATCGATGATTAAGAATGGACAAAGGAAGGTAAGGTAGACATGTACAATGCTGGTAAATGAATAGATGTAAGGGGGTTTTACAAATTGTTAGTAATTCGGCAATGGATTCCTGTAGAAATATAGATCGATATGGAAGGAAGATAAGAAACCACTTTCTGCAGTGACTTACCACAAATTCCAACAACACTGCTGACGTTGATTATTCTTCCCGAGCCCTGACGTTTCATCACTGACAGAATAGCATGAATTGTCCTTACTGCGCCAAAGAAATTGGTCTCCATGACATCCCTGATGTCGTTAAGCGAGCAAGTTTCCAATATCCCTATTTGTACCACTCCAGCGTTGTTAACTACAGAAATGGAAATAGTAAATTAAATCGTAGTCATTAGCTTCTCTGATGTAAAAGTACGTTTAGAATTGCTTCATTGTTTTTACATTAAGAGTATGGTAATGTGTATTGCATGTGTATTGTTCCCTTACCTCACAGTTTCTACAATTGGCGATACGCTACCTTTACTCCCCTTCCTTTGGCAGTTCACAAGGTAAAAACTGGTCATCTTTACCTGTGGAGCTACTCGAAGTGATATTTAATCCGTGTAAACATCCTCTACGTTGGCGATTGTTAGCACCGAGTTGTAAGGTGCGCAATGAGTGGGCATGGAATAATTTGTGCTTCCGGTTCTAGGTTGAATGTCTCTGAATGTCCTAATCTTTTACGTTGTAAATTTCCGTTGGGATATTTGGAGTTGAAAACAGACTCTGAATGAAAAGAGTTTGGACGAAACTTTTAAGTGCTATGAATAAAATTATTACAATAATTTGATCCTTTATCATTATGGATATCCTCGATATAGTTCCAAAGTGTTCAGTGTTCTGGTGTTGTATCTGCAAGTATCCAATATTAAAAATTCCATCAGCATACGTTGTGTACAAGATACTGGAATGCCTTCAAAAGATCGTTTGATGACTATCATCGTATTCTATATGTCTAACATCAGTTATTTGACAGGGAGTAACATGAAGGTAAAGTCAATCCAAAGATTGTGTTTCTTATCTATCAACTAATTTCGGAGACAGTAGATAGGTATGACCACCCCTGGCATCGAGGCATGCTTTCTAGGGATGGTAATGTTATTCTACGTGAGTTAACACTTGTACCTCAGCATTTCTATTATTGTTGCCTTTAAGCTTTCAAAGCTGTCATGTGATTTTATTATTGCTTTATGTAGCACATTTAATCGCCTCTTGTCAAGTCCTTCAGATTTATATGCAAAATCGTAAACGCTCATTATTATTTTTTTATTGTATGGTCAATATACTAGTCGAAAACATCTTTCATCAACTTCGGTCCAAGTCCTTCCACTTTAATGTGCCTAATTGGGAAAGTTCATTCAAATTCAAATAAACGACTCAGTTGACATGAAAATGCAAAATGTCATTCACCGTCCTATAGTGTATACTCTTACATGATTACATCATCACTATAAAATAGCGAATTTCATCAACTTTGGTGGCGTCCTTCCAGACTGAAGTTCCGAATTGGAAAGTTCACTAAATATGCACATAAGTAATTGATGTAAAATGCTAAACGATTCTATTTATATCATATTATTGTATCTTTGATAAATATAGCAAGTTTCAACAACTTTCGTTGAGTCAATCAAGATATATATATATATATATATATATATATATATATATATATATATATATATATATCTTCAATGTACATAGCAAATTTTGTCAACTTTTGTCGAGTCAATTCGGATATGAAGTTCATTAGATATGCAAATGATAAGTGCTATTGTCATAAACCTTCTACATGACCTTGAAATCTGCCATATTGGTCCTGTATTAACATCTGAGAAGGTTAATAAGTTATGATTGTATCATTCGGAAAATATCTGATTTCTGAAAAAAAAATAATTATGCAAATTGACGTTAATTATCAAAGACACACCTACCGAAAAGTAATCAGATCTGGCCCTTCCGAAACAGAATCTATGTACCAGATTTCATTCCAATTCCAATCCAAGTTCTTGAGACATCATAACAGACAGTACAACAAAAGTTCACAACTAAACACTGATGAACCACGGGCCCTCGTTTCCCCCACGGGTTTATGGTTTGACATGAGACACATACTCTTTTTGACTGAACATGTCGGGTCAGCCTTTCATGATTTGAGGAAAAAAATGACTGTCTTCCACGTTTACCTGGTAAAATTCCTCAAACATCATCACCTCCACGCATACATGGTTTCACACTTATCTTGAACCAATCAATTGCATTATAATATGACCTCTGTGGTCCAATTTGCGCAATAGGAGGTTGTCAAAATCGCTGTGATTGTTTATGGTGTAAGAACTTGCAATCTGGGTCAAAGAATGTGTATGACACTTGGCGTATGTGCGACAGGGCAAGGACGCAGTTGGTGTTTTCACAAATTACTTAAAACGCGTGCATATATTCAACTTTTAAGAAGTAATAAGCGGGTCTAAAGAGCGTTAGGACAAGTGTCCGGCCACAATCGGATTAGTAATGTGATAAATTATCTATGAAATATGAAAAGCACACGAACTCATACTTCCAGCTGTTGTTGTCTTTGACAAACCTCTGGAGTGGCCGAAATCTCTACGTCAGCATTGAGGCACTTGCTTGGCATGCCTGCAATGCTGTAAGGCCATACGATGCATTTGTGATGTTGGGTAATCAATGATTGCATTGGTTGGAAATATTGGGATGCTTGAGTGACGTTGTAAATAAGAAATGGATGAAAATTCGATGGCGTGCAGACATGTTTGTGTCTATCTGGCCGGGGAGTCGGCCTCCTTCCCTTTTTATATGGGATAGAAGTACAGGCGTGCAAAGCGAGTGCGTCGAGCATATCTGCCGTGGAGGTTTTTGACATTCCCGTGGTCGACGAATAATACCAATAATTATTAATATCGCTTTTTATTTGTTATACTTTATAACATTTATCACTTTTCCAATCCATCCGCGGTCCACCTTACTAGCTGTTTGTGAGACAATCACTTCGGACAAGAATGTTGCAGAGCTTGAGGGCATATCACCAGAAGCCGATAATTTTTCTGTCGTCAATTAAATATTAACCACATATCTGTTAATGTATTATCCACACACAACATATGTGTCGAAGAAGGGAATGGTCTGAACTGCACTTCTAGGAAACACACCAGAAATGTCTGCAACTTACTCAGGATATCGATCCTCCCTTCGTCTCTGATTAGTGTTGTGAAAAATTTGTCGACGGACTCGTCCTTGTTGACGTCAAGGTCACGCACAAACAGTGTCTTGTTCAGCATGTCTTTTCCACGCTTTTCGATTTCACCTCTCTTTCCAAGGTTTCTCATGGTTGCATAGACTTTGTAAGGCTTGTCCCTGGCCTTTGCCATCTGCAGGGCCGTTTCCAGGCCGATTCCCGAGGAGCAACCGGTGATCACGACAATTTTCTTCGACATGCTTGCGACAGAGCAATGTACACATATAAGTGTGACACACGTAGTGTGACTTGGTAGAGAACAGATGTTGATGAATGCAACCCTTTGTAGCTGCACCGCGACTGTGACCTTTGACACATCTCGTCTAAGAACTGTAGGCAGTGAAAACTGCATTATTGTAGCTTTAAATAAAACAGTACTAGAATCGAAGTAGAAGTAGTTTTCAGGGGAAAACATGTTTACCCTTCATACATAATGAGATATTTTCAAAACACTTCAAATATACCAAAACCGACGTTGATTTGAATGCAACCAATGAACAAAAGACAAAATGGGACACTGACACTCGTTCTATACCTTATTGTGAACATTGAATACTTCCATAAAGACGTCCAGTGTACAAAATGACGGCGATACATAACTGCAAAAATGTCAAAAATTACTCTGCATGGATAATGTTGATTTTTTCCTATTTCGACTTGCTTTCGTAAGACAAATAAACATCGCCACAATGTAAGAGAAAGCTGCTATCTTCATCAAGTGAAAGACACTGCCATTCAATATTTCATTACAAAAGCTTGCATGGGATCAAAACTTTATGCAACAGTGTATGTTCAGCAACGTATGGTGAAAGTTGTGCGCAGAGCTTGATAATGCTTTTAATGTCTAACTGAATTATTAATCTTGTCTGGCTGCAAGCAGAGTTGAGGCTGTGCACAGTTGGCCAGCATTTCAGCATGTTTCAAGAAGCCAAACAACATACGCTTCTTTTCATATCAAGGGAAATTCATGAAAAAGGTAAAAAAGAACGACTATAGTCGCTTTAACAAAGTGAATGTGAACATAAATTCACTTGAAATCAATAAGCAATAAAGCTATCATTCAAACACAATATGAAGAAAAATACATTCAGTAAATGAAGGTGGACTGATTAAACGTTCCGATATAACTGATCATAAGTAATATTATAAATTATATCATTAATGGCCTACGTAGAATGTGATTAAAAGATGCAAAAGTTGTTCTTCGAGCTTATGGTCTTCACTTTCAAGGAGGAATCTGTGATGGAGACGAGGTCTGACAATTCTAAGGGACTTAAACTTGATTTGACAATTTCTATACGTCTTGCTCAGTGGCAATTTTGCAGTAGAGATTATTGTAATGGAAACAAAGGGGACTGGGTATCAGCCAAACATTACTTTTGCGAGGTGTATTGATAAAACTCAAAGAATTTGATGACTTGGCCACAATGATACGAAAAAAAAAACATCTTTAATGTCTGAATAATTGAAGTTAGCATGCATAGGGGTCTCTAAGACAACACAGTTGGCACGTTAATTCTTGACGAAATTGTCCGTAGCAACACCTCTATGCCCCCTATGCATGTGATAAGGACCATTGTTGGGGCCCAGTCCACCTCAGCCATGACTAGTGGTTATTGATTTTAAATCTGGCATGCCAGATAAAAAAAATTCTTAAATAAATGTCTCAGAGAAAGACAAAAATGACATGACTTATTGTTTTGAGGGCCCACCCGCTGACGTAGTTCTAAACTAAGAAAAAAGTTTCTAGCGGGCATTGTTATTTTTCTGGCATTCATGTCACCATTTTTTGCTCACGTGTTTACACACGTGAGCATATGTCGCAGCGATGTCTGTGTGTCTGTGAGTCTGTGAGTCTGTGTCTCTGTCTCTCTGTGTGCTCGATATCTCAAACACGGCTCATCAGATCAGAATCAAATCTGACACATAGATTCAGTTTGCAAATGGCAAGAACTGATTAGTTTTTGGTGGGTGTGGCTTGCTTACTTTTTGCGCATTTGCATAATTAATGATTTTAGAAAAAACGGATATATATTGACGACTGCACACAATTTGATGAGATTTGCTACAAATATTGATCACACCAAGATATATCAGCCGTGAAAGATGTTAAGGGGTGACATGAAAGATACTTGCTAATTTGCATACTTAATGAACTTTCTTTACTACGGATATATATCTGAATTGACTTGATTAAAATTGACAAAACTTGGTATGTATATTGAAAATAGTATAATTTAACATTATTATGTGGTAGGGCAGTCCCTTTTCTGAGACACTTACTTCGGCTTCAGTGAGAGGAACATCTGACAAGTTTATGACGGTGGATGAGTTTGAGTGAATGTTTTCAGCATTGATTTGTGGAGTTTGTAAGTTCTCGTTACTCGGTGATGGGCTTGCAAGCTGTAAAAAATTAAGCTGGTTGAATCAATGATGTGGGTACTATCTCGGTATAGTTTCCATCGCTTAGTGTCACTAACTCTACGAACCATAATCTGTTTCCCACTGTTTAAGTTCATTGGATATGGCCGATTAAGAGTCAGGATTGATATAATGTCGCTGAAGTTTTTGTGGTGCTGAACAGCAAAACGTCAGTATTCGTTGATCAAGATATTGTGTAGCATGATGGAGGTCTTGTGTATTTTATCATTCCTGTTATTTTTGATTTGTTTATAATAGAGTACCAGTTTCGCATACACTGGAAGTGAATGATTCCACCCTGGTTCTATACATTTCACATTTTCTTGTCTATACTAAACATAAACTTGTCGTTAAAATGACCACTTTCTTTGATTTACTGGAATTTAATAGAAGTGCAGCATTTTGTTCTTTATTCCTTAAAAGCATATCGCTGGATCCTCATAGATGTATAACCCTCTGGTTCAAGAACACAGAACACGATTGGAACTAATTTGGGATAAGTGGATGGTGAAGTAATGTCGATTCAGGCTGCAAATGTAACCTCATCTGCTTTTCTTTTCAAGTTTCACACTTGTGTTTATTGAGTTATTTGTAATATCGCAACATTCAGCAATAGGGCACCCAAAATTTTTGAGAAATTTGAAAAATATAAAGATCAGTTATCGGAAATTAGTTCCAATCGTGTTACAGTATTCAATGATTATTGTGGACCTTCCTTTTGTTCTCGAGGTTGGCCTTGTGTCGCTAGATTTCAAAATAAAATGACTTGAACGTTTTCTGTCGATCCGAAACTAACCTTAAATCTACAAGGTCAAGAGGTTGTATTCAAATCCAAGGTTGAATACTGTAAAATTAAAGGTATACAGTCACCTGTAATCTAAATATACCCATATATGTTCAAAGGGGCGTTCCTTCGTATTCGAAATGCCCATGTGATGGCGCTGTTTTTTAAAAGCGGCCACCCGCTTAAAATCTGTGATTAGTTAGATTTTCTCTTTCCATGGTAACTGTGGCAAAATTGGAACAGGTGACAGTATACCTTTAACGTAGAATGCGCCTCGGGTCGGATATTCACACTCCCAGACTCTAATAATATTTTTTGGGAGGAAATGAAGATTTACCTGCTTATTTATTGCGAAAATCGACAATATGATTTTCACCATATACTTAACGCGGGCATGGCGGCCATTTTGAATTCCCAGTGTCAGGAAGTTGGGTAAACTTTTTCTTTAATAGTACCAAATTTCCCAATGTAACCCTTGACTATTATTCTTGCGGGGAATGATTGAAAGTTCCCTGTCGTTGGGGCAAATTTACTCTTTCAATTTTGAGGCGCGTACTACCCGAAACCAAACATCATTTACGATCCCCTTGATACAATCCGTTTTAATATGTTCAAAATGTCATTAGAATACGGTTTGCAACAAAACCGACTAATACTACCACTTCTATATTTTGGCACCAGCCATGGATATAGAGTAATATTGATTTATTGCACCTACATATTGATTTTTAAAGCGTCCTAGATACGCGTCTTGTGAAAAAAGGTCAAGAATAAATATTTACTATTTCCTTTTTTCAGTGCTTTGCGCGTTTCTAGTCAATATATGGACTTCAACGTTCAGTCACCTAGGAATGACTTGCTTGCACTGGCAACCACTGATTCACCGGTTAGGTCTTTCAGTTTCGTTGCCATAATGCTAGAAACAAAATCAGATGAAGGGTAGATCAGTTTGGGATCGTTATCTTCAACCACCCAAACAAGAAATTTGGCAGCCTCTTCAGCTGTATGGACATCACTCTTAGTAGGGTCAACAAAGTCGTCCCTAGCTGCGCGGAAGTCCCTCATCAGCTGACCGGTCTTGTCATCAACTCTATCGTACTTGACTCTCGCAAACATCTCGTCTTCTCTTTCTACGATAGGTGTCTCAACAGGGCCGAATGGGATGGTGCTCAAACTGCAGAATACAAGAGAACAGGCTTTTTAGTATTAGTGGTTTTACTGAATAAATTAACCATTATTGGAAGCGCCATTTCTCGCGTAGGGATTTCAAATGATAGCATTAATTTACAATAATATCATCCTTCGCTAACATGAATGCCACATCTTTTATATCGATCAACAAATAAACAAATGACTTGTCATTAAAATGTATTGTTAAGAGGTTTTCAAGGAACTGAAAATTCTGTATTTCTAATAGTCTAACGTACTGAATTTAGAATTAAAAAGGCCATTGACGATTAATTTTCTGTATTTCAGAAAATCTCTTTCTGATGTAGAAATTGTTAAAATTTACTTTGTGGCGTTGGTTATAAACTTAGGAAGAGTCAGTAGGATGGAATGATGGATGGATAGATGGATGGTTTAATATATAAGGAATGACGAAGGAGAGCATCTAAATAGGCAAACATGTACAAAACAGGTACAATGGATGTATGGTGTGAAGGAAAGAAGTTTTACAAGATCTCAGTGACTTGGCTTCCGGTAGAAATTTAGATAGATACAGGAGGAACCATGGAAACTATTTTTGATTTTTCTTGAAATGACTTACCACAAATTCCAACAATACTGCTGACGTTGATTATTCTTCCCGAGCCCTGGCGTTTCATCACTGACAGGATAGCATGGATTGTCCTTACTGCTCCAAAGTCATTGGTCTCCATGACACCACGGATGTCGTTCAATGAGAAAGTTTCCAATATCCCCACCAGTGTCACTCCTGCATTGTTAGCTACAGAAATTTACACAGGCCAATTATGGTCATTTGTTTCGCTCTTGTATCAGTATATGTAAGTAATTGCATCATTGTTTTTACATGAGAGTAATATATTATATACAAATTGCAATTTTAAGAAAACCATCATCAGCCTATGTGTTCACTTACTTAGCAATTTCCAACTCTTTGCAAAGCCCACTCCAACTCCCCTTCTTTTAAGTAGCTCATTAAGTAAAAGATGGACAGCTTTCACCTTTAAACAACTGGATTAGATTTTAAGTTTGTAGAACAATTCTCCACGTTGGTGATTCTTAGCACCAAGTTATCGCATGCGCAAGGAGTAGGCATGGAATAATTTCTGCCAAGTACATCGAGAATAGTGAAATGGTTTGAGGAACAGTGGTCATGTCTGAAGTTCAGGCATGTGTATAACAACTGATGATATTTAACTTCATTTGAACTAATGAATATAATATTAATTAAAGCTGCAAGCAGCTTCACGGGGCCCAAGCACTTGCAAATACTGGCAAAAGGTGCCACAATGATAATCAATAACCCTCTAATGTCATAAGGTGCTTCATTCGGTCAAATTTAGAGCCTGTGGCACTTATTTATAGGCATTTACAGGCACATTTGTTAAATCGAGATAAAAGGTAGTGTGGGCCTGTTTGATATTGTGGCAAAAAGATTTTTTTCCCAAATTTATTCCTGTGTACGAAAAATCAGACATCTGGCATATTGGCTTGCCCAGAATTAGATATGCACATAATTGATGGATCCAATTATGATGATGAATGTATCGATGATTGCATTGATAACAAACATTGACATGCACGAGCGACGTCGTAGGCATGCAGGCTTTTCATGAAGAGCTGGCAAGACAAGTTTGCCTCCCTATTCTACCAATATATGGGACTTCAGTGAAAGAGCTGCAAGCTAGAGCCTCGAAAATACCCTCCGTGGAGATTTTGACCATTCCCGTATTGTCAAATAACAACAATAACCATTGCTTTCTCATTTTTCACATACATATCACATTGGCAATCTATTGGTGGGCAAGCTTACAGTAGTTTGTTATAAAATCGCTTTGGACAGGAATGGTACAGAGCAAAGGGCATGTCAATAAACAGTAGCCATTAAATAATTCTGTCGTTACGATAACGTCGGCCACATAATCTATAAATAATTAACTGTGTACAACATACAAAAGTATGTGAAAAAGGAGAACTTAAACTTTAGACAAATCACCAATAATGTCTTCAACTTACTCAGGATATCGATCCTCCCTTCGTCCCTGATCAGTGTTGTAAAAATTGTCGACGGACTCGTCCTTTGTGACGTCCAGGTCACGAACAAACAGTGTCTTGTTCAGCATGTCTTTTCCACGCTTTTCAATTTCGCCTCTCTTTCCAAGGTTTCTCATGGTTGCATAGACTTTGTAAGGCTTGTCCCTGGCCTTTGCCATCTGCAGGGCCGTTTCCAGGCCGATTCCCGAGGAGCAATCCGTGATTACGACAATTTTCCTCGACATGCTGGCGTAGTTCGACAGACTGTATAGACTGTACACAAGATTTAACGCAGAGGTTAGCTGCACAGATGTTGATTAATGAGACAACCCTTTGTAGCTGCTACTTGACCTTTAACATTTCCCGTCCACGAGAAGTTTGTGCAACTGAGTAATTGTTGTGGTAAATAGAAACAGTAGTAGAAGCAACCGGTGATCACGACAATTTTTCTTCGACATGCTGGGGTAACTCGACTGAGCTTTTATGCTGTTTAAACGTAATGGCCAGATTGGATACTGAGTTCAACTGCACAGATGTTGAAAAATGAGCGAATAAGTTGTGGCTGCACTGTGATCTTTCACACTGCCAGTCTCAGGAAACTGTACGCTGTGAGAACTGCATTGTTGTAAATAAAAATAATAAGTTGTTTTCAGAAGGAATATTTATTCACCCTTTATATGAAATAAAATGAAAATTTACAAAATACTTAATGCTGCATTCACAAATACTGGCTAGGGAGGGCTTAGATGAATTCGAGGAAGGAATTGAAGGTTCTGTTGGTAGTACATGGGGTTGATTTAAAAAGTTTGCAGCGTGTGTAGGGGGTCTTAAAATGTTTTGGTTCCCTGGTTTTTACATTTTCATATACCACAGTGTGGTAGGTAATTCAAAAATCGCGTCAATTATATGTTGCTACCATATAGTTTACAACACAAGTATACCAGATATGAACTGATTCATTATGTATTGAAGTTGTGTGTAAATTTAAACTTTTGCCACATGTTTGCAACGTCATGAACAATATTCACCACAGATTAATTTTAAAGGTCATTAAGTATAAAAATATGTACACCTTGATCCAGTAAATCCCGGTATACATCCTTAATTAGAAATGTCAATTAAATATGTAAATTAGGAATTAAGTGAATTAAAATGCTTTAAATAATGTTTTATCAAAGTATCTTCAATGTATTTAGCAAGTTTCGACAACTTTGGTCGAATCAATCAAGATATATATACTTAATTAGGAAAGTTCAATAATTATGCAAATTAGGAATTGGCTGAAGAAAAAATGTTAAATGACTCTCAATAATGTTGTATCATAATATCTTTAATGTACATGGAAAGTTTCGTCAATTTTGGTCGAGTCAATTCAGATAGATATCTCTGATTAAGAAAGTTCATTAGATATGCAAATCAGGAATTGGTTGAAGCAAAAATGCTTAATGACTTTCAATAATGTTAAATTATTGTATCTTCAATGTAAATTCAACGTTTCGTCAATTTTGATCAATTCAATGCAGATATATATCCCTAATTGGGAAAGTTCATTAAATATGCAAATTTGCAATTATCATTCATGTCACCCCTTAATATTTTTCACGGCTGATATATCTTGGTGTGATCAATATTTGTAGCAAATCTCATCAAATTGTGTGCAGTCGTTCTCAATGTATATCAGTTTTTTCTAAAATCATTAAGTATGCAAATGAGCTAAAAGTAAGCAAGCTACACCAACCAAAACAAATCACTTATTACCATTTGCAAACTGAATCTATGTACCAGATTTAATTTGGATATGATGAGCCGTTTTTGAGATATAGGGCGCATAGACAGACACACAGACACACAGACATCGCTGCGACATTAGCTCACGTGAGTGAACACGTGAGCTAAAATGCGAGAAAATACTTGAAATTCTGGCATCTAGAATTTGCAGAGTGTGTAAAGGTCTTACACATATTGGTGATTTCATCACACTTTGCACGTATCTAAACTATGTCATCATGAGGGATTTGCAAAACAAATTCAAAGACGTCTGATAAGGCTTTTGAATAATGGAATTTTTTTTGCCAAAATTGGCAGAAATATTCTAAGAATCAAAACCTCGATTTCGTTACGATTTGAAGACATCTGAACATTTTTTACAAAAAATTACAATAATAGATTTGAAAATACTACACTGCAGATTTCATTACTATTTGCTCACATCTTAAATAGGTCACTCCTACAAACCAGTATACCAAATTCCAAAGTTGTCGGGTGAGTAGTTTTGGTGTACATGATTTTTGGACTAAAATTACAAAGGTAGCCTTGAAAATTCTACACTGCAGATTTCACTGTATTTTGAACACATCTCAACTAGGTCATTCCTACAGGAGAACTAGCATACCAAATTTAAAAGCTGTCCGATAATTACTTTTGAAAAGTAAGACTTTTTGACCAAATCACAAAAATAGCCACAATTTGCTCGCATTTCAACTGGATAATCCAACTGGAACCACTGTACCAACATTTAAAGCTGCCACACGAGTAGTTTTGAAGTTAATTGGGTCATTCCTGGGAGAACCAGTGTACAACATGTCCGATATGATTTTGTTGAACACGATTGGAACTAATTTGGGATAATTGGATGGTTAAGTAATGTCTTTAAAATCTACAAATGTCAGCTCATCTGCCTTTCTTTTTACATTACACACTTGTTTTTATGAGTAAATTGTAATGTTGAGACATTGAGCTATAGGAAACCTAACATTTTTGAGAAATTTGAAAAACATGAAGATCCAATTATCCCAAATTAGTTCCAATTGTTTTGTTGACCAAAATTTACAAAAATAGCCTAAAAATAGACTTCATTACAAGTTGGATAACTGAAACCAGGTCATCCCAAGTAACAAGTAGATTTGACAGTTGGTGCAAATGAGTCGCACTAAGCATATGCAATTGTTAAGCTCATATTTTTATTTCAGATTTTTGTCACGACTTTTTGCCCGTCCAAGGGATGGTGCGCATGACGGTAATATTGATATGCCACCGAAGGCGAGGTGACAGTGTTGTTTGTAGCTTTTCGCGTTTACTAAATGCACAATTCAGACAATTGTACTGGAATGTCGTCTAATTCAGGTGTATGATTCATGTGGAGTTAACTCCGCGTATCCTTTGAGCCATTGAAATACAGAAAATATACCGAGCAAATGCACAGGATGATGTTGTACACGCAGAAACCGTGGGCGAAGTTCAAGAAGGCCACGCTATCTAACCTCCCGTCCGATATCACATGAGTGGGTCTCAGCTTATTAGGTGTAATAAATAATCGACAAAATAGGACTTTTCCAAGCCTGTTAACGTGCGTAAGAATGAAACACATATTAATGATTATTGCAAAATACGCGCTAAAGTAGAAACTTGGATTCAAATAATCTTCTGCATGGACGGTATGCACTGCATCTAAAAAAATTTTCACTATAAATTATGTGTTAGTTTCGTTTATTTTTGAAAAGTATCCGATTATATTGTAAAAAAACATCAGACTTCGGCGCATGTTACCGCTGTACTGTTTAGGAGACACTACTTAGAAGAGCAGTGGACCTAACAGTATCCCAGGTGTTTAATCGGCTACTCGTACAATAGAAGAAAAAAAATAATTATACAAATAAAGAGACAACCCAAGTAAACAGATTTGAGTGTGACCTAGTATCAGTTTGCATACATTGCTAGCAAGTGCTTCAATCATTGCTACATATCTTTCACATTATCTTGTCCGTTCATTCCTTATGCATATCCATATTAGAAATATAATCCTTTGGTACGATATTCATTATACAGTAATAATTGTGAACCGTCTCATTTTCTTCGAGGCTGGCCGTGTGTCACCAGATTTCGAAAAAAAATGGCGTTTTCCGAAGCTCCGAATCGAACCTTTCATCTAGGAATTCCAGAAGTTGTGTACAAATCAAAGGTGAGGAATACTGTAAAATTAACATAGAATGCACCTCGAGCCAGATATTCAGAATCTCAGTCTTACAATACCTTTTTGGACTATCACTTGTGGGGGCTCATTTTAAAGGTCTTTTGGTAAAAAGCCTTTACCTACTTATTTATTGTGAAAAATCGAAAATATGATATTCACCATACACTCAGCACAGGCACGGTGGCCATTTTGAATTTCAAGGGTCAGGAAATATTGCGGGTAAATTATGTCTCTAGTACCAAATTTTGCAATGTAACCCCTGATTTTTATTCTTTATTTCAAAAGAGAAAGATTCAAAATTTCCTTTCGGAAGGTTTGGGCAAAGTTGATGTCTTTCAATATCGAGGCGAGTACTACCCAAAACCAAATTTGTCGTTTATAATTTTTCTTGATGCAATAGGTTCTAAAATGTAATTAGAATATGATTTGCAACAAAACCAACTAATATTACCACCTTTTGAATCTCGGTATAAATCGTGGGTATCGAATAATGCGAATTTATTGCACTTACAAATTGATTCTTCAAACGTGGTTGTTACGTGTTTTGTGAAAAAGAGTCAAGAAAATAATCTTTAATATTTCATGTTGTGTCAATGTCTTGCGCGTTTCTGGTCAATATTCGGACTTGGACGTTCAGTCGCCAAGGAATGACTTGCTCGCACTGGCAACCACTGATTCACCGGTTAGGTCTTTCAGTTTCGTTGCCAGCATGCTAGAAACGAAATCGGATGATGGGTAGGTCAGTTTAGGATTGTTATCTTCCACCACCTCAACAAGAAACTTAGCAGCCTCTTCAACTGTTTGGACATCACTCTTCGCAGGGTCAACAATGTCGTCCCTAGCTAAGCGAAAATTTCTCATCAGCTGACCGGTCTTGTCGTCAACTCTATCGTATTTGACTCTCGCAAACATTTCTTCTTCTCTGTCTCTGATAGGTGTCTCAACAGGGCCGTATTGGATGGTGCTCAAACTGCAGAATACAAGAGAATGCATGGGCTTTTTAGTTTTCGCGTCGTGATTTGACTAAAATATCCTAAATAGGAAGCGTCATTTTCACTACGGATTCCGTTAATTTAGTTTGAATCGGAAAGTAATCACAAGCACGGGGTTTGGGAGTCAGTGTTCAATGTAAGGTTTTGCACACCATATTCTGCCTTTAAAGCCCCAATAGCTGCGAATGTGTAATAAACCGATCTCAAAATATCCTCAGTTTTCAAAGAGTTTTCTTGGAATAAGACCAATTAAAGACTGAGCAGGTGTATAACACTGTATTAATTTTAGCTTTCCCGCCGTGACAGAAAAAATAAAGATTGCGACAACATACATGCACATCGTGTGGGTGCATTCAAGTAAATGGCATCATGCTTGTTTCTTGGATGATTACAATGTGTATTTGCACGAAATACTGCATTTTTGGTACTTTTCTTTGAGGTGCCATTTTACGGGTGCAGCACCCGTTCATCATTTAACTTGTTAAAATATGTCGTCGTTGTGGTCCAAATCAGGCAGTAGTGATACGTCTATACATGTCCTTCAGTCAGCACATTTACATGAACCAACGTTGGTTTGAAAATAAAACTATGAAAATAATTCATATGATTCGCAGCTATTAGGGCTTTAATAAAACTCTTAAACTTTACTCAGTAGTCATTCAGCAAATTTAGAAAATTCAACATGACAGTGACACTGACACAAATCAACAACTTTTCTCTGTCAGCGTTGGCCATGACATTCCCATCAATTATGAGTCATGTATTTCGGTGTGGGCCCTTGTAAGCGTCGAATGAGTAGAATCTGACACATGAGACAATTTTTTGAAATTTATTGATGCAAGAAAAGGAGATAACGATGAAGCAATTTTCTTTTGAGACCGACATGTGATCACACATGGATATCTGCGTACCGGCAATAACTATAAACGTGAATACTTGTACTATCTGAAAAACGTTGTCAGTAATGACGTGTAAATGTGCATTTACTGGCTGTATGTCTTTACTATTGAATAGATGAATTAAAAAAAATATTGTTTGAAAAAAGAAGCTATTCTGAATGGCACTATAAGCGAATC
Source organism: Ptychodera flava (assembly GCF_041260155.1). NCBI lineage: Eukaryota > Metazoa > Hemichordata > Enteropneusta > Ptychoderidae > Ptychodera > Ptychodera flava. Next base: position 40,360,775 of record NC_091936.1, read on the forward strand.
CTACCACCACCAGTAAACGTAATGCACTCTTTGCCAACACTTTGAAATTTAATCACGTATTTATAAACCACTCTTGTTGTTTACAACGCCACAGTCCCTCCACAAACGCCTATTTCGAAAATGTGTGTCATTCACCAGCTTTAGTGATAAATGTTATCAGTTGCACTGGCATTTTAAACTAAAGAAATAACTCGTAATATTCTTGTTATTTGATAACAGTTTTATGCATATTCATGTTAGCGCGTCCGCAACGTTGCACATATTTCAAAATATCTTAGAAAATTCTCTAGGTCCCTTCGTTGATATTAATGTAACTTTCTCATAATCCTAGCAAAAGTCACGGACTGTGCCTATACGAAGCTGCGAACCAATGTTGTGCGATGTGTGATAGTGAGCGTGCGTGCGTGCGTGCTTCACGAACTCTACAACGTGTGGAGCGGTCTCAGTCAGAAAAATAACAACTTAGCCGGCTATTGAACCACTCTTTCTTGGGAGTGGAGATTTAGCCGAGCGGTTCTCTCTGTTGCCTCTCCGCTAGGCGACTGATGCCGTATGTTGTGGGTTCGAACCCGATTGAAAACTAGCCGTATTTTTACGTTAGAACGCCTATCTAAACCAATTTTGCATAAAATTTTACAAATCAAATATACTCGATATTTACGACTGCTATCGCAGAGTGCCAGATTGTGCGTCGGCGTGGATTACACCACTCTGCGGCTCAGCTGCCAAGCGTCTAAATTTCGTAGTATCATATTTTGCTACCATATGATGTGACGGTCTAGAATGTGTAATTCCCATCTTTTTTCTCGAACAATAAACAAATAAAGAGTGTCATAAAGAGTCACTTAAGAGTATTTTGAACGGTTTGAGAAGATGCTGAAAACCATGTCAGGAGATTTGTCTTGGTTTCTATCTACCCTGTGTGACTATAGTCTCCCTATCTCCCTGTAGTATTTTCTATCCCAATGTCGACCCCAATTATTTATTACTATACCAATCACCAACGGGGAGATTATCGCCCCGACTAAACAACATCTTAACACCTGCACGAGCGAGGAAAAATATTACCATTGTATTACAGTGCCAGCTGTGTAGTGGTTTTATGGATAATATATAATATTTAAGGTAAAAACTAGAGACCTTGAAGTTGTGCATATACTTACTAGACGTTGAATTTTCTCAGAGTTGGTGCAAGGGCCTCTGAGAACCCTTCAAGAGCGAACTTGGATGACGAATAACCTTCCGCAAAAGGGGCAGCTGTGTGGAAAGATGTTCGAGATAATGAGTCATGATCAATTTAATGGATACTTTATCTGAAACGTTGTAACTTGAGAGACGAGAAGGCGATGTACGCAATGTCTGAAGATCTAAGGTGATGAAACGTTGATGGCGTGAACAGGTAAAGACTTTAAGATTTCGACATATAGAGAGAAAAAATGTTGTCTTTCCAGTATAAGCCGAATTTGATATGTACCTTTCCTTGGCACTTTTATCTATTTCAGCAAACCCCTGTAGGATGTATAGATTTGTCAAATCATTTTCATTTTCGTTGCTTTCGTTAGTCTAAAGTCTAAAACTTACAAACATACACCTTTTTACTTATATACCATATTTTCTCTAGCAATATTATCGGAACACATACATTGTGACAGAGGATGACATACATATAAAATGATGTATGTATGTATGTATGTATGTATGTATGTATGTATGTATGTATGTATGTATGTATGTATGTATGTATGTATGTATGTATGTATGTATGTATGTATGTATGTATGTATGTATGTATGTATGTATGTATGTATGTATGTATGTATGCGTTTGTGTGTGTTTGTTTGTCTGACATTGTCTGTCTGTACAGACAGACAGACTTAAAGATGTGGAGTGCGATGGACGGACTGACTGAATAATGGATGGATGGATTGGTGGATAGGGAAGGACAAAGGAGAGAGCAGTTGTATGTGTAGACGTACAAAAAAACCAGTAAAATGGATGGATGGATGGACGGTATGAAGGAAAGCGTTTTACAAATTCTTGGCGACTAACTTCCCGTAGAAATATATATAAACATGGCAATGTGAAAATTATCTTTGATTGTTTTTTCTGCAATGACTTACCACAAATTCCAAGCATACTGCTGATGTTGATTATTCTACCTGAACCCTGACGTTTCATCACTGACAGGATAGCATGAATTGTCCTTACTGCGCCAAAATAATTGGTCTCCATGACACCACGGATGTCGTTAAGTGAGAAAGTTTCCAATATTCCCATTTGTGTCACACCAGCGTTGTTAACTACAGAAATTGGAAGAGGCCAATCAGAATCATTAGCGTCGCTCGTGTAACAGTATATGTCTAAGATTGGTTCACTTATTACACAAAAGAGTATTTAATAAGGTAGAACGCGCCTCGGGGACAGATATTAGGACTCTCAAACTTTTACAGTTCTTTTCTGGTCTAACATTTGTGGGGTTCATTTTAAAGCTCTTGGTGTAAGAAAACTTTTAAAGTCTTAGTTTTTCGAAAATCGAAAGTTTATTTTTCTCCGTAGAGTTAACACAGACTTTGCGGCCATCTATTGGTAAATCTGGGGTAATTTGTTTCTCTAATACCAAAATTTGCGCGGTGACCCAAAATTTTTATTCTTGATTTTGAAGGGTAATGGTTAAAATATTCCAGAGGAAAGTTTGTGCAAAAGTTTAGGTCTTTCACTTTCGAGGCGCATACAACCTTAAAGGTAATACGTATTGGAATTTTAAGAAAATCATCGTCGACCTATACATTCACTGATGATGATGATGGAAAAGAGTCAATATCTGTCTAGAGCCAATCCTAAATCCCCTTCCTTCGGCAGTTCACAAGGTAAGAACTGGTCATCTTTACCTGTGGAGCTACTGGAAGGGATATTTAATCGGTGTAACAATCCTTTACGTTGGTGATTGTTAGCAACGAGTTGTAAGGTGCGAAATGAGCGGGTGTGGAATACTTTCTGTCGAAAAGCGCATCGAGATGGAGAGGTTGTTGAGGTACTTCGGGGTTCAATGTCTTTAAATATTCAATAATATCTAACCCGCGTTTTAGATATCCTTGATATTGTTCCATAGTGTTAAGCGTTCTGCTGTTGTATCTGCCAGCTGCCAACGTTGATATTTCAACCGTAAATGTTGTGTACAAGATACTGGCGTATCACAAAAAACTGCGTTCGACACTGTGGTCGAGCTGATTAGCTGAACATCAGTCTTTTTTATCAGGATGAAAAAAAATGACGGCAACGTGACTCCAAATATGTTGCTTCTTATCGATTGACTAATTACGCAAACAGTAAATAAGTATGACAGCCCCTCGCATCGAAGCATGTTTTTCAGGTCACAATGTTATTCACATGAATCTTTATAATCAAATCCGGCGTTTATTTTTCCGCTGCCTTCAAGCCATACAAAACTTTAAAGGGACATGTTCCCGATGACGTTGAACAGAAAGCAAATTATTGAATATCTCAGAAATTCAAAGGAAACGGAGATTAGCAAAGTGTTGATTTGATAAATGGACACGTTGGTAATAAAACCGGTGTGACATGTCAAAACATGCTCTTTTGAGTACACATGTCAGCTCATCCCATTATAATTCGATAAAGTGCTATTGCTGAAAAGATTACTATCGTCTACGTTTACCTGATATAGGCCCCTATATTAAAACAGATTTGTCAAATTGGTGAGAAGCGTAAACAATCAACTTCCACGCGATAAGTGGAGATCTCGTGTGATTCGCGAATTAACAAATGCAACACTCCTCTCCCCCCCCCCCCCCTCATTCAGTGTTTAAAGAAATTACCTCTGTGGTCCCATTTTTCGAAAAACAAACCTTTCAAAATCGCCATGATTTTTAAGGCTTAGGACCTTGCAATCTGGGTCAAAGGTGTATGACACGTGATGCAGGTGCGACAGGGTCAAAGAGGAAGCCCATGCAAATCAAACAGATTAAGACAATTAAATTAAGAGAAATTAATTAAAAGGTTTTATATATCTTTAATTTCAGTGCAAAGTGAGTGGGCAGAGGTGTCAAGCAGCGGGCGGAGTAGGAAAATGATACAGTATTTATGAAATATGAAAAATAAACAAAACAGTTGTTTGTTATCATTTGACAAATCTACAATCTAGCTCGAGGCACCTGCTTGGTACGCCTGTAATGCTGTGAGGTTAAATGGTGCATTTATGGTTGTTGCTGTACAGATGATTACTTGGTTTGGAAATATTGAAATGCAAGAGCGCCGTCGTATGTGTAGATGAGAAATGAAAACAAATTCGATGGCCTGCAGGCGTTTTGTGTGGATCTGGCCAAGGGATCGGAATTGGTCACCTTCACTTTTAATACTGGGATTGCTTTCAAGGCGTACTGAGTAGAAGCTTCGAGCACAATCGCCATGGCGATTTCGGGCATTCTATGTTTATCAAATTATAAATTAACTGTTAATATTGCTTTTATATTTGTCATATTCCATAAAGAAATTATCACACTGTCGATCCCGCCTTCGGTAGACCGGCATACAAGTTGTTTGTGAGAAAATCACTTTAATGAAAAATGTTACGGTGCAAATAAAGGGCATATGTCAATAAACAGTAGCAAATAACTATTTCTGTTACCAAGTTAATATTGAACACAAATCTATAAATAATTAACTGCATGCCACATACAACATTATGTCGGAGAAGGGAATGGTCATAACTAAAATTTAGCAAAACACCAGAAATGTCTGCAACTTACTTAGGATATCGATCCTCCCTTCGTCTCTGATCAGTGTTGTGAAAAATTTGTCGACGGACTCATCCTTTGTGACGTCCAGGTCACGTACAAACAGTGTCTTGTTCAGCATGTCTTTTCCACGCTTTTCAATTTGGCCTCTCTTTCCAAGGTTTCTCATGGTTGCATAGACTTTGTAAGGCTTGTCCCTGGCCTTTGCCATCTGCAGGGCCGTTTCCAGGCCGATTCCCGAGGAGCAACCCGTGATTACGACAATTTTCTTCGACATGCTGGCGTAGTTCGACAGAGCACTGTGTACACGTAATAGCGGGACAGGAGACAGAGGTTAACTGCACAGATGTCGATAAATGAGCCAACCCTTTGGAGCTGCTCTGTGACCTTTAACACTACCTGTCCAAGATAACTTACACAGCGAGATCCAATATTTTTGTAGTTGCAAATAAAAGCAGTAGATAAGGTTGTAAAAATTACAGTCGTCACTTTTTTGGTTGGCTAAACAGAAATTATTCATGTTTTTTGGACTGAAAGTTCTAATACCCTTGGCGACAGAACGACTGGATTCCTTTGCCGTGTCGCAAATTCAAAACTGCCGTACAGTCAGCCACCGGCTCCGAGAGATTATCAGCAAACTTGCATTTTGTCCCAAGTGTTGTCTGGAATTTGTGATTACCAAGGAATCGATCTACTGTGATATTTAAAATTTTGGTTACGTGCCGCTTACTTTTTTCATTTATCGGTTACATCCTTGACCTGATTTGAATCCGGGATTCACGCGAGCCATAATAAAAATCTCTCTCATAGAAAAAAAACGTATCATAAAACATTGACTTGAAGCGTGCTGAGAACATAACGAGAGTATACTGCTGTGCACCAATCCTCCCTTGTTTCGTTGTACAATATGAATCATAATATCATGCCTTCTTTTTAAGTTGTTAACATTTTAAGACACTTTCATTGGTTAATTGGGGTCACGTACCCAGATCACTGAAATACTCAGGATATCCATCTAAACTATTTTATCACTTTACATTGTGTTTTGTGTTTTGTTTGAAAAGTATCAGAGTTTACCGAAAACGAGCGGCAAACGACATTAGCAGATTTCAGCGCTCTACTGAACATAGATACTTTGTACTGAACGAGCAGAGCTCTCCGATCATTGTACGTACTTCATGATACCTTGGCCATGGAACCATTTTGTATTCACTTTTAACAATTTTTAGAAGAGCAGTCGACCTTACAATATCCGGGTGACCCCATCGACCACTCGTAAAAATGAAGAAAAAACCTATACTTGTAATGGAAAGAAAACCTGAGTATGACCTAGTAAAGTCTACACTGCAATACTGCAATATACTGAACGATTCCATAATTGATCTATACAAGAATTGTTTGATCATGCTCCAGGCAAGACGGTTTCTTGCAAATCACGATTTCGTAAAAAATGTGGATTTTCTTTGATTTGTTGTCATGATAATAGAAGTAAAAGTTTCCTCAAGAATATCGCTGAATCGCATTGAGGAAAAATAAATAATGATTGTAAAACTTTCTTGTACCAATATACAATGTTCCATATTTATCGTGAACAGTCGTCGGGATTATCCATGCGTCGACACATTTCGAAATAAAAGTGACTTTTTTATCCGAAGGTAAGATCAAGGTTCAAGGACAAGTACTAGTCCCTCAGACTCTGCAAAATTTGAACTTTTAATCCCATTAAAGTATATATTCACAGAAAGTCAAGATATCGGTGAATGCTGTGATTTGTATTTTGTAGTAGTTGTTACATTGATCAAATGACAGCGAATTTAAATTACAGCACAAAAATCAGGGAATCCCCCCCCCCCCTTGTACAAACTCCTGCGGTGTTTTCGATTGAAATTTGCTTGATCAAAAGGTGTTATATCAATCTTGGTGATAATTTTGACCGGAAACAATGCAGCGTTTGTTCCTGGGAAATTCTAAACTAGATTTTTAGAGGTTGTGTAAATATTGACTGTCACGTGATCCTAATATGTACGAAATACAAATTACAGGACTCGCCAATATCTGGACTTTTAGAAAATATATAATTTTATGTACAAGAGATAACTGATACTATATCCGCGGTACTGTCAACTCCTTTCTACGAGTTGCCAGGAAAATCTGTCGTGTTTTGCTTTCTCGTATTTGTATTTCACTAAATTTTTTGCACTTTCACTGTCAGGAAATATTTGAATATTTTTCCGATAATAATATATTGCTTTTACAACTACCGGTAGTTTATAAAATCCTGTCATGTGGTTTTAAAATTTCACTATTTACAGATGGAGTGTAACAGTCTCCCGCTAGCTAAATACTGATTTTGTCAATCTTTATTGCAAATAAACCCAAAAATTAGTTAATGTTTTCCAGGGTCTGTCATTGCGACGAAAACGTTACATGTGCAATGAATAGAAATCAAGCTTTTGTATCATCAATGTCATCGTCCGCCCGCACGGCTCGTTAGCCAGACAGGAGTTTCGGAAGCATCTGTCCGAACAGCAGGCCTCGGCAAGCGAAGATGCATAAATGTTGGGAAAAACCACAGGGCTTGCTCACAATATTGAAAATCTTATCGTCTTATCAAATTTGATCATAAGATTTCTCAGTTTGTTGCGCCAACACAAGCCGCTACAGGATCAAATTATTGTTCCCCTTCACCGTTAGTTTCAACTTGAAAATCCTCCACCGCGTCACAGAGTAACATCATAGACTGTCTATGGTACTCTGTGACCCCGTGAAGTAAACTGGTTCTCCCCTTATGTTTAACTTTTTTCTTCGATCTGCAAGTATTTGCGATTTTTATGTATTTATTATTTATTTATTTATTTATTTTGTTTTTGTTGATTTTGTATTTATTTATTTTGTTTGTTATTTAGCATGATGCCCCTACGGCATAAGGGCTGGAGCTCTTCGAGTCATTGCACTTGCGTTAGGATAGAAATTACGAACAAACACACGCATGGTCATACCGAGTCAACCAGGAAGTTCCGTTGCAAGTTCCGTTGGCCCATGGAAATATGCTCGACAACCGACAACCTGACAACAGCTGACGTATTGCAAACTGTTTGCCAGTTTTTATGGTTTTGGGACAATATATTTTGAGCGTCTTCATTTGTTCTCCTCCAGGTTACCTCAAGAACAAGGCAGGGCCCGGCTCGAACGTTTTTGCAAAAATCATCACCGAATACAGTGGACCATGGACCAGTGGTCCGTATGGCTTTGAAAGTTTGATTGTAAGTTTAATACTTGATGAATCATAAACCCTAGAGAAATGTTACTTTCATCTTGACGTAAGAACTAAGGGAGAGGGCTTGAGGGGCGCGTTTAGCTGTTTCATAAGATGTATTTGGTACGACATGCACGAGCGAACTATTGATTAGAAGTGGATATTGAAATAAAAGAGTTTTCCTCTTGGGCCTCCTGGTGGTGAAGCTCTGCATGGCAGGGCCTCCCACCACATGGGAGGCCGTGTAACGCCAGTAACACACAGCCCTGCCACGCAGAGCTACTGGTAGTGTAGCTCTGCATGGCAGGGCTGTGTGTTCCCGGCGTTATGGCCTCCCAACATTATAACGTCGGGAACACACAGCCCTGCCATGCAGAGCTGCTGGTAGTGGTACATGCTTATCAACTCAAAGTATAACCGCCGCTGCAGGCGGATTTCTACAAAACTTTGAAACAATGCACGATATATTGCATGCATCAATAAGAAAATGCTGTACGGAGTGCTTTGTACCCAAACCGTGTGTATACCCGCCGGGGGGAATTATGTTGCTGCATTGTAAGGTTTAGCCATTGAAGATGAATAATTTTCTGACGACTGGCATTCTGCACAGATGACATGTGTTCCTGTGCACATACAGCATTGACTGTACAACTTGCTGCTGCAGGCGACAACACAAAATATTAACCAAAAATGTGTATGTGCCTTTGTGAAAAATTGATACAATTTTACTTTAATTATTGTATCTCAATCATTGATGAAGAAGATAAATCTAAAATTCTCTTCTTTATTAATCTTCTCGTCAAAGTTATTCCTCAGAGTATTGAGAAAATTAATTCAAGTTCAGGGCTGCTAAGATTGTTTCATAATTGTATACATATAAATGGTAAATGTAGTGTTGTTATTTTTTGCATCTCAACCAATCAGATTTCTGTATTTTTGCCATTAATATACTGGTACATGTATAATACAATGTGAGGTTTTCATAAAACTACAGCAAACTATGCTTGAGGCCACAAGTCCAGTGTATCACCCTTCTTCCAGCAAAGGGCGACACATGGCACTAATGTCGGAGCTTTTGACAGCCTGTTCAACTGCGCATTCGGAACATGAGACAAAGTCTGGCACTGCCAGTGAATTCCTTTGAGTAGTCTATAAGGCACCTGACTGTGCTTGGGATGCATGGATTTTTAGTGCACCAAAAATTCTACTCTTGAGGGTGTATGTATTACTGTATAATTACTGTAGAGTGATGATTGACGTGAAACTGGGGTGTTCACCAATCTTCCCTACTGCCTTTTATTTTTCTGTCTGGGGAAGCGAGAAACATCTTTTATAGAGTAAATGTATTTCTAATGTAACAATACCATGGGTAAATCAATACATAAATAATACATTTGGTTTGATAGATATAATAAGCAATAATGATGGCGTGAGTAAACTTAATGTTATTTATTGGTAACCTGGTATTTCAATTTACATTTCCAACTTCCAGCTTCCGTGCTGAAAGTGACAGATCAGATTAAGTAGTCAGTCACAGAAGAGCATGCAGCACTGACTGTATGATACTTTCTGAATTTGATTCCTTGTGCTGTTTCTTTGGAACAGGTGAGAGCCTTAAGTTTGTCCAACTGAAAGTGTTCAGCACCGAGTGTGAGGGCGTCAGCGGAATATGGCATCAAAACCAGACAAAGTTGTAAAGAAAGCATCTATGTCATCAGTATCTGTTACTGGTAATAGCAACTTTGTAATTGCAACAGGAAAAAACTGCCAAGTTAACTTTGGTAGAGGATCTCCTTCGCGACAAGACTCTTCAGCAAGCTCTGACAGTGATGATAAGAAAAGTGAGTAGTTCATTTCAAAGAATAAGTTTCATCTTTAGGCATGGTCACAAGTATGGCCCAGTATTTACAGGTTATAAACAGTAAGCGAGGGTATTTGGTTGCGGATATAGGACCTCTGGGGTGAAAATTAGCATATTTCGCTCTGTGATTATTTCCTGCCAAATATGCTAATTTCCACACCAGAGGTCTTATATCCACAACCAAATTGCCAAGCGCGCTGTTTATAACCTCAATGTAATATGATAATGTTAAATAAAAAAGGACAATGTCGTTATTTAGGATGCAAAGTTGGGACTAGGGTTCAGGACCCTAGTCTCAATACAAACTCTAAAGGGAATGTATCAGAAAGCACACCCATGCACATACAGTTGATTGCACTCAATACGGTAACGCAATGCATCGATATTGCAATTACACATTGAACTTGAAGAATTTTACTTGAAAAAATGCTCAAAAAGAAACAAATTAAATATTGTTAAAAAATGTACCTGCACCACACTAAAATTTATCAATCAGATTAACCTCAAGCCGAAGACCTGTCGGACATAATGGCGCATTGAGCTGTCAAGCTGGAGTTCGAAATATGCGTAAGCTTCCAACTGTTACGCAGCATGCTAGTCTTCTTGTTGAGAATAATTATCTTGGCACCAGCCAATCAGATGGCCAGATTAAAACTGAGTATAATATAATACACTTGTGCATATTTACTGCCATAGACTGATAGTGTAAGTGTCAAGAGTCTAGACCCTGTATTTTTCACTAGAAAGTTGAGGGGGGGGGTCACCCGGACGAAACCTGGCCATGTTCAAAAGTGATCACAAGTGGCTATTTTTATACTAATGACCAGTGATCTTGACCTATTGACACTGATCAGATGTCTAGTTCCTTTTCTCAACTTTAATTTCTTTGTATTTCCCATGGTAAAACTTTGGAAAATATATTAAGATGAACAATGTTTAGACATAAATATGACATACTTTTATTAGAAAACAAGAATACAATCATAGAGCCATATGCGGTATGAGCCAAGCACCTTTGTAGGCACACTGGACAAAATAGTAGAAAGCTATTGATCAGTAGAAATCTCCCAATCAGCAGACTAATTACAGACATGTAATTAGATACAATTTTCTTTTTTCTGAAGAAACCTGATGATCAGGAGACTTTGTCTTGTCCTAGAATTGTACCACTAACAGTTTGAAACTGGTAATGTTTGAATTCCTGGATATGATTTTGATGTGAAATTGTAACAAATGAAGTCTAGCAATGAAATACACACTTCAATTTCAGTTTTCCATGGAAGTTATCATTTTGAAACATGCAAAGAAAGCAATAGTGAAAATTTTCAGGACAATGCTATGCCTACCCTTAAACTTGATAATTTATACTTCTCTTGGCCAAGTGACCTATAGTTCTTGATGTGCATTTAATTTAATCCCGCAAACCCACCACTAATATATTTTTCTCATGCAAACTAGTAAACCACCATACTGTAATTCAAATGTAAAATAGTAAACCTAACACTTTTATGATATAATTCATTAGTGTATGAAAAAATGTTCTGTTAATTTGTTATTATGTTTTGAAACTCGAGCTTCTCTGGGACAAAAACAGCACAACCAAACACATCACTTGCTTCAACATCTGCAGTAGAAGCAATCACGAGTGACATTTCACTACCTGATTTGGAACTTTCATCCAAATTTTAGGGGTGGGACGTGCACAAACATAGGGGCACTAGTGCAGAGAAATGGCCCCATAGCCGGTTACCTTGCCTGATACTCTACTACTGTTTATGCATTTTGGTTTCAGGTTTCAGAAAGATTTTTTCACTGATCTCAAAGAGATGCGCTGGCAGCTGGAAGACCTTGGTGCGTGAGTTGCCATGGCCGGATGGAATGCCTGATGATGAACTGGAAAATGAGATTCAAAGTATTTCAAGCAATAACCAGAATAACATACAAGAGCAATGTTACCAGGGGCTGTTCATGTGGACGCAGAGATACCGCAATCGATGCAAGGATGATGTCGTCTTTGCTTTGGAGCAGTGTGATTTGAAAAGTGTTGCTGAAGAAGTTGAAAAAATTGAACTGTAGGACTTAGTGTGTGTGACCCTGGGAACGCGAATAATTGCAGTGTACCAGGCTATATTTACAGTTCACTAGTGGATCACTATCTTAAACTGACATTATACCTCAAGTGTCCTTTCACTCTTGCTGGGAATACTGGGACAGCAAAACATTGGCTTCCACTGTTGATACACAAGTTGGTCATTGGTACATCCGTCTTCCAATAGTCTTGTCCTGAGGAGAATCCGATCACATATTGCCGGCTCTGCAAAGATATAACAATGTAATTTGATTAACACAACAACAAATTATTTTGCAAAACAAAAATATAAACCAAAAGAGCACATGAATATAGAAAAAGTGTCCAAGCTGCACTAATCAGAAGTTTAAAGTCATACTTATTTTTGCAACTCACAGTACATTTATTAGCTAATGTTCAAGAGATTATACTTGTTGCAAAAAAATTGGCAATTTACAATTTTTTTGGCAATTTTGTATTTGTCATCCATGATAAACAGTAATTTTCTTAGTTTTATAAGGTACATTGTAATGTTTGATTTCAAACAACAGTCCTTTCCCGTTGAGCAAAGTTATCAGATTTTACGGCTAATGGGACATGGTTGCAGGATAATAAGGAAGTGTTTATGACCCAGATATACCCATTGCTTCTATAGGAAGATGTGCAATGCCTCTTTGAACATGTATTTACACTGCTAAAGCATGTTGCACTGCAAGATTGCCTCATCTACCACAAAGGGGCCTTTAGCTGTAACTTGTGATGAATATTTTTCACTGTATTTGTCCTTCACTGTCAAACAAAGTTTCTTGTTCTACTCACAAAGTATGTTGAGATAGTGTTCAGCTTGTCAACTCAGCCTGTACATGTGTATTAAAGGTGCATTGATATTGTTGACAAGTGAATTCTAGTCCAGACTAGAATTTAAATGTAAACAATGACAGTGCATTTTACATGCAGCGATGCTGTGTTGACAAACTGAATAGTGGGTATTTCAACACGCTTAATTGGGAGTAGAACAAGAGCTTGTGATTGATTTACAAAACAAAACTAGCGACAAAATCATCAAGTCGCAGGTACTGGCCCTTTAACAATAGTTCTTCTCCGGAAAAAAAAGAACCCTATGTGTTCTACAGACTCGGTACGCCCAAGAGATCACATGATGACGGTACAAACAAACCCACATGTGTACAAACTCGTATGGAAATACACTGTGTGCATTTGTGCATGTGGGTTTGTTTATACCGTGGTCTGTTTGAATTCCGGGTTTGACCTATTTTGTAGACAATGTTAGCTAGCCATGTTCAATGAGGCAGGTAGAGGCTCAACAGGCACAAGTTACTTCAGGTAATAAGACTTGTAGAAGACATCAACTTTACGGTGGATAAAAGGTTTTCAAATTGAGATCATTTCTAAGATGTCAGCAGCGAAAGTTTTTCAACTTGTGCAGCAGCAAATTCTAGAATGATTTGCATTCTGGTAAGCTGGAAGGAAAATCAATAATCACTTCCTCATGGCCCAAGTTGATGCTTTCAGTTCTGTTAACATCTCAAATGACTACTTGAGGATTGGAAATCTGAAGAACATGACAAGGCCAGTGAATTTGGGAATAATGGTTTGGCTGAAGGAGACAGATTCCCATACTAGAGTATTACTAGTAATGTAGATGAGGTATGGATTTAGCCAAAGACAGTAGAGGGGAAGATCCCACCCCTCCCTCCTGTACTGCCTATGATTCAGCCAAGTTGGTGTAGGCACTGACGTATTTGTTCGGTGGCTCTGTACCTTATGTTGAAGATTGAATTCTTTACAAAAATTCTGTGTAAGTTATTTGTATAGTTTATATACTTGTGGTAGTTCTATCATATTCCAGATGGCATTTACAGCACAAATAATTGAAAAAAATAGATCTGCAAAGTATTTTATGCTGTGATATGACAGTTTTTGTCACAGATATCATGAACTGAAGTTTTAATTCAAAATGCATGCGTTGGCACGAAGTGCAAAAGGCAAACTCAAATCTATATATTGACAGCATAGGAACTATGCAAATACCATCTGGTAACTGTAAAATGCTGCAAGAAAGTGCTCTAGTCTTTCAAAGATTGGTCACTTTGACAAACATTTTGATCAATTTGTGGCTTGACATAGTCAAAAACACCTTTTGAAGAACGTTATCATCTTTTCCTCATGTTGCAATGATTTCACTTAAGAAGTGTGAATAAATGATCATGTTGTTACCTTGATTGCTTCCTGATCTCCCAAAGGAGACATTTTTTACAAATAATTGTTTTAAAAGGTCAACGGGCTTCATTTTTACACACAACAAAATGCACATTGGCCTAAAATGATGAAATCTTGTATAATTAATCAATGAGGGAGATTTTTAAAAAGGAGTAAAATTTTAGATTTGTTTAAAATTGCCAGAAGATCTTCATTTTGGATGGCATGATGTACTACCAGCAGTATTTAAATGACTTTTTTCTTAGTGGCAGTCTACGCATACTTGTCATACGTATCGCTGATGACAAATCATTAAATTTGTAAATTTTCCTCGAAGAAAGCCACCGTATTTTGATCTTGTAAACTCCAAACAGTGATATGAATCAAGAATAAATATTTTTGATTAACAATCAAGTAGTCATTCTGATGGTGCACTGAGATGATGTTATTGATTAGAGTGCAATTGTACACCGTAGGGATGCTCTCTGAGACAGTATGAAGACAAAAATAGAGAAGAACCTCTTGAAGGGCTTCCAAATGTGTAAAGGTTGAATAAGGGGGATTTTAAATTATCTCCAAGTTTCATTTTGTTATTGTAAAGCAGTGTTCACCCAAGGAATTTCTGATATCATAGCGGCTAATTTGCATAACAATTCAATTGTCATGTTTATGAATTTCTATTGTTTTACCAAAATTAAAGAGTAGTGGCCACAAGCTTTAATTTCCCTTGGAAGAACACTGTAAAGGCTACACACCCAACACACTGCCATAATATTACATGCTCTATGTGATTCTAAAATTTCCATGTTGTATTGATTATTAAAGGAACAAAGTCAGCCATTTTTCATGAATTTTGTTTGATACGAGATACTACTTATATTGTTTGACATGTTGAAAGATACTGAATGAATGGGTGACCATGCATATATTCCAGCCCGGTTTTAGACAAATTAAATGAAACCATGGCGAAAATGAATTAATGGTCATGACCATTAATTCATTTTCGCAATGGTTTCATGTATCGTGTCTACAACCGGGGTCAAATATATGCATGGTCACCCTTTCATTCAGTATCTTTCAACATGTCAAACTATATAAGTAGTGTCTCGTATCGAACAAAATTAATGGGAAAATGGTCGAGTTTGTCCCTTTAATATAAATATTTATAAACAAGAAATGTATTTTTTAAGTGTGCCCGTCTATCTGATGTTGCACACAGGAAATCCTGAATAAGCATTGATCCTTTGAGAAAAGTGGCCTGATACGTCATCACTCACCAAAATGCCAAAGAATCTTTGATCTTGAGGTATGTTATGTAGGTCATTTCCCCCACACTCATCATGACCTGAGTTCAATCAGTCTAGAACATTCCCAAGGTCACTGCCCTTGATGACCTCACAACCTTGAATTCAATTAGTCATGTTTGGAATGTTCTGGAAAGTTGATTAGTTGTGTAAGGGAGATAATTTTAGAACAGTAATTAGCATGTCAATAAAAGTTCTAGATTGTTCTTACATGCCTTTATAAAGGGACGTGCACAGCTTCCAGTCAGACTTTTGGGATCGTGTCTCTTGTGTGTTACTAAACTCCAGCAGTAGTCATTCTCAAGACTTTTCAAGACCTTCACTGTCAACGCTGGATTTATACTGTGGTCTTTGTGCAGCTTCAAGCCTGCAAGCCAAAGGACTGTTCATTCATCCAACTGACTGTTACAACTCTGAGACTGGAGCTTTGCCGTCCCAGCTGAGATAAGTAGTCTGTACACTTTTAAAGCTTGTACTCTGTCCCTAACTTAGCAATTAGTTTTTTTTCGTAATAAATTTTGTTTAAACGTTAACTGCTGAGTTCACCCTTTTGTTCGTTTTCTCTGCACGTAACAAAATTGGGGGCTCGTCCGGGAGACGAATATTTTGAGCCGTTTGACAACATTTTGCCTGCCTTTTTTAAAAACTACAGTATTCTGTGAACTCAGCGAAATTTAATCATGGCGGAATTTAAACCAGAGGAAATGGATGACCTTGATCAGGACACATTTGATTCCCTCAGAAAAGACGACCTCATGCACTGGCCAATTTCCTTAAAGTAGAAGTCAAAAGATCTATGCGCAAGAGGGAAATACAGTACCGTATTGCCAAACATCTAGTTGATTTAGGCCAATTTGAGGAATCCACCCTGAAAGATTATGAGCCCGAGTCTACCTCTGAACTCAGAAAATTAGAATTAGAAATGCAGACAAATTTGGAGATCAAGAAACTAGAATTACAAATGGAAAAAGAGAGACAGGCATTAGAAAAAGAAAAAATACAAATGCAATTAGAAATGGAAGAAAGACAGAGAGAGAAAGATAGGCAGGAAAGATTAGAAATGAAACGTTTGGAGCTTGGACAGTCAGGAAAATTCTTCCCTTCAGACAAGTTTGACATCACTAAGCATTTCAGGTTAGTTCCCCTTTCCAAGAAAAGGATGTTGATAAATATTTCCTTCATTTTGAGAAAATTGCTCAGAGTCTGAGTTGGCCTAAGGAGTCCTGGTCTATGCTTTTGCAGAGTGCTTTGGTGGGTAAAGCCAGAGAAATTTACATTCAGTTGTCAGTAGAGCAGGCTTCAGATTATGATTCTGTAAAGGAATTAATTCTCAAGGGCTATGAATTGGTGCCTGAAGCTTACCGTCAGAAATTTAGGGATTGTGAGAAGGCGAAAGACCAAACTTATGTTGAATTTGCTCGAACAAAAGAACAACTGTTTGATCGTTGGTGTTCTTCGGAAAAGGTCAGTCAGAATTATGACAAATTACGACAACTTGTTTTGATTGAGGAATTTAAAAGGTGCATTCGGAGTGACATCAAGACATTTATCAATGAACAAAAGGCAGATACATTAGAGGTTGCTGCACGTTTGGCCGATGATTATTCATTGACCCACAAATCTTCATTTCTCAGCAAACCATCCCAGTCCTTTTCATACAGAAACAATGCAGGTAAATTTAACTCGTCCTTTTCATCCAAGAATTTTTCAAAGGACAGTAGGAAATCAAATGACAACAGTTCACAGAGTTCAAGTAACACTTCCACATCATCAAATCCCAAGTCTCAATCTCCTTCTGACAAACAGTTCGGTACACTTTCTTGTAATTATTGTAAGAAAGACGGCCATTTAATGTCAGAGTGTTTCAAATTGAAAAGAAAACGTGAAGGTCAAAGTGGTCAAAGTGGATCTAACCAACCGGCTTTATTTCTTCATCAACTCAATTAGAGTCTAATAATGTGTGCAACACATTTTCTGAGGTTAAACCCCTCTTATCCCCAATTAATGAGGTCAAGGTCAATTCTTCTCAAGATAGCATTATGGGTATTTTCGAGCCATTTATTCATAATGGTTTTATATCACTTTCTAGTGATTTTTCTTCCGCTACCCCTGTCAAAATTTTAAGAGATACCGGGGCTTCCCAGTCTCTTTTGTTGGCAGATACCCTGCCGTTTTCTGAAAAGTCATTTTCAGGTTCTAAAGTTCTTATTAAGGGGGTAGATTGCAATGACTCATTCCTGTTCCTCTCCATAATGTCTATTTGTCTTCGGACTTTGTTTCTGGACCTGTGACTTTAGGTATTAGGCCTTTTTTGCCTTTTGAAGGGATTCACCTTCTTCTTGGAAACGACCTTGCTGGGGACAAGGTCATTACTAATCCACTTGTGACTGATAATCCTAGTTTAGATCAGGATCCAGAGCCAATTGAACAAGAGATACCCGATTTATTTCCTTCATGTGCCATTACTCGAGCCATGTCAAAGAAAACTTCCGAGAATCAAAATACTCTCAAAATAATGTCACAGATGTTGACTTAAATGACACCTTTCTCAGTCAGGTGTTTGACACGGATCATTCCGTTATCCCTCGTGGATTTGAAACTTCCAGTAAACTTCTGCTGACCAAAGTCCGACATTTTCTAGATCAAATCTCATTGCAGAACAACACAAAGACCAGATATTTTGTCTTTGTTTGACAGGGTAGATGATGAAGGTAAAACTTCAGATAGCTCTGTTTCCTATTATACAAAATCTGGTATTCTCATGCGTAAATGGAGACCTCCAGATGTTTTGGTTGATGACGATTGGGCTATAAAACATCAAATTGTGGTTCCAAAGCCCTACCGTGTTGAAATATTGCGCCTGGCCCATGAAACGCCCTGGGCTGGTCACTTAGGAGTCAGGAAAACTTATCATAAAATTCTCAGTCACTTTTATTGGCCTAATCTCAGGCAGGATGTAGCACATTTCTGTAAAACTTGTCACACATGTCAAATGGTAGGAAAGCCAAATCAGACCATTCCAAAGGCCCCTTTACAACCAATTCCTGCATTTCAAGAACCATTTAGTAGGATACTAATAGACTGTGTTGGGCCCCTACCAAAAACAAGATCAGGAAATGAGTACATGCTGACAATAATGTGTACATCAACCCGGTTCCCAGAAGCCATACCACTGAGAAACATAAAGACAAAGACTATAGTGAGAGCTTTAGTCAAATTTTTCACTTTATTTGGCCTCCCTAAATGTGTCCAGTCCGATCAAGGCTCCAACTTTATGTCTGGAATTTTTCAACAAGTAATGGATCAGCTAGGCATTAAACAGTACAGGTCATCCGCCTATCATCCAGAAAGTCAGGGTGCTCTTGAGCGATTTCATCAAACTTTGAAAAACATGATTAGGACCTACTGTTTTGACACAGAGAAGCAGTGGGATGAAGGAATTCATTTTCTGCTCTTTGCTGTTAGAGAGTCAATTCAAGAGTCTCTTGGTTTTAGCCCATTTGAGCTTGTATTTGGACATACAGTCCGTGGCCCACTTAGCTCGTTAAAGAGAAATTCCTGTCTGACGACGATGATTGTCTGATATTTTGCAATATGTGTCAGATTTTCGTACAAAACTCTCTAAAGCATGTGAATTAGCCAGAGAAAATCTTGAGTCATCTCAGCAGTCAATGAAAACCAAATATGATAAAAGCACCTCAAAACGGAAGTTTGAACCAGGTCAAAAAGTTCTTGTTCTACTTCCAATTCCTGGCAAACCACTCCATGCTCGTTACTTTGGGCCATATCTAATCGATAAGAAATTGAGTGATTTAATTACATCATAATAACACCTGACAGGCGAAAACAAAAACAGCTATGTCACATAAATATGCTTAAGCCATATTTGGATAGGGATAATCCTACTATAACTCAGCCTGTCAGTGCAGTCAGTTCAAACCATTATGAAGATAGTGATACTGAAACTGACTTAAGTGAAAATACTCTAAACTCAAAGCTGGGCTCGGTCAAGCTTCAGAACTCAGAAATCCTGGAGAAGCTGGAGTCTACAAAGTTGGCACACCTCCAGCCAGAACAACAACAACAGGTAAAAGAACTGCTCCACGAATATAAACACCTGTTTCAAGATGTTCCAACGAGGACAAACATCATCTACCACAACGAAGATGTCTGCGACAGTAATCCAGTGGAACAACATCCAGACGGACTGAATCCTGCGAAAGCGGAATATCTCCAGGAGGAAGCCAAGTATTTGCCGAACAATGACTTTATCGAACTCAGTAAAAATAACCGGACTTTGCCGTGCATACTTTATGCCAAATTCAGTGCCATTTCAAGTTTTCCAACAACAAATTGCAAGAAGATAGTCATGGGACATCCTGTTTGCTACTTTTCACGCAAATTTAACAAATCTCAGAGAAACTACTCTACAATTGAAAAAGAGTGTTTATCTTTGATATTAGCTTTACAGCATTTTGAAGTTTATGTTACTTCTTCAAATCAGCCAATAGTGGTTTATATTGATCACAACCCTCTTGTTTTTCTGCAGAAATTTAAAGGCAAAAATCAGAGATTGCTAAGATGGAGTTTAATGTTACAGGAGTTTAATCTTGACATTAGACATATCAAAGGCAGAGACAATTTAATTGCAGACTGTCTCTCTCGTATTTAGAAATTATTGTTGTTCACTTTCAAGAAATTTTATTGTTGTTCACTTTCAAGAAACTTTACTTTAGAGTAAAACAAAATTTGAGTACTTAAATCCTTTTCAAGATTACATTTGTAAAAGAAAGATTTTTCTTTGAAAATTTTCTTTTTTTTGAAGAGGGGGTGTGTTATGTAGGTCATTTCCCCCACACTCATCATGACCTGAGTTCAATCAGTCTAGAACATTCCCAAGGTCACTGCCCTTGATGACCTCACAACCTTGAATTCAATTAGTCATGTTTGGAATGTTCTGGAAAGTTGATTAGTTGTGTAAGGGAGATAATTTTAGAACAGTAATTAGCATGTCAATAAAAGGTTCTAGATTGTTCTTACATGCCTTTATAAAAGGGACGTGCACAGCTTCCAGTCAGACTTTTGGGATCGTGTCTCTTGTGTGTTACTAAACTCCAGCAGTAGTCATTCTCAAGACTTTTCAAGACCTTCACTGTCAACGCTGGATTTATACTGTGGTCTTTGTGCAGCTTCAAGCCTGCAAGCCAAAGGACTGTTCATTCATCCAACTGACTGTTACAACTCTGAGACTGGAGCTTTGCCGTCCCAGCTGAGATAAGTAGTCTGTACACTTTAAAGCTTGTACTCTGTCCCTAACTTAGCAATTAGTTTTGTTTTCGTAATAAATTTTGTTTAAACGTTAACTGCTGAGTTCACCCTTTTGTTCGTTTTCTCTGCACGTAACAGTAGAATGTGCCCATGTTGTAGATATTTGGACTCTTGTCACAACACTTTTTCGGCCTACTTCTTGAAGGGGCTCATTTTGAAGCTTATTATTATATAATAGAAAATTTTTCACAGACTTATCTTTTTGAAACTCGATAATTCAAGAATTGCCCTTAGAGATAATGCCGCGATGGCGGCCATTTTGAATTTCAAGTATCTGTAAATATTGGGTAGTTTTTTCTGCAGGCACCAGATTTTGTATGGTGACCCCTGATTTTTATTTTCTACTTCAAAAAGGAACATTTAAGTTTCCTTGCGGAAATTGTTAGCAAAATTCAAAGTATTTTATTTTTGAGGCACGAGCTACCTTAAGTGATGGTGACAATTTGACTATTGAAGCTGTATTTGGATTTTATCCATGCATCCTACGAGACAAATGAAATGCGGACATAAAACAATAAAATGTACTTGATGTCTGCTGTAACAGTAGTATTTAGAATGAATTTTGGTATGTGTTTGCTTCTCATGTTTTCATTCATCTACCGTGTCTTTTATGTTCATTAATTGCCACACCTGTGAATTAGTTTTCAGTCATGTTCTGGAAGAGATTGGTACGTTTCCAAATACACAAGTTCTCATGTACATGGATTTAAGAGATGCGCAGGTTTTTGATGAACATATCACCTGTCATTCCTTGGTGCCTACTTTTGAGCTGATGGAAGGATCCAACTGCTGGAATATGCTTGTAAATAATGATATGTTCAACAAACTGGGAGTTTGACAAGGTGGCATATTTTAGCATCTCAATGCAAACTGTATACTGTCTTGTCAAAGAAAGTGTTATATGCAAATACGTACAAAGCTATCCATGTGTCTTTCAACACATCACTCGAGATGTGGTTTTTCACAACACGGACCATGCTCAGTGCATCAAAGTATAAACAACCCAGCTCTTAATGCTAAATTTAGAAAATATGATGTACTACCAATGCCAAACTGAAAACGAGAACTAATCCTTCCACCTGTGGAGGGACCATGATTGAACTCATACTGTCAATTAGTTGATTAACACTCACTACATTTTATCAATAATGATGCTGTGATGGTCTCTTTGTTGTCTGCCGTGTACTTAAAATGTGAATACCGGTAGTCTTATGTTGTCAACAATGACTTTGTTTTGTAAGTTTCTCAATAATTGTTCAATCTGGCCTAATAATATTGACAATATAGAACCTTCATGAATCAGTGAAGTCAGTAAACACGTGACAGCATGAATTTCTTAGTCACTTGAAATGTTCAAAACATTTTCAGTGAAGCCTCCGTGGCATTGTCTTTCTATGTTATTTTCATAAATTTAGTTTCACACACAGCCTCTCATCCTGTACTCTGCAGTTCTTTCACTTCTTCGATCAGATATCAAACTACAGTATCTAATTGCACTTACAATTGTAAAGTGCTTTTTTAGCTCACATTTTGTTTTATGTATATGATATACCAAAGAGAGCTTATATAAGTCGGTGGCATCTGTATGTATATGTATGTATGTGCAGATGCGTGTCCGTCCACATCAAAAACTCCAAACTGCAGTACCTTCCATCATAGTATTTGTTGTACAGATGCATCCAGGGGTGGAGATGTTAATTTGTTCAAATGAACATACCAGAGTCAAATATATGCAAATGAGGTAAAAAAAGGTAAATTCAGCAAATTGGTAAAACTCTGTAACCACTGGCCAGATTTGGGTGAACCTTGGTATACAGGTTCTTTATGTAGACGTTACTTAGACGTTAGTTTTGTCCAAATTATGTGAAATTTTTATAGTTGTGTTTTGGGGGCAATTTTTCCCATTTTTGGTAAAAAATCATCTTCTCCGATATCACTTGTCCCATTGCTTTGGCACTTGGTATGCATGATCCTAGGGTTGACCTCTGTTAGCTTTGTCAAATTGTTGTGAAGTTTCCATATTTGTATTTTTGAGGCAATTTTTCCCATTTTTTGGTCAAAAAATCATTTTCTCTGAAAGTTCTTGTTAAAAACTTTATATACTTGATCCTAGGATTGACCTCTCTCTGATGTGTGGTAGTTGTGGTGAAACTTTCATATTTGTAGTTTTGGGGCAATTTTTCGCATTTTTGGTAAAAATATCATTTTCTCTGAATTACCTATTCTGATTGCTTTGAAACTCGGTACGCATGTACCTAGAGGCAACCTTTTTGATTGTCTTCAAATTGTGGTGAAATTTTCATATTTGTATTTTAGGGGCAATTTTTCCCATTTTTTAGCTCGCATTTGGTATATGTATATATACCAAAGAGAGGTTATCTTATAAAGTGAATCAGCTCATTTGCATGCCATTTGCATGTCTGTGTGTATGTGTGTATGTCTGTTAGTCCGTCCAGATCAAAAACTCCTAAACCGAAATGCCTGCCATCTTAGTATTTGGTGTACAGGTGCACCTAGCGGTGGAGATGTGAATTTGTTCAAATAAACATGTCAGTGCCAAAAATATGCAAATGAGGGGAAAACAGGAAAAATCCTGCAAATGGCTAAAACTCTGTGAGCACTGGTCAGATTTGGTTGAAACTTAATTTTGAGGTGTAATTTTGGAGCAATTTTCCCGATTTTTGGTCAAAAATTTATTTATCCAAAACCTACTGATCTGATAGCTTTGATATTTGGTATACAGGTATGTAAGGTTTATCTCAATATAATATAATATATTAAAATTAGGTTGAAATCAGCAATTTTGTATTTTTGGGGCAATTTTTGCCTATTTGTGTCAAAATTTTTTTCTGCTAAAACTACTGATCTGGTAGCTTTCATATTTGGTCTACATGTTCCTTCTGTTTATGTTAATATGATATATTGAAATTAGGATGAAATCTGCAATGTTGTATTTTTGGGGCAATTTTTCTCATTTTGGTAAAATAATTTGTTTCTAAACTGAAATTTATCAGTCTGATTGCTTTGATATTTAGAAAACAGGTTCCTAGGGTTTATGTTAATATGATATATTGAAATTAGGTCGAAATCTGCAATATTGAATTTTGGGAGCAATTTTTGCCATTTTTGGTCAAAAAAATTGTTTCTCAAAAACTACTTGTCTGATAGCTTTGATGTTTAGTAGGCATGTTCTTACAGATGATTTTAATTAAATATGTTCAAATTATGATAAATCTGTAATTACCGTAGGTATTTTTTCAGCTATTTCTGCCATTTTGGTCAGGCCGACCTTAAGTGGTCTTGCAAAGATTCCTCCTTCATCAACACATACATCACAAAAAGTTATTCTCTACATAACATAGCCAAGCTCTATCAGCTGCTAGGTCGCTTATTTTAAATTTTCAGAGAAAAATCTAAAGTTTTGTTTTTTAGCTCATATTTGGTATACCAATGTGAGGTTATCTTATAAGCTGAAGTCTGTGACGTCTATATGTATGTGTATCTGTATGTGTGTATGCATGTATGTATGTATGTATGTCCGTATGTATGTATGTATGTATGTCTGTGACGTCTATATGTATGTGTATCTGTATGTGTGTATGCATGTATGTATGTATGTATGTCCGTCAACATGAAAAACTCACGAACCTCTGCACGTGTCAGCTTGGATGTATCCTTGGCTATAGATGGGATTTTGTTCAAATGAAGTTTGCATTGCCAAAATTATGCAAATGAGCTTTAAAAATATGAAAATGGTTGAGAATTAATAACTCAAGAACCGCTGTTTTGATTGCTTTGAAAATTTGTGTGCAAGTACCTTAGGTGAAGCTTATACACTTCTATGAATATCGTGATGACATCTTATATTTCATATTTTTGCTGAATTTTTGGTTATTTTTCTCAATTTAAATAAAAATTCTTCTCTTCTCAAACTGCTTGCCCAATTGCTCTTAAATTTAGGTTAGATGTTTGCAAGGGTGTTACCCTTCTAATTTGTTGAAATTACAACAAAATTGGAAAAATTACTTTTGGGGGGCATTTTTGTCATTTTTGGTCATAAAATCTTAAAAAAATTTTATTTTTAAAACCATTGGACAGACTGCTTTTATATTTGGTATGCAGGTGTCCAGGGATAACAGTAGTTAGATGTGTGTAAATTGTCCGGAAATATACAAATTTGTATTTTTAAGACAATTTTGTCATTTTTGGTCAAGAAAACTTGATCTGAAAATTACTTGTCTGATAGCTTTGTAAAATTACTTGTCTGATAGCTTTGTAATTTGGTATAAAAGTCCCAAGGGGTATTATTAGATAAATGTTCTGCTCAAAGTGTTGGGAAAGCCCCAAACTTGTATATTTTAGGTAATTTTCTCAGTTTTTGACCTTAAATGACCTACACCAACCCAGGGTATGTTGTGATACAGTTTCGAAGGCTGTGATCATAATTTTGTCATATTTGGTATCAATATGTTGTAAAATTTGATCCAGAAAACAAAACTGTGGTTAATTTTTTCAGTGTGGACCAATTTTTGCAGCTTTTCCATGTAAGGCACACAAGAACTGATGAGAAATTTGGATCCAGGGTAATTACAGATGTCATAATTAACCCCCACAGTGGAAGGCATTTCACTTTCTGTAACTAACTTAAGTACTGTTTACATTCGAATGTTCGCACTCATAGCATTAATTAAAAAATCCCCAAGATTGTAAATACATTTCCTGCCTTATGTAAATATGGTCAACCAAGGGATGGAACATTTGATATTCAGGAGGGGTAGGGTCCAGAAGTTTGATTAGGTAGCATTACTTTTTTCCCAGATACTTTGTACACTTTTCCCCCACTCTTTATTTTTCCCACTCTCCCACCTTTTCTTTTTGTCAAGCCTTCTCTAGCTGATTTTTTTCTTGACATTTGCTTACGTATTTAGGATCTGCTTGTCCTATTTCTATAGAAGTTGATATGCATTTTCCTAAAAATGACCCCAGTACCTAAGTTGGAGACCTTGTTTGCTTTTGTCATTCTTGTTTTTCTGGTTTGAATATTTCTTGAATGGACCAATTCAAACCGAATGTGAGCACATAGTGTCCTTGACGGTATTTTTTTTAAATAATTGTCTCTGACATGGCTTGTCCGATTGCTTTTAAACTTGGTATGCATGTTTCCAGGGGTAAACTTAGATAAGTATACTTACTCTGACCTGCGTATACTTACTCTGACCTGCCCCATCGAACCCAATGTGAGCCAGGTGTCATTGACACTATGTGTATTGTTGACGAGGAAATTCTGGCCCGGACTGGAATTCAAATGTAAACAATGATAGTGCATTTTACATGTATAGACGTTGTGTAGACAAGCTAAATAATTAGTCTTTCAACATGCTTTGGGAGTAAAACAAGAACTTGTGATTGACACACAAGACAAAAATAGTGAAAAAAATCATGAAAAGTTACAGCTACTAAGAAATGTTGCTCCTGCTATTTTAGATGTTACAAGCCATGAAATGTGACTGCCTATATTCAGCTCATTACGCATAAACACGGGCATTCCGACCTAAATATACATGCCCAAAGAAAAGAACACACTAAAAGCAATATGATGAAGCTGCTCCTCTGCGTTTACCTACCGCTAACTCAGCAATAACGTCGCTACTTCATGCGACCATGTAGCTGATTCTTGGCAACTGTGATGATTGAGTTTTGAAAACGGCTTTCATATTCACACAAGATTTAAAGTTTGCATTGATAAGTCAAAGCAGAATGGATGTCAAAGGACTTTCAAACATTGACTGAAAGGTAGCCGCAGCGTTGTTCATGTAAACAAAGTAATTTTAGGTATATTTTATAGAGGGCTCACCGAGCATCTGACCATAGCGATTTGAAACTTGGGTGCGGTTACCGTGTGGGGTGGAGTAACGGTTAATCAATTGTGTCAGTTTACATCAACGGTTAAACTTACGGATATAAGGTATTTCTCTTCTTTATTTTGACGGATTCCTTGTTTTAATTTCTTCTCGTGCTGTGGGTAAACAGTTCTAACGATTCTGTTATGTACAATCACAGTCCCTCCACCAAATGTTAACAATGCAGATGTACAAGCCAATAAGGTAAAAGTATCCGAGAAATTCAAAACCATTTTAATAAGATACGTTATTTTGTTTTATCGGACAATCCGATAAAATGATACTCAATGTATGTTTAAAAACACCAAGCATTTCTTGTAAAGTACCCGTATTGGCCAATCACAAAAGCCAGATAACGACCATGTTTTCTGGTTATGTCAAGATGTCATCGCAAGTGTGTCGCATGATCTCTAAATTATCAAAAATCTTTTTTAGATGGAAGGTAAAAAAGGTTAATTTTCCATTAAACGCGAAAGTTTTGGGTATTTTGTCAAAAACGTATCATGACGTCATATAAAGATCCTACGGGCTTATATCAAATATTCAAACGCCATAATGTGAGCCGAATAGAATAATAAAGTTGCGTCTTCCAGCAAGACACAGACGACTTAACGAACACAAAATGTACCAATACCATTGCTACCGTTAAGGTAATACACCCCTCGAAATGGACAGTTTAAAATCTTTGCTCAAATATTCCGTTCTTTCTCAAACTCAACAAAAATGAACTAGGAGTCATGATGTAAAGTTTTGAGTTAGAGAAACACACTACCAATTAACAACTTTGATCGATATTTGATATTCAAAATAGCTGCTATACTTAAAAAGGCTGCTATGTTAATCTCTGGAGAGCACAGGATTTTCGATTTCACTAAAAAGAAAATTGGGAAAATTCCGATCTTGATGGAATCATAGCATCTTAGATTGAAAAGGGCGCAGCTGTTTAAACTCTGAAAGAAATTGATTGTTTATATTTGGGAATATTGACAATTAGGAAATGTCTTAGAATCCTGATTAATTAGAAAACGAAGTACTCTTCACAAACGATATTTCTCATGCTTCAAAGTAAGTCTGCGCGTGCAGCAGTCCCTGAATATTATCGTCAATACTTACTTTTCCCAGAAGCTGTGTTCCGAACTATCTTATCATGACTTCATATCACGATAAAACGTGGAAACCCATGCTCTGTATGAGAAAGCAACATGCAGTAATGCTTCAGAGACACATTTTACGAAAACAAAAGTGACAAGACATTTTTCTTTCTCATTGATGCAACTATTTTCCTTTCTGTCACAGGTTTCAAATAAAGGTTTTTTTCCATCAGTAAAATAATAGTTAACAAAATGCGGTTTTTTGTCATTATTAGCTGTGCTTTCTGGAACTTTTCAGGGAATGTAATTGGAAGGTTGGTAACAGTCTAACTACCAACTGAAATATTAATGCTGTTCTCTCTTTGATATTAATGATTGACATCAATTTATGTACAACGGTTTTGGACATCTGGTTATGCAGAAAGTATACATTGAAAGCTCATTCAAAATACTGTATAAAACTTTAAAATCGAAAATTCTGAATTCCTATATCACAGCTGACATGTTCACAATTTCAAAAATACGGTCAAAACTATTGAAATCTAATTCAGGCGTAGCGGGTCGTAAAATTAGAAAAAATTGAATTCAGTTTTCAAGAAAATTAATTGAAATAGTTTGAAATGTTCATACAATGTTGAAATAAGTGACTAAGTTACCGTACCATTACATTTCCCCCGACAGTCCCGGCAGTGATTGGTAGGACCGGAATTATCTGATCACGGCACGTTCCAAGACTTGCACAGTGACAGCGATCAACACTTGATCTTGTAAAACAGTTGATCAGAGTTTGTCAATACCAAGACAACTGCCACAAGTTTTCTGAGGTTATAATAAATGTAAAATTGTGTCAAATTTTATATGCTATTTTTCTCTATCTCCCTTGCCGCGACATCTTTTCGATTGGCCATAAATTCGTCGTAACGCTGAGTCAACCAGTAGAGCTTCATGCAGAGTTGCCCCTGTCGTGAACGCAAACATGCAGACTCACTCATCAGCGATACAAGTCCTCTTTTACTGTAATAGTTTTAGTACTGAAACTTTAAACTTTTTCTAAATTATTGACTGTTTGTTACTTTACTCTGTTTATTGTTTTGTACGCATAATGAACAAGTGTTTTTTCTCAGTTTTTGTACAGCTAAGTTACCGCTTGTGTATGAATCGCCCCGCACTACGTTTACAAACAATGTAAGTAGTCGACTTTATACTGTGCGGATTAATCCGCTACGTGATCACACCAAGTTCCCATGCAGTAGAAATGTTTTCAACTTGTTTTAGTAAAGCATTTCTGATTCAATACAAGTCCAATCTCTCCTCATCTTTAGTTCATGGGTGTACAATTACTTGGAACAGCAAAATCCCGATTGGCACTTAGGGTGTGCGTTTGTAGACACTGGTGTTTCCTATAGTGTCCAATCTCAAACTGCTTGCACTTAGCAAATCGTGTATTATTAATAGACGTGGTGGATTGGCCGACTTTGGCATAAATGATACCAACCACCACCTCAAAATGAGTATGGAACTCGAAAAAGCATTTTTCTGTGTGTATTTCCTGTCTACATTTGTTTTATGATGTAAACCTTGTTTCTTTTATTTTCATGGTTTCAATTTGAGCTTCTACTCGAAGTGAAGATTATTATTATATTGTTGTTGTTGTTTTTGTTGTTGTTGTTGTTGTTGTTTTGTTTTTATTGTTATTGTTATTATTATTTTATAATTCTCAAAGAAGTAAAAATGATATACTGATCCTTTTCATTAACTATTCATTTGATTTGTATGGCTTTCTGTACAAAACGTAAACACAAAAGCTGAAAGAAGATCAAAGTTTCGATTTTCCTCTAATTTTAGTATGTTGTTCAAGCAATACCAAATGAGTCTAAACCCGCCGAAAACATTTGCGCTGCAATTTGTTTCAGGTAAAATCATAGATTGACTGGACTATTATTGCAACAAAGAAGAAATTATTTGCCAGAATGGCCAGTGATAGAAACTTTTGATGTCTGCATTGCATATTGATTTTGTAAAAGTAAATAAACGCTGCCCTGTGATAGTTTAACAACAGTTTAAATTCATTGGACAGGCTAGTTATCTGTTCTTTTCGGGGGTGCCACTCCAAATGGTATCCCGATGAGGTAGTTGATCGGCAGTTATGCGGCCGTTTCGCCCATACGATTATTTCAGACTCTAAGCTTCAGAGAAAGCACTTCGCATACTCACTCCTTCCCATGCCAATTATGGAGTACAACTACACAAATACAAGTTTATCGACAGAGTATGGTTTATCACAGAACGACACATTGTTGTATGGTAACGTCACACAAGATGGAGATGATGGGCTTGACATTCTGGACCATAAAAGACCCAGCGACTGGATGATTCCAAAGAATTGGTTCATCGGCATACTCTCCGTTGACAGTATTCTGATCATCGGCGGCAATTTGATGGTCATCCTTGCAGTCTTACTGCAGCCAAAGTTGCGGAAATCTGCCACAAATCACCTCATTATATCGCTCGCCTTTTCTGACTTAAGTGTCGGTCTTGTTTTCGGGCCCTCTCAAATAGTCTACACCATCATCAGGTATCTGGACCTGTCAAGCGACCTTGTCTGTGATATCGTCATCATGCTGATGTACACCGGCCAGAACACGACCATCCTGACTCTTATGGCAATAGCGGGAGACCGCTATCGCGCCATCGTGCAGCCCTTCAAGCCGAAGATGACGGTGAAACAGTCCCGCATAATCACGATACTGATGTGGCTGGCGGCTTTTGTCTACTCAGCGTATGAGATTAAGGTAATATGCACCTCGAAAGTGAAAGACTTAAACTTTTGCTCTAACTTTCCTCAAGGAATCTTTCAATCATTCTCTTTCAAAATCAAGAATAAAAATAGGGGGTCACCGTGCAAATTTTGGTAGTAGAGAAACAAATAACCCAAGATTTACTGATATTAGAAATTCAAAATGGCCGCCATCCCTGTGTTAACTCTATGGCGAAATATAAAAAAATTCGAATTTCAAAAAACTAAGCCGGTGAAAAGTTTTCTTTCACCAAGAGCTTTAAAATGAACCCCCACATGTGGTATATCAGAAGAGAACTGTAAAAGTTTGAGAGTCCGAATGTCTGTCCCCGAGGTGCGTTCTACCTTAAGCTTTTTGGAATTGTTCGCTACACCTTTAAGAACAACGCCACAATTTCAATGTGTACATCCCTGCGTAAGTTCTCCTTGACCCTGGAGAAACCAATGACTTTGACTAACTTGGTGGTGGCGTACATCCTCCCGCTCCTAATCGTTGCTTACTTCTACCTCCGAATGATCGTTGCCCTGTACTTCACGAAATCACTGAATGACGAGTCGAAACGGCGGAAGCGCAAGGCCATCAAAATGCTACTCGTAGTGGTGATCCTGTTCGCGCTTTGCTGGGGCCCGCTCCGTGTTCAGCAGGTGATGCTGTACTACTACCCCCACCGAATCTCGTATAAGTCCCTCTTTTTCACCGTTGTCATTTTCCTGTTCTTCGCCAACAGCTGGGTCAATCCCATCATATATGCCTTCTTCGATTCCCGATTTCGCAAGGAATTTGCTCGCATTCTAACCTTTGGGCTGTACAAGGGGAAAAAACCAACAAACGGAGCACCAAGATCACGGTCACTATCACGAAGAGCCTGGCATCCGAGTCTACGCAGTGCAGTACCCACCCCCGTCTCTACGTGCGGAAGGTCGGCCCATAACGAAGCCAAGTCACGCGCGGTTGAAAGCCCGAACCACGTTGAGAAGAGAGGTGACTCTGTAGACCGAGGAAACGGCGTAGATAATATTGCATTTGACGTCAAAACAGAGATATCTTTGGAAAGTAACGGTAATAACTCGATAGTATCAGACAGCGGGGTAGATCTATGCGTGCATAGTGACACAACCTTGGCGCCGAACGATGTCGAAGTCGATAGCAGCCAAGCAGAACTGGAAATTTAGAGGGGCGCCTTCCAACAGGATTTTAGACGTCTTACACGTGTACCGTGGTTTATCGTTTCTCTGTCACTAATACATATTTTAATCATCATGCATTACTCTAATTTCCATTCCATTCATAGCTTTTTGCAGTGATCCTGGAAGAAAACCAGATTATTTGCATTTTCCAGACAGGTTGCAAATTTCTCTCACATATGATTCACTGCACGGTAGTACGCTCATCGAAAACGAAATTCTCAAACTTCGCTTCGCTCAAACTTTAAATCATTCCCTTTCGAAATCGAGAAAAAAGTCGGGGCATCACCGTGCAAAATAAACAAATTGCCAAATATTTACAGAGTCCTGTAATTCAAAATTGCTGCCATTTCTGTGTTAACTGTACGGGACAAATTAAAGTTTCGATTCTCACAAAAGTAAGCAGATGAAAACTTTACGTATTCCGAGAGGTACAAAATAAGCCCCAAAGAGTGGTACACCTGAATAGTAGAGTCCGAATATCTGTACCCGGGCGCTTCTACCTTTACACAGTCCGTAAATATATCAATTATATGATATAAGAGTGGCTTTAAATTTGATAGACGAGCCAGCAAAACGCAGTGATCACTGAAAGAATATGAATATGTGAGCAAGAACATCGTTCCGTTAGTGATCTTGCTTGTTTAAGATGCCTATAACGATTTACTTTGTAACTTTTCGTGTTTAAATATTTTAAAGTCTAAAATAGTTCTCAAAATGTTGCTCTTATGTCTTCGATCTGGCCATATTTTTGTCCAAGTCCTAAGGTATGTGAAAGCTACCTTTCCTCATGAAGAGATCTTTCGTTCAAGTACAGCGATAATATCAGCATGGCTTAGAGCGCAACATAAGGGTATTTCTTGCCGTTTAAGCTTTCCTTCTGGTTTCTTGGCATTATTCATGTGTTTTGTATTTGACTGTGGCATTGACTGACATTGACTTTGTAAGCTCTGTTAAGACCACGAGTGAAAGTAGTATCAGGTAACATTCGAGTTCTTAGTGGGGGAAGTGTTCTTTAATATTGAAAACCCGATTCCCCCTTGCAATAAAAATCAATCGAATAAAACTGTCTGGTATGTTTGATGGTTAACACCAATAAAATCAAAGTTGATCGTAGTTGTCAGTTGATTTATTTATATCAGACGCGTCGTTTTCGACCTACAAGTCAGCTAGAGACTGTAATGATGTATGTCGCACTTTCATCGATTAATTGCATTGTACCGGGGAGAAAGTTTAAGAAAATAAACTTCTCTTGAAAGCGCTAAATTTAATCATCTTTCACGTTCCGCGTCAATCGTTAACTAATAAGGAGACTGGTTTTATACATTTAGAATTGAAAGTTAATCAAATTCAAACGAAATCGTGACTTGCAGGAAACTGCAATTTATTAACAAAGAGACCCTTTTGAAATCGTATTCTTTGTGCAGCAAGGTCCCATAACACGATTAGAACTAATTTGGGATAATTGTATATCATATTATTCAAATTTCTCACAAGTGTTAAATGCCATGTAGCTAAATGTTTTAATATCAGTCCGACTTATTTCCAACATTGGCGACGTTATACCATAATACTATTTTCACGATTAGCCAATCATCCATCATACTACGCCAATGATAAGATTGCAGTCACTGAATGTTTGTCAGCATTGTATGAATCACTATCAGCTACTTTCGGCCCTCGTGTAAGCCGTAAAATCCAAAACTTTGCACTTCTTTCACGGTGAACATGACCCTATAAGGCTATTTTCTCTGAGAAAACTTTAACAAACAATAAGACCACCAAGCAAAGAAGCAGCCAAGATATTTACGATTCATTTCTATTACCCCTTTCCTGATTTCATTCATCTCTATCGTGTAGAATTTGTGATCGCTGCCACCTCCGATACAAATGGGGTTCTCTGAACGATCTAGATCTGTGTAGGTACGCGATTTATATTTTGCAGGATTTCAGGCCAGAGTCCGGGGATCACGGCAATGTGGGGTTTACTTGTCTGAGCCAAACTGAAAATGGTACGCGAGTTTGAAAATGTGTGTTGACAGAGTGGCCACACAACTGTTCGAGATTATGACAGAAGACGGCGCGATTAATAGTTCACAAACGACATCCGTATTCCTATAAAATGTGGAACGCCAAGTGTTTTGGCAAAACCCCTCTTTCACAATTGACAATGTTTTTGACACAGATCTACGACAATACACAAAAAAAGTTATGTGAATGGTGCAGCGGGGGAGTTTATAGCAAGATAGAGTTCAACACACTATGGCGTACGTAACCATAGACGCATATAGAGGTTGCCAGGGAATATAATTTTTACTGATGGGGCCCTGGTCGCTGATTTGCTAATGATAGGAAAATATTATGGTATAGCGTCGCCAATTTTGGATATGTCCTGGAGTGAATATTACAAATTACTCATAAAAACAAGTGTATAACTTAAAAGAAAAGCAGATGAGCTTAGGGACCGTTTTACGGCCGGGGGGGCGGCAAAATCCAGGGGGGGCTCATCGAAATTTTGAAATCCGCGAAGGAGGGGGGGTCATCGCTTTTTCACTGGTAGGAAAGGGGGGTCACCACATTTTCAAAAACATAATACCTACAATAAATTTCACTTTATGCCATGGCCATGATCGACCCTCTTTACCGGGAAGGCGGCCCGCTACAATAAATATACTTTATGTATTACCCATGACCCTCTTAACGGGCAGACGCCTTTGGCGGCTCACTCCAATTAGGTTTAGTTCATGCAATAGCCATGATCGACCCTCTTCACCGGCGGGTCGCCTGAGGCGGCCAACAACAATAAATTGACTTTATGTAATACCCCATGACCATCTTAACGGCCGGACGCCTTCAGCGGCCCTGTCCAGTAAAGTTTACTTTATGCAATGGCCATGATCGACCCTCTTTACCGGTGGGCCACCTTTGATGGCCCACTAGAATAAAGTTGACTTTACGTAATGGCCCATGACCCTCGTAAAGCCCCCGTTCAATTATCAGATTTATCTAATATAAATATTATTTACTTGATAAAATATTCAATGGAAAATAAAAGAATGACAAACTGTTAATTGGCTGTTGACACATTCGCTAATGCGAGAACCTGGGATTGAGAAGGGCGCCCTTAACCTTAGGGCTACCTTTGGCGAACCACTCCAATAAAGTTTACTTTATACAATGTCCATAGACATAAGTTGTCTATGGAAATGAAGTTAAGAATTGCCTTATAGTCGTCCTAATTAACAGACGTTTGCATGGATGTGGCTGAGAAGTTTGTGCACTGGCATCTCTGCGCCGCGTACTGGAGTTCAAATCCAAACCGTGCGGGTAAATTTGACATATGGGTTTTGGTTATTTTTCAGCGGGGGGGGGGGGTCATCAAATTTTTTCGTCTGACAAAGGGGGGTTCATCTTTCTTTAACGAAAAATGCAGGGGGTCTATATTTTTTTGAACACCGGCGATAAGATTTTGCCGCCCCCCCCCAGGCCGTAAAAACTGAATGGTCCCTTACATTTGCATATAAAAACGACCTTACTTCACTATCCAATTATCTCAAATTAGGTCCAATCGTGTTCCATGGAAATAATGGTGACTAGACATTCGCTGAGCGAGATGCATTTATCGGGACAAATTACATCGTGTAAAACCAAGTCGAATATTTTGAATGAGAAGTACCAGTTATCTTTTTGCTGGCCGAATTAATCCGGGTTGTTTGTAGTATCGTCCATGCCACGAGAGCGCTCCACGGTAACAAAAGCACGGTCTCACGACGGTATGCAAATTGGTGGAGGCATTAGAATACGGTGTTCTTGAGGTGTGACCACGTCACACGGAGCTCATACCCACTCTACGTTGGCAAACAAAAGGGTGTTCTTGACAAACTCAGTTTGCTGCATTGAATGTTTTTACGAAAACATACGTTCTTGCATCACTCATATCATATCAGTCTTCCCCCATGCACGCACACATTCATGCGCACTTTTTCACGCATGAGCGGTTGGACACAAAAGAATTTATAATATTTTCCTATATGAAGTTGGACACTGTTCATTTAACGCGTGAATTTTATCTCTCTCCTCTCCAAATAAAGGCGTGGCAATAGTAGATTTGTCTGGCATAAATTTTGGTCAAACGCAATTCTTGCAGCACACTGCCCTGCTAACAGTGTATAGCACTTATGTTTCGTCTTTTCAGCTAACAATTTCAGCGATGTCGCTGAAGTCCCATTCCGACCCGCGTCTTAAGTTTTCTGTTTGCCTCCTATTGTGTGGTTTTATTCCCACAGGTCCAATCAGTAATTCAAGCCTGCACGAGTGTCGTACACTTACTGCCTTGAAACATCGCCAATGCAGTACATAACCGTCACAACATCCCGTGACTTAAGGTAGTATGCGCCTCGAAAGTAAAAGACTCAAACTTTTGAATCTTTCAACCATTCTTTTTCAAAACCAAGAGTAAAAATCTGTCCCCGAGGCGCGTTCTATTGATAAAGGTGACTCTTATGTACTAGAGGGTCTTGTCTCACTTGATGTTCAGTAGGTCTGCCCACAGACAAGGTCTGTGGGCTCCCTTTCTTTATCAGACTCCATTCTTAGCTAAGTACGCTCAGATATTTCATAGATTTGTGGTTTTATCTCAAAAGCTAGGAGGACAAAGAAACATATTTTTGTTAGGAATGCAGCAAAAACACACCGGGATGATAGGAAGATTGGAGGCAGCTCAGACACGTAGTCGACAGGATGTTGTTCACATGAAATCTACCGTATATACAATGTAATTGACATTCTTAAGATCATATTGGTTTCATTGGCTTAATAATTATCTGATCCCATGGGGGGAGGGAAGGGCCCATTATGCAAAATCTGGACCTTTTTCGTTTAATTTCTGCTTTGTTATCCTGAGAAGCTGCAGAACTTAAGCAATTTGAGTGGAGGTCAGTGACGCTATACGTTAGCAAACGCATGACCTTTGATCCGCTGTTTTAGCTAATGTAAAATGATTCCAAACACACGAGAAAATACCATTCCGTTATCATTCAAACAATTAAACTTGAATTGAAAAATGCACATCTTTTCACCTTTGATTTTTTTCTTATTTTCCTGTTTTGATACTTGTTTGTCCCGCACAAGGACGTACGGGCGGATGAATATGACGCGGGTCTCATCCATGATCCTTTTTTCTGTCAAGTTTCGTGACTTGAGTATCGTCACAGGTCAATGACTGTAAAATAGCTTCCAGTTCAACTTATATGGTTGCCTTGGACTCTCATTTAGTATCATTTAACAAACTTGAGCTTTTCACACAGATTTCACATTTGCTTTCAAGAGGCCGTTGCTAGGCAACCAATCGCCATTGTTACTTGACTGCGCAGCTATTGTTCGTCTGAGGCTGACCATCTCTGAACGTCACCACTCTGTTCATTTGTCAATAATCGGGAGCAGTTACCGGAGGTACGGTATTTTCATGACCTCGTTGCTTTTATATAAAGTATTGAACTGCGCATTTATTTCACATAGCGGTCTGTTATTGTCGGAGTAAACAAAAGATTAAAATTCGTCAATGCGTTCTTTTTTACGACATCTCGCGATGTGCGTAACGATTGAATGAGATGTTGTGCGGGGTCGTTCGGGTCACCGCGTTTTGTTTAGATTCGATCGCGATATGACAACGAAGACCTAGTCTTTATGCGAACACC
The DNA here is from genome assembly GCF_041260155.1 of Ptychodera flava. NCBI lineage: Eukaryota > Metazoa > Hemichordata > Enteropneusta > Ptychoderidae > Ptychodera > Ptychodera flava. The sequence continues at coordinate 40,398,235 of NC_091936.1, forward strand.
TTTTTTGAAGTCTCTGCTGTGTCTGGATCTCAAGAAAGAGAAAGAGAAGACAGCTTCCTAGGTAAAGCCAGTTAAAAGTGGGGTTGGATAGCTATGACAGCTCGACGGAGATGAAGACAAAGTCTGACGCGAAACGTTGAGTACATACACAGCTACGTGTTGACAACCTGTGAATTTACCTTTCACGTACGTGTCGAAAGACGTGTCGGGCCGGCTTCGCGAAATGGCGGGGTATCTTTCGCCAAGACGGAGCGATCGTTTGCCAACCTATTCCAGAGCCGTCACTCGTGTCGACCAGCTCAAGTTGAAGAGCGTCAGATCGGAGATACACAAACTTTTGACCGAATGCCGGGAAGAAAGCGATAAATGTAAAGAAAAGCTTGACAATAACCTGCATGCCGAAACTCTAGCCAGGGCTTTCGGGAGGATATATACCAAGGACAGCATTAAGAGACGCTTTCCCTTGGTTGGTTCGCTCAAAAGTTTAGAAGAGTTGCTAACTACACTGGAACTGAGGCAGCTGAGGGGAGTGGACAAAACAGCACGTGCTGAGGTAAAACGGTTTTACACTCTTTGTCGAGACATAATCAGGGATTTGCAGATTGTTTGGGATAAACTAGTGGATATATGTAAGCATTGAACTCATATTTGCGGGGCTATGAAGAATTTGACCAGAAGAACCAGACGAGAGAGCTCTTAGAGAAGCTGAAAAATCTCAGGTTATCGTTGCCACTGAAATGTAAAGAAATATCCGGGTCCATTCTCCAGCAAGACCAGGACCCGGGCTCGCCAAGCCATCCAGCAATCGCACGGGGTGTCACTTCGGGCGAGGCTCTGTTTGAACCGGTCCTCGACTTCTTCAAGTCATTATTTGACAAGCTCGCAGACGCCTTCGAGAACGTCAATCAATGGCTGGAGGGAGACACGAATTACGTAGACCTGCTTTGCAAGGACAGAGACGCCGTGAGGCACGAGAGGGCGAGCCTCCGTCGTGACATGATCGCAAAACAGCGGGAGCTTGTCAAGCTACGGGTCCCTGAGAACGTGAAGAGTCTCGGACAGAGATTGGAGTTTCTCAATTCAGAAATCAGACGCCTTGAGGATGAGAAGAACAGCCTCTCGGACGAAATCAACCGCAGCGGCTTAGAGCTGGAATCATGCAAACTAAAACGTGTGAAATTGAATCACGAAATGGAACAGTCCGTTAGCAACAGCGCTAGCGATTCCGTGGAAGATATCATCGCTGTTGGCAACCTGAGTAAAGAAATTACGAAACTTGCGAGAAAAGCCTCAGAGTTGGAAAGCACAATCGTTTCTCTTGGTTTCAGACTTGAAAGGGTCAGGAAGCAGCTGGCGCAGAAGAAACAGGAGAGAGACTCCCTTGAGTTCAAGTACAGACGTCTTGCAGGCCTGGAGATAAGGAGAAAAGAACTACAGAAGCGTGTAAAGGAAATACAGTCTGACTTACGTCACCTTGATGGGAAGGTGGAAAGTTTGGATGGAATCATGCTCCGGAAGATTCATTTAGTCCAACACGTTTCAGGCTCAGAATCTTTGACGAAAAGTCTTGGTAGTTTTTCAAACGAAGGTAATTATCATCGACTTACTTCTCATCTTCTTTAACTAAAAAGCATGTATGTATGTATGTATGTATGTATGTATGTATGTATGTATGTATGTATGTATGTATGTATGTATGTATGTATGTATGTATGTATGTATGTATGTATGTATGTATGTATGTATGTATGTATGTATGTATGTGTGTGTGTATGTGTGTATGTATGTATGTATGTATGTATGTATGTATGTATGTATGTATGTATGTATGTATGTATGTATCTATGTATGTATCTATGTATGTATCTATGTATGTATGTATGTATGTATGTATGTATGTATGTATGTATGTGTATGTATGTATGTATGTGTGTATCTATCTATCTATCTATCTATCTATCTATCTATCTATCTATCTATGTCTATGTATCTATGTATCTATGTATCTATGTATGTATCTATGTATCTATGCATTTATGTATGTATGTATGTATGTACGTATGTATCTATGTATGTATCTATGAATATTTATCTATCTGTCTATCTATCTATCTATCTATCTATCTATCTATCTATCTATCTATCTATCTATCTATCTATCTATTTATCTATCTATCTATCTATCTATCTATCTATCTATCTATCTATGTGTGTCCAGACGGACGGACGGACGGATGGATGGATGGAATGGTGGGTGGAATGATGGATGGGGAGGGAGGGAGGGATGGACGGACGTAGTGCATACGGAATGATAGAAACACAGTGGTTATAAACTATATAAGTCTGCACGCGGCAAAGAGAACTGTGACTGCGTGGTGTTGATGTCCCAGATTTCAAAGTATACTTCTGTGTATAGACACACAACCAAACACAAGCCATCTCTAAATACATATACACTGCACACTTTAACCTCAGTGTTCAGAAAGAGTGTTCAACAGAATTCTGAGAAATTAAATTATGGTAAGCTTAACCTTAGTCACCACAGTTCAAAGTAAATCCTTAGCCATGGTACTTAAGGTAGAATGTGCTCGGAGACAGAAAGTTTTACAATACTGTTTGGTCGACCACTTGTCTGAGTTCATTTTGAAGCCCTTGGAGTAAGTAGAGTTTTCACAGTCTCAGTTTTTCGAATATCGAAAATTCATTTATCCCCATAGAGTAAACCCACTGATGGCGGCCATTTTGAATAGTAAATATCGGTTAATGTTATGTTTCGTGCTTCTAAAGAACCAAAATTTGCACGGTGACCCCTGATTTTTATTCTTGTCATTTGGTGAGAGTATATGGTTGAAAGTTCCATTGAGGAAAATTTGGATTAATGGTTGGGTCTTTTTCATTTCAAGGCGAGTACTTCCTTAAACAACATAGGCAAGGCGGCATTAGATCCGTCTGCATATGCATGTGATGTTTCGCTGTTGAAATGTTCAAATTCAGGTCACTGTGATTGCACGTATTTTAACTGAAGTGGTTTTTTATTTAAAAAAAGGGTAGCTTTGCCTCAGTTTGACAATACAGTTGCTTTAACGTTGCAATTGGGACCTTTTCCTCCATCCCCTCACCCGGCAAAATATATAAAGTGGTTCATCCCTATATTTGTAAAAGAACCTCATATCTTGATTTTCTGATTTTCAGCAAAAGCTGCGTTCAGAAGGAAACAATATACATGGTTAATGTCATAGCGTCATAACAACAAAAATATCATCATAAAAGTCACGTGATAATGTCCCACGCCCCAACTATTTCATGATGCGAATCGTCCTCTGGACACAGTTGATGATTACTACCACCTAACAACAAAACGAATACGATGTACATCAACATTGTTTCTATGACAATGCCTCAACTATCTGTCATCCGTGCTTGAAAGGAACAATTATTCGTTACGTTTAGTTCCTTCATTAAAAAAACAGACCACTGTGTTGCCAAAGGACTGTTCTTCTATGAAATGTCAAGCAGAGGCGGAACATTTTGAAGAGAACGTACAGTGAATCCCAAGGGGAAAACTAATTTGGAAGAATCGACAGTACGGTTTACATTACATAAATTATGGATGAATTGCACTACCGAGAGAAAAAAATGAGCTGATATTTGTTTTTCACGCAGATATAGCAATTTATCGTGTTTGTCATACAAATTTTATCGACTAGGTAATTAAAGAGGCACTCCCACTTGGTATAATTTTTAAAACACATTTTTTAAATGCCAACGGTCGATATTTGATGTGGCGACTGCGCGCGGATCGCGAGATATCGATAAAATATGTCATTTCCCGAGCGTATTTTTCACATCCCAAAGTTTTACGATCGTTTCTGATTTTGACCCGAAATCCCCCGAAATTTTGTTGTTGTGCTGATTGACGATATTCTAGGGAGTCTAGAATAAGTTCGAACGACGCAATTAATTTATTTCCCACTGCAAAGGCTTTATATACAGCATTATGCCTTTACCTCAGGTAAGTTTTGTAAAACTTCTCCGTAGTTTTTGTCGTTTTCATTATTCTAAATCAGTTGTACTATATTTTTAACCAATACCACATAGGCCTAAACATCAGTTTTTACGTGTAAAATATTAGCTGCCTCCGATGACTACATTTTGTCGTCTGCCACACAGTACGCCCCGCGCGTGGTAAGCGTCTATGCATACCACTCGGCGGCCGCTATCAACCGCACGTAACTGTGCTAGTCACCTATGCGAATTCTGTTGGAATCAGCAAACTCTATTTTCCGTTTTTTCTCAGAGTCAGTAAGACTCGGCTTTCCCCCAGGGGGCATGACCGATCACTGAGGCGAGTGGTACTGTGGCATACAGCAGCGTAAGCGTAAACTCGTACTCCATAGCTTAGTTGACAATGGCCCCAGTGCCGAACGTTCGATGTTCGGGAAGCTGAATTTAGGTGGGCCACTGGAATTCAAACTTTTACTTTTTTGAGGACATGTTTTTATCGATATCTCGTGATCCGCGCGCAGTCGCCACGTCAAATATCGACCGTTGGCATTAAAAAAATGTACTTTAAAAATGTTACCAAATGGGAGTGCCACTTTAATTTAACAACTCAAGTAGACGATCACATTATGACAGTTAAAATAAAGGCTGAGCTATGTCTTTTCAAGGAAGGTACCCATTTTGTTTTGTTTTGTTGTTTTGTTTTGATTTTGTGTAGTCGTTTTGATATTTGACGTTACTCTTGTTTTCCCTACTGACTAAAATACGTGTATGCACAATCTCTGGCCTTCAGCCTTCGGTTGTCACTCTGAAATGGTTATTGCTCTACGTCATCGAAAATGTTGAATTTTTATTTTCCAACAAACAGGAATTCTCAGCATATTGTGTTGGAAGGCTCAGCAAAAAACACCCTATTCCAACTCAAAACAAAAAAAAACAAAAATAATGCCAGATGATTGGACTTTGCCCCTTTCTTGTCTCTTTGTCTGTCCCAACAGAATTTTCTCTCATTAAAAAGGGGCAGTCAAAAGGTTGAACCAAAATGTCTTTGTCATTCGACCCAACTTACAGAAGAAGGGCACGAATCTGGATCCCATATATAGGTTACCAGGACAACACCTACACTGACCGATAATATGTCAATTTTATGTGTCGAATATGTATTCATCAGCAGCCGAGGTCGCAATTCCGTTAAATAGTCGCCGTTTCTGAAATACAAAGAGACTATGAAAGAAGACATACAGTGAACTTTAACAAAGTGCAAGTAAATCAACCGAAATTATGTGTGCATTATGGGACAGTATCGTTTATACTGTAGCAGTAGTCGACACAGAAACGAAATTGTCCAAATTTTGACAATATTTCCTCGTTGATCGTTTCTCTTTTTGACGTCAACTCTCTAATGAAGACTTAACAAAATAAAACTTTACTTGCGATCAAGCAATAAATGACGTCACCGAAGGAAGCGCACACACGTACGTTATTTATTTGTGCCTTTTTATCATGTGCAGGGTCGTCGATAGTTTCCTTTAAAAACTCGAGACAATTATCCTGTCTCGAAATGCCCGCTTTTTGTGACTTGAGCACCAGTACGCTGAGCGATCAACCTTTGCACAAAACCTTCACCATTCTCACGCTCGATTCGTGTGTATCTCGGTCCTAACTCCGCATATATATAGGCGCACTGTTTTCAGACGGGAGTCGCTTTATTACCCATATAAATCACGCCAAATTATCACACTGATAATACGATACAATGAGTTAGGTCGCTCGGACACCGTGTTGCCAGGGACACGGCCCCAACATCAGCACCGCCCACTGTCACCTACAACAATTCATCTAGAGAGATGCAGACTTTCTAATTACACGAAGCAATTTTACGACTTAACATGGGAACTGGACTGGAAAGCGTTCTAATTGTGTTGGCAGGAAAAACACTAATTTAGTTTTAGCGATATTCGTCAGGTATAATAAATCATCGATAATTCATGCTCTTCTTTCATACCGATAAATTTGTGTTCATAAAGTCAAAGCAAATTCTCTCTTTTTACCTTTTGTATTTTTACGGCTGATTAAACACATTTCAAACACCTGAAACCGTCGTCTACCTCGATGTGCAATCACAAGACTGCAAGCTACCTTTCTTTCAGCGATACTGACAGACACAATGACGACCACGTGGTCATCGAAAAGAATCCTTATCGCCATTTAAGCATTGTTCTGCTCAGTCTGATTCACATGGAAAAGACTTGTTCACCGAATAGGCGTTTCTCATTTTGAAATCGTAGTAATCATCAAGTGACGAGTTGTTGCCATGGTGATATATGCTTAAACAATATCAACTCAGTAAACTTGTTTATTCTTCGTTTGTTTGTTTGTTTTGTTTGTTCGGTCTTTAGAAGGGTGCATTGGAAAGATTCATTCGAACAATTGGTTTTGGTACACACTTTCAGCATAGTTTACTGTATGAGAAATTATTATTATTACTCCCTGTCGAGCAACATATTTCTCGACGTCTTGCATGCTCTGCGCGCACTGTCAATCGTAAAGGTACGTCCGGGCCATTATTTGTCACAGGCTTTGCGTCAGTCGGTCATTGTTCATTCGCAACCGGTGTCTGATGCTCTAGCCAGCCGCGCCGCAACTAGTCGGCTTGGCACTAGACTGAACTCGTTTTCATGAAGTAATGCGCTGGCTTAGATCATGATGTTGACCATGCTTCAGCCGAGTCACTTAAATAGTGATATATATATATATATATATATATATATATATATATATATATATATATATATATATATATATATATATATATATATTAATAACACAAAATTACTTCAAGTACAAAGTAATTATATCTGTTAGTTAAGTTTCATGCATCCTGCAATCATCGGACAGAAGACTTCTTCTGTCTGATGATTGCAGAATACATGAAACTTAAGTAACAGATATAATTACTTTGTACTTGAAGTAATTTTGTGTTATTATTTATAACGCTCAGCTTTTAGCATCGAGCACTGTAACTTTCCACGAGAACATCTGTATACTTCGATGTATATATATATATATATATATATATATATATATATATATATATATATATATATATATATATATATATATATATATATATAATCGATATCCTGCATGTTTACCATCACTGTAAGTATTTTCAGAGACAGAACGTCAGATAAGTTATGAATCTTTCCATTTACAATGAAATGTTTTTGTAATTTTCAGCAAGATCGTTTTCACAAAGTAGTGAGAAGTTATACACTAGCTCAGCCAGTCCGTTTCTTAGTCCAAGTCCAGCTGTCCAGAGGGACCTCAGCCCAATATTACCTGAAATTGGTGACAATACTATGACGTCAATCTCACGTCGGTCACGAGGTAAGAATCTTCAAACCAACACACATATGTAGGTCTAGGTATTTCACAACATTGATAATTTCGCTGATTAAGCATTTTGCGTCAGTAATTGTTTGAATAATTTATTCGGTAATATTTCAAATGTCAAGGGGTAGCCGTGTCAACGCTGTTGCTGAAATGACATGTTATAAAAGATGGATGCGCATCGAGTTGTTGTACTTTTAATATAATGTTTTCTGGGATAGCTCCTCAAAAAATATCCACAATTTTCATGACGAATACAGTCATTTCAGGAGATTAAACGTGGTAACATTTCAAATTGTCAAGTAATTTAGATCCCCGTCAAAAGCTGTTTTCAATGACAAAATTCGGTGACGGAATCTTTGAGAACCAGAAATGTCGTCAACAATTTGAAGGAAGTCGTAGCTGATAGCGTCACGTAAAGAATGAGCTTGATTACATAGGAAGTTTTCAATTTTGTGTTCGTTGATTTGGTCGATTGTTTACGCGTTTGAGTTCTCTATCAAAGCCCCATGATGTACTTGGCTTGATCGTAACATCGATTATTTTCAACTGGAAGACGATAACCAAGGATTGACAAGCCTAGATAGTTGTTGTTTCTATATTACAGCATCTGTACAATGTGCATAAACACAAGAAAGCTTTAACGACCATAAATAACCTGTTCCCATGCAGGATTTCTTCAACTAACATTGTTGAACTTAGTTCAGAGTGTTGAGAAGACAAAATGTATGACTTATAGCTCGCTAGCAACTATAATACTGCACCGCTGCAGACATCCTCTTCAAGATTATTTTGAGTAGCTTGGTCATCTGTGAGTCGTGTGAAGTGAAACGTATTGTACATAGGGCCTGAGATGTATTGTTGCTTATACCATACCGTGGTACTTCCTCTGGCCTAATGGTACAAACCGTCTACAACGCCCAGGCAAACCGGCGATCGATGGTTCGTTATTTAAGGACGTTGGTTGTCAGTTGCGCATTGTCCATTTTAAATTTCACTGACGGGCAATCAGCAATTTCTTCTCAGAGTCAGTGTGACAGTAAGTTTTGACCTTCACGAAATCGAAATGGCCCTGATTACATTTTATGAAAGTGTTGGGCATTCAAGCTCTTGAACTGTGAGAGAGTTCAACTTTATGTGCAAACAGAGATACCATACATGTCCATTACGTGACACAGTGGAGAACTTGCTTCTCCCTTAATGGTGACGCTACCTTCCTTTTCGCTCCAATTTTGCCAGTTATATTCACGTAAAAGTTGAGCTAGAATAGTTGTTGGCGTAAAGCAAAACAGTTTTCGAAATATTTTTATTCTATGTTGCTTTGAACGCTGTAATGTGCAAATCACTGCATTGGCTTCAAAGTTCTCACGTACCGAACTGACGGTCACGAGTTTATACACAGGGCGTTGTCTACATGTCCGTCCCCAGGGGTGGGTAGGTGTTTCGTTGTATCGCTAATAAAGTATATTCTACCAACCTTTGGTGTTTCGGTCTTAACTTAGCACTGCCCTTGACAATCTGCGTATACGTTTTATCAACATGCTGCGTCTATTATCTATAACTGAAGATTTACCTTGCTGGTGCGTTCGTTGTTGACTTTGTCAAATTTAATCCGGTGATAATCTGGTGAGAGCGTCCAAAGATTAGTAGTTTACCCTTTATTACTTTGGTTAATTAGGCACTCAAACTCATCAGATAATAGACGCAGCATGTTGATAAAACGTATACGCAAGATTGTCAAGGGCAGTGCTAAGTTAAGACCGAAACACCAAAGGTTGGTAGAATATATCTTTATTAGCGATACAACGAAACACCTACCCACCCCTGGGGACGGACATGTAGACAACGCCCTGTGGTTTTTAGGGCAAGTATGCTCTTTGCAGGCTCGACATGATAATTTCAACACCATGTAAACCATTTTTTCATAATAGCTTCCGCTGTTCTAAACCAATACTCCGTTATGCCATAACTAATGTAAGATAAATACTTCTTTGCTCGCAGCACTGGAGTCGACTTTCCAGTACCTGAAGGAGTCGCTTCCGATTGGCCGAGAATGGCCGAACATTTTCCGAAAGCTGCCTTGGCCAAAGGGTGTCACTGTCCCACAGGTTGAGGGGGAGATTAACGAGATTCGTAAGCACACACGCAGTCTCAGGGAGCAGGCATATATGGCGTTCAAGAAATGGGAGGAGGTTGCCGGGGAAATGGCGACAAAGAGCAACTTGATTGACACGCTAGTGGAATGCAAACTGATGAGGATTGCCGACACAGTAGCCAGAAAAGCAAAGGATTTGTGAACTTTTGTCAATCATGTAGAAACGAACATACATTCCTGGTGTGGAAAACCTACCTGACATGCGTACCACGCCTAAAGCTATTTACCGGTAAAGTGGGCAATAGCATGCTATAACTTTTGAAAATATTTTGATAATTTATATTCTGTGAAGAGGGTATATTTTCTTATTCTTCTCGTAAAATTGTGTTTAACTGAAAAGTACTATAGCTTTGCAAATGCAATGCGTTATATACATCGGCAATATGATATTGTTGACAAATTAATTCTAGTCTGGACCTAAATTCAGTCGTCGACAAATACACATCGAGTATGACGAACAGACAGATTCTATCAACAAGCTGAACACTATGCATGTCGACATGATATGACCTTGGGAGTAGAACAGCAAACTATACGTTACAAAAAAACCTAATAATGAAAAATACAGCAAAGTTAAAGGTATACTGTCACCTGTTCCAATTTTGCCACAGTTACCATGGAAAGAGAAAATCTAACCAATCACAGATTTTAAGCGGGTGGCCGCTTTTTAAAAACAGCGCCCTCACATTGGTGTTTTGAATACCAAGGAATGTTCTTTTGACCATATATGGGCATATTTAGATTACAGGAGACTGTATACCTTTAAAGTCGATGAAACTGTCAACACTCACCAATTGCCATGCAATCATTCGATCGTTCAACATTTTGGATAGTTTTGAATAAATTCTTCAATATATATTTCACACTTTATATTTTTATTATGCCAGATATGTCCAGTATGCAAATATTCCATAGTTTGACATTCAATGACGTCATATCCGGTGAAGCGGCACTCTACACTTGCTTACAAATGATCTGCTAATTATGCTGTTAGACAATGAGTAGACCCTTCCCGAAACGTCATAATCCTAACAGCACAAAAGGGCAAAGCAAACACAAAGTCTGTTAAAACAATGCCAAAAAATCGAAAAAAAAGATAGTCATAATATTGGTTAAACTACAAGGAAAATATATGCTTTGAATCAAAACATTTTCAACAAAAGAAATGGCTAACTCCTCAATTGAGTGGCGATAGTTGGCGAGTTAATGATACTTTGATTGACTGGTGTCGGAATTAATCGAATTAAACCTAGTGATGAACACACTGAATTAATACATGTACTTTGTAATTTTAAAAATCATGTACAGATATTTGACTCCTTTGATGCATGTACACTGTTTGGTACATGTATACTGTTTCACCTGAACGATTGTGAAATTTAGAACATTTCGTTTCGAACATATTAACTTCGGAACTGTATTTTGACAAGTTTTGTGTCTACCTGACATTTACATTGGAGAGAGAAGTACGTTACACATTAAGAAAACTGCAACACTCAGAGGACCAGGCGGCATGCCAAGAAAAGACAGTATTTTCTCACTCTGTAAACAGCGAAATATCCTCTTCATGGGGAACACATTTCTGCAGTCTTCGTTTATATTATAGAATTTTCGTCAGCGTTGATGCCGGTTTCTATTGTACTTTACTGATGTCAAAATTCATTTCCTTCTTTTGTAGGTATAAAATGTAATTTATCTAATAAGTGCGATGACCTCATCATTACGGACTAGTCGTTTTGTCAACATGGTATTTCTTTGCCATGGTTACACATAGATTAATACACCGTGGGTGGAGGGACGGTGATTAATAAGAGTAATCAAACGACTGTTATATTGCATTCGGATGACATGTAAATTCCTAAAGCCTGCTGATAGTGCAGTTATAATGATGGGTAAGAGTCTGTACAGCGAAGATAACGACTTTGCATCTGAAATATCTTCACATTCAGAAGAGCGGTGTCGATAATATTTACAGATTTTTAACATTAGTGTATATTCCCATGCTTTATTTTACCCTGTCGTCGCCTAGCAGCAGAATACACTGATCAAGTCATACCTAGGTCCCTGTCTACGCCATTATATATATATATATATATATATTATATATATATATATATATATATATATATATATATGTAATATGTATATATATATATACATATATATAATATATATATATATATATATATATATATATATATATATATATATATATACATACTATATATATAATTTAATTAGTTCGATGACCTTATCGTTACGGACAAGTTTTGTCGAAATGGTATTTCTTTGCTGTGTTTTTTACATTATATATATATATATATATATATATATATATATATATATATATATATATATATATATATATATATATATATATATATATATATATATATATATATAAATATATATATAATGTATATATATATATATATATATATATATATATATATATATATATATATATATATATATATGCAATTCGTATATTCTTGTTTTGTTAGTTTTGGGTTTTTTAATGAGCAAATTTAGGATTGATGATATCGTTTTCAGTTGAACACAACTGTTTACGTCTTCTAATTACTGTAAGCTTAACTGGACAAAGTCCCCAATTTTTCATGAATTTTGTTAGATACGAGATATTACTTATATTGTTTGACATGTTGAAAGATACTGAATGAATGGGTGACCATGCATATATTCGACCCCGGCTTTAGACAAATTAAGTGAAACCATCGCGAAAATGAATTAATGGTCATGACCATTAATTCATTTTTGCAATGGTTTCATGTATCGTGTCTAAAAATGGGTCGAATATATGCATGGTCACCCATTCATTCAGTATCTTTCAACATGTTAAACAATATAAGAAGTATCTTGCATCAAACAAAATTCATGAAAAATGGCCGACTTTGTCCAGTTAATTGCCAGTGATTGCTTTCTGTAAAATGACGATGCATTCGACATATTAAATTTTTTACTCATAATGAAGTCTGCAGTAGTTTGGTAGTCGAGGTACGTCATCAAAACGCTACGTAACAATAAAATCTGAGATCGGTTGGCGTAGCAGTTTCTTAAAACGCTACGTAACAATAAAATCTGAGATCGGTTGGCGTAGCAGTTTGAATAGATGAAGCCTGGCATCCTTTCACATCAAACTGAACACCTGTGAGGGCGCCCTATTCGATGGCTGTGCTTTGGAGTTGTCCATTCTCTGGATTTCATCGACCAGTGAGTCGAGCTCACAGTTCCTAAGCGCGGCGAGGAGCTTCTGTTCCGACGCGCGTGGATAGTAGTTTCTCCATAGCAGTAGTCCCTGGTACGCTTGTTCTCTGGCGTCGTCAGAACTGTTCCTCACGATGGCACTAATCTCCTGCTCCAGTCTCCCGTCGTCGAAGTGAGGGGGCCATGGGAGACTGCGCAGAACGGATTTCCAGTTCTTCGCCATCCCCTTCTGAAGGAAGACGAAGATCTGTCGTAAACGATTACCTGCATGTGAAGAAGTATAGTCGAAGTATAGAATTGGTGTAACATCGTCTTTTCTCCAAAGAATGAGAGGGGACAAATTTATGAAACTGTCAAACATACATGCCCATATATTTCTACATTGCTAGTTTTAATGAATGCGTGCTTTGCACGAATAAATTTTACTCTTTGAACTATTCGAGATTTAAGCCTATATTTTCCCCTTGGATAATATACTATTTTAATTCATCTTCAGTTCAAAATGCATTCTTGTCTGGTGAGATGCAGTTTTATGTAAAATACAGTCATTGCCCTGATTACGGCATGTTTATAATCAAGTACACGTATCACCATACCCTTTTTGTCCATATAGAAGCCAGACAAAATAGTGATGAAGTCTTAATTGCCCTGCAAAAAGTTTCGTCTCCCACAATATACAAGCAATATAACTTGTTTGCCCGATATAAGGAAACCAAACTTCGCTTCTCGCTGCCGTCGACGATCAAAGAAAGAAAGGTTTCGACTCACTGTCCGCTTCAGTATTACTAGTTGCCAAGGAAATAGCTTCTCTTTCTCCCTTGTAGTCGTGTACTATCTTAACGTAAGGTCTGTCAAGGTAGCGATGTATGATATCTTCAACTTTCTCCGCTTGTGCGGTCGAGCTTCTCGATTTCCCGCCCTCTCCAGCTTGCTTCGCTTTTTCTTTCGGCCCGACCTTCATCTCATTGTCCTGTGACACCTGTGTCTTTTCCGTTGCTTTCGTCTGTTCCTCTGCCCTTCTACTCTCCTTTTCGTCGTCTCTTTCCCTGTCGCAGTTTTCATCGATTACGTTCAGTGAGTTTCTCTCTTCCTTGTCGTGAGAATCAACGTCAGCCTGGACACCAGTGTCAATCGAAGAGCGGATGCCTATGTTTCCTCTGCGCAGCAAAGCTGAAAACAACCGCGGAGGAGGAATTAACGCTCCATTTTATAAAAATCTAATGCATTCCTCTCTTTTACAGGAAACCAGCTGTTGTGTCCAACAATTTTAGCTTTTTCAATCAGCTGACATTAAATTTCCAAATCGATCTTTTAATTTTGGTATACTTACTCATTATCAAATTCTCAGCTTCACTTCTCCGTCGATATCGAGCTTCAAATTTGTCTTCGACAAATCTGAAAAGAAGGAGCAATACAACTGAATGTCGAAACATGCACCTCTGCTTATCTTTGCTCTTTAGAAACACTTGTCGGAGACCAGCACCGAAAGAATAGGAAATAAAAAGAGTCAGATATAAAAAAGCAAAAGGTTTGACATAGATTTGTGACCACACCATATATTTGAGCTCGGCAAATGCGAGCTTTAGCGATTCGGACCACCCGTACAATCCCTAAAACTGAAGTCGACAAAGACAAACCAATAACGACTCGGCAATAATCTTATTCTATCGATGCAATGCGCCGCTTGGTAATGGATTTTACTCCTTTGATCGATCACCTAAAAATTGAAAAGTGACTTAACCCTTTCTTACCGTACTCCAAATTGCTCTGCGATGCTGTCTATAACTGGCCAGATCCATTCCTCTGGGGAGTCAAAATGCCGTACCCCTTGCGAGAGGGCTTGTTTGATCCCTTCAAAGTCACACTCAATAAACTTGCGGTAGCCGTGACTTCCTCGGCGATCCCCACAATCGAAAGTCCAGTGACGCAACTTTGCGCGATGATTGAAGGTTTCGCACGTCAACCAGCCATCGTCGTCAAGATAGAGCGGCGATTGGTCCTCGGTGCATTCCCAGTGATAGAGACGATTTCTACGAGAATTGTCGAAACAGTAACAGACAAAATAGAAATTGAAAGTAGTCTATAGGTTGCCAAAAAATGAAAAGGAGGTTTAAAACGTGTTCATCGTTTGAATTTGAATATTTGGTTTGAAATGTATTGTAGTTAGTAAGTTCGAGGACCGTTGTTTAACCCTCGGGAGAACAAAGAAAACAAAATTGGTCCGATTGTCTGACACTGTCATTTTAAACAGCCGATACAGCGAAGTAAAAGATTTGGAAAATGCGGAAATAATAACTTAAATACGTATTTGGCGACTAGAAAAACGTATGCCGATCCTTTCGCTGTAAATCTGGGCCACTCATTTTTGTTAGTTATACGGAGAATTTAACTGAGCTCGTACATTGTTTTTATTGTTCATGTTGTCGCCGTTTTTTACCAAGTGCTCCAGTCGATAAAATTAATTTTTCATCAAAGAAGCCTAGCGTTGAAGTACTTTAGCATAGACAGTAGAAAAATAGACTTTCCCACAGTCAGTGGTTGTTCTCTACTCAATTCATATGTGGCCTGATTATATGGACCGCGTACGTAAATGTAGCATTCAAACACTGAGCGGCGCCACCAATGACAGCTTGGATTATGTGCTTGATATCAAAATGCTCACGTGAGAAAACACCGAAACTACAAGTTGATGTTTTTGACAAGAAGCCTTTAT
The DNA here is from genome assembly GCF_041260155.1 of Ptychodera flava. Classification (NCBI taxonomy): domain Eukaryota; kingdom Metazoa; phylum Hemichordata; class Enteropneusta; family Ptychoderidae; genus Ptychodera; species Ptychodera flava. The sequence goes on from NC_091936.1 coordinate 40,413,723, forward strand.
GGAAAGCAAAATTTAGCATGGCTAAACACAAACCCCAGTGAAATAAACTTACTCTTCCTCAACGGTTGGCAAAAAGAATACCGCCCTGAATGTATTTGCAAAGCCGTCAAAGCAATGAGTCTGGTAAATCGATACCTACCTTCCGAGACAGGTAGACAGTGGACACGTGACGTAAAACAAATGCTGGCCGGCGAACCCCCTCCTTGGTGATTGTATTTTCTTCACAACTGCCTTGGCTCTCAATCTTCCCGGGCTCCTGCCTCGACGGGGACTTTCAGGACCACTCATGCTGTCACGAAAATCAAGTGAATCATTTCAGTAACCACTGGATAGTCTGAAGATAATGACAAACTTTCTTTAAGGCAGAATGCGCCTCTTAGACAGACATTCCGGCTCCAAAACTTTAACAATTCTTTTGTGGTCTACCTCTTCTTGGGGCTTATTTTGTAGTCCATGGAGTAAACTAAAGTCTTTGCCTACTTACTTTTGTGACACAGGTATGGCGGCCATTTTGAATTTAAAGTGTCGGTAAATATTGGGTAATTTGTTTCTCTGGGGCCAAATTTTGCACGGTGTCCCCACTCCCCATTTTTATTCTTGATTTCAAAAGGGAAATTTTGAACGAAAGTTGGGGGGGTCATTCAATTTCGAGGGGCATACTTCCTTAGTTGCAATTTCCTGTGTTTGCCCTACTCGTTAACAAAGTTCATGCCCTATTGCAGTCGTATATGCGTTCATATTATGCGAGATTTCGCCAGTATAGCCAATGAGGTAAACACAAATGTACAAAGTCACATTATTTTTTAAGATGAAATGATTGATGAAACACCTTCTAAGAATCAACGTCGCGAGATCAAATCATGTCCATGGAAATTGTACTCATGTAATTCATATGTTAAAGGGATACAAAGCCTTCGTATGGGACCCATACGACCAATGTAAACACTGTATCCAAGGTACGATTTTGATTGATGAGAGTTAATCATGTCCGTCATAATCTACATCGTATAATTTAAATGTTGCAGTTATGATAATGAGGTGAATCTCGATATTGTGCGGGGAATACATTGTTTGTAAACAAGAAACTCACGCAAGCGCAGTTACGACGATCGTTTCCCTTAAGTATAACCTCGCTGTACCGTGTGCAAAGTCTTTCGTTTTGCTGTTGTGGCTGTCGGAACATTAACATGTATTTCTGCTGTATACTAGCAGAGTATTTAAATGGATTGAAAGACTTTAATAGCATAAACTGTAATCTATTTCTCTAAAGGTTCGTCCTGTACAAATGACAGGAGAAGGTGTGTTTGTCGACTACTTTCCAGTCTGTTTCATGATGACATCAATACTCTTTTCTCTGACAATACAATAAAGACATGAATATTGCCTAAAGACGTGACTTTCTCCGACCAGCATCGCAACAAGTTCAGATCCAACAGGCAGGAACGACAAGCACCGTCTTGTGATCTTGTATACCATTGACCCCGAAGTTGCCATGGCGACTCGGTGGACATAGCTAAGTGTCAGCCCAGTGTCACCACGCACAGTGTCAAGCCGACCGTGTCAAACTGTAAACTTATCCGTTGTTTAAACATATCAGTTGGTTGAGAAAACATCCAAACAAAGAATTTGAGATTTACCTTGAAATACAAAATACACTTGACGTGCTTCAAACATCTGGCTATCCTAAACGCTAAGGCAGTTTACAGAAACACGTTCGCACAGCAGGTGGTTGAAATTGAACAGCTACAATCGGTATAGATCTACCATAAGCCTCTCCACTTCTAAGCTGACCTAGACAAAAGTTAATTTACAGTCAACCAGTCACGAGAGTTTGGATTTCTTCGGACCGAGTGAAAATGAATTGAAGCGTCGAAACTGATACAACTTTGTTTGTTTTATTTTACAAAACAGCATCGGCGTCAAAATTCCAAGTTTTTGTTGGACTCCTGATCGCTTTCATGATGCACCTATCGAATTTCACGTGACAATGTTGAATGCGCTATCCTTTGTGGAAAGAATAGAATGAACTTTTTCGTCGAAAACTGAAATCTGAACTTGATGATATTTCTGTACGAGAGTTTAATTTTAGTTATACGTTCACAAGTCATGTGCAGGGCGTGAGTTTTCCCTTTCTTGACGAGTGCCAATTAAATCTGAGCGTTTTGAGTTTGTATGACTCGGCTAATCTGCTGCAAGACGATATTCAGGGGAACTTGTCCCGCAGTTCTGCATACGGTTTCGTAGATCATTTACGCCTCGAGTACGGAGATATCCTGTGATACATGAAACCTCATATGCAGATCTGCAAAATCTCCTTGGTCTTGTTTCTTGAATACAAACTTAATAACACATGCACAGCTACAACAAGAATTAATATAATTGACGCTAGTATGTTATGGAATTCGAATCATTCATTGGAACCAAGAAAGCTAAAGCTAGAGAAAGTTGCCGGGGACAGCATGGGCTGGGTTCAGTCGGGGGAAATACGGAGGTTAAAGTTTATTCGAATACGCAGGTGGTAGATGGTAGAAAGAGGAAAAGTATGAAGTCTCCATACCCAAACTGGACTTCCAAAGACTCCATGAGTTTCTTCATCCAAAGAGTACCGGCTTCTTTAGCGAGGTACGGCTGGCCCTGTATTACTGCGCGGCTGAATCCCTCTAAATCAGTTCCGTGCCGTTTCTGCAGCTTGTGAGGGCCACGCACCTCACCGCACTCGAACTTCCAGTTGTTAATGTGTGCGATGTGCGAGTAACGTTGGCACGACAGGTAGCCGTGCTCGTCGATGAAAATGGCGCCGCCATCATGAATACACTGCCACGCGAGGACTTTGTCTCTGAGCAAGAGAAAATGCAGAGCATGTTTTACAGACTGAGAAAATGAACTGCGGACAAGGATGGCTAGGTTTGACGCTCAAACAACTGCATAAGAGGTGTTCTTCCATAATTATTATACATTTTCTCAAGAAAACTTTCGACAAATAAGGGTCTTCTTAGAAATTACACAGACAGTAAAGTCATGATTTGTTTCAATCCGGAATCAGTACTCAAAAGATAGGAAGACATATTTGCCCATTTCAGAAACTTGTGCATTATTTTCCTATGCAATGCATATTTTGAGTTAATGGAACATGAAGCCCCCTTGGAACTCAAGACGTCTTCGTTTTGTAAAAAACGATTACCTATGTCCAGAAATTCCCTTAAAAAGAGTAAAAGTTTGCTTTGTATGCCAACAAATGACCCTGAGTAACTATTAAACTTTATTAAACTGTCATATCCAGCGTTTTGAGAAGCTGAAATTCTGTCAGACTAGGACTACACGACGCCGAAAGTAAAATGAAATCTGGAGGAATCCACACCATCTTTGCTCCTTAATAATTTAAGGGAAATATATGTAGAGTAGTAGTTTTACATCATCAGCTGTTCCTTTTAGCGAAACGTTCGATCATAATGAGACTCGATGTTACTATTAAAGTTTGCTCAACAACAATGGCGCCAAAAGCAGGACTTGTGGACGGCGTCAACGATATCATAAATTTCTAAGTCTCGCAGTGTACTGGTTGACCGTTTCTTTCTGGCGACAACTCATCGGCGAAAAACAAAATCGTGGTAGAATATACTTACTGCTGCGGGCATCCACTCACAGGGCAGCTGACTACAAGCAGGTATCGGACCATCCTAGTCTACGATAGGGACTCAGGCTGAGGTCTCTGTGAAGGAGAGCAACAATGGACCGTCATGGCAACGCACCTGGTAAAACGAGAACAAGCCAAACCAATCGTCGCAGTTATGTTTCTCCTCCCAACCTGGGCCTCGGAGGTTTGTTATCAGGTAATATGTTCGGAAGCACGCGATATACAATAGACTTGAATGGTGTGAGTTTCTAATGTGAGGGCGGTGTAAATGGATCCGAGTTGTGTATCCGTTGCTAGGTTTGTGTATACAGTACTCGAGTAGTCAACAATCCTTCTCACTGCAAAATTCTCAAGAGGTTAAAGGAAGAGGACAGATATTCTGCTTTGGAGCGGTCGCTACAGAGAATCCACAATGAAACGTGTAATGATATACATGCAGTAACGTTTACCGTCAGCAGTGTGAGGGCGTTTCACTGGGTTTCCTGTAAAGCGCTTCTTCTCTACATTCATTCGGGCAAAGAATCCACCAATATAGATCTATTCGTCACAAACGAGCAAACAAGTCCATGCAGGAAGATGGCGAATGAGCTACCATTGTTGATTCCAAGTCTTCCTGGGCACGTGGTTTACGTTTCCATGGAGATATTATATCCATCGTTGAACTGTTATATACAATGGCATGTTTAACGATCACGTCCATGTCAATTAATGTAACTGCGGTCTGGTCCAGGCCTGATTCTGTCGACCGATTAGTGCGATGAGTATATCAAGTCAAGCTGACACTCGAGCATAAAGCTATAATAGAAGAGCTCTGTGAGAGTATGTTTCCAGTAATCATGGTAGCTGTCAATTCCAATCTTCATAAGATTTGCGGTGAATTGGTAGTCGACGGGACAACGTAATAAGTGCTAAATTATGGAAAGCGCGCTTGTTCGATAGCCGCTCCCATGCTGTGGAATTCCCTTTTGGTTTCTATTCGAAACGCACCTTCCCTGTATTCTTTTAAAACACAACTTAAAACCCATCTCTTCAGGAAGGCATACAGAGTACAATATTTCTATTTCTCACAGTGAGGAAAATGAAGTGTTTTCCAATTATGTTTTAAAAGTTGAACCTCTTAGCGTGTACAATTTGATATTTTTTACCAGACTGCTTAGTTTTACATTAGCTCGAGTGTGTGTGTGTGCGTGTTTATGTGTGCATGTTTGTTGTTACAGCCAAATTGCCTATTTACCTTTTGGTGCATTTCAAGCTGGAACAGCTATGATTCTTTGATCTCTAAATTCAACTTTGTTTATACCTTTTAAGAAATTTGTATATGGCCCTCTAGAGGCCAGGAATGTGCCTCCTTTTGATGTCATTGTCTCTGAGGTTGTGACCTCAATCAATTACATAACAGCTTGAGGTATTTGAGAGTAGGGTGAAAGCATGGTGTGATGTGGCAATCTTGTTCAGAGAGCTGATTGGTTTCTAGGTTTTGTTTGAATGATGCTGAACCAACAAATGGAATAAATTGTCAACCGCCCGGTGGCTTTAATTATATTGGTAAGCTTTAAGCTGTTTTCAGTTGTGTATTTTGATACAGAAATTACGAAGTCATGCATTTTGAAATGGACCAGGTTGGAAACATTCTGTATGAGCAACAGAGATTGTTGTGTATGTACTTCTCGTCCAAAATTTTTGTATTTCTTTATTTTGGCGTGGGAGCATATTTGACGACATTGGCTATTTGAAATGAATTTTGGTTTTTGCATGAACAGTGGGACATTTCTTCAGTCTTTGATGTACAAAATGGACTCGTACAATGGAACAATTATTTGAATATTATGAACATCTTCATATGCGTTTCGGTGCTGATTGTAGGTTTTTTCTACTGTCACTGTGCATGTATTTCCTAATATTTATTGTTCCTTGTACTTAATGTGTTAGTCCAGAGCAGTGCTGACCCAGAACCTATATAAACAGACTGAGCCAGACTAGCAGAAATAAAAGAGAAATAAGTAAAGACTGAATGGAATACTGTGTGTCCTTTGAAGATATTCAGGTCAGATTATTTAATTTATTATCATAGAGGACTAACTCAATTAGCAACAGAGTCACAACTGGGTAGTTTTCGTCAGAAGATGTCACCACTGCAGTACGCAGAAATGGCACCTACATTTGTAATGTTACTTTTATTTTTATGACAACTTTTATGTACTTTTCTTTAATCTATAGGTGTTGTAAAGCGCTTTTATATTTTATACTACTATGTAATGCGCTATAGAAGAAATAAATATTATTATTATTAAATTTGTCATCCTGCACACGGCGTAACTCCATAATAATGTTTACCATTTTACCAGGGAATATAAAGTCATTGCATATATATATATATATATATATATATATATATATATATATATATATATATATATATATATATATATATATATATATATTATTGTCCGATAATGAGGATACATTATTTAAGGATGATGAGAACATGCAAAAAGCTTATTTTGGCGCGATTTTTCCCCGTGATCGCGTTCTAACTGTACCAATAATAATTCACAAATAAAGTCCATCGCTGCTTTATGGCAAGCCCTACAAAACATGGCGCCCTCAATCGTGAATTGACGTAAATGTTGAGTGTACTCCTGCTACGGTGCAATTCTGAGAGCTTATTGCCGCGATATCATGCATTTTATTAACTCCAAACCTGAGTATTAGGAGTTACATACACAGTACACATACAGAGTGACTGTTTCTCTTTATTCTTCTCTGTAAGTTTTGATATCTGTATGCGCCTTGAGGACAGATATTCTACTCTCTCAAAACTATACAATTCTTTTCTTTTGGTCTACTACTTGTGGTGGAGTAAATGAAGTTTTCAAGGGCTTAAATTTGTGAAAATTGAACATTGTTTTTCCCACTACATTAATAAAGAGATGGCTGCCATGTTGAATTTCAAGTGTCGAGAAAAATTGGATAATCTGTTCCTCCAGTACCAAAATTTGCACAGTGACCCCTGATTTCGACAGAAAATGGTTTATAGTCCACCCACGGAAAGCTTGAGAAGAAGTTTAGTTTTCATTTTCGAAGCGCATAGTACCCATAATAATTAAGGTCTGCATTTCGGTAAATGTGTAATAGATTTGACGGAGTTTATGGTGACTAGACGTGTGTAGCATTAGATAAATGTCCATGAACAAACAACCTGCTCATTGCCATACCGACCCGCATTTCCGTTGTTGATCGACTTTGTTTAATTCTTCCCGATCAACATATAGTTTGGACATCAATAAATAGGCCTTTATTTGCACCGGCAACATTTGCTGCAGTGTTCGTAATGTCGTTTTGTGGTTTGCACAGTTCCTACTGAGAAAGTCAACAGAATTAACAGGGATAGAGGGCTACTGGTGCTTTTCAAACACTGGATGCACAAAACACGCTGACCCTTCCCCTTCTCCTTGACCCTAAACAAAAACACTCCCCTATGCCAAAAATGAATTGCATTTCAATAGCAAGCCTGGTACATTCCCTATAGAAATGCAAATGTGCCAACCATTTGCCTTGTCAACTTCATCTCTCCTTGTACATGTGCAGCCGGTCAGCATATTGTTGACAGTGCAGTGTTCATCAGCACAATATTGTTGAGAATATGTGTGTTGGCAATCCAACTAATTGGCGACGATGATGATGTTGATGGTGATGATGTCGATGATGATGATGATGATGATGATGATGATGATGATGATGATGATGACGATAGAGGTGGTATTGGTGGTGATGGTGATGATGGTGATGATAGAGGTGGTGGTGGTGTTGATGAGTACGATGATGATGATGATGATGATGATGATGATGATGATGATGATGATGATGATGATGATGATAGAGGTGATGATGATGATGATGATGATGATGATGATGATGATGATGATGATGATGATGATAGTGGTGGTGGTGGTGGTGGTGATCGAGTGGCTTGTAATATGGGATCACCTAAAACCCTGCTTCATGCACAAGATGAAATTGCCCTTCCCCATGAAAAATGGTGTCTTCCCAATCGCACCAACCCTGTTCACTATTAATTAGGTCCAGGCCCTCTTGTCGCTGAAATTTTTCACTATCCAACAAAATAATAATTAACAAAATTGAGAAATTGTCGCCACAATATGGCTATGTGATGCGACCTGTGTATTGTGATTTTAGTCACCGTCAAAGGATGATATAAAGGGTACAGATATTTGTTGCTTACTTCACAAGTACAAATCTGGCGCCGAACTCTACACTGTCTACAAGATGATAGGTCAAAGTGTTTTTAGGCGTGGCGCTAGAGTCAAAATTTTACATTATACAAAATTCTTCTCGGTTCTATGGAAGTGCCCCCGGGTCCCCAGCTTACTATACACGATGTACTGCATTTTGTCATCTGGATTAACGTTAGCATTGTGTCATCATCCACGGACTTTCACATTCGTCTTTTCAAAAACCGACTGATCACATGCCGTATGTCTATTCCCGCGCAAAGAAAGTATTTGTGCACTTTTATTGTTACCTTTACGGCCCTCTTTGACCTGATTTCACCAACCCTGAAAGCACCGGAACACAGATACATGACTTGCATCATAAATTTAGCAATGTTGTGTGAATCCATATTAAGCATATTACAGCCAACTCTTTGTTGGTTTTCACTTTCGCGGAAAATTTAGGCTAGCCCTTCAACATTGGCTGCCTACGCAGCATGTAATTCGAGGATCTAACTTCACTTGCGATCACAACGCATGGCTTGGCTTGAAATTCTGACCAGTGTGACCGGTAGAACGTCAACGCTTTGTGATGCAGTTTGCCCCTTTGCTGAACCCAAATCTTCTTGGTTGTTTTCATGTAGAAGCATGATCACGGCAAAACGCATACGTCACCACAACACCATAGGCACTTTGAGACCCCTTTTGCTGCTGCAGGAACTCTTTCTCTATCTATGCATGACCACAGCTACCGAGGGACATACAGAATTAGAACGTGTATTGCAATCGATCGGAGGAAGTATATCAGGGCTGTCTATGCGGCACTGTCTGCTCGATACAGGTAAGCCAATACAACGCAAAGCTTTCCAATAAGTTTGAAGGAACCACTCAGTATTACCTTTGAGCAACGTCGCCAGAAAGCATTGTTCCGACGCCGCGCCCTTGTCGTTCGGCACACAGTCCATGTAGCCGACAATGAGATGCAAATGATATGCGGTCAAGGTCTCCTCACCTAACTTTCAGCTGGTTCTTCACTTTCGACTATTTTTATAGTATTTTTACAAAGGCACAGACTTATTCTACCTGCAACTTAAAACTGATAGTGATTTTGTAGCTCATTCTTTACTATTTTTCATAGTTTTTGGTAGCCGGTAACAGACACTTCGTGTTCGTGTCGGCTACATGGACGATCTGCCTGTCGTTCTGTCGACTTTCACAGGTGCTATTGTGGAGTAACACGTTTCTCTCGCGATATTTGCACAAGAACTCGCCATCCAGTGTTAAAAACGTTGTAGATTGGCGATCAAACCTCGATAAGAAAAGATTCCTGCTGTGTAAAAAGTTTGGGCCTTAAATATATTCCTTTCTTCCGGTTAGTTCTGGTGTTATAGTACATGTACCGATAACTTGACAACAAACTCCGCCCCGGGCATAATATTTATGAGATGTCTAACATAAAATAATTTTATGATCCACAAAAGTAAACACACAAAAACTTCACTTGTCCTCATCGGTAGGCCAAAAAGGAATTTACAAATTTCTCTCACACTCCATTCGTTGTATCTTCGACCATGCCGTGATAGTCTCCATGATATGGTGACAATTTATCTTGCCAGCTTGGCGACCTTGAATAACAATATACTGTAGCGCAAATAAAGGATTGAGCGCTCTAGGGAAGGTGACCATTTGCCCGATGTTAGGGGCAATTGGTCTCCTGCCTCGAGGATACACCCTTGTTTGGGCAGATCGTCCATGTAGCCGACACGAACACGAAGTGTCTGTTACCGGCTACCAAAAACTATGAAAAATAGTAAAGAATGAGCTACAAAATCACTATCAGTTTTAAGTTGCAGGTAGAATAAGTCTGTGCCTTTGTAAAAAATACTATAAAAATAGTAGAAAGTGAAGAACCAGCTGAAAGTTAGTTGAGGAGACCTTGACCGCATATCATTTGCATCTCATTGTCGGCTACATGGACTGTGTGCCCTTGTTGGAGCTATTATTTTTTATTACATACCTCTCCTACACCGTTTTCACTCTAAATTTTTGGGTTGATCTATAAAAACAATCATCTGCTTTATTTCCATGTTAGACGAAAATCCGTTAAAAATAGAACTTTTTTCATCATCAAACGGCGCGTTGATATATTTAAATCACTGTTAGGGAGCCGTCATTATTTACGACCAAGGAGGTCTGAGGAATCGGAAGGGGGTCACTCAAACATTGAAAGCTATAACGGGGGTTGCTCAAAATGTGGAGAGATAGAATGGGGGTTACTCAATTTTTGGTGCGAAATAAGTTGAAATACCTCAGATCGCACTATTGCACACATCAATTTCTCAAAAATTTCGATGCGAGAGAGGGGACACGCCCCTTCTCGTGCTCTCTCCCTTTGGGCGTTCTAACAGTGATAATAGTAAAACAACAGATGGAAGACACCTCTCAAGTTAATTGCACCACACAGCACCATAGCATATATCAACAGGTTGTATTCTGATTCACACTGAACATGGTTCGAAAAAGATGAATATCCTGTTTCAGACAGTGTTTGTCAATTATATGTCTTTCAAAAATAATGTGGCTTTTTGTGTTCATCGTAAATGCGTATGAAGGTTGGAATCCTGAATTTTCTGGTGGTTTCTACTGGTATGCAGATTTTATTATTAGCCACTTTTTTCATAGTTGATAAGTTATCTCTGCCATTTCTTGATATGTCAATTATCTCTGTTCATAACATCATCAACAAAAGAAAAAAAAGTGTGGCCGATAATATAATCTGCATAAATACGATAGGAACCGTGTGAGTTTATGAGAATAAATGCACTGCAAGAACAATAGGTCACATGACCTAGAGTGGTATACCGTGGAGCTATCTTTTGGTAGCTCCATGGGTATACCTACCTACTTACCTACCGACATACCTACCTTCTTACCTACCGACATACCTACCTACCTACTTACCGACATACCTACCTACCTACCTACTTACCGACATATCTACCTACTTACCTACCGACATACCTACCTACCTACCTACCTACATACCTACCTACCTACCTACCTACCTACCTACCTACCTACCTACCTACCGACATACCTACCTACCTACCTACCTACCTACCTACCTACCTACCTACCTACCTACCTACCTACATACCTACCTACCTACCTACCTACCTACCTACCTACATACATACCTAACCTACCTACAATTGAAGTGCAAATAAAAGTTGCGCATGCGTACTATCACTCAGTATACAGTTGACCGGATCCTGTTACCATAGTGAGCTACCTACCTACCTACCTACCTACCTACCTACCCACCCACCTACCTACCTACATACATACCTACCTACCTACCTACATACCTACCTACCTACCTACCGACATACCTACCGACATACATACCTACCTACCTACCTGCCTACCTACCTACCTACCTACCTACCTGCCTACATACTGTATTGACAGAATGAACACAGATCATGTCGACATGATGTCGGGAGTAGATCTAGAAAGAGAAGTTGCGTTGAACAAAATAACTAGAAATCCGTCAAAAGTTACAGCCACTGTACAGCTGATGGGGCTTTTATGAGTGTCAATGGGGCACTCCTGTTAGGCTTCAATTCAAACATATTCCAGTTACTTGTAAGTGTCGCCAACGTTTTGCTTTCAATGGAAAATACCTTCTCTGGCGTTGTTGTCATGGTTCGCTACAGAGACCTGTAACTTACCTCACTATGGTAACAGGATCCGGTCAACTGTATACTGAGTGATAGTACGCATGCACAACTTTTATTTGCACTTCAATCGTACAAGAAACATAACCTGTGTATTAATATAATATTAATAATATTTTATTGCTTGCTTGTAAATATAGGATTTACATCACATTTGTGGCAATAAAAGTGTGATACAAAAATAAGTTCAAATTTTCTTCAATAAAGACAAAGTATTACAGTATAATAATATTAGCTAATAATAAACATAACTTGGTATTTCTTTGTGTATATAAAGTAAAAATATAATCTGCAAGTTGTTTATTAAAAGATAACTCTTGTTTTGTTAGTAGAGAAATGAGCTGATTTTCAATATTGTCGTTTTGGGAAATTAATTTTACTGAAAAAGTTCTTTCTTTGGAATTTGTATTTCTGACAGACTAATAAAAAGTGTGTTTCATCTTCAATACTGCTGGCTTTACACTGATTGCAGTATCTTTCAGTAATTGGAGTTTTTGGAACAGTGTATCTCCCTTTTTCAATTGCTAGATCATGATTGCTAATGCGAAGTTTGGCGAGTAATTTTCTTTTATCACCTTGTAACTGTGTTAAGTAGTGTTCTAATCTAAAATTATGTTTTATTTTGGCATACATTCTTAGTTTACTATTTTCATCAGTGATCAAATTTTTCCGAAAGACTTCATAATTGTTTGTTAAATTTGTTTTCATTAATCCTGTTATAACTTTGTGGTGTTTAAGTGATGGAGCTTTATCAAGGAGAAAGTCCATTCCATTGTCTTTAATTAAAGCACTTAAACAGTTAAACCAGGATCTATCGTTAGTGTTGTTTACCATTTGGTCCAGAAAAGCTTCTTTAGCAAGATTACAATGTGGAAGTTGTACAATATGAAGCCAGTATTTAACAATATTAAGTTTGATCTCAAGTAGAAGTGGGAATTGTCGTAGTTCACCCCTCACAGCGGCATTACAAGCTTGTCTATTACACTGTAAAATGTTCCTACAAAATTTGAGCTGAGTTTTTTCAATTGCTGACTTATCCCACTTCTTGTAATCCATGAAATCTTGTCCCCAAATCTCTGAGCCATACAGTAAAACAGGTTTAATGAAAACATTGAAAAGATGTAGGGAAAATTTTATCTTTTTGTTGTGCAATAAAACCCCTTTTAAACTAAACAAAGATTTTGCTGCTTTATCAGCCAAATTTGTAATTATTGTGTCACTAAAACTACCGTTTGATTTGTTGTTCTATTTATAACCAGCGCCTATCATTTACTGTTTTTGCAGTTCGGCATGATTATCTTCATTTTTTGCTCACGTGTTCACACACGTGAGCATATGTCGCAGCGATGTCTGTCTGTCTGTCTGTCTGTCTGTCTGTCTGTCTGTGTGTCTGTCTGTCTGTGGGTCCGATATCTCAAAAGCGGCTGATCAGATCAGAATCAAATCAGGTACATAGATTCAGTTAGCAAATGGCAAGAACTGATTAGTTTTTGGTGGGTGTGGCTTGCATAATTAAGCCTCATTTGCATAAATATGTATTTTATTAAAACTTGTTATAACTTACAAATGAATGGTCTGAGTGAAGTGAACGTTTGTAGGCTGTTGCAACAGTGCAATGACATTATCTGTTCAATCAATGTACGATATGGATACATAATTAGGTAAATGGGCATAACTGAAATTAATTTGATGGGGTTTTGTTGTCAGTGAAATAAAAAAAGGCATTACCAAACCTTCTGTTGAGGGCGCTTTACAACGGCATCTTCAATAGGTATGTATTGACAGAATTAATTGATTAAATTTGTTCAAACGCTTGACACATTCACAGTTATGTAGATGTGTTTTGTTTTGTTTTTTCACTTTGTTGTAATGAATTTATCTTTTTCAAAAAAAGTATGTATTGACAGCGGCATGTCTGATACATTTTACCCACAAACCCTAGCGGCATAAAGCCAGTCTTACTGCACTTACTGTACTTGTAAGTTGTACGTTTCGTCTCCCCGCCATCGTCGCGTAAATCAAGCTATACCGTCGTATCATAACGAGCACATAGTTCTTCGCTTGTCTCCACAGCCTTTCTGTGCTGTGACTACGCTTATCCGGCTTTTTGCTGTACAAATTCTGAAGCGTGATTTTGGTGGACTGTCGGTGTGGTGTCGGTAAGTAATTCAAAGTAATTTGTGTGTGATGTGTTGATTCTATGTCGTGATTTGATGTATGCACCTTTGTTCGATACCACGATTTGACTTGGACGCTTTGAGTTTACGATTGAGAAAGTGAATAATACGGTACATGCATCAAAAGAATTGAGAAGGAGCGCGACTGTGACTCGATCGTGACTGGGAGCTGTAGTTCCGAACTTGACTTTTTCATGGCATAGATTTGTACGGTCGGCTCTTGCCCTGCGTACCCTGCTGTGTGTTTCGGGCGTTACACGGCCTCCGCCACTATCATCTACATCATCACATCTTTCATCTAGTCTAATGAGGTCTTCCAAATCCTTTGTATTCATTTAGACCCATATTTTTTCAACAACGGCTTTGAGATTTTCTGGCGCACGTTGTTGGCTCATTATAAGTTAGTCTTGGGGTCGACTGTTCAGAGATGACAGCTGTAGTTGCTTCATTGTGAGAAGGCAGACAAGGCCCTCTGTCACAAACCTTAAAAAGTCTGTAGCATGATTGAAAAACGCTTCACTGTTCTGTGATTAAATGTTTTCTTGGCGTGCGCCAATGTCAGCTGCGCTGGCTCCTCAGTAGAATTCATCCATTAGATCCATTAGATGTGGTGGGGGCCCGTAACACCCGAAACACACAGCACGGTACGCAGAGCTAGCTAGGTCGGGTCGATTTCTGTGTACGCTGCACTGTCTCCAAAACCCACGTGGGTCCGGCCCGACAGCGTATCCCTTAGCGTACACGAGAGGTCCTGCACGAAGATTAACAACTTGACAGGTGTCAATGTTATTACTATTTCATAAAAATAGTCCACGTAAAGATTGGTTTGTGACAATCGACGAGAGTCATAGGCTGGATAGGCTAATTTTGTCGTGGCACCTAATTTTGTCGTGGCAAAGCCATAGATTAGGGTTAGGGATTTTAGATAGGGCTATAGTTCTCGTTCTCCTAGATATCGCGGGGACATGGATATTCTGGGTACACTGTTAGCAATGATGAATAGTTACTATTATTGTTTGTGTATAGGGTCTGTTGTCGTGCTTCGAAAGGGTTTCAGGTAATATTTCATGATATCGTCATAATAATATGTCCCCATTTACATACTTTTTAGTTCCTATAATGTGGGACAAGCTGAGTTCGATGGTTGGTACTCAGTGGCAAAGACTTTGCTTGGAAAATGCATTACCATGAAAAGCGAATAAGAATGTACATGGAAATTCATGTAAATGTTATCACACTTATGTAATTGGTTTTTAAAGTAATTTGTTACAGGATCGGTAATTGTAGTTGCGGCAAACAGCAGACAGATGATAGTGTTGTTTCACAATACGCCACAGGGTATTGCAAGCAATATTCGTCTTGAAGTTATGAATAAGACCAATAAATGTAAGGTAACCTTTTTCTCATTATGCAAGCCATACCTGTGGCTAGTATGTGCCCATTACTTAACCCTAGCTATCTCGTGTGTTATAGTATTTAGAAGAAAACAGTCCATAGGTGGGAAGGCTTGTATAATGAAAAAATGACATTTATTCATCATATTCATAACTTCCAGACAAATATTGCTTGCAAGATCCTGTGAGTAGGCCACCACTGTAATTGTTGATAGATCAATAAAGCCTGTCGGCTGGTAGGAACTGATCAATTAGTGTCTGTGTGTGTAGTGTGGAGATTTCCTGACTTTCCATCCTGTAAATTTTGACAATTTTCTAAAGTACAGCTTGTAAAAAATTACACAAGTTTAGTAATATGCAGATTAATTTTAGTGCCCTTTCTAATCCAGCTTTGAGTGTTGAATGAATCATTATGAGGACAAAATGGTAATGTGATGAAATGTCACAGGACAAAGTGATGATAAACCATGAATTCACTTATTATTAATGAAAAGTATCCTCTATGAGTGAACTAATGAGTTTGAAATGGGTCCTAAAAGATAAACTTAATTTGATGAGATTTACATCCGTGTGTTGCCCTTATATTTCATTAAAACAAAATGACATGTCATGCACACATCAAAAACATTAAGATAGCTATTTGAAGAGATTGTTGGACATGAAAGTTGTGTGACAAATGTTAACAGAGCTTTCGATAATGTTGTATCACTGTTCTAGTAAATTATATGGTACTTCATGGAGTCAACAAAATTTATGACAGTGGTCATTTTAATCCTTGGTGTTATGTTTTTTTTCATTTGCAGAAATGGTCTATTGATGATTACATCACCACAGGGCATTTATTAGGACAGTCCAATTAAATCCACATATTTTTTGTGTGAGTTCATTCACTTTTGCCATTCTTAATTAGTTAGTCCATGCAGCTTTTCATTGTGTGTGTATTCAGGCATCCAGGTAGATATTTCAGACATGCCCCAACCGATTTCAATTTGTTCTTCGATCCTATCAATGCCATCAGGCAGCCATTATGTTATAATTTGTGGCCATTCACAAAGATATATCTGACATACCTGGACCAATGTCATGCAAACTTGCCTTTGTGGGAATGGTGTCGTGTCATCAATGATGAACTTGTTGGTCAATAATTTCCATGAAAAAATGGAATAAGTTCTTACATGTTGTAAAACATCAAATTCATCTTTTTTGCCAATTTTTTTCACCGGTACAAATATGTATATTTAACAGGATGCAATGGATGTCTTACTTTGATTTTTTGTTTCTTTAACAGATTATACCAGGAGACCATATACGTGGTGAAATTCAGTCACCCATAGGAGGCACAGCTATAACTTGCCCATAGGAGGCACAATAATAACTTGCCCATAGGAGGCGCAATAATAACTTGCCCATAGGAGGCGCAATAAAAACTTGCCCACAGGAGGCGCAATAATAACTTGCCCATAGCAGGGGCGCAATAATAACTTGCCCATAGGAGGCGCAAACAATAGCTTGCCCAAAGGCGTACAACACAATCACTTGCCTATAAGAGGCACAGACTGCCCAGTTGAGGCACAGTTGCCCATAGACGGTACAGACTGCCTGTAGAGGCGCGTTCAAGATCACAAATTGATAGTCAACAAGCATTGGTTACAACATTGCTGATAGTACTTTGAGCAAACACTGTTGTGGTTAATTTAGCATTTAGATCACAACTGATTTGGCATTGATAATATTCAGTATTAGCTTGCAGAAGGAAAAAAATAAGGCAGTAAATTTTTGTCTTTGTCTTCCTCAGTGTACATTGTGGAATTATAGCGTGAATATTTAACAGCACACAAGTTAGTGTTTTATCATTTACTTCCTGATAGGAAACAAGAGTATTGTTTACAGGCAGATTATTTGCAATCAAATAGAATTACTTCAGCGTACTGAATATATAAGGAAGACTGACATTTCTCTACAATTTCTGAAAATTGGCATTCATTTACTTCATAATAAACAAGAACAGTCATACCACATTCTATCATTGTCTACTTATAACTGACAACCCTTTAAACTGCTTTTTTCTGTCTAGGTCCAGCTTCCCCAATACAGTTGGACCTAAATTTGGTAGTGAAAGGGTTCAACGTTTAAACTGCACAATATTGACAAGCAATAACACATTCATAGTCTACAATCTCAACAAACACAATCATTCTTTCATCAATACTTCAACTTTTAAGGTTTCACTTTTCACAGCATCAGAAGAAATCAAGGAAGCAATAAGCAACATCAGTCAAATTATTAATTTTTCTTCCTATACAAGTGCTTGAATTGATTGTAAGAACTTATTATAATATTAAGCACACCCATAACACAACGTTACTATAAAACTACAATGAGAGTAAAAAAACTGAGCATAAAAGCAAAAAATGAAAGAAATAAATTGTACATGCAACAAAAAAGACAGTTGCAGACTCCTCACAGATGTTACACAATGGTTAATGTCGAAGGTGATGGTAATTGCTTGTTCCGTGCTATAAGTCTAGGACTCTATGGGACACAAGATCATCATCATGCGATAAGAGTACGTACTGTTGACTATGTAATTGAACATTGGGACAGATATGAGGATCCAATTAAAGGTGAATATGAAAGATGGCATATTGTCTCTCAAGATGACTATAGGCAGTATATGTCCAGATCTGAACCAGGTAATGCAACTTATGGAGGGGACATTGAAATAAATGCTGCAGCGCTTGCATATAACATTAATATTGCAGTTCATCTTGACACTTTAAGTGAACCATTAGAGACTGTTGGCAATTCTTCTGTAACTATACATCTTTTGTATCATGCAATCCGTGTTGAAGGAGAAATTGATAGTGGTCACTATGACTTTCTGCAAAGCACAGAGCAAAATTTGTCACAAGCAATAAATGTAAACAGTTTTGGACCAGCACAAACAGAGAAATCTTCTATGGTGCAAAATGAACATTGTGTAAATTATAGAGAAATAGAGAAACAGAGAGACATGATTGCCAAGAGAGAAAAGAGAGAACAAATAGAGTTTAGGCAAAGCGAAAAGCAAAGAGATTTAACAGCCAAGCAAAATAAACGAGCTGATCCAGCATACAGGCAAACTGAAAGTCAAAGAGATATGAATGCTAAGAAAACAATGAGAGCTGATGATGTGTATAAACAAACAGAAAACAAGAGAAACAGGACATCAATGAAATTGAGACGGTGTGATGATGAGTACAGACAAACTGAAAGACAGAGGAATGTAATTGCTAAGAAAACAAAGAGAAGTGATGATGTATATAAACAAACTGAAAACAACAGAAATAGAGAATCGAAGAAATTAAGACGGTGTGATGATGAGTACAGACAAACTGAAAGACAAAGGAATGTTATTGCTAAGAAAACAAAGAGAAGTGATGATATATATAAACAAACTGAAAAAAACAGAAATAGGGAATCGAAGAAATTAAGACGGTGTGATGATGAGTACAGACAAAATGAAAGGCTAAGGGATTTGAATGATAAGAAAACGAAACGATCTGATGAACTATTTCGACAAACTGAACGGAAGAGAAACAGGGCATCAAAGAAATTAAGACGGTGTGATGATGAGTACAGACAAAATGAAAGGGAAAGAAATGCAAATGCTAAAAAGACAAAGAGAACTGACCAGCTCTTCAGGGAAAGCGAAAAGATCAGAGATGCCAATATTAAAAGTATTAAAAGAACTGATAAATCATATAGAGAGAGAGAGCAAATGAGAGATAGATTAAACAAACTAAACAACAGAAGATGTAGTGCTGCTAAATCTATTGAAGAGCTGATACAAATTTTTCATGGTGCAGTTCAGAATGGCCCGAATTTTGTATGTGTGTGCTGCCAACAGCTGTGGTACAGAGAAAGTGTTTTGAACTACAATAATGTTAAAGAAAAGTTAAACACCTTTGCATCATCTCAGGCTACAGATAATGATATGGCACCATTATGTAAAACTTGCTATTCATATTTAAAAGAGTCAAAGTTGCCTCCTTGTTCTGTGGCCAATAACATGTCATTTCCATTAATTCCCCCCAGTTACAGTTACATCCACTAGAAGAAAGACTTGTTGCCTTACGCATTCCATTCATGCAAATAAGAGAATTGCCAAGAGGTAGACAAGTTAGTCTCAGAGGTAACATAGTCAATGTTATAGCTGATGTATCAACTACTGTCTCTACATTACCTAGAACTTTAAATGAATCGCAGACAATACCTGTCAAATTTAAAAGAAAGATTAGCTATAGTCATGCCTATCAGGTAGAGAATGTCAGACCAGTGAAAGTCTTACAAGCAGCTAATTGGTTGGTTAAAAATAGCCCCTTATATAAAGCAGAACTGATTACAATATCTACAGATTGGGTTGTTTGCAGAAAGGATGAAAACCACAATTGGCAGGAATTTTGTGAGGAAAATGATGATCACGATTATTCTCACATGTCTGACAAACAAACATGTAAACATGATGACAGTAATAATCATGATGATGATGATGATGATAATTGGACTGAAGAAATAAAATTGGAA
Organism: Ptychodera flava; assembly: GCF_041260155.1. Taxonomy (NCBI): domain Eukaryota; kingdom Metazoa; phylum Hemichordata; class Enteropneusta; family Ptychoderidae; genus Ptychodera; species Ptychodera flava. The sequence continues at coordinate 40,433,466 of NC_091936.1, forward strand.
GATCATCCTGCTGGCACATTGGATACAATGCTATCACCTTTATATGATCAACACACAGACTCTGATGGCGCTGTTTGTTATGCACCAGGCGAGAACAATAAACCACTGGGAATATTTCAAGACAAATATTCTGAGGAGCTCTCATTTCCAACAATATATTGTGGTCAACCCAGACAAAAGAAACGCATAGTCCCTGTATTATATAGTACATTGTGTAAATGGGAACTTCGACACAAAGATAGGAGAGTTGCAAAGTCGATGCCTAACATTTTCTTTAAACTAAAAAAATTACAAATCAAGCAGATTAAAGACAAGGCAACATTATGTTTGCGAAAATGTAATCTGAAGGGCCGCAAATTAACAGCTGGTGAACTTCAATCACCACAAAATGTTGATAAAATTGTTCGACTTGATGAGGGATTCAGAGTGTTGAAGACACTTAGAGGTTCACCACCATACTGGGAGAGTGCAAAGAAAGATATATTTGCCATGATACGTCAACTTGGTATTCCAACATTTTTCATGTCATTTTCATCAGCAGAGTCTAAATGGATACATCTATTGAAAATTCTTGGAAGGACAGTTCACAACAAGGAATACACAGATGACGATGTATTGAACATGTCTTGGAATACAAAATCTGATTTGATAAAATCTGACCCTGTTACGTGTGCTCGACACTTTGACTATTCATTTCAACGATTTATGCATGATTTCCTAATGAGCTCATATCATCCAATTGGTGAAATACACGATTACTTTTACAGAGTGGAATTCCAACAAAGAGGATCACCACATATACACATGCTTGTATGGATTAAAGATGCACCACAATATGGTGAAAATAGTGATGATGACATCACACAATTCATAGATCAGTATATTACATGTTCAAATGATACCAGTAATGAATCCTTCGCTGAATTGATAAATTATCAAATGCACAGACATGCAAAAACCTGTAAGAAAAAAGGCCAATGTGTTTGCAGATTTGGATTTCCTGTGCCACCTATGCCAAGAACAATGATATTGCAGCCATTGCCAATGGATACTGATGAAAGCACAGAACAGATCCTTCAAAAGCACTATGAAAATATCAAGACTGTTGTTACTGATTTACAATTTGGAGAAACTCTTTCTTTTTCTGAATTCTTAAATAAACTACAACTTGATGAACAAACCTATATTAATGCAATACAATCATCTCTAACATCAGACAAAATATTCCTCAAGAGGTCACCAAATGAAATAAGAATTAACAGCTACAATGAAACCCTACTCAAAGCTTGGAGAGCAAACATGGACATTCAATTCATTCTTGATCCATATGCATGTGCCATGTACATCGCATCTTACATTAGTAAAGCTCAACGTGGAATGAGTAATTTGCTCAGTAGAGCTGTGGAAGAAGCAAGGGAAGGATGTCATGATATCAGAGAAAGTGTCAGGCATATAGGAAACAAATTCCTTAATCATGTTGAAGTTAGTGCTCAAGAAGCTGTTTACCTTGTTATGCAAATGAGACTAAGAAGAGCTTCACGCGGCTTCACTTTATTAACACATCACCCCCTGATGATAGAGTTATCCTATTGAAACCTCTTGATGACATACAAAACATGCGTCCACATGCTACTGACATAGAGAGTGATAGCATCTTAAAAAAATATGAGAGGCGCCAAAAGCCCTTGAGAAATTGTGCTTGGCAGACTTGGCAGCATGGTACAGTTTTCAAAAGTTAAAAGATAACCCGCAAGATCATTATCAAGATAATGATGACTTGTACAAAACCGATGAAGAGGATGATGATGATGAAAACAAAACAACATATCAGATACGTGGCCTTCTGTATAAAAAACGCACCAAAAGTAAAGTTATTAGATATGTTCGTTTTCATAGGGAAAAAAGACAAAGAAAATCATTACAGAGAGTTAATAATGTTGTTTTATCCGTGGCGAAATGAAAATGAACTCCTTGCAGGATGTAAAACATACTATGATCGCTATATGCAAGTAAAATGTGAAGTAGATTCTAAAGAAAAGGGAGTACAATAAAAATGCTCAGGAATTAGATCAAGCTATTGAAGCAGTACAGAACACAGCCATTGATATGTTTGATAATGTTGCTCCAAACACACAACATCAAGAACAACAAGACATTTTAGAAGGATCAAGGCCAAGTGAAACATTGAGTATGTTTGCACCACGTGATGACAGTCATTCTCAATATGACATTGGACAGGACATTGGCATCAGTACTAATAATCCCATTATTGAAGATCTTCAACAACCACGAATGGCTGATAATGAATTATATCCACTTTTACAGAAACTCAACAAGAAACAAAAAGAAATATTCTATCACATAGTACATTGGATGAAAACAAGGACAGAGCCATTGCATATTTTTGTAACAGGTGGCGCTGGTGTAGGGAAATCTGTTGTTCTCAAATCATTGTATCAAGTACTTTTAAAATATCTTTCAAGTCTTCCTGGTGAAAATCCTGACAACATACACTTTTTACTAGTTGCACCTACTGGAAAAGCCGCTTACAACATTAAGGGTACTACAATTCATTCAGCTTTTCAAATTCCTGCATCTCAAGGTTTTCATTATAGACCACTGACATCTGAAAGACTTAATACTCTACAAGCAAAATACAGGAACTTAAAAGTCATATTCATAGATGAAATCTCCATGGTTGGTAATGGTATGTTAAATTATATCAATCTCAGACTACAACAGATAATGGCCAACAATAAAATCTTTGGTGGTGTCAGCGTCGTTGGCTTTGGCGACTTATATCAACTAAACCTGTCTTTGATGGTTGGATATTTAACGACCTTCAACATGATTATGGGCCATTGGCTGTCAATATCTGGAAAGACCTGTTCAAAATGTTTGAATTAACAGATATTATGAGGCAAAAAGATGACCAGAATTTTGCTAAATTACTCAACCGTATACGTGAGGGAAAGCATACATCTGATGACATAAAAGTTCTGCAAACTCGAATAGTCAGTGTTGATAAAGAAACCTCATCTATTGATCAGTCAACAGTACATCTTTATTGCGAGAACAGACTTGTTGATAACCACAATGCAATAGCATATGACAGACTTACAGGAACAAAAACATGTATACCTGCTACTGATACTGTCATTGGCGATGTCTCTGAAATCATAAAACACAAAACATTAGGTATTGTTGTCATGCTTCCTGCTCAAAAAACAATGGGGTTAGTTTCTAAATTATCAATTGGAACAAATCAGCGTATTGAGCTTTGCATTAATCTGTCTGTAAATGATGGATTGATAAATGGTACTCCAGGAGTAATCAAATATATCGATGGACCTGATTTGGATCATGTCACTATTCTATGGATTTTATTTGATGACGATTGTGTTGGGAAAAACCTGCGACGAGAAAAACGGACACTTAACACATGCCAGAGTATCTCACAGATGGACGCCAGTTTTACAGATATCACGGCAATTTAGAGTGGGAAGACACAAAAAATGCAGAAGTTGTGAGAAAACAATTTCCACTCAGACCAGCTAGTGCCAAAACAATACATCGTTGTCAAGGTGATACACTTAACAATGTGGTTGTGGACTTCAGTACAGCAAACAAGAGAAATCAGTGTCATGTACACTATGTTGCTTTAAGCAGAGTGACTAGACTTAGTGGTCTCAACATAACCACATTACAAGAAAATCAAATATCAGTTAGCACTGATGTTACACAAGATATGCAACGCATGAGAACCCATTCCATGTTACAACTCTGTATCACATTACCATATATTATATCGAACAGATTCATTGTTACTTATCAAAATGTGAGATCTCTTCATTGCCATTTTCAAGATGTTGCTAGTGATTTCAGCTTAACTTCAGCTGATGTACTAATTTGCAGTGAATCAAGACTACAAACCGGCGATCACAATGATGACTTCAAAATAGCAGACTTCAAACTTTTCAGACAGGATGATGAAACCCCTCAACACAACACCAGACCATATCATGGTATGGTTATGTACAGCAAAGAAAACACTCTTGAAGCTACCCCACAGACACTGCATTGTTTTAATACAGATTTCTTAATTGCAATACACAAAACAACATTTGGTTTAGTTCAAGTTGTTGGTGTTTACAATCCACCATCATCACCTACATCAAACTTACAAGACGCTCTCATTCAGCTCATGCATACACTTGAGTACAATCTACCAACCGTGATCATTGGTGATTTTAATGTTGATTTACTAAAACAAACACAATCTACAAAACAACTAACTGAACTTATGACAAAGCACTTCAACTACACGCAAGTTATTGAGCAGTCAACAACAGACTATGGATCATGCCTTGATCACATTTACACAAACATCCATTGCATGCAAAGTGGTGTACTTGAGTCATACTATAGTGATCACAAACCAATATGGATTGCATTGTAAAATAGAATAAAATCAAAAAGTGCGGTCATACTAATTACTGCCCGTGACTGCCCGTAGCTGCCTGAGGACTGCCCGAGTTCTTAAAAAATAAAATGGTTTTCTGGAAGAATGTGTGTATGGCGTTCAATTATTTACTTTATGGTGATATCACTTTGGCCTATACAGTGTGAAGCACTGTACCAATCAATTGCACTTGCTATGTAAATGCTGATACAATGCCAAAAACCAAAGACATTCAGCATTTTTTCCACCGAATTCATATTTGTTAATATAAAGGCCTTTGTCTTTGGTCCGTCGTGATTATGACCATGATCTTGATCATCACAACTTCAAAAAACTTTATACTGTTGGCACAAGTTTAAATTTACAGACAACTGCAATATCTATGAAAACACGTGAGCATTTTCAGTTCATGTCTGGTTCAACAGTGTCGCGGTGTTTGCTGATTGGTTAACTGTGAAAATGTCTTTTAGCCAGTCGACCTCGACCAACGTGTTTCTCGTCAAGGTCAATCACAGCACGTACCGATCAGTAATGTACGGTGTACGTGTGATATAATAGAACACAAAGACATTGTATGGACCAATTACCTATTCCTGGAGTCAGGAAAGTCGTCAAAAGTAAACTGCTGCAGCTTGGAGTCCGGAAAAACTGCAAAACAAGACGTCAGGGCCGTACTTTTTGAAATGTTCTAGTATTAAACAGCCAAGTTTCTGTCATTGAAGAACAGATATGAATAAATCAAGTAACACTGAACTTAATCGAAATTGAATTGTTCTAGTAATATTTTGTAAGTCTTCTCCATTTTACCATTTGAAGGCATCAGTTTCCTGATCAGAATTCCTAATTCTTTGGCTTGGATTTCCTGAATCTTTAAATTTGCCCGGCAAGTTAAAGGGATGTAGTCGTCGGAACTTCGCCTGTGGGAGTTTCTTGTTTACAAACAATGTATTTCGTGCACGGTATCAAGATGCACCTCATCATCATAGCAGCAACATTTAAATTATACAATGATAGATTATGACAGACATGTTTTAACTTTCATCAATCACCATTGTGCCTTGGATACATTGTTGCCATGGGTCGTGTGGGTCCCATACGACCTTTGAGTGCAGTTCCGACGACCATATCCCTTTAATGTGACCGACACAACTTATGTATAGAATGAATGTATATCCGATCTATGGGATTCGCTTTTGATATCATTATTACACGCCTCGTATATGAAACGCCGCGCGCTCCATAGGATTCAATTGTAACTCGTTGATGACGTCGCGGGCCGCATACTCATCATTTGACTGAAAATGAACCAGAACTATTTTCAACTTGACAAACTTCGGGATTCGAAAATGATCAAATTACATATTTTACACAGGAAATATTTTAAAAAAATATTATTAGAGTAGTAATAGAAGTATTATTAAATGAAAGACATGTTTAAAAACGTGCTTATTTTGCATTGAATTAGGGAAGAATCTAAACAAAATTAGAGTTTAAGGGTGATACTTGCAATTGTCACTCAGACTGGATTCTACCTAGGTCAATTTTGTTTGCGTTTTTGTTTTGTTTTGTTTCTGAGATTCTTCGGATTTTCTAAACTCTGATAGACCCTGAGACCAATAGAATATCAATCTGTAGGTGTGAGGCTAAGTTGAGAAAATGAACGAAAAAAGCAGAAGATGTGCGCTGTATTTGTATAAACAATGTCTGGGTACATCTACCTTGAGCAGAAAAGATGCTACTCATGGCCTTAGAGTCACTATCTTCTACGCGTAACAATGGCGACACCTCGCTGTGTCAGCAAAATAGGCAGAATGGGCTGCTATTTGCCTATAGCGGAGCGCCTGTCTTGGCTGCCATGGCAACATGGTAGAATTTGGAAAGTCTCTCATTAACACACTTCAAACTAATGTCTTTTTTACACCAATTTACTGTCATTTGCCACACTGTTGTGGCAATTATTTTTTTAAAAGTTTACCGAAATGCAAGTCTTAATTATCATATCGGATGTCATGGTTAGCTATAGAGAAGTGCCTTTCATTAGGGCATTGTCTCCTGTTCAGTGACCGTGCCGGTATTGCTTTTATGAATTATGGAAATTTCACGGGCATGCGCATAACTCACTTCACGTAATCCAACATAAATACGCGCTATCTTTCAGCTGACGACTTTTTTTGTAGATATGAAACCGTCAGTGACCCCGTGGACAGAGTGAACCGATATGGGAATTCGAACCACTGTGATGCCAGTGCCGCTACATTCATGCTTCATCACCGCTGCAAGTCTGCGTTCTGAAGTACATTGCCAAAGGAATTACCATCGAAGGTATATCTGTGCACTTTTTCCTGTATGATTAGTCTGCTTGCACTGTAATTAGTTATCCTAACAGCATGGTAAGCAACAAAGCGCCGCTCATCCAGGTACTGATGCATTACCCCTTCGCGTGCTTTCGGGTCCGTCGACTGTACCGCCGGTAGAGTCAACATTACTAGTTAATACCATTTATTCTTATTCTTGCTAAACCACAAGATATGACGCGAAACCCAGGAAACATTTCCAAAAACTCGTTCAACTCACGTCAGTTTCTGTACAATGTCAGTAACTCTCGGTTGCAGCTGTTGGACTCGCGCGTTTTCTCGTCAAGGGCGTCCCGGCCGGCAGAGCACCGCTCATTGTATGTAAACGACCCAGTACGGATGTGCCGTGGTACCTGCATATTAACATAACGGGCAACAAATATTGTCCATTAAGTCACTGAAAAAAGATTATTACGAGGATTCTATTAATGTTGGTAACCATGGAAATACTAGACACTGTCATTTGAATTTGCAGCTGGCTATTCCCGTGAAGCATTCGGAAAAAAAAAGAAAAATCTATTGTATCTCGGAATCAAATTAATAATTTAAGTCAATAACAAACACGCACAGCAGAAACACTCAAGGGTGTGTGAAAGGTGATGGTTTTCCATACAAAAATAGAAAAAGCTAGTAGTATCTTTAGTTGTGTTCCTCCATCCACTGTTTGCTGCTAATGAATTGTGATAATCAACCATGTTGTCTCCAAAATGCATTACGGTAATGATTAAAGGGACAAAGTCGTAATAATTCGGTAATGTTTAGGGTTGGATGTTTATAACTGTACACGTTAGTCCCCTCCATGCTTACGGCCATAGGATTAAAGGGACAAAGTCGGACATTTTTAATGAATTTTGTCTGATACGAGATACTACTTATATTGTTTGACATGTTGAAATATACTAAATCAATGGGTGACCATGCATATATTCGACACGATACATGAAATCATCACGAAAATGAATTAATGGTCATGGCCATTAATGCATTTTAGCGATGGTTTCATTTGTCTCAGACCGGGGTCGAATATATGCTTGGTCACCCAGCGACCGCCCCTCAAGCTATTTCTCTGTCCTTTGGGAACAATTGTATTCAGTAGAAAGTTTACAAGACCTTTATATTGTGAGTGGTAGAGCTGTAGAAGAAATTAGTTTAGAATTTAATTTGCTACGACAACAAAGGCTTAATTGTTCAGATGTTATGAGTTCATAAGACTTTGCAATGACTTACTATTATGTTACATTCCCGGGTTACACTTGCGTAAATTTAACCATGGTACCATGGTAGCAACTATTGAACCATGAAAGACATAAGCGAATTGCATTGCAGAGTCATAAATAATTACCACGTGATCACCCTCCCCTTGCATTCCGGATAACACGCATCGGCAGAGGGCGTGATGTGTTTCTGCATCTATTCCAAGGTCATGACAATGAAAACGAGGCAGCGAAGTCACCATGACGACGTTCTCGATGGCGGCTGGGGCTGGTTCGTCGTTCTTCACTGTCATATGTTGCTCATACTTTTGGTTGGCCTGACTCACTCTCTTGGCGTCCTGGTCGTGAGGTGGGTCGAGTATTTTGGAGACGATCTTGGAGCTGTATCGTGGGTGCCGTCGCTAGCTGTCGCTGTGCAACTGTTCACAGGTAAGTGCGGGGAATATTTGATGTGTCACGTGCTCTCACGGAAGGAACAATTGGTTAAACAAAGATGGGCCACGGGGAATCTTACACTAATCTTGATAAATGTACTTCACAATTTGTACGCCAGTTAACGTAATGACTTTAGCACATATCAACCTAAAAATAACACTTCGTTGATACAAAAATATCAGTGCCGACCATATCCTGACTGACCCGAAACCATACTCAACGAGGTTTTCTGTAGGCCTACCAAATTTCGTGATGATATTTTGAGAATGGTGTCTCAACAGCTAATGACGTCATTGAAAAGGCCCGCCTAAAAATGCAAGTTAGCAACTCATTTCCTGGCAAGGACTGGCCAAAATCTTTTGATTTCGCATTCTGTAGACAAAGTTCAACGATATTCTTCATTTTCCACAGATATTTGACTATTTGCAAATGCTCGCGGAATATATGCAACCAATGATTTATTTACAGGCAATCATTGTTGATGAGTGTTATCAAGTTTCTATGTCACCTGTGAGATTCGATGTATCACTTCGTAGGCCATTTGTCAGACAGTTTGGCATACCAAGTGTGAGTGTAATTTACATGAAAGTTCCAAACAAACATATAATTTAATTATCGTGCATCAAATGTTCCAAAAAGTTTCTGTTGTAGCGAATTCAGATGTCTGAGTAAATGAGAAGTTCTTAGGAAATCACTTTCACACAGATACAAACACGCATGCCATAATACTATAATACCCTACCCTACTCCACACCATAACTAACTACCTTACCTAATCTGCCTACCTTACCCTACTTACCCTCCTACTAACGTACCTGCCCGCCCACCCACCTACACGAATGCACACACACCGCACACACATAGATACATACATACATACATACATACATACATTACATACATACTTGCTGACTTACTCACTTACTACTTACTTTACAATTCCCGTGTAAAAGTATCACTACAAACTGGGTGTTTAATTCTTTGTTTTATCTGGAAACTCACACTGCAATTAATGTTATTCTATTCATTTGACTTTTGATTTCTACAGCGCCATTCGCTGGAGCTTTGAGTGAACGGTTTGGATGTCGTCATGTCGCTGCTGTGGGGGCGATAGTCTCTTCCATTGGGTGGATTTCTAGCTCGTTTGCTGAAAGCATTCCTGTTCTATGGTTCACTTGTGGTATCCTGACAGGTGAGTTTAATAACTTTAATCTGGATGTGCCCCATTGAAGGCTATATAATAGTCTGCGCCTACAAACAATGTCAGTTAAATCTGACAAAATTGTTCCTCGATCAACTACTTTTTGCAGATTCCGATTTCTTTAAATTGTGTGAAATGGCCGCCAAATTTATGCACTGACGAAGTCGACAACATCATAGGCATTACAATTAAGCAGGCTTTTTGGTAAAAAAATCTGCATATGCTGATACATAAAATTTATTTATTCAAAGGAGAGAAGTAGCATAAAATAACCGCTTCTGTGTACTTTTTAATGGATCGACTCTCTAATTTATAGTCCAATCTTTTTACCCTAAATTTCTGATCATAGTGCACATCACTGGGCAACCTGCGCGAAAAGTCTTTTTTTCCTTTTTTGTTTTGTTTTTTTCCTGTGTTAAAAATGCTCATCATGTTTTTCCTCTAAACACCTAGCAAACAATTTGAACTATTGTTTGTATCGTATCGAGTAATGAGTGAAAGCGCTCTCTCTCTCTCTCTCTCTCTCCCTCTCCCCCTCTCTCTCTCTCTCTCTCTCTCTCTCTCTCTCTCTCTCTCTCTCTCTCTCTCTCTCTCTCTCTCCATCCATCGCTGCATTCCACCTCTATATGCAAACTTGTGTTGTAACTCCATCCAATCCAAAGTAATAATTAATAAGTCAAGCCGGATTTTATCAGCGGTATCCCTCTACGTCGATTCTTCCATTTACGCTGTAATAATCGAAATCAATGTTTTTTACCTCAAGAATATCTCGACAACAATTTTAAACAATTAAAAATGGCATTTTACTTTGATGGAGTGTGCCTCCCAAAGGGAATAAAGGTTGCAAGTGCGTCGTTTCTCAGAATAAATTCCATTTCTAGGCGATGTGAAACTTTGAAGTCCATGGTGAATGCAACTGTGTTGCTAGACTGTACCGTGGACGAAAACGACAATTCTCCGCGCTGTGTGAAATTTATCTCCTCGCTGTGTAAAAAATCTCTGCGAGATTTTTACACAGCGCGGAGATTTTCACACAGCGCGGAATAATGCGCACCGGGAGTATATACGTTCTCTGAATATCTACTCACTCTGTATGATGGTTTTCATTTTTTCACTTCAGGGATCGGATACGGCCTGGCGTACGTTCCAAGTGTCTCCCTAATTGGACAGTATTTTGAACGACGGCATGCCTTGGCCAATGGTATAGCTTATGCCGGCTCAGGCTTGGGCATGATAGCCATGCCACCGCTGTGGCTGGTACTTATTAATACTTATGGATGGAGAGGGGCCCTCCTCATCGCTGGTGCAACCAATATGAACTTGTTCGGCACAAGTCTACTTTTACGACCCTTGCCATCAAATCTGCACGCAAGAACACAGAAAACTGTCGGAGAATGGCGATGCCTTTCCTCAAATACTCAAGAAACGGGGCGCAAAAATGGAAAGCGAGTCGCTTTGTGGCAGATGTTTGGATATTTGAAAGTGGCATTATTTTACACGAATGAACTGTTTTCGTTGATGGTCGTCGCTATGCTGCTCAATGCCTTTGGGTACTTCTTAATTAATGTACATATGATCCCGAACGCCGTGTATCTTGGAGTTCCAGAACTGAGAGCATCGTTTTTGCAGACTGTCGTGGGTACTTTCAGTCTTTTCGCCAGGCTTACCCACGGATTTTTTGTTGGCTTGGCGCAACTTCTGTCACCGGTACGGCTCTACTTGGCCAGCACTGCGGTTTGCGGCGTTGCCGCTTTTCTCATGTCCACTACAAACGACTATTTAAATCTAGCAATCTATGCGGCAACAATCGGAATAGGCAACGGCGTGTTTATGCCGATCATCGCGGTCGCAATGAAGGATTTCGTCGGACCGGATCACCTTTCAAGCGCCCTTGGACTTTCATTTCTTTGCATGGGTGTCGGTGAGAGTCTAGGGCCCCCAGTAGGAGGTGAGTATGCGTGCCTTTTCAAGAAAATATGCGTCACGACCTTCATCGGGATAGGGAATTGCGTGCGCCAGCTGCTCGCTGACAAATAACGACTGACAAAATTATTCATTTACTGGCTGGTCGTTATTAAAACTTGACAGTGCGCGTGACCCTCAAAATTAACAAATTTGAACACAGTGCGTTATAAGGGAGCGTTCAGTAACTATTGCCATGGGTGGACTGTCAAAACCCTTAGGAAGGATGGTTTGAAATCTGACAACTGCATAGCAGGGGAGGGTCATACATAAGGTGGTGAGATAATGTTCTAAAAGGTTATTCTCTGAAATTATTTTCGCCAGAGTCAGAATAAGAGTGTCTACTTGTCTTATAGGAAACATAAACATGAATACTCATGAAAAGTGTCCTCGACTTTGCTTTCTGGTGCAATTAAGTATTAGCATTAGGTCACCACAAGTAAGAAATATCAAAGGTATATATTTTGTACTGTAAATCTCTTTAAAGAAATAACAAATATATAAGAACAGATAATCGCACGACTAGCCGTGCGCGTTTACGATTATTAACACCTCACTTATGGTCAGCACGTTTTAAGCGGCATCAAAATTCACTGCAGCAATGTTACGATGTCATGAAATTTTGTCATCTTCATGAGGGATGGTCAAGTTTTTTCGGGAGGGGTTTCACTAATTTTGACGGAAGCACAAGAACGATTATTTTTTGCCTGCCCGTCCCCCGTTTATAAAAAACTGAACGCCCTCTTAACCCAGGAACTCAAAAACTGCCGTAGGGACTCAAAAACTGCAGGAGATCGGCGAATTGTCCGACATTTTCAGCTAATGGGCTGATGAAAGTTTAGAAAGCGCCTGCCAACTAACGGTGATGGAAGTATTCGATAGGAGGGGTTTGCCCTCGCCAATATTGGAGGAAAATGATATTTTAGAAATGCTTTCTGCACTTGTTCTTCTATTGACCTGTTTGTCAGATATTGGATGCGGGTTTCCCGCCTTTATTGGCGAAGCTCTGCAACGAATAGGACAGATTGAGGGGTTTATTAATTTAATTTTATTTATTACATGAATAATTTTGATATACTGAGAAATATCTTGCACTCACTTTACAGAAGTTAAGTCCCCCTCTTTAGTCGGCTCTGGTTAAAAAAAACTAAGTGAACACGCTATGTTGGCCCTGGTCGACCAAATTTATGTCGGGTCGGAGGGGTGGGTTCAAGAGTCCACACAAATTTGCGACCCGACGCGTGGACGGTTCATGTCGGCCCTTGCCCCGGGCAATGTCACCCTAACAGTTGGCCTGGACTGCCTAGAGAGAGGTTTTGTAGGGTCATATTGTGGCTGCCTATGTCATACACAACTCATACACATACAGCGGTGAGGTTGCTTGAGATTACTATTGACACTTTAAATGCATATAATGTTGCTTGAGATTACCGAGAACAGACTGGAAGAAGGCCAAAATAGCAGTACAATTTTTAAACTCAAATTTACGGGAATATATTCAATAACTTGGTGCTTCTGATATGCTTCCCCATCTAGGCTGGCTCTTCGACAGGACAGGGAATTACCAAACGTCGTTTTGCGTCGCTGGCGGCGCTTTACTTTTAGCGGCGACGATTCTGTTGTTGGAGATGCCCCTGCGTCGAAGGCGAGAACGTAGGCTACGGGCCGAGGCAATGAGAGACATTCTGAATACGAGACTGAAAGCCAAGAGACTCTGCGATTGGGACGCTGTGTCGATCACCGTCTCTTTGTGCAAGGAATCTCTGAACAACAGTCAACACGTGACTCAACTCTGATGCCGAAGGAATATCGGTACATATTATTATTCGTACTGTATTCTCAGGACTATTTATCGAAGCCCTCCAAAACTTTCTAATCTCATGCCGTGAAGTACCCAAATTAATTTTTCAACAAGTTGTTGGCTTCATTGCATCGAACACACAGTCATTCAACGTCCTGCTGAGTAAATCTCGGTGCACCGGTATTATTGTCCGGCTTTAATGGCGGAGCCTACTCTCATTTTCGGAGGTTCTTTGCAACGGCTAAATCAGCCTAGTTGTAGTTAGCTCACAGATTTCTGTGCATCTAATACGTACATTTATTGCCTTGAAATCTTCATGGTCGGTTCAACATATTCATTTCTGAAATATGAAGCAGCTCATCCGTTGCAAATATAATTAAAGGCTCTCATTCTTTCGGCCTGTGCAGAGCCATGGGCATTTCGACTGAAATGCGATACACCAACGGGCATTTCAACTACCCACTGCATTCAATGGAAGTAATTCATTGAACAGACGACAAAGCTGAAATACGTCAGGAAAGCATATCAGCCGTTCTTCGTCGATGTTCGATACACCTTTAAGAAACTGTATCCGTATGCAAAAGGCGAGCATTATTTCGACGGTATCTGCTTCAGCCAGGTGCATGGGAAAAGGGCAAGTCTCTCATTTTTTCATGAATTTGAAAGAAAGGGATCGCCTAGGGTTTGGAAACAGAGGAGAGAGAAAATGTCGCTAATGGTAGATGAAACCAAAGCCTTGAGATTTGTATCGCATAAAGTAAAATAAAATACAGGAAAGCCAAGGACAAAGTATCTTTTTTGACAATTGGGACTCTGAGTGTTATGTGATCTCCTTCAAATCTGAGTAACTGACCTAATTACGAGTCGCAGACGATATGCTTGTAACAGCGTCAAGAAAAATCGCAAATCTTTCCTTGTAGAGTGCTATTGTATATCGTATTGCGTTGGTAGTTGAGGAGGTCGATTCTTGTCGGATGTAAGTTGTGAGGAGGTTTATCTACTTCCGTTTAACTGGGGTTTACAGCATGAATGTAATGAACATGGTAAGGCGCACTGCTGCAAAGTTCCCCTCAATTGGACGTTGAACAATTTTCAGGAATATTAACAGTTGAATGATCTCACACGATGCAATCTAACTCTCAACACAGAAACTTAACTGCTATTTATATGTTGAGTTTAAAGATGACAAATAAAACCAACAAGGGATGAATAGTAAATGAATATTCGGCCTTGATAACAAGAAAGTACGTGAAGACAAGCATCAGATTGTATTGCCCTTTCTATGTAACATTTACAACCAATAAATAATTTCAATCACAAATCAATCAATGATGAACCATGGCATTAACTCGATAAAAGTCGATATCAGTGTATACTATTTTCTCAAAAAATTAAGCTGGTTCTACCTAATGTGATTTATGAAACGGTGTGATGTTTTGATGATTTCTCCCGCCATCGTATGGTTTCGTCGGTTAGTATCGATCCCTCGAGGTTTGGAGGCATGATAATAATGTCCCTTGATGATACTTCAGTCGGATTTTCAAATTTGCAGCTCTCGCTATTTTCTTATTTCGTACATTAGTTAGTTCCTCGGGGATTCCTGGGATATCAGACAGCGAAATGGTTGCCCCTTGCCTGTAACATTTCTGGAGTACTCCACGAACAAGGACCAATTCGACCAGCGATTCTTGATGAAAACTGCTGATTCTGTAAGACAACGTACAAAGAAAAGACAAGGCATTTGAACACTTTCCTCGAGATATCAATGCAGCGAGGAAATTGAGGAGAGCGAGACGTGTCCATAAATTAACGCTCTTTGTATAACGTATGACGCAAACTAAATAATCGCATGCCTGAAGGTACTAATGATGCCCTTGAAACTTGAAAGACTTAAAGATTCCCTCGAACTTTCCTCAAAGAAACTTTAAACCATTCCATTTCGAAATCAAGAAAGAAAATTAGGATCACAATTTTGGCTCTAGAGATACAAGTCACCAAATATTTACGGGACAATTAAAATAAAAAATGGCCGGAATCCTTGTGTTAGATCTAAGGCGAACATTAGATTTTTTATTTTCATAAAAATAAGACAGTGGAAACTTCATTGACTCCAGAGCTTCAAAATGAGACATCACAAACGGTAGACCAGGAAAGTATTGTAGAAATTTGATTCTAATATCTGTCCCAAAGGCACATTTTAGCTCAAAGCATATGTCATGCAAACCACATAACATCGTACAAAGTGGCGTTGACCGATTCAGTGCAAATTGCTGGGATAGAATGCTACTTTTTAACGCAATAGTATTTATCTTGACTTGAGTGGTTACTTGTACACATGTAAGGTTTATATGCAGCAAGACCATCAAGAGGGTTGGACATAGAATGCTATGCGTGAAATCATGATTTTACATGATAAGATGATGATGAAATCTGCTTAATTTACATGAGGCAATAAACGTCATATAAAGACTCACGTGACATATACTTTTTCGCTGGTGAGAAATGATGGACATGTTTTATCTAATAATTATTAATTTTCGTAATAACAGAAGATGCTCAAAAATTATAATAAATTCAAAGAATAGCGCTAATCTGTGTAATAAAAATATATAATTAATGTATTATTTGAGTTTAAGGTAGTTCACACCTCGAAATAGAAAGCTTAAAACTTTTGCTCAAACTTTCCGCTGGAAATTAAGAATAAAATCCAGGGGTCGCACTGCAAAATGTTGTACTAGAGAGACAAATTACCCAATATTACCGATTTCTGAAATTCAAAATGGTCGCCATTCTTGTATTAACTTTATTCGCTATCGACAAAAATAAGCCGTTGAAAGTGTGGTTACTGCTTGAGCTTTAAAATGAGCCCTCAAGAGTGATAGAGCCAAGAAGTATTGTAAAAGTTTGAGAGTCTGAATTTTGTACCCAAGGCCCGTTCTACTGTAACGCGATCCTTAGCACACCGTATTATGTCGCTGTAGTTTTATCTATAACTGATACTTCATAGGTCACATGTTACATTTTTCAAGTTAGAACATTGCTTCAATTACGCAAAAGAAGTTGAATAAAGCAGACAGAGTGTACAATCATTCGAATTTCCCGGGGACCAATTTGAAGTCAAAAGGACACTTTTGGAGTCAAACTGATCTTCTTTAAGCAATACTAAAAGTTGGACAAAAAAAGGAAGTGTACTATAGTTTTATTAATACCTGATACTTCATAGGTCACATGTTACATTTTTCAAGTTAGAACATTGCTTCAATTACGCAAAAGAAGTTGAATAAAGCAGACAGAATCGTGTACAATCATTCGAATTTCCCGGGCACCAATTTGAAATCAAGAGGACACTTTTGGAGTCAAACTGATTTTCTTTAAGCAATACTAAACGTTGACAAAAATCCAAGGACGTGTACTATAGTCCTACTAATACCTGATACTTCATAGGTCACATGTCACATTTTTCAAGGTAGAACATTGCTTCAATTACGCAAAAGAAGTTGAATAAAGCAGACAGAGTGTACAATCATTCGAATTTCCCGGGGACCAATTTGAAGTCAAAAGGACACTTTTGGAGTCAAATTGATTTTCCTTAAGCAATACTAAAAGTTGGACATAAAAAGGAAGTGTACTATAGTTTTATTAATACCTGATACTTCACAGGTCGCATGTTACATTTTTCAAGTCAACACATTTTTTTCTTGAACATAAACGATGATGAATACAGCAGAGAGACCGTAAAATCATCCTAAGTTTTCGGGGACCACTTTGAAGTCAAAAGGACACTTTTGGAGTCAAACCAATTTTCTTTATTCAATATTAAAAGTTGACAAAAATCCAAGGAAGTGTACTATAGGCCTATTAATACCTGATACTTCACAGCTGGCATGTTACAATTTTTAAGTCAACAATTCTTTTTATTTACTAGCAGATGGAGCATATAATCAAGTGGAACTTCCATGGACACCTTTACGGACATTTTGGTGTCATATGTATTTTTTCAATACAATACCAAATGTGTGATAAATCAGTAGAAATGTAGAATAATCCTACAAGTAACTCTGTCTTATAAACTCAATCTTATACACACATACAAATGGACGTTAAGCATTATTTAGCCAAATTATTTTTATTTAACTGTACATTAATTTTAACAGTAGAGTAAAGCACAAGAGCAGTTTTTCTCTATAAAGTAAAATAACTACTTTCAATAACCGGAAAAGTGAGATAAAGGGCATAAATTTCACAAATATGAAAGCACATTACCTAACGGCCAATACAGTCCTGTTGTGCTATGTAGAGAATAGCTTTTTGTGACACATATGTTGCTGAAGATCGATACCTTTGATAGCACATTTCAAAAAATGTCAAAAAAGCTGCATTACCGCTAATACAAAATTGAAAATATTATTATAATTTGAACATCACAGTAAGATTATCCCTGAGAACAAATCAGCCAGTGGTATGAGACAAGTAGTGTTTAGAGAAAGAGATTTTTCGATCAATAATGGAAAACATAGCATCAGTGACACTTGGCTCACATTTGATTTGATGTGGCAGGCCACAGTGTGTATACTTAACCATATTTACCCCTGGCAACATGCATACAAAGTTTCACAGCCATCGGAAGATGCATTTCAGAGAAAATGTTTTTTGACCAAATATGGAAAAACTCGGCAAAAATGCGTATATGAAAATATTCACCAAAAATTTGAAGACTCTCAACCGAGGTTGCCTCTAGATACATTCAAAACAAATTTCAAAGCAATCAGAACATTTGCATACATTTGTATAAATTAACACTTCTTTATCACGCAACTTTCGACTGCTTTACAAGATACAAGGTGAACCCAACCAATATTTTATTCTTGGGTTAACAAATGATTAAAATTGAGTAAATATTTGCAAAAAAGTTATTTTTGAGCAAAATATGCGGTGTTGGGTGCAGCGCCCCCTTAACAGTTAACTGTGACTCTTTATTACTGCGAAAGAATTATTACCAGTTATAAAAATCCATTACCTAAAAGTCATAGACTTATGAAAGAGATATCTGTAGAAATATCCAGAAAACTAATGAACACACAAGACCAAGACACACAGTTAAATCAACGAAAAGAAATATACCTGGATTTCTATGTTATATGAAGAAGTAAAAATTTATGAATTTGAACTAAATTTGTATTTAATTTATTCTCTAAATTAAGATTTAGATGAAATACGTAAAATCATGATTGCATAACATGGAACCAGATTGAAATATAGCTTTTGATGGAATTAAGAAAACAAAAGAAATGAAAAAAGAAGCTTATAAAAAGAACAGGAAATAGTGTAAAATACTACTTTGTGAAACGTTCTTTTAGGCGTCCTGAGTCAAAAATAATTGAAAGACGTCACAGATTTTTGAGTTTAAAAATATTGGAAAAAGTTATACACCGATACACGCCGGTATTTACATGGTAAAGATCTCTAAAAGAGGTAGAAAAAGGTCTTCAAAAACCCACGCTAGACGGAATTTTTAAAATAAAACTTTTTTGAAAATACACTGACGCTACACACAAAAGAAAATCGTTTAATTATAAAGAAACATAATTTTAAAACCACTCGAGGGACACCATACTGTCATTCTGTCTAGACAATATCAAGCAATATCTACCCCTATATTCACATACCGCAGGAAATCTATTTAAAAAGTACTGATGGTAAGGTAAAAATAGTGACATTTGTCCGCATCCACAATATCTTCCTATGATGTGCCATAGAAAAACACGTTAAAACAGATAATGGTATGGTCAGACTCTGTAGAGTTTTTGTAAAGATGTACTTATCGCCGTGAAAAACTGAAAAGTGTGTACTGAATTTCCTGATTTGTGAATATATTGCTAATAATTGTACTGAATTATCGCTACCTTGAAATCGGTCCTGGTGAAAACACGCCGGGTGTCTGGGATGGTGCTATTATTCAATTTGAATATGATACATGATAACTTTATTTTGAAAAGAATATATTTGATACATCGGCATGCTGCGCTGTTTTTAAAAAGTCTGCGACAGGGTAGCACACTATGCGCGATATCGTCCAGCGCGTGGTGACAGTGCTGATAGTTACTTCAAGTCCATTTACTAGATCATGGATGCTTGAGCTTGCGAACACTTTAACGTTGCAGCCACGTCCCTGTGTATGCAAATGCTCTGGTGAATTAGCGTTTCATTTCCAGATCAGTGTTGTCCTTAGAAGCCGGGTGCCGGGTAAATAACCGCCTGTTTTGCATTTTTTTCCGGCTACTTTTAACGTGATTAGATGATTTTTATAGACCTATTAATTTTGATTTAAATTTTTACTGTGTCTCATTAAATATTTTTAACTATTTTATCTCATTGTTCCGCGTCGTTTATTTTTATTTAAAGCCTCCACTAGCTGTCACTCTTGAAATTTGTTCACCTCAAAATATCTTCCTATTCTCTTCTGATTTTCTCTGAATTCTACCCTCTGAAGGGATATGGGCTTTCACAGCAGTCGGAAACCATTCCTTTGTGAACTATTTGACTAGTAAATTCAAATTTTAACGGTCATTTTGATTTCCCGCCATTTTCAAAAATTGGTAATATTACAAAGGAAACAGAACATACAATGTCACAATTGAAGACATTCACCCATATCCATTACATTGGACTACTCTGTGCAGTTTATGCGTAGATTTCAGTGCAGATATGTACAGTATCTACGTTTTTGCTTTTCCGCATGGGGCTGCGATTTAATGTTTGGGTATACATCTAACCGTATTGTAATCTTCATCATGTTCCAAATAGCACATACAGTAGTTAATAATAAGTGTATACACAAACCTAAATTAGTACATTCTTACAAACTTATTATAGCTTGAAAATAAAATCATAAAAATAATGCTCAAAGATACAGCTAGTGGGGCTTCAATAGACATTTTTATCTTGGTTGTCAGGCTGGCTAGGCTGAAAATATAGTCGGTCCAACTTCAGTGTACAGTGTTGTAGTGACGTACACTTGGGGAAAGGTCCAGTATGGAGAGAGACGGAATGGCCAAGTAATGAGACGGAGTACGACGATGTCTGTGACCAAATTCAACTCTGATTTTATTGCTAAATTCAACTCTATATATACAGTAGGGTACACTTTGATATTTACTGAGAAGATCTAAATTCGTGAGAAAAGGAAACATTCTAATAAACAATTTGTGTAGGCTTATTGACGTCCAATATACAGTCAGTGTATATCAGCAGATTAAATTGAACACCCAATAAACAAACTGTGTGTGATCGTCAATATCTAATAAACAGTCGATCCGATTATCATTAATTAAAGAGAGATGACGGATCAGCCGATTAGCATTAATTAAAGAAGGGCGGAGATTAGCTTAACACACCTGTCCTGGTTTCCAACATCCTGCCGCCCGCGAAAATGAATTACAGTACCTTTTTTTTTTTTTTTTTTTTTAATACACTTCAAATGAAAATTTCATGATTCATTCGTGTAAGAAAGAGATATTTGAAATTAAAACTTGCTATAAGGGACACAACGTAATATCAATATTGAACGGTATAAAGATCTATAAAATTAGGCTCGACTTTAAGAAAAATATTATGCAAAGCTAAATGTCTTTGTCTTACAATATTTCTTATTTCTAATCGCAAAAAAAAAATATAATCATTGTATCTCAAAAGTAGTCTAAGTGATTAGACTGAGGTTACACATATAGTGAATTTTGGATACAAAGAACTCTCATTGTAAAGGTGTCACATAGATTTACACGAGTTATGTAACAAGTGTCCGTACACTGTAATGTCCATTATTCAGTCAAAAGATAATTCTCTTATGCGTTTTCGGGCCTTTATAGCTGCTGCACGCACTGGTCGTGTGGTGTCAACGTTATTGTTGGATACGGAACGTATACCTTGAATGTCTACGTTGCTTTGATTGTCCTCTGATTCAAGATTGATTTCCAAAGGGTAAAGTTTTGTAATAGGTCTGTTAGTCTTGCCAGATCGCGTTCTTATGTAAGCAGAACGTGCCAAACCATCATTTCCTGTTTCAAGTCTTTCTACTAAAGCAAGTGACCATTTTATTCGTGGTACAGATTTATCTTCCACCAGCACTACATCACCCACACGAATGTGATTTTGTAAGGCCCCCTTCCCAGAGATTTTGTCCTGTTCACGTAATGCATTCAAATACTCTTGGGACCATCTCCTCCAGAAGTGATTGTGAATTTTCGCTAAATATTCGGACCTCTTTTGGAGGTTTTCATGGTTTCCGAAAGTTGGATCATTTAGCTCGTTTTCATCAACAGTGTAGTAAGGTAATGTCGTGATAGGACGGCCATGTAATAAATGTGAAGGGGTCAAGGGTGGTAGATCGTCGGAATCTGACGAAATATAAGTCAGTGGGCGATCGTTTAGGGTAGCTTCGATTTCGGTGAGGACCGTCTGTAGTTCATCCACAGACACAAATCTTCGACCTAGAACCTTTCTGAGGGATGTTTTTGTGAGACCGATCAATCTCTCCCAAAAGCCTCCAAACCAAGGAGCGCGCTTTGGAATGAAACTCCATTCGATGCGACAATTTGCAAAGTAATTTAGTACGGCGTCCGATTTTAACAGTTTTTCTATCTCTTCAGAAGCAGATAGATATGTAGATCCGTTGTCTGACATAATTTTACGCGGCAACGAACGTCTAGCTGCAAACCGTCTAAAGGCACGTAAGAACGTTTCGGTAGTTAGATCGGTAACTAGCTCTAGGTGAACTGCACGAGTCACAGCACAAGTGAATAAACAAATGTATGCCTTTCGTTCACCTTTTTCGGTTGAGACATACACAGCGCCGGTGAAATCTACGCCAGTGATCGTAAAGGGAGGGGCTTCGAGTAATCGACAGCTTTGTAAAGGTGCAGGGATTGGTTTTCTGTATGGTTTCCCACACACCAGTTTACAAACAACGCATTTTCTCAGTATCGATCTAACGAATGGTCGAATTTGTGGGATCCAAAATCTTTGGCGAATAAGTGTTGTAGTTGTCTGTGATCCCGAATGTTTTGCTTGGGAATGGGTAGCCGCGACTACGAGTGTTGTGTAGTAGTTTTCCCGTGGTAGCAGGAGTGGAAATTTCGCATCACAACTCAATGGTGCGTTGTGAAGCCTGCCACCAACACGAATGAAACTTTCTTCATCGAGAAATAGTCGAAGTTGTCGAGTTAGTGAGCCCGCGTATTTCTGTTTTGCCTTAAGGGCCTTTATTTCTGTTGGGTACGAACGATTTTGAACGTCGTGTATCCATAGTTTTTCTGCGTCATTGATTTCGCGAGCGCACAACGTGTCTACGTGGCGATCTTGTTTCTTTACTTTTAAGTTATGGATGAACCGTAACACATATGCGCTTACGCGTAACAGCCTAGATAACGTGCTGTAGTCAGATGCATTTATGACGTCTGCGATACCGCGATATGACATGGGTTGAGGTGGAGTTTTGTCAGCCTCAGCTGGGGGATTTTCATCAGCAATGTGTAATACCTGACTGTCAAATATTTCACAAACTGGCCAATCGCCGAATTTCAACCACTGCGGACCATGCCACCACAGGGTGTTGTTAGTCAGGTGTGAAGACGAAGTACCGCGAGATAAGAGATCAGCAGGATTATCCTTAGTTGGACAATACTTGTATTCACTAATGATTTCATTTGATTTGATTTCAGCGACTCTATTGTTTACAAAACAGGGTAGTGTTTTGTCACTTTGTAACCAGTGTAGAACGATCTGACTATCGGACCACAGAAGACATTTGGCAATACTGATTTGTTCGCTGAGACTAGAATGAACAAATCGAGTATTGCCAAATGTCTTCTGTGGTCCGATAGTCAGATCGTTCTACACTGGTTACAAAGTGACAAAACAACTACCCTGTTTTGTAAACAATAGAGTCGCTGAAATCAAATCAAATGAAATCATTAGTGAATACAAGTATTGTCCAACTAAGGATAATCCTGCTGATCTCTTATCTCGCGGTACTTCGTCTTCACACCTGACTAACAACACCCTGTGGTGGCATGGTCCGCAGTGGTTGAAATTCGGCGATTGGCCAGTTTGTGAAATATTTGACAGTCAGGTATTACACATTGCTGATGAAAATCCCCCAGCTGAGGCTGACAAAACTCCACCTCAACCCATGTCATATCGCGGTATCGCAGACGTCATAAATGCATCTGACTACAGCACGTTATCTAGGCTGTTACGCGTAAGCGCATATGTGTTACGGTTCATCCATAACTTAAAAGTAAAGAAACAAGATCGCCACGTAGACACGTTGTGCGCTCGCGAAATCAATGACGCAGAAAAACTATGGATACACGACGTTCAAAATCGTTCGTACCCAACAGAAATAAAGGCCCTTAAGGCAAAACAGAAATACGCGGGCTCACTAACTCGACAACTTCGACTATTTCTCGATGAAGAAAGTTTCATTCGTGTTGGTGGCAGGCTTCACAACGCACCATTGAGTTGTGATGCGAAATTTCCACTCCTGCTACCACGGGAAAACTACTACACAACACTCGTAGTCGCGGCTACCCATTCCCAAGCAAAACATTCGGGATCACAGACAACTACAACACTTATTCGCCAAAGATTTTGGATCCCACAAATTCGACCATTCGTTAGATCGATACTGAGAAAATGCGTTGTTTGTAAACTGGTGTGTGGGAAACCATACAGAAAACCAATCCCTGCACCTTTACAAAGCTGTCGATTACTCGAAGCCCCTCCCTTTACGATCACTGGCGTAGATTTCACCGGCGCTGTGTATGTCTCAACCGAAAAAGGTGAACGAAAGGCATACATTTGTTTATTCACTTGTGCTGTGACTCGTGCAGTTCACCTAGAGCTAGTTACCGATCTAACTACCGAAACGTTCTTACGTGCCTTTAGACGGTTTGCAGCTAGACGTTCGTTGCCGCGTAGAATTATGTCAGACAACGGATCTACATATCTATCTGCTTCTGAAGAGATAGAAAAGCTGTTAAAATCGGACGCCGTACTAAAGTACTTTGCAAATTGTCGCATCGAATGGAGTTTCATTCCAAAGCGCGCTCCTTGGTTTGGAGGCTTTTGGGAGAGATTGATCGGTCTCACAAAAACATCCCTCAGAAAGGTTCTAGGTCGAAGATTTGTGTCTCTCCATGTCTGTATCCTGGTCTCGGCACCAACAAATGTAGTGACGTACACTTGGGGAAAGGTCCAGTATGGAGAGAGACGGAATGGCCAAGTAATGAGACGGAGTACGACGATGTCTGTGACCAAATTCAACTCTGATTTTATTGCTAAATTCAACTCTATATATACAGTAGGGTACACTTTGATATTTACTGAGAAGATCTAAATTCGTGAGAAAAGGAAACATTCTAATAAACAATGTGTGTAGGCTTATTGACGTCCAATATACAGTCAGTGTATATCAGCAGATTAAATTGAACACCCAATAAACAAACTGTGTGTGATCGTCAATATCTAATAAACAGTCGATCCGATTATCATTAATTAAAGAGAGATGAGGGATCAGCCGATTAGCATTAATTAAAGAAGGGCGGAGATTAGCTTAACACACCTGTCCTGGTTTCCAACAAGTGTTGTCCAGAGCCTACCGTTTTGGTAAAATAACTCAACTTATTATTCTAAAATTGTGGAGAGTTTCTACGATATAAACTGTGGCGCAATTCAAGAAAATGACACTTCATGTTAAAGTGAAAAGATCCTGGCTACTAGACCAAACGTCTATTCGACGTTTCGGCCCTTCACAGAGAATCACCTACATGCTACAAGAATCTAACATGAACGGGCTAATTTTGAAAATTTATATATATAAAAATCTGAATAAGAGTTTAAAAAAGAAAGATGTTCTCTAAAAAACACGATATTTTTATACAAAGGATAGAGAAAATAAAATTGTCCTAATTCCAGAAAAAAATATTATCCACAACCATGGAGGTAACACTCATAAATCAGTCTTAAATAAAGTGCGTGCACCATGGTTCACTGAAGATCTACTGACTTTGAGAAGAGAGGTTCGTCAACTGGAAATAAATTGGCGCAAATCACAGTTAGAAATCAATCGTCAAATGTTCGTATTAAAGCACGCGGAATATTCTCGCCGCTGTGATGCAGTAAAATCAGCCTATCATCGGACTAGAATTGAAGACGCAGATAACAAGAAATTGTTTGCCATTGTTGCAGAGCTATCGGATTCGAGAACAGCTTCATCCAACGCCATGCCAAACAACATCCCCATGAAAGAGAGTCCTTCAGCATTCATGAGTTATTTTGAAACCAACGTGTCGCAACTTCGTGACAGGATTGGTCTACAACCGCACAGCTGTGAGATTGATGTACACAATGATGCAATGCCGACCCATACTTTAGCTGAATTTGACCCGGTGTCACCTGGGGATATAATTGCGTTAGTGAAACAGTCATCATCGAAATCTTGTGAACTCGACATTCTACCACATGGAGTGTTGAAGAAATGTGTACACATCTTGGCACCTTTCCTTGCGGATATATTCAACAATTCATTTACAACTGGCATCGTTCCGAGCCATTTCACGTCAGCGATATTCGTCCAGTAGTAGATCTTGATCAGAACATTCTGAAGAACTACAGGCCGGTTTCAAACCTCCCATTCTTATCGAAAGTCCTCGAACGGGCTGTTGTTCAGCAAATGAACCATCACCTCACTAAATTTAGTCTTTTCACAAAGTTTCAAAGCGCTTACCGGGCTAACCATAGCACAGAAACTGCACAGAAACTGCTCTCCTCCGTGTTCACAAATCTTGGCATTACTTTAAGTCGGGACGGTAGCATGTCTGACCATATCAATACGTTGTGCAGAAATGGTTTCTTCTCTTTGCATAGAACAGCTAAAATTCGTAAATTTCTTGACAGATCTACAACTGAAAAACTAGTCCATGCATTTGTGACGTCCCACTTAGACTATTGTAACAGTCTTTTGTTTGGTATCCCTAGAGGACAACTTGCACGACTACAGTGTCTACAGAATGCTGCGGCGAGGTTAGTTTCTCGTACGCGCAAATTCGATCATGTCACACCCGTTCTCAAAGATTTACATTGGTTACCGGTAGAGGCCCGCATCAGATTTAAAATTTTGTTGCTAACATTCAAAATTATCCATGGAAATGCACCTATTTATCTGAGAGATTTATTAGATTTATATGTACCAGCTAGAGACCTGCGATCGCGTGACAAATTATGTTTTACCCAGCCCCGCGGCAACTTTAACAAGACATATGGACAGAGAGCGTTTTCAGTATGTGCACCCTTACTATGGAATGATTTGCCATTTGAAATTAAGACTGCTAGAAGTGTAGATAGTTTTAAGAGCAATTTGAAAACCCATCTTTTCGTTTTCAGTATGTGCACCCTTACTATGGAATGATTTGCCATTTGAAATTAAGACTGCTAGAAGTGTAGATAGTTTTAAGAGCAATTTGAAAACCCATCTTTTTAATTAGTTTTATGTGTAATTTTCTGTTTTAATTTTCTTGTGTGGTTGTACTTTTTAAATTATTTTATCCAGCTATGTACAATGCACTGAGACGTATGTGTAGTGCATTTTAAACAATTTTTAATAATAATAATAATAAATATGTAGAATCAAGCATATGAACAAGAATGAATCGGTGCAGAAGCAACGCAAAAATTTAAAAAACAAAATATTTTGACTAGAGAACAGAACATATGAATTCAAGGCAAGTACAATAAAATTAGCGCACAAGGCGAAAGAAAACAGTAAGGAGAGACGTAACATCACAATTAATAGTACACTGAATAGAACAAATGTGACGTTTGCGTGATATAGTGTTCAGGACCAACGACATGTTCAAAGAAATTATGCACGTCGAATTCAGGTAAAGTGTTCCCTCGTTGTTAAGTAAGATTCTAGAAAAAATTGTCAATGCACGCTTAATTCAGTACATAGAAAAAAACAATATTTTATATGAGCATCAATATGGATTTCGTCATAAATACAGCACAAAACTTTCAATTGTAAATCTAATCAATTATCTTATCAAACAACTTGATAATGGCAAAGTAACACTTGGTATTTTCCTTGACTTCTCTAAAGCTTTTGATACAATCAATCATGAAATTCTTCTTTCTAAGCTTTCTCACTATGGTATTCGAGGTCTTCCTTTACTTTGGTTCAGAAATTACTTACACAATAGATCCCAACTAGTCTCTGTCAATAATAATGCCTCATCATACCTTAATGTTACATGTGGAGTACCACAAGGATCTGTCCTTGGACCTACCCTATTCTTACTATTTATCAATGACATTGCCCGTTCCTCCACATACTTCAATTTTAGATTGTTTGTTGACGATACCAATCTATTTCATACGTTCCCTGCTAACCAAGTTAATATAAATTTAAATACTGTCGACATTCACCTCAATACTGTAGTGGACTGGTGCAGGGCTAACAAACTTACTGTAAACTACCTCAAAACAAATTACATTGTCTTCAGAAATCATAACAAACATATTTTCTTGAATGGTACTCTACACATCAATAATACAGTTATCAATGAGGTTGAAGTGACATC
The DNA here is from genome assembly GCF_041260155.1 of Ptychodera flava. Lineage (NCBI taxonomy): Eukaryota > Metazoa > Hemichordata > Enteropneusta > Ptychoderidae > Ptychodera > Ptychodera flava. The sequence continues at coordinate 40,461,531 of NC_091936.1, forward strand.
ATTTGTAGGTATTCACATGGACAGACATCTTAAATGGTCAAAGCACATTAAAATGATTAATTCTACTATCAGAAAAAAGGTTGGCATCCTTTTCAAATTGAGACAGTTTTTACCACGCAATATCCTCATTCTTCTATACAAAACTTTCATCCTACCACACATCACTTATGGTCTTGAAGTTTGGGGTTCAACATATCCCTCACATCTCAATAGTATCTTTCTTTCGCAAAAAATGGCAGTCAGAGCTATAACTTCAGTGACTTCACAGCAAACTCAGCTACTCTTTTCAAACAACTTAATATTCTCGATATATACAAATTACATAAATTACATATCAGTACATTCATGTATGATCTTATAAATAATAACTTGCCACACAGTCTTACAACATACTGTCAGTTGCCTTCTCATTGCTACAGTACACGTCATAAAATTAATGGTAACCTTTATGTCCCAAGTGTCAACACTTCCTTGGGTAAATTCTCGATATCATATACAGGCTGCATCTATTGGAATACATTACCTAAACAAATTAAAACAAAAACCACTAGAAGTTCGTTCAGACACTCCCTTTCAAGTCTCCTCATACACGGTTAGTGTTTTACATGACGAAGAGTTATATTCAACTTTACAAATATGTATATCATAGATATATAAATATATATATTTCACTATACATTTTGTTTTTTGTTTTTTTTTACTTTATTTTACATATTTTCTACTTACTCGTAATGTATTTATTTAGTTATATATTTATTTATTTATGTAGTTGTTCTTATTCACTTAGTTACTTAGCACTTTCAAGTCTACTTTTACACGATTGGTTTGTTTTTTTTTTAAGTGATGAAGAGTTATATTCAACTTTACATATATGTATATCATATTTAAATATATATATATTTTATATACTTTTTTTTTCTCTTTCGTTTTCTTTTTTATGCATTTCTACTTACTCGTTATGTATCTATTTAGTTATATATTTATTTATGTAGTTGTTCTTTTATTCACTTAGTTACTTTGTTACAATTAGGTTACTTTGCAATCCCACTACTTTCATGTACACTACCTTCGATATACTTCAGTTTTCTTTTTTCTTCTTCGTTTTCTTACTTTAACATCAAATGGCTTTGGGAACGGACTAGACTAGCATTTGCTATTTTCCGTTTCCATTTACCCTTTATCACAGCACAACTCAGATGTACATTCATTATTGAATTGTAATATTATTATGATTAAGGGTAATAAAGATTATTGTACTTGGGCCTCAGCCCAAGTACATTTGTTTTCATTCCGTGGGAAAAAACTGTAAGGTATAACCATTTCTGGCTGAGACCAGGGAGGGCAAAATGTATTGGCTTCGTCTTTCTTGGCATAATAAATAGCGTAATGATGTTAACTGAATGGAAGTGCTGCTCTCAGCCAGTCTTGAATAAGTGAGATGTGAATATAAATGCTTCTCTATCTGAGTTTTGGCCACAAAATCTTCTGAATATAATCAAAATGTGCATCGAAATGCAACAATTAATGCACCCTCCGTTTCCTTGGCGATGGCACGACCCTTGCTACACCCACTGGACGAGCCAAAGTGGGAGGGGTAATTTCGGTTTGGTCGAACAGGAGGGCTCGTGACCAGAATTTAACATTTAAACTTGAAACATGTTTAATCACTGACAAGATGTGGATTAGTGGTAATCAAAGAGAAAGTTTGAAAAGGAAAGGTTTTATATCCCGGACACAATGAAAAACATTACGACTGGAAACTGTACCCCCGGTTGAGAATAGTAATGCCCACAGCGATGGAGAACACTTATCCTTGAGCTGAGAAAACCAGACCATCATTTCGAAATAGAGCTGCAGATTCGAGAAGCTCGTTAAAAATAGCTAGGTATACCCCAAAGGGTTTTTTCGCGTCTTGAGGGCAAATTTCGCCTCCTTCATTTAGAAATCGTACGTTGTTTTTCCAGGGGAACACATCATTTTACACAAAATTTGCATGAAAAGGGGTCGCCAGTAAGCACGTGGTCAAATCTGGCATAAGAAACAATATGAAATGTTGGGTAAAGCCAGTCCAAAATAAACTGATTTGAACTTTTGTGTTTTGTAATTTATACCACTGCAGTAACATGATTTTTTTTTGACAACATCACACAATGTAATACGTTTTGAAACTGAATACTCCGACGTATTCTGTGTCCCCTTTGCTAAAAATACGGTATGCCGATTACCATGTAAGGAGATGATGACGTCAAGACAGATTTGTAGTGCGTTTGGTCTTGGATGGTGCACGAAGTTTTGTCGAGGTAGCTTGTGTATTTATTTCCTAAATGGGAGATATTAGGTCGATCTAAAAGAAGGCCGAAAAATGTTATGATACTCTAAGCGAGCTGAACTCCAATGCGAATGGTTGGATAATTTGGAGGATGTCCAGACTGATCTCGTCTCATTAAGATTATTTGGCGGTCAGTATTGAATTTCAACTGCGTCACAAGTTTGCGTCGAACGGTCAACGAACGATATTTTAGAATCTGGAGACATGGCACATCGCAGTTTTATTTTAGTATTTTATATTTTACAAAAGATGTAAGAAGCAATGATTTTGTTGAAAATTCTGAAAAAAATATAGGAAGATTTGATCGCGAACATTTTCACTTGGGGGTCAACTAGCCCTGCGTACGATGCTGTGTGTTCCGCTACAGCTAACCGCCCCGCTCACCACAGCCCTGCAAAGACCCGTACGTTGGGTCGGTGACTTCATATCCATTTTGGGACTTGACGTAAAAAGCCAAATTACTGCCGAAATTCAGCGTTCTTAGGCCCAAGTCGTATCCCAGCCTACCTCAGCTACTCGATCGCTTCCAAAAATGACAGTCTTTTATTCACTTCTCGTAAATAACCGTCGATGTCGGCAACTCTCTCGCTGGCCCTGCGTACGATGCTGTGTGTTAGCTGTAGCACATAGCATCGTACGCAGGGCTAGGGGTCAACATGGGGTCGCAGCCATGTTGCCTCCAAACCATTTCTGTCTGCCTCAAAACTCAATTTCTGTCTGCACTCAAAACTCAAAAATGTCGCATATGAACCTGAAAAATCGATGTAATTTTGTCAAACTTCGGCGAAATTTCAGCCTATAGACAAAATTTCATCTAGGTAAGGTAAATTTACTGAAATTTGATCGACAAATAATCCTGAGCTTGAACATGACAGCTCGCCTTCTCCGGGAAGTCATGCATCCGGCCAGCTGCCCATATGGCCGGGTGCATGAGATTGTTTTCAAGCGACGGCGGCAGACCGTACGGGGCTCTGGATATGAACCTACCGCCGGTGTAGCTGTAATAACTGTTGCGTTGTTTTTAATCACCATGGACGAAGTCCGAGGGGACTTATAGGTTTGGTCATGTCCGTGCGTCCGTTCACGCCCAGTACCCAACCCCATACAGATGCACGTCGATTTGTTTCACAATGCTTTCAAATTTGGCCGTGTTAGAGGACTTTTTAGTTTACACCTCCATAGACTCCCATGTATAAGGCAGTTCTCCATAGATTCGCATGTATGATGCCAAGAAAAATAAAAATTTAGTTTCTCATCGTATTCATATTGCCTAAAGGATGCAGTGACACAGTTTTTTTGTCCCCACGGATAAAGTCCAGGGGGCTTATAGATTGGCTCATATCCGTCCGTGAGTCCATCATTGAGTCCATCGGTTCACGCAAAAGCGCTGTTCACGGTTACAGGTCTGTTACTAAATATAGCTGTACGCGCGCGACATCGGACACGCAGCTTGAAATGCGGACAAATTTTATCAATGTTGCATGCGTGGCTGTTTTTGCAGCTTGTACTCTGAGTCGTGAATATGTTTTTTAGTATTAACTGTTACACTAGCAGTCGCCCACTGAGATGTATTTACGTCGTTTTTGCATGCGTAATTTTCAAAAGCGTAATCTAAAAATGCGGACAAATATTTATTTTTGCATATTAATGAGAGAACAGTGACGTAAACTGTGAACGGCCCTATATCTCAGACATTTTGACAAAATATCATGTGACCTTGGTGACCTTTGACCTCAAATATACATTATTGTCCATAACTCAGTAACCACAAGTGCTAAACCTTTCATATTTGGTATGATGGGACACCTTATGACGCCACATATTGTACCTCATTAATTATGTGCATATCTAATTATGAGCGAGCCAATAGAGCAAGAGGTCTGATTTCTGGTATATAGGGATAAGTTAACAATATAATTTGTTTGACAAAACTTCACGTGACCTCAATGACCTTTGACCTCAAATATACATATTTGTCCACAACTCAGTAACCACAAGTGCTACACCCTTCATATTTGGTATGAAAGGACACCTTATGACGCCACATATTGTACCTCATTAATTATGTGCATATCTTATTTTGAGCGAGCCAATAGAGCTAGAGGTCTGATTTTTGGTATATAGGAATAACTTAGCAATACAATTATTATGACAAAATGTGACGTGACCTCAATGACCTTTGACCTCAAATATATATATTTGTCCACAACTTAGTAACCACAAGTGCTACATCCTTCATATTTGGTATGATAAGACACCTTATGACACCACATATTGTACCTCATTAATTATGCGCATATATAATTTTGAGCGCGCCAATAGAGCTAGAGGTCTGATTTTTGGTATATAGGAATAACTTAGCAATACAATTATTTTGACAAAATGTCACGTGACCTCGATGACCTTTGACCTCAAATATATATATTTGTCCACAACTCAGTAAACACAAGTGCTACACCCTTCATAAATGGTATGATGGGACACCTTATGACACCACATATTGTACCTCATTAATTATACGCATATCTAATTCTGAGCAAGCCAATAGAGCTGGATGTCCGATTTTGGTATATAGGGATAACTATAGGGTAGAAATCTAAATATGCCCATCTAAATATTAGACATCTACCATCGAGAACAAAAGAAATTTGCTGTAATTTGAATATTTAAGGAGTTTAAGCAATTCCCGCTATAAATAAAGAACCCCTGCCTCAAACTCCACAAAAGTTGCTAGACATATTTTGCCGTTGTCATGCCATTGCTTCGTTTAATAACCAGTTAATCAAATGCCTCATTGACAGGAGGAAATTCAAGACCATATTTGAATAGTAGTATATATTGTCCTCAAAATTACTCTATCACGGCCCAAGTACTCATTGCCTTCAGCAATACTGCCTTGTTATTATTATTATTATTATTATTTCAGAGCAGGAAACTACTCTCTTACACTTGAAAAATAATTATCATCGCAATTGAGCCCAATTTCCCCCTAAATGCTACGATGAAATCCTTTGCGTGCAGTCTTTTGCCATGAACGGTAAATATTCCAATCTCCCGCCCACCTCCATGACCCGAGCGCCACCCCGCATATGTGTCCATGGGTGACGTCACATTGCCGAGGTATGCCAAGGTCACAGAGCTATTGTATTCACAACAGTAAAGTTCAGTGGTTGGCGGTTGAGCTGACATAGGGTTGACACGGAACAAATCTGACATGTCGACGTCTGTACGTCTAGTGGACTTCGCATGTATGCCTGATCATCTCCGGTTCAATCGGTTTGTGTTGACCGGTTACAGGCCTCTTATGTCCGTTGTAGGATGTCTTTACAGCCTTTTCTACTTCCACAACGAGTCAATTAATGTGTACTCCCACCGTAAGTATGAACATGGTGACTGCGCAGAGTAAATGTGTGTACGTGTTCTATAGTGACCTTCGATTTTCAACTCGTTGTTTCTCACGGCCTGTCAAAGGTCCTGTTCGATCAATGCGATACTTCATCGCTTCCCACCATTATATACCTACTGCTGGTGGTGGACACATCTTCAAATAAATTGCCATAGTATGACAGTTGATGATGTTTCAGTGTAATCGTCCAGGTCATTAGCAGAAAAAAGAAACGAAGGTCTTGATAAACACCGAACTGCCAAGGCTTGTCCTTGTAACATTGTATATATGACCGGGTCCTGAATTCTGTGAGACCGTAGACATTAGAAGCTATGCTTAGACGTAGAAAACGTCACGAGCAACGCCAGGTCGCGACTCGCGCTTCCGAGAATCGATGAAAGATTTCTTAGGGGCAGACCATTTGATTTCGGGGGGGGCTGTAGGAAATAGGTATGGCAACATTTTGTTTTTCACTTATCCTGGCAAGAAAATTTGCTTTTTAAAGGGTACCTTGTAAGAAATTTGTCAAGAAGAGTCAAAGCAATTTTTCACAAAGACCAAAGTCGCTGATTTGCAAACTATGGTATCATGCGCATAGAACTATAAATTACCCACAATCGCGTTTGATTCAAACAAATAAAGGTTTCTTTCTTATAAGTTTTCCTGCCCTGTGTATTAGCAGTAACGGAAATCATATAATTTTTTAAATAACATTTAATATAATTGCGGTCAGATATTTCAGTAAAAATTGCAAAAGTAAAGTTACATACTCTGCAGTTACCCTTGGGAAGCAAGTTATGGCAAACTGTAGGGGTCATTCTCTTAGAAAAGCAGTAATTAACTTTCTTTTGTCATTTCCGTTGGGAAAAAATCAATATCCTTTTGTTTCATAAAACAGGTGTAACTAGTCCCCTTGCTTTCAATCAGATTATTCTGTATCGTTGTCGACACTAACCTGTGGAAAATTTTGCAAAAATACTAAGGGACTGGTCAGTTTCTTCGGCCTGGGGGGGCCGGTGGATTATTTTTTGCCGACGTCAAAAAGTGGCTGACCCCCCCATTCCAAATTTTGAAAACAGGGTGACCCCCCTATTCCAAATTTCGAAAACAGGGTGACCCCCCCCCCTGGGGCGCGACATAGGTAAAATAAAAGGTGGACATAACGTCATATATATAATATATATATATATATATTATATATATATTATATATATATATATATATATATATATATATGTGTGTGTATATATATATATATATATATGTATGTATGTATGTATGTATGTATTATATTTTACATTTTACATACCGTATATTTATATTTTAAATAGTCATTCTATGTTTTTAATGAAATTGTTGACATGTCAGTTGTAAGATAGGACTTTCAAAGTGTCAATCTTAAAGTTTGAATACAGTACATTTTGAATGAGCTGTATTTTGAATGAGCTGTGAATGTATTTCACACTTTCTATGCTTAACCAGATGTCCTGAACTGTTGTACAGAAATGGATGTCAATCATTAATATCAAAGAGGAAAAAGCAGTGAATCAAAAACTTTGATGGGTGTTAAGACTTGCCAACCATCCAATTAAATTTCCTGAGGAGCCATAGAGAGCTTTTTTAGCCAAATCTGATGTGTACAGTGTCTGAGAGGACCTTTTCTTGTAAATTGAAACCATAAAAGCACAGCTATAATGACAAAAACTGCCTTTTTTAACTGTTATTTTGTTCATAAAAAGCATCTTTCTACAGAAAACCTGTGAAACAAAGGAAAATAATTGCATCAATGAGAAGGAAAGATATCTTGTCATTTTTCTATCTCTAAAATAAGTCACTGTATCAAATATATATTGTGAAATATTTGTGCATGTTGCTTTCTCATACTGAATTCTCATAGAGAGAACAGAATTTGTCATCCTTTTCATATGAAATGCAGATTTCATAATGGTACACTTTCACTTAGCAAACATCAAGATATCTCTGATTTATTCAAGTATGGCGCCCGAAGGGCGCGCCGAAAAATATGAAACATCCTGATATCTCTGATATATATGCCTGGTATATTAAAGTCATGCACCTGAAGGGCATGCTGAAAAATGTCTGATATATTAAAGTAATGCGCTTGAAGAGCACGCTGAAAAATATTGAACATACAGATATCTCTGATGTATGTATGCTTGATATGTTAAAGTTGGGCGTGCTGAAAAATATGACTGATTATTAAAGTTACGCGCCCGAAGGGCGCGCCGAAAAATACAACTGAATGATGAAATTTGTGGCTGACACTAGCATTTTAGGCAATGATGAGCCTGTGTCAAAATTCAAAAACACACTGACCCCCCCTATTGGGCATTTCAAAAACATGGTGACCCCCCCCCTATCACCAAAGTCAAAAACAGGGTGACCCCCCCCCCCATGAATCCACCCCCCCCCCAGGCTGAAGAAACTGACCAGTCCCTAATCTCTACTAGTAAATCTCTAAATCAACCATAATTTTCCATATCGTTTAAAATGGGAATAGGGAAGAATGGTGTGCTGAAAAGCATGTTTTCAGAATTTTTAAAAGTAGTCTATGAATATGTCTAAAAATGAAAGACATTGTTGACTTTACCAAGGAATCTCCGATGGTGCAAATCATAAAGAGTCTTCAAGTTGAGATATTTCCAGTACTGTGGAACATCACTATATTAGGAAATGACCAGGACTGGTGTCTTGCATGTGAGTGCATCATTCAGGAATTCTCAAAACAGATCCGGACACTTCTTGATTATTCAATATATACAAATCATGAATAATGTTACCTCTACCTATCTACAATCTCCTATCATTTTTGTCTTTATTTTTAATTGATAGTTACAAATCTTCCATTAAACAGCCTGTGTAGTTCTTTTGAAAATCACTCCGCAGGTTGCTACAGATGTTCGTATTCAGTTAGATGAGTTGATTTCGGACAGCGTAGCTTTTCCGTTATCAACCAAATATAAGGCTGCAGAAATACTCTTTCTGGTTGTTTGAAGATTGAACTTTGGTTGTCAGCTACCAAGCATTCTACAAAATTTGCCGTTTAGGGACAAAGTAGCTTTTCTGTACCTTTTTTCTCAAGTACAGTTAGCTTTTTCAGGTTGAAAAAAGTATGTAGAGTTGTTTTACTTGATTTCAACAAAGTTTTATATAGTGTGTATTTATTCTTCAAATATTTATTCTCAAAATATTGTGAAATTTTTTTTGTACAGCAAAGATTTGCTATCATGTAAAATACTACTTCATGGTTATTAGTAAGGATTTATGCATGTTAATTGTTCTTTCATTGCTTCAGCAGTTTTCATCAGAGTTTACGACGCACAATATTAGAGGTAAAAGCGGAGTTAAAAGGACCGTGGGGGCACAATAGGGGGATTAATGATGACGCAGCTACTTGCATACCCTGGGCGGGAGTTTTTAAATTCTCATAGCATCGCTTTGACCGTACGATAAATTTGAATAATCATGTTGGGCAATTTCGGGACATATGCAAAGACGGGTCAAATGGTCGTACAGGGAATACATTTTGAAACACATGCGCTCTCCGACAAAAAACGGAACATTTTTAAAGTTTATTTTCGACTCAAGAGTAGTCGCTATATATTCACAGACATCAAATGCAAGATTCAGTGACAATGAACGCCTTAAACATGGCAAAATTATGGGATTCTGGGATCAAAGACGATCAGTAACGTGGCTTTTTTACATTTGCATAGACTTACGAGAATCCTGCTTTTATAGGGGAAGTTCCTGTTTAATAAGAGGTGTTTGTATGATGCAGAATAATAGTATGCTGTTTAGTTTTAACCTGTCAGGGTGTTGAAAGTTTTAACTGGTCATAACTTTTTCTATTTCCATCATTGTTTAAAAACTATGTCAATGTCAACGTGTTTTACAGAAGACTGGCGTTAATGCAATTGCATGTGCAATGAATATCAGAAATTAAAATTATTTACTGAGATTTGAGTTGCAGCTGAAAAGTTTTATTTTCTTCATTAAATATTTTATCAAATGACATACAACATAATGTCATCGGTGATACCATTGCTTTCTTTTGCAATAAAAATCGGTTCAAAAATGTTAACTTTAAAGTTCATATACATATTAAACTGAATGGCAAATATTGGAAAATTCATTATCTGACGCTTAGCAGTAATGCATTTGTAAACAACTTGCAAATTACCAGTATACAAGTATACATTCATGCATACTCAGGTTCCTTCTTGCATATTTCCACTAGTCTATTCATACAATATATCCTATGCTGCATATTAATCAATTAAAGCTCGGCCCTATATCAACCCCGTAGGCGGTAGCTCCAGAGACCACTGAAGACACAATCTGCTATCTTAGGGTACACGGCAACAAATTATCTTTCTTACAGCCTTCCTTGAAGCAAATTTTTCCCTGCCCACTGGGCAGACAATATTATCCGTAAAAATTGCCAGCAACCACTTTTTTCAAAAATCATCCAGCCCCTCTCCCCGAAAGCTAATAGCCGGTTTCATTTTACCAACTTCTTTCTCAACACCACAAACACACCCACATCCACTTCCGCATGGCAACCGAGAGATACATGGTGAAGACATTCTTGAAAACAGTATTATTCGAATGATATACATTTACCGTTATAAAATTATAGTGAACTGTTCTGCTTTCACTCACCGTCTTGCTCTTCTTTATAATGAATTCCAAGGAAGAATACCCCGCTTTCTAGCCTCTGTACACTTTTACGGAGCTTCCCTGAAATATTAAGGAGTGGGTTTGGGGTGTAGGGGAGGGGCATGTTTTAGACAACCGTTGATCACGGGTTTTAGAGTGTGAAATACGCACGGAACTACTTCCATGGTATTAATTTAATATCCTAGTGTATCGTTTGTGTCGCTCTTGCTCTCTCAACAAACTATCCTCAATTTATGATGTTATATATATGTAATATATATGTGTGTGTGTGTATGTGTCACCCAATGATATGTGTGATACGTATTTATAAGAGAGAGGGGTTGGGAGGGAGAACATTTTATAATACCTTAAAAGTGATGTACTTCTACTCTCTAATGATCAAAGTTACATTTTCCATTCGTTATTGGGAATTGAATCTTTCTTTCCTTTTTCCAGTGCTTCCATTGCTTTACATTTTATTGATGATGCCCGTTCACTTACCGTGGCAAACCATCTCAGGATCGGTCACGTGGCTATCAATACTCCACTCTGCGTCCGTCGTCGTCGTCCTCAGTGGCAGCGTCGCCTATCATTTGTGTATGAATCATTGCCGGGGACGGACGGTTTACAAGAAATTACTCCGAATCGATGTTTGCGGCATATGGACGGTGAACACTTTTGGTGAGTTTGCGAATACAGGACTTGATACTCGGTTTGCTATGTTTTCTGTGGCAAACGTGAATCATGGCAAAACTCGTGCTGTCTGGCAGGTAACAACTGACCGTGCAAAACCACGTTTTTCGTATGAATAACGTTTGCATGTCAACTACAATAAAGTACTCAAAAAGTACATTCCATGAGTTTCACGCACTGGAAGCGTTCGGATAGATCGATTTTCTTTGATTTTTCTCAATGAATACAACTTACATTTTTGCAGAAGGCAGGTCCAATGTTCTACAGTTAAAATTTGTTTGCTTTTCAAGTGTATCCTTCAATTTCAATATCACTTAAGTGATTTGTTTCTTTTTCTGTTTTGTTATTTTTGTTGGTTTTTGTTTTGTTTTGTTTTTGTTTTGCAGGCTGTCTTGCAAATGTGAGTGCAACATTTGGTGATAGGTCGATAGGTGGCTGGCTCGTTCCGGCAGGACTTTATGTGCTATTCTCTATCGTGTCGTTACGAATGGTACTGTCGAGTCGAACACAGCTTGATCGCGCCATTGCCTTCCTCGTACCATCACTAGCAAGGTATATCGCAATCTACCTCCGTGCCACGGGCTATCTAGGAGGCAGCCCAACGGCTCTTCAATATATCATTTGTACTGAAGTTCTTTCACTCATCGGAGCCACTATAAATGTCTGTCGTATCCCGGAACGTTGGTCTCCAGGTCTATTTGACTACGTATTCAACAGTCATCAAATTTTCCACTTCCTTTCGCTTATTGGGCTATTCACTCTGCATACGGGCGCACTAGATGACATGAGATGGCTTGATCAGCGACTTAAATAAGACATCATATTCCACTCGAGAAAGGTTCTACATTCACAAAGAATTTAGGCGTTTGCAGGTGCGATGTCGGAAATCTGGTGAGCTTCTAACCACTCAAAAATACACGTAATGCGAATATCAGTCAGCATCGTATGGGTCGTGTTCACGTGGAAACCATGGTCTTCGACTGCTCACAGGATGCAATATACATGCCAGCTACCGCCTTATGAACAGAAGGATTAGCTCAGCTGTGTCTTGAATAATAAAATCAACTTTGGGGAAACTCATCGGTGTATCAGATCCTTTACTACATAAGGTGAAACACCCCACGGACTTTTATATTTACTTGGAATAAATTGCACACGTACATCTATTCTCTGTAAAGAATTTGTCACACTGCATTGCAATGATTTATTACAGTATGCAGAAATTTCAGAAGATGTATTTCTTTTTTTCCCCGAAAATATCGATAAGTTAAGAAGTGAAAGCATTTCCCTATGTTTTCTATTCCGTCTTTGCTGTTATTTGTCATGGCTTTTGTTCTTTGTAGTTGCCTTATCTTTTATATTTTTTGAAAAAGGTTAAAAAATTTAATGTAGTCGTCCCATGAATTAAATGTAGGGAGCTCAATAAGACTTAAGCATTGCCTCTTTCTGTCCTCATAGATTTCTACAGTCTATCTTTACAAGTAATTGATATGATATGACAAGTGTGTTGATGACTGATATCTAGCTCTTTATGTAAGAAAGAGCATTTAAATAATGACGAACGGGGGCTGATTTCGACCGACAAATATTATTTAATATTTTCAAAAGTCTGTATTGTCTCGTACAATAGTTTTAAAATGACTTCGAAGCAAATGTTGCTGAGAAATAAGCCATGATTGCTATCAAGATTGCATAAATCACTAGTGCAAAACATTCTAATCCCAGGCTTTTTTACAACTCAGTGGACAGAACTCAGTTTTGAATCGAAACTGTTGCAACACCCGTAGCTATTGTGGAGTATATTCGTCCCTGTCACCTACGCGGCATTACAAGTAAGTTATCACCGGTGTCCCCACCAAGTTATAGCGTTTCCCGAATCTGTTTTGCATGCTGTCTATGTATCATGTTGACGAGTAAATTCCTACAGAGTTTTACTCTTATTGTTACGTCTTTTCTTCACTTTTCTTTACGGTCTATGAGGTTCACCACCATCCACTGAAGTGTATCTTCCATGCGCCACTACATATCACCATGGAGTTGATCGTGCTGCTGGTTTAGCAGTACTTCTGCTGGTTGGGCCATCTCTTGTTTTTGTCGCTGATTGATTCTGCCAGATCTTCGGATTATTTAGCCGTGCTGCATCAGTATACTCGAAATTCTCTGCCAATTTCTTAGGTCCCCTTTACTTTACGGTCTATGGATTGAGGTACCGGTCTGGGATCGTGATGCTTTCAGTGACTGACGCTGACTCACCAAGTTGTCTCAGTTGTCTCTTGTAAGCACGGTCGCTTTTGAACCGATACACGACGGCCGCGCTGTGTGGTATGCCTACGAAAAGTAGGCCCACTTTTCTAATGCCAGAGCCTGAATGTATACCACGCAGCGGCTGCCGTGTATCGGTTCACAAGCGACTGTGGTTGTAAGCACCACTTTAGATCTTTGTTACTAAACAGCAACGGTGAAGACTCAACTTGAAAATGTCCAACTCTACTTTTGTCTAGATAGTATACAACTTATTTTCCAAAGCTACATATTATAATCAATGATTGACTTAGCATACAGCTTTAATTAAATAAAGATACGGCGGAAAATATTAAAGGACAGGAAATATTTTCAAACCAAGATGGCATGATCTATCAACTGGAAGCTTGAGTCAACGTCAACCTCCGGTCATTTCTAAGAACTTAAGCATCTGTAAAAGCAACACATCACTCAACGCAAGACAGACGGTTACTTCAAGACTGAGAGTGTAAACAGGATCAGCGAATGACCGGAAGCTACGTCTGCTGGAAATCGTTACTATCAGTCAATTTGATTACCATAGATCAACTTGAAACATCTGAAATCATGGGGATGGGGATGAGGAAAGTGTTACATTATTACTTTAGGGTGATAAAGCTTCTGGATCTGTTATTTTCGTGCATCTCTGTTTTTCCACTTTCAAAACACTTTCAAAACGTGAACTTTTAATTGTCTGACTTATACGAAAAAAGTATTGATAATAATATATCAAATAATTCTTGTCCGCCTCTTACTTTACTTTCATAATTTTCATATGTAAACCACCGTATCGTATTTTTATAAGATTTTCACGGTCCACTCAGGACAGATTTGTTCATGACAAAATGAATGTTACTGTAAGGCACAAGAGTGTCCACATGTGGTTTAGGGAACAAATCAGTAACCCTTTTTCCTACTGGTGATGGTACTTCAGGAAATGTCTTGTTGCCTTCATTCCTTGCTGTTGAAAAATGATGAGATGAATATGAATAAACCATCATTATCATCCAACTACTTTGCAAAGAAATTGTCTTCATATCTGTCTGTGTGTCGGTCTATTCTATGTGTCGGTATTTTGGTTTGAAGGCGGCTCTCTCTATTCACCATTGTTACCCACAGCCTGAGTACACCCGTTGAACTCTGACCCAAATGTCGCGACGCGTTTAGCTGTCTTCCTCTGTGTCTCTCAATACTGGCAATAGGTCCATCATTTGACCTTGTCACATCGATCGTGCGGATTAGCCTCGTCTCATAATTGTTTGACAATCCGTATGCTTTAAAGTAGTTCTAGTCCCGAAAATGAACGAATTTCACTGGCAAACTTTCAATCATTCTCTTTCGAAATCGAGAATCAAAATCGGGATCACCAAGCAAATCTTAATTCTTGAGAAAAAATCACCCAACAGTTACCGATATTTGAAATTCAAAATGGCGACCATCCCTGTGTTATCTGTGTTAGGGAAAATGCTATTGCCGATTTTCACAAAACTAAGCCGAACTGAGCCGATGAAACCTTTATTTACTCTATAAGCTTCAAAATGAACTCCACAAATGCTAGGCGAAAAGAACGCTGATAAAAGTTTGATAGTCCGAATAACTTTTCCAGGGGCGCGTTCTACCTTAATTATCACCACAGGAAGTGTCCTGTACACTTCTTGGCAGTGGGCACTGTCAGCATAATGCCAACTCACCTCTATTCCAAATACTTTATCTTTCGTCTCCAAGTCGAAATCCAGCGTACCAATGTATTCGACATTCACAGGAATTGTACGCTGCAAGTCCTTGTCCTAAAGAAAAGAGGTAGTGGTAAGGGTCAAAAACAAAACAGATGTCAGACAGACACGGACAGAAATAGACAGTCCGAAAGAAACAGACACAGACTGAGAAAGGAGATAAACAGAAGGAGACAGACTGGTAGACATGGAAAAGTGGAGAGAGATAATTATGAAGCCGTGGCAAGGGATTTAGAAACATCATCCCCGCGCATTTGAATGAAGGGAATATACTGACTTAGTAGACGAGTAGTCTGAAAGTGGTTCAAAGAGTCGACGGGCCCAAACACGCTCCCACAGGTAAATTCCTTGAGACTGTGATGGACGTCTTGTTTCAGAAAAACGAGCCTTTATTGCTTGCATCAAATTATGTATCCAATAATAGACAGGCACGTAAGACAAGAAACAAGAGGAGGAAGGGGTTTCTTTATTTTCATTTTGTTCTACACGTAGAGTATGTTGTTCGTGAAAATATACTCACAGTAATATGTATCCGTTTCAAATTCACCAAAACTGTATCCAGGAGTGAAACCAGATAGTCGCTGACGGTGTTGATGTCCTTGCGTTCGTACCCGATGAATCTGCTCTCTATGTCACACCCCCTTTCTTCGGCAAACCTCACCAGCTCTTGATAGGTAATCTGCTCAGGGAATGAGTTTAACCATGGAACACCATACAGTTAGCAGTTAACCATGGAACACCATACAGATAGCAGTGGAATCGGAAGCATTGGTTATGCTCGAATACATAGTGTAACAATGCAGTAGAAGCCATATGTATTTGTAGTAAAGAGCTTTGCACCAGACGCAATTTATCCAGTCGGTTTAACCTAACACTACATGAATTATTAAAGTAAGCTATTGGCGTCCTTTTGCATTTGTTTATTGTTGTGGATTTTTCTCAAATTCTGAGTAGTAAACATGCTATATCACACTGGCGGCGCTAATTCGTGGACAGTCTGAAATCAGTAACTTTGACCATATATGCTCTACTGAAATTCATAAATATCAATAATGACTCAAATGACCATACCCACGAATTTGAAAGGAATGATACAAATCTTTTGAATATTTTTTTTTTCAAATATCTGAGTACATTTCTTAGTCGCATACAACCAATATTTGCTCACACACCACACATTATAATAGTCACTGCATAGGAACCCTCTATGTGGAAAAATATGTACATGCAAGATTTGTGTGACTTTGTATGATAACGCACGGTGGAGGGACCGTGGATAATGCTTGTGCTTCACGGTGGCATAGCACTTCACCAATACATTTTTGTCAAAGCAATATAGTGATAAAGCAATATTTCTCATCAAAGACGACATGAAACGTGCCTCGTACCTCGTACTATATATTTCAATAAGCAGATAATCTAAAGTTTAGTATGGCGGCCACAAGTCACTCGAAGGATGAAGGTCTACATATTCGAGGTAAAAATATTAATTTTTGGTATTAAGAATTAATATTAATTTTCAGTCAAAATCTTGATACTACGTTAAGAAATTTAATTTCTCATGTGAAACTAAAGTTTATGTTTCAAAAATCGAAAGTTTGAATTCGCATTATCTATTCTAATTCATAAATGGCAGAAAATGAAAGAATGACATTCAAAAAAGTGATTAAAATCATGTTAAGCCAAAATGAAAGGACTCTCATTCTAAATGTGAGAATTTTAATGCCAAATAGAGTTATCGTGTTTGTTGTACAGTGTTTAGAAAAGAAACATGACCTTGTCAGAGTGGAAATGTATTCTTTGAAATGTTGAAAATGGGAAAAATGAAGTCAGAAAATCGGGTGGTTTGCATAATTTGCATTTCTTTCTCACCAAACTTCTTGTCGTGCTAAAAGGTGAATTCTTCAAATATTTTAATCTTCAACTGCAAATTGAACGAATCTTGAAATCATTTTGAGTAAAATACGCTGTATTATGTACATCGCCCCCTAGAGGTGATCTGACGATGAAGATATGAATGGTAACCAACCAACCTGTCCGTCCTTGTTAAAATCGATTCCGTCGCAGACAGATTCCACTTTCCATTTGTCGCCAAACAGGATCTTTCCGTCTGACTTAGTGAAAGTGCCTTCGTTCAGTGCCTGTATGGTAGAAAAATAACACAGACCGGAGTCAATCTGATGGCAGCACGAAAATTGTGTAACTCTGTGTGTTTGTCTTTTATTTTATAAAATCAACAACAAGAAAAGAAGAGCACTGCTTATTTTATAACCTGGGTTCACACTCATTTATTTTAAAACTTTGTGCCAGCGCCAGCGTTCTTTATGTTTCTGATCATTTCGGCCAGTCCAAATGAATTGAGTCTTTGTAACGTAAGCAACATTCACTGCATAGCTATAGCTTCGGAACAGTGCAGTGTGTACACAGCTAATAAATATGTCTGCACTCCGATCACTAAAATATTATAATCTATCTTCATATTTATGCTACATCAGAAAATAGCACTATGTGTATGATATGTGCATGACATGTGGTTTTGGAAATATTTTTGCTCAGTGCGCCTTTATCGATTTCTTTTTATCTCATTGTAAATTTAATGTCGGTCGCTCTACATTTGTTACCCTCCCTTCTGTTATGTAATTTGTTGAAGTGTAGAGTGCAATTTTGTTGAAAATGTTGAGTGCACAAGATTTTTACCTTTCTCAAAGTATTTTCAAAAGTGTCTCTGCTAATAATTTGCTTTTGAGAGTCGAGTTTTGCTTCGCCAAGTACTTTAAGGAGTTTGTTCAACGCCTCTGCAAGTTCGGCGTGGCATTTATCCAGGCGATCCTGCTCTTCTTCCCGTTCATTCAGTTTCCTGTAAACGAATTTTGTTTTCTCTGTATTCAGGTTCAGTTCGAACTACTTAGGTTATATATTTATGAAACCAAAACACAAATTGAAAGAACGGGGACTGAATACTATGAGTTGGTATTTATCATTGTCGGAACCTGGAACCCGGAATCGAATGTACTAGATGTACTGTGTGTGTCGTGTTACTGTCTCCATTTTATTGTTTAAGGGTATACAGTCACCTGTAATCTAAATATGCCCATATCTGGTCAAAGGGGCGTTCCTTGGTATTCAAACTGCTCATGTGAGGGCGCTGTTTTTAAAAAGCAGCCATCCGCTTAAAATCTGTGATTGGTTAGATTTTCTTTTTCCATGGTAACTGTGGCAAAATTGGAACAGTTGGCAGTATACCTTATTCACAGTTGGATCACGGTGAAATTAAGAAGCTTAAGCTGTTCTATTTTATCCCAGGAAATAAATCTTGTGTGTTTCATTTCAAAAAGTTATTATCCGTAATTGGATATATTGTGTAAAATAAATCAATCAATCAATGATATCAAAGTTTACATGCCTTGCCAAAACCGTGTCAGGTCGATCTTTGGGTTTTGTGTCCAATATCACGGTGTTTGGGTCTTTGTCTTCTTTAAAGAGGTGTTCGTACAGCTCTGTTTCGTCGTGTGAGTACTGGCAAATTGATAAGTTAAAATCAATAGAAAGCGTTAGAATATCTAACACGACACAAACATTATCAGGACATCAAAATTTCCTGCTATCGTATCATAATCATAACACACTGTCATGTTTTCAGAAATGTTGCTTTAGTATCCCTTTGATCACTTTTTCTAGGTTAGTTTGCAAAATAGACAAACGCCATCAGGAGTAAGCCGCCATCACTTACCAACATGACGCCTAGTGTTTTCTTGTTATATTCTCCAAATCTTACTTTGTTGTCATAGAATTTGTGGATGTCGTGCAAAGGGTGCAACTTCAAAACAAAACTGTCTTCCGGTTTGAGTGACAACCACCAGCCTGGAGGAAAGACAATAACACGTAGGCATGAACCAATGCAAGTGATTTGGTTGTGAAATGGTCATAACGGTGACGAAAAAAATGAACGGCTAATCAAATTTTGTCGATTCGGAGTGAGAAGCCTTCGAAAAGGGTAAATTCTCTCAATATGCGTAACGCTTTGAGGGTGTCATTTTCATCACAGCTGTAAAGGTCTATAGCCGTCATATCCTGGAGCTTTCGTAAGCACAACGAAATTACTGATCCGCTGATCCGAGAGACCCTGATCATCTTCGTGCTATTTATATTGTTAAGGGGAAACTTACCGTCGAAACAGTTGATGGGAAAGTTTGCAAGCAGTCCTCCATCGACGTATAAATCAGTATCTTGACGTTTTCTGTATGCCACTGCTTGATAATACACTTAATATGCAATAAATAGGATACAGCTATGCTTGAGAAGCGAATGGAAATACGCGTAGTGAGTTTTATGTATATATATATATATATATATATATATATATATATATATATATATATATATATATATATATATATATATATATATATATATAGAAGAAACTTGGGTTGAAACACACTACCACACCTGGTTGTTAGGTTCCAAACGTATTTATTATACTTCAAACACAACGTTTCGCTCTAAATTTAGAGCTTCTTAGAGCGAAACGTTGTGTTTGAGGTATAATAAATACGTTTGGAACCTAACAACCAGGTGTGGTAGTGTGTTTCAACCCAAGTTTCTTCTATCTTCACCCCATTCCACGCTCCACTGGGGATCACCTGAATTCCTACAGTTTCTTATATATATATATATATATATATATATATATATATATATATATATATATATATATATATATATATATATATATATATATATATATATATATATATACACAAAATGTATACATATATATATATATATATATATATATATATATATATATATATATATATATATATATGTAATAATCACTTTTTATTCATGTTTTGTACTTTTTGTGAATTGTCACTAATTTTTTCATTTTATCTAACCTAAGAATTCCGTAAAGTGTATGTTGCCGTACAGACTGATTGACTGCCACATAACTTACAAAGTATTGTCCTTGTTCGCACCCTTCAAGATATTTCTGTGGAAAAGTTTGCGAGCACATGCCGAATCATCGATATAGATTAATCTATATTATGTCAGCTGTTGGAGGGGCGCTTTGGCTTACATCCCTCAAGTCGTTCATCTAAAATTTTGAATCATAACTCAGTCAGGACGCATGCGTCACATGCACATCCGATGCGGACCATTGTCCTTACCTGGAATAGACATGGACATTCGTACTGCGATTCGGATTGGCATGTTGGGTGTAGTTTTCACGTGACAGTATTCGCAGTTATAATGATTGACATTCACTGCAGTGATGCAAAGTTCCTTGTCATACTTGTCATACAACTGCAAGATTTAAGATCATTAAAACATGAAGGATCTGCAGTTAGTCTAAAGGTCATTAGAAAGTGAGCAGGACAAATACGATGTTGGGGAGTAGGGAGGCGTTAAGAAAAAGCAAGCCATGAAACAAACTGCCTATATATATATATGTACGTAGGTATGTATGTATGTATGTATGTATGTATGTATGTATGTATGTATGCGTGCTTGTATGTATGTATTAAAGTTCAGTAATAGCCAAATGTATTTTTATTACTTGACTAGAACAATAAGTTAATTAGTTTTAAGCAGTTAGTTACGTATACCTGTTTAAATGTTATGTCTGCGTTTCCAGTTTTGTCCTTCAATTTGTCGCCAAACCACTCCAACATGTTCCGGCCATGATTCCAGCCGTAGTGCCGTATTAAGTTTGGAAGAAAGCTGAGGATGCCAAAGCGATAATCTACAGCAGGAAGTAGACGAATTAACATTAATCATACACTCAGTTGTAAAATGTTTAGTTACATTAAAGGTTTGCAGCGTAAGCAAATGTAAGTGATGTTTACAGTCAGTCGGGATTTAGTGCAGCGCCGTCAACGCCGACACTATGATGTAATTGACCAAAACACAGTCCCAGTATGGCATGGTCAGTATAACTTTAATGCTCAAAATACCATAACATTATCGTCATATTTGAGAACGAGGAGTGTAAAGAAACTGTCAGTTGAGAAAATAGGTCGACCGTAAACGTTTTATAAATTATAACGTCTGATATGGTAGCGTCACTATCCTATTAAATGTAAATGTTACGGCAAATATGTTCAAGGCGATTTTGGAGTAAATGTGTTTATTCTCAAACTTTACCAGTTGCTGCTTTTTCCAGGGATTCATCATTCATAAACTCCATCACTTCATCTGAGGTGTAACCAACAGCCAACATGCAAACCACGATTGCGCCTGCGCTAGTTCCGGCGTAGCGTTTGAGATTCTGCATTATTCCAACATTATCTAAAACCTTCAAATGAGAAACATCGTTTAGAAAAGGAGTTTTTCTACTCTAGTCAATGACGTTGCCAATTCTGGTAAAGGTAGGGTGAAACAATTATTTTGAAATTCTTTTTGATTCAGAATGGAACGAAGCCAATAAAATTAGCCTATATCTCTGACACGCCTGTATTCTTGGTAGAGACAAAATTACATCGGAGTACACTAGTTCATTTTCAGTGGCAAATCATTGTCTGATAATTCTGTTGTACGTTAAATCAAAATCGAACATGAAGCCTGATAAAGCCCACTTTGAAGTTTTATCTTACGGCTGTGTTACGCCTGTGTTCCAAGCAGCTGCTGATTGCCCACAGTGTACCACGCTCTACTTAGAGTTGCGTGACAACGTCATCGGTACTCCGACTCGGGACACCTCGACATGGCATTTTTATTGCACCATTGTGGGCGTCCGAACCTTGTTTCGGTACGTGCAGCTTACCTTGTAAGTACAAATTGACAGAATCGTCATCATAAACAGTGATAACCCATGTCGTGGAATGAATGCGAGGTTATTCAGGGACAGAGACTTGATTGGTCTGGTATGAATCACATTGTCATAAACGCGTATTGCTGTTGATTTTGCTAGGTGGGGCTGACACTTTTTTACCTCAACAGGATTTCAATATGTAATATTTGGAGTCAGCGACAAATGTGTGTAATCTGTCTGATAAGTACCCAATCGGTAATAATATTCGAAAAGATCGGCGTCCTTTGCAAACCTAGCGGTAGCTTGTACACACAGGCATCTGGATATTAGCCGAGGGTCTTTTGTAGTTGATGATATAGGTTGTTGTCTGCATGCATTCTTTTACCGACAAAACAAAATGAAGTAAATTCTTGTCGTATTTTTCTTGCTTATGAAAATATTTGAAAACAAATTTATTTTAAATTCATGTTATATCGTTCAGCGTTACACTCCACTCCATCCTATAGATTAGCTGTGGGTCCGAAGGCTGTGGTGTTTCAGACGGGATTCTTGTCTTTTACTGGCTGGTTTTGATTGTTATGTGGTGGAAGGGTTAAAAGTCATAAACCCCTCCACCACATACAAGTCAAAACAAGCCCAAAGGCATGAATCCCGTCTGAAAACACCACTGTTATAGATCAACAGCTAACAAGATATGATACTCTACTAAAGCACTACAACATGACCTACTGTAACATTAACGGGTCGAACACGTTATAATCACAATATATCTGCCTTCGGACATTTTTACAGATTTTTTTGATAATCGAAAGTCACAAAGCCTACCTGTGTCTAAATACACTATCGAGTGACATATTGGTCGTAAACTTGAGCCTATATGATGCAAAAATCATGTTCACAATTTTTTAATTTTTCTCTCTCTCAGAATGACAAGAATACCTGCGAGACCAGGGATTTATCTTATTATAATGCCTGCTGAGCGGTTAAAGAAACTTTTCCATTCTCAGTATTTTTGAGTGTCGCAAGGAAGAGTTCATGTTTCAAAACGATCGAAAAGGAAGCATTCACAAACACCCCTTGGTGGCGCCTGAACAATACTAAAACTCGGCTGACGGGACTTGAAAACATTAATGTCAACCATTTAATATCAATATCATGGAAACATTAACCCATATATTTTTTCCATGAAGATTGTTTTTATTTTGAAAACAATTTTGAAAAATATTTTTGATGAAACCAAATTTACATTGCTACATTACAGCACTAAACCAGGACAAGGCTGACGCTTGACTAAGCGTTTATATACAAACTTAGCATTAAGGCTATTTTGATGTCGGCAGGGGGCATGGCACACGAAAAGTTTTTAAAATTCTGTGTCTGATGTGGGTACCTTAGAATTTTGTTATGGTACCGGGGATCCGATAAAAGAGATGAATCCGAATTCTCCCACCCCTCCAGAGCTTTTTGTGAACGATGCCTTGGTTACCTTAAGAACACCAGCATATGCAATGCCTTTGGTTCCTCCTCCTTCGAGAACCAAGTTTTCATATTCAAATTTGAACTTGGCCAAATCCTCGTCGCTAGCAGTGTACGTAGGGCTATCCTGTAGGGCCTCTTTCAGCGTGGGAGGTTGTTTTGAAGAAAATATCCCCATTTTAACCTTAGGAAAAATCCAACAAAGGTAAATTAAATCAGTATATTATGTATTCCTGTTTGTTCGTCACTCGGCCACGACGGACATATTAATTGTCAAACAGTTGCAGCTGTAGCCAGAACACACTGGCGAATCGCAAACCATGTTACATATATCAACCAAGCAGTACAAATATCAAGCTGGCACCAAGAATGCGATATGTAAACACGAATAAATCATAAAATTAATCTTACCGTCTTCAGACGTTCCGTCCGTGGAGTTGTTTGATTATTGTGACGAACTGAACGCGGAACTGTGAACGTCTCTGCAGTACGGGACCGGAATAGTTAACAAATAACCAATTTTGATCCATGCCGATTATATTTATGGCGTCAACAAATTATACTATAAAAATATCAAACCCATATCAGGGAACTAGTATGGTTGTTGCACAGGTAAAGTTGAATAGATAGATTGCCGTATAAATTTCGACACACCTGACATGAAATAATACTTCTTGGTTGTCTTTACCAGAGGTCCATACGTTCTTCTTCTACGAATTCCACTTTGTTGTGTATATCAGTACTGGTTTGTTGTCTGTCTATCTGTGCTGTACTGTTTGTTTTATCGAGCGAGTTGGTCTCTATGTAACTCATGGCTATGACAGATCATGGCTTGGCACTATTGCTTTGATTAACAAGCAGTGCTTGAAAGACACGACATTTAGTAGCTCCCCGAATGAACTTTATCCTATATGAATTGCAGATAAAAAAGGATTGTACTAATGTCAGGTGGGCTGTCTCGCTGCGTATACAATACCATTATTAAGGGTCAATCGTAGAGCATACGGCTCGCCGATGTTCCTTGAATATGAACTGCGTGAGTTGTCCCATCATGCACATAAGATCATTTTAAAATGTTGTCGTTTTGACAACTGACTTACTGAAGCAGTCATCTTCGACGGTTTCGTATTGGTATTTAAGAGAATGAAAAAGTTTATAGGCCATTGTATTCGGATTTCATATGAAAATATTCAGACAGTTTTTAGATATTTGAGTTCGTTGTGAGAGCTTCTTCGTTTTCACCATGTGAAGATTTATCCAAAGCCAGATTAAGGACGGCATTTAAGGAAAGCAGCTGGGCTTTCGACCCATGGGCATTTTCCCAAGTACTTTTATCTAGCCTAGTGTACGCAGCAACAGAAGCTTTAGGACCTCTTAAAATTCAAAATCAACAATCGATCTTCTAATTGTTTAGAGAGACTGCCGAAGAAGTACTGTGACTTTGCAATGTTACAGCTGTAACTGTATTGGCTACATTTCTGAGGGTCTGTGCGACAGCTGCGTGAATTTGGCATGAATACTGATCATCGTTCTGACTAGTGCAGTCGGGTACTGTAACGTGAAATTCGGGGGCCGGAATGGCTTTGTAAACTGGTCTGCTTTAATTCGCCCCCCCCCCCCCCCCCCACCCAAAGTTTGCTAACATTAACTTGTACAGTATTTTAAGTGATGGTGTGTCAGATTAAATCAAGAACTTTGTAGCTATCAATACATTTTCTTCCCAACCAACCCAACCCAAAGGTGGATACCGTGCTGGTTCAAGGATATTTTGCTCATTTTA
Organism: Ptychodera flava; assembly: GCF_041260155.1. Classification (NCBI taxonomy): domain Eukaryota; kingdom Metazoa; phylum Hemichordata; class Enteropneusta; family Ptychoderidae; genus Ptychodera; species Ptychodera flava. The sequence continues at coordinate 40,486,641 of NC_091936.1, forward strand.
TCACGTGAACAGTCGAATGATTCTAATTCCCACCAGTCTGTGTATTCTAGGCCAATTTCATTGAGTGTTATTTTCACAACAGGTAAGTGAATCTTACCTGGTGACGTTATGTCATTTCACTTGCTAGCCTCTTTATTTTTTAGGATGAGTCTTTTCATGCTGACCCTGATGATCGTATTAATAGGGATAGGAAGAGTGTTCAGAGGTCTACGCTCGACGCCCCTGCTCTTAGGGGCGGGGGAGCGTAGAGAGCGTCCTCAAGCGACGGATCTTTCAGTCCAGAAGAGTGCCCTCCTAAATTCATGCCGTAACGTGCACCGGAACCTCCGGTCCCCGCCTGATTATATAATCCTCTGAAAAGGAAACTTCCTAAAAGGCACAAGATTGAATTCAGAGAGCAGAATTCAAGAAATCGGTCGTCTGGTCCGTATATGCGCTTGTCAAGAAACGGACGAAAGGTTTGTCAGTTACAACAGTATGGACTCTACAAAGCCGCTGAAGCGGGTTGCTATGGTAAGACGCACATGCGCTCGTTCGTTGTTTTGATCCAAAGAGTCTCCTGGAACTAAAAAGTGAAATTCGGGGAGCTGGAATGGCCGTTGTTAACTGGCCTGCCTTAATTCATTCGCACCCCTCCCCCATGCTTTTCTAACATTAGCTCGTACAGTATTTTAATTTACTTCAGTGTGTGTATGTCCTCGTCAAAGTGATGGTATGTCAGACTAAAGAGCTTTGAAATTTCTTCCCAACCCAACCAACCCAACCAAAAGGTGGGTATCGTGTTGGCTCAAGGATATTTTGCACATTCTCAGTGGACCCACCTGTGGAGGGCCGTATGGGGGTGGTGGGAGATTCTAAAACAAGTTCGCAGATTTTTTCAAATGCCCCCTAACAAACTCACAATGCCCTAATCCCCCTTCTGACTTGCTATAATTTTGAAGTCTCCCCTCCCTCAAAGGAAGGCAAAATGTGGCCGATATAGTGCTTCGTCCAAAAATACTAAATCAAATACATGGGAGTCTATTGGGAAAACTATTAACATTTCTCCTGTTAAAAACAATCTATATCTCTACATTTATACGTGTTTGATAATCCATGTACTTTGCTGTAAGTGGCAGGTAAAAAGTCCATGTGTGTACAAAAAATTTGATTTTTGGATTTCATCGATAATGTTGATTTACTATGGGTAGTCTATTAGAACAGTATGAACATTTTTTCGAATATAAAACTAGTAATATCTGTGCATTTATAGACGATGGCTAATTGATGTAAATGATCTTGATTAGAATAGGGTGGTTACAGGTGGTTATTCAAGTGTTGCTATATATTGACTTTTAGGCTGTAGCAAGTTTCTTGATAAACAATAATATTGCTTTCTGTACAATTTCCAGCCAAACTATAAATGAAGGTGAACATTACAGCTATTGTCCCTTTCGCGATCACATATGAAAGGTTTGGAAACAGGATGACTTCCCTCATCTATCAGGAAACCTAGACACGATTAACATATTTGTATAAAAGGGAGTGCACCTTTTGGCCAATCAAGTATGTTTTGTTCAGTGAGTCGACTGCAGTTTCTTGCTGTACTCCCACAGTATGCTGGAATTATAACAAAATTATGTTTGGTAAACTATTTGTATACGAGTGTCAAGATCATGATCATTGTTATTGAGGACAAATGAATAATATTCTAGTCTGTACTTGAATTCAATTTTAAACAATAGCAATGCTGACTACATATGGCTGTGCTGGACTTTTCCCAACAGTCTGTTTATTCTAGGCCAATTTCTTTTGAGTGTTATTTTCAGAACAGGTAAGCGAATCTTACCTGGTGACATTTTATCCTTTCACTTACTAGCCTCTTTATTTTATGTGTCTTTTCATGCTGAGCCTGTGATGACCGTATTCATGGAGGTAGGAAGGATGCCTTCCTACCTTCATGACGTAACGTGCACCGGAATCCCCGGTCCCCGCCCTCGGTCACATCATAATTGTGTAGAGCTACGGCATGATGTGGCATGCCCCTGCATTGATCTCACACGCTTTTAACACAATTCATTACATTGCAGAGACCCACTCAAGGCAGGGTTATTTGGGGAGACCTCGGCCGGCTCTCTGGCTTGAAAAAAGAACACTCAAGACTTTTGTGAAATAGTTTTAGAGAAAGGGAAAATCGTGCGTTTTCAGAACGACCTGGGAATTAAATCACGAAACAGAAAGAAAATGAGAGATCGAAATTAAATAATAAACCACATTTTAGATGCCCTTCTTCAAGTAGCTATTGGTCCATAGCTGCGGTGTTATCGGACGGGATTTCTGCCTTTACGGGCTGGTTTTGACTTTTGCGATTTTTGTGGTGGCGGGGTTAAAAATCGTAAAAGTCAAAACCCGCCCGTAAAAGTCAGAAATCCCGTCCGAAAACACCACAGCTATGGACTCACAGCTACTCTTCAAGCCGACATGATACTACCTTTGTGTCTGCCCGGATCATAATTCAGTGATTGTGCAATGTTACATAAGGAACGCGTGAATGGAAACGACACACTCTGTGGTCTTGATGTTCAATTGATTGATGATATTCATGTTTTTAAGGTAGAACGCGCCTCGGGGACAGAAATTCGGGCTTTCAACAGTTATCAATTCTCTTCTGATCTACCATTTGTAATTTTAAGGCTCTTGATGATAGATAGCTCTTAATTTTTCATGGATCGATAAATACAAATACTTGCTCCGCCCAATGGCGTTCACCTTCCAAACTGATTTTGCTGGTTTTCTTCTAGTTTTCGTCTTTCTTTCCCTTTTTGTTGTTTTTAATATGATATATTTTAATAGTAATGGTCAATATTGCATTTATGTCCAACCTCTCGAAATCGATAAAACACTTCTGAGTGTATTGGAAAATTTGTAATTCGATTTCCTTTCCCCCAAGTGTGATGTTCAAGGATCGAATACATGTCACTTGCATTCTTTAATGACCTAGGGAGTGCAAACATCAGCGAAACCAGGCAGGGGTTACGGCGTTTAAGGTGTGATGGAGTGCGCCTCACTTTTTCTAGACTCCCTAGAATAGTACCAATCAGAAACATTATAGTCATTATGTTTTACTCTGATGGCGAATGTCCCATTGTTAACTATTCTATGGACCCTCACCGGCCTCCCCCGTGCCTACTGCCGTGATTAGTAGAGGGACTCAAATTTATCCTGCGTCACTGAAGTAATCTTGACATCACAACTCCCTCCCCTCGTCCCAGGCACAATTCATAAAGCCGTAAATAACATGTTGACGAAATCTCTCTTCACCAGCAGAACAAAATATCACTTAAAATAACAACAGCTGAAATTTAACTGAAGTAAAATATTCTGAATATCACTACATCATGACTCAAAGTTTTATGGCAGCTTGTATTGTTTATAAATAGCGGTTTCTTCATTTCATCAAACGAGACATTCCATTTACACATGTTTGACTGCGGCGCAAGATCTGTCACTGTGATTATCCCCTCTCATGATTTGTACCAGTGTTTTCACCAAAGTATTCCAAGCCCTCACTCCGAAATGGACAATGCTCCCTTAAAACTAGTTACAGAGTGATCGGCAATGATAAAGTTTTTGTTGTTCATCGCTAGAGTCTGACACATATCCTTCAATCTCAACATTATGATAAGCAGATCCATGACGTCATGATTTTCTTTCCAATTTTTTCCCTCTTTAAGGTAGAGCGCTCCTCGGGGACAGCAATTCGGACTCTCAAACTTTAACAATCTTTTATGATATACGACTCATGGGAGTTCATTTTAAAGCTCTTATTGTAAGAAAACTTTCCACAGGCATAGAATTTGGAATTCGAAAATTGTATTTTTCTCCATAAAGTTAGCACAGAGATAGCGGCCATTTCGAATTTTAGGTATCAGTAATCTTGGATCATTTGTTTCTCTGGTACTAAAATTTGCACGGTGACCTCTCCCCCCCCCCCCCCCCCCCCCCCGCCGATTTTTATTCTTGATTTGGAAGGAGAATGGTTTAAAGATTCCTTAAGGGAAGTTTGAGCAAAAGTTTAAGTCTTTCACTTTCGAGGCGCATTACTACCTTAAAACCAATTTCATTGTTGCTGCAGGTTACAGGTGCCAATCGGGGACTCGGATTGTCCGTCGTGAGGTTGCTGTGCAAGCGGTTCGACGGTGATGTTTATCTGACTTCACGTAACGAGGAGCGTGGCAAGGAAGCTGTGAAAGAACTTCAGAAGGAAGGTTTGGACCCGAAGTTCCACCAGCTCGATACTACTTCAATGGAAAGTATTGACCGAATTAAAAAGCACTTCCTCGAACATTATGGAGGGATTGACGTGTTGGTGGATAATGCTGGCATCGCATACAAGGTACTGAGACAATTGAAATTGCACTCCGCCATGCATGTAATGGGCTGACCTGTACGTCAGTATTGTTATTGTACAGGGAGTGGGGATAAATCTACAACACTGATGTACATGGTGTAGCCTATCTGATATTCTCAAAATTATCATGCCGGTCAGACGTTGTCCATTATTGCACAATAATCAATCAAAGCCTGAATGTGAACAGATCATTGAATAGTGTAGACATATATTAACATTTCTGTAGCAAGTACTATGCCTTTCCATGAACAAATTTTGTTTTCAAAATTGTTAAACCATTTAAATCGTTTATTAAAACTGATATTCTTTCTTTTTGACAATATTAAGAAAAGATGCAGCCTTCTTTCTGGGATCAATCTCTAACTATGGATTAAACTCACGATGCTGTCCCTGCCACATTCTCTAGCTCTAAGTCTGAAGCAAGATGTCGCACAGTCCTTTTACAATTTGAATGATCGGTACATATTTAGCGGTTTCTCAGTCCCTGCACAACTGTTTCTTGTCTTCTTATCCCCTATTGCGCTTTCATGTTCCTATATTCGTTCCCTGTGATCGTTTCGATTTTTCAATTTCTCTGTAGACTTCAGGGGTCTTGCTCTCTTGTAAAGTGTATCTGTAATATCGGTATGTGCGAACCAGAGGGGTAACATTTCCTCTTTATAACTATATAGGTGAAGAGTACAGTTCCTTTCGGAGAGCAAGCTACTAATACGATTGCGAATAACTTCTATGGGCGATACAACGTCTACAGGACTTTATTCCCGATAGTGAAACCGCACGGAAGGTAAGAGACAATCGTTATATACATAATGACATGTGGAAGTGATACGAGGTCATCTGAATTTCGATGGCAGAGCCATGCCACGGTCCCTGCACAAAAGGACCGTGGCCATGCTCATGAATCTAACTCTAAAATACGCGAGTATACGTTAAGATTGTTCAAATACCTGGCGCAAGTGTCTACATGTATCCCGATCTGATTATAATCAGATGTAGAGTACGACGACGTCTGTACGTGCGCGGTATTCTCTTGCTGTCGCCTCTCCTTACTAGGCGACAGCAAGAGAATACCGCGTGCGCGTAAGTAGACGTCGCCGTACTCTACATCTGATTTTAATCAGATTGCGTGTATCCATACTTGTCCACTTTACTTCACAATATCGCCCCTTGCAACCAGTATTTTTGATTGTTACTGTTTCCTTCACCTCGAACTATTGGTAAAACTTACAGCTCAAAGTGTCCGCCGCACACTGTTACAAACATATGCATCATTCAATTGTAAGATACCAAGGTACTTTCAGTACATAACAATAACAGCGCTAATCTTCTGTCTTGGAATTTTCAGAATTGTTGAAGTCGGCGGACGGAGTGGTGCTAGGATTCTCAATGCAATCAACCCAGATCTTGCAGCCAGGTTTAGATCCCCAGAGATCACGGAAGAAAAACTTGTTGAACTCGTGAACGAATTCGTCAGGTATCTATGACAGAGAATTTTGCCTTCCCATTTGCCATCGAAGGGCAAGATATTTCTGACTTATTCATTATATGTTATACCTTTTTTAACCAGAAAGTGGCGTGACACATTGATATCAATGTTTAGTTTCTTTGTCAAGTATCTGCAATGAAGAGGCATGTGAGGGTCATGCATACGATTGTTGACAGGGAACAATAAAGGCCAGCAGCTTTAACTATTGATAATTTTTTCACTATTTATGTTCTGTATGTCTCCTGTAAGTTATCGTTCTAATTTCCGAGGTTGTCGAAATACCAATTATTTACAAGTATTTAGCTTGTCAACTAATCGTTTTTACGTCTACAATGCACTTTTATTGTTCTTGTTTGAATTCTAGTAAGGACTAGAATTCACTGCCATCAATAGCAATGTACACATGCACCGGCTGAGTTGACAAACTGAATACTGTGCATCAAAAATCCGCTAAGTAGTAGATTCGGAAACTGTAATTGGCATAAAAACTCAAAAATACTGAAACGAATCAACAAAAGTCACAGCTACTGGCCTGTAAAGTACAGTCACTTCCCAACAAGATATAAAATCCGAAATATTTCGTTGGTCATCGGAAAGAAGTTATGATTATACAGTGTAACGGAATTATGAAACGACAATCTTGTAAAGTAGATCGAAAGTTTTATCAAACAGGCGCCTATCCATTACTCGTCTCGATAGTGTGGTCCTCTGCCCCATTTCTACCGCTGGTTGTGCTGCTCACGAAAATAGCTCACGGAAATGCTATTTTCGTGAGCAGCGCAGCCAGCGGTAGAAATGGGGCAGGGGACCACACTATCGTCTCGGTGGGAAATATTATAGAGACAGGCAGAAATATCAATGTTGTTTACGTCAACTAACGTTTGACAGCAAAGTAGATGTTTGTCACGCATCACCCATGCATCTTATTGTCCATCTCCCTTGCTGTACCAATCAGGAATGACGGGGCTGAGTGAATTTTCAGTCGTGTTTCGGGTGGGCCGGAGGAAATCGGGTACTCAACATATCATGTTAAGCGCGACCCTCCCCAAACGCCCCTCCTAAAAATATGACGCTCCCTTTTACAGTTTTTTTTGAAATGACCCTTACCATTATAAAGTTTATAATATGTATGGGACCGTGAAAGAACTGCTGCTGTAGCTCTTGTTTTGTAAATATACACAGATATAAACACTGATTACCATACACCGACTTTTTCAAACGCTTCGGGTGTATGAGACTTTGCAACACAGAATACAAACTTCTTAATCAGCTTGACCCCGATACCGTGATTTTCAAGTTGTGAAAATGACTCATTTTCATGCAAGTTTATGTATGGTTGTCATTGTCGTTGTTGTAGATTCACTGCAGATCGAATGACTGTTCAGGACATTTGAAATTACATCATCACCTCCACCACCACCATTATCATCATCATCATCATCATCATCATCATCATCATCATCATCATCATCATCGTTATCAACAACAACTATAACAACAACTACAACTATTTGGCTGCTGTCGTTGCAATTCTCATGGCATGGTTGTGAAAGTTCATCAATAGCGTAAACAACTTACTGAAAATCTGCGCTCATCTTAAAATTAGCGAATGTAAAATGACACCCTTCCCAATGCCAAGTTCGCAAATTATGACCCACCCCTATCCTCTGACCCATTCCCTCATAATAATTTACGGTCTTTTAAAGAGGCATTCCTAAATACCGGACTCCTTCATGGCGGTTACCGGTTGTTGACCTTGACTGTTCATATGATTTTTGTCATTTAGTTTGATTTGAAAGTTGTGGACAGTCAATTTGCTCAGTAAATAAAATTGATATAAAACCCGATCCCTTTAAGCGAATCATTTATCAGTTTACCACCATTTATCGTAGCCGATATTGTTCTCTTGAAGGGATGCCAAAGAAGGCAAACACCTTGAGAGGGGCTGGGACACCACAGCGTACAGTTTCGTCAAGACGTGCATTTTACTGCTCACGTGGATATATGCCCGTCATTTGAAAGACGACCCAAGAGAGGACATCTTAATTAACGTGGTGAGTTATGATTCCATTAGAAAAGATAACATCTTCTCAACAAACGATCACACTTAAAAATAACGCTTGTGACTGCTACAATAACAAACACGCTTTGAAAAGCCAAGATGTCGGGGAAATCAACCAAACAGCACATATTTTAATTGTCGCTATTATTTAAGTAATTATATTTCATAAAATTTGAAAAACCTTTCCAAGAACCATAATTTTTCCAATCTCTATCGAGGTCTACGACATTTCATGTTGAAATGTGTCTGATACGAAACTATCGATGCAACGATTATTATGAGTGCTGCATTATCATACAGTGTTCAAAACGCCATATTATTTCCTTTTTCCATTCGAACATTGCAGTTGCAAGTACTCTTCAAGCAATCCTTGTTATTTTCCTTTGATATTTTCCCTTTAATGTAGTATTTGCCTCGAATGTGAAAGACAAACTTGCGCTCAAATTTTCCTTAGGAAATCTTTCAATCATTCACTTTCAGAATTAAGAATAAAAATCGGAGGTTACTGTGCAAATGTTGGTACTAGAGAAACAAATTACTCAAGATTTACCTATATTTGAAATTCAAAATGGCTGCCATCCCTGTGTTAACTCTGAGAAAAATGAAGAATTTTTCAGTTTTCGAAAAACTAAGAAAACAACACTTTTTCTCATAAACACGATTGGAACTAATTTGGGATAATTGGATGGTGAAGTAATGTCGATTTAATGTACAGATGTTATCTCATCTGCTTTTCTTTTTATATTACACACTTGTTTTTTATGAGTAAATTGCGATATTGCAACATTCAGCTACACGGCACCTAACACTTTTGAGAAATTTGCAAAATATGAAAATCCAATTATCCCAAATTAGTTCCAATCGTGTTCAGAAGAGCTTTAAAATACAAGTGATATATCAGAGAAGAATTTGGAAAGGTTTGAGAGTCTGAATATCTGTCCCCGAGGGGCATTTTATCTTAATCTGTCTTTATTGTATTGATTCGCAGTGCTGCCCCAACGCATGTCAGACTGACATGACGGGTTGGATAGGAAGGAAGACCGCTGACGAGGGAGCAGAGATCATGCTGTATTTGGCGCTGCTGCCACCAAACGCCGAAACTCCGCAAGGACAGCTGCTGTTGGATGACAAAGAACAAGTAGAGTGGCGCGATAAAGATAATTACACAGTTATAGGACCACCATTATATTGAAAGTAAAGACAAGTTACTATTGGGTAGAGCATGGATAGTAGAGAAACTACTGTTTATGGGTAGAGTAATCATAAGCCAGACAAGGGCTTGCCATTATCAAACTCCTCATATGATCTACACTCAGGGAGGGACCAGCGTCTGCGAACAGTGTTTCGATAAAAAATTTAGTACGCTACTATGTCGTCTGTGGATACAGTATAGTAAATAATAATAATAATAATAATAATAATAATAATAATAATAATAATATAAAACTAATAAACTATAAGACAGGGAAGGAGATTAATTAAAAAGTTGATGCTTGATCTTGCAAAATGTGCAATGTTAACTGACCTTATCTCAGGACAAATAAACTATCGCTTTTACAAAACGATACTGGTATTCGACGTTTACATATTCTTTCTTATCAACTTTCCCACTTTCGCAAAATAGTCCTCTCCGTCATGATTGTACGGTCAAGTGACGCTCGGCTGGCGTGTATTAGCAATGGGGCGGTACAACGTGCGAGTTCGGTTCATTAACACCATTTTGGAATGTTTCACTCACATGTTCTATTCCGTACTCTTCTTCTCCTCCTTTTCATATCCCTCGCAGAGTCGTCTTCATCAAGTTAAAGATACTGTGGACAATCGCTGACGAAGGCCATTAAATTGGCCACTTGGGCTCTGTAAACGTCAAGTGTTGCTGCTGTCACAATGCTTGAAAGGGGGAGGGATAAATTATTCCTATCGTTGATACTTCGCAAAAAAAGTCATTCTTTGCTGTAGTCTTTTATAAAAATGTGAAGTTGATATGGTTTGCAGTGCATGTGCCTAGTGAACCTGTTCGGAGGTTTCAAAAAATGTGTCTTCATTAACAGGTACTAATCCTTTACTAATTTAAAGATCACTGTGTGTCTTGAATCTTTTCTCCGTCGTTCTAAGGATTTCCGTCGTAATTTCGTCCATCTTGTATGATTCCAATATGGTTGTTTACCAAATGTGAAAATCGTAAGCATGATGAATGCGCATACCCATGTCTGTTTGCTAGTCGACCATGTTTATGGCGAGGAAGTGAAATTTCGAGCTACAATTTTTTTTTATGTTTTATTATTCTCACAAAGATGATTGGACAACAAGAAAGTAATTGCAGAAGTACTTTGAGTTTTCTTTTTGCGTACTATTCTCGTAACGCAAGATTTGAAAGGCGCGGATTTTTCAGGGTCAACTCATTTCTCAACCAATGTGAACTGAATAATTCAGAAAGAAATCCTAGAAGGTCCTTTTGCCTCCATACCTGCCGAGATACTTTCGCTTTCATTTTCAAACAAGGAAAACCTGTGTATTATCTGATGCAATAGGACACCAAAAGTTCACAGAACACAGTTCAAAGTGTTCATTTGAAGCTCAATTCGGTGTTTAACAACTTTTGTTATTACTGTTACTTGAGAAAATAACTGAATTAGCGCTAGCACCCCTGAAAATACAAACACGCACTACACGACGTACGTGTCAATGAGGAGAAATTATCTTGATATGGTTTATACAGAGATGTAATGAAGTGGTTCGAATTTACCTGTCTGATCTCTCCAAAAGTTTTTGCCACACAGGTAAACTATCAGATATGGAAAAGATTAATGTTGGTGTTTCACAAGGATCGATATTAGGTCCCCTACTTTTCACAGTCTTCATGAATGATTTACCATTCTCATTACAAAATCCCAATCTAGACATGCATACGTTGCTTGGCAAATAAACATCACCCAAGAATACGATTAGAACTAATTTAGGATAATTGGATGGTGAAGTAATTTCGATTTAATCTGCAAATATGAGCTTATCTGCTTCTCTCTTTACATTAAACACTTGTTTTTATGAGTAATTTGTAATATTGCAACATTCAGCTATACGCGCACCTAACACTTTTGAGAAATTTGAAAAATTTGAATATCCAATGCTCCCAAATCAGTTCCAATCGCGTTCAAGTAAAAAAGGAGATCAGTTGAAGTCATAAAGTGAACATCAAGAGGAACTCTTAGCGCCCTCACCTGTTATTTGTACTCTCTGGCGTATTACCCCAGACAAACACAACAATTGTTCAAGGCTGATTGAATTATACCGAAGTACATAGTTTTCGACGCACACGTTGAAGAAAACGTACGGAATTCGATTACTTAGGCCTAAACCCTTCAATTTAGAAATAACAGCTTGTTTGTTACATTTGTCTCTCAAACAGACGGTAGCATCAATTTCATTCGTCCATCATTCAGGACGTTTTGCGTGTTTAACACGTTATTTAATTTCTTGATTGGAGAATGATCTTCAACAACTTTGAGAAAAAGATCCAGCCAACCAGTTAACACATCGTCAGGTTCATGACACGATTCCAGAGTCGACCAAGGCACTGAACTCAAATCATGTTTAAATTTGGCAAGTTCTTCACACATCTGTAAGTGTTTGGCAAGTTCTTCACACATCTGTAAGTGATGGACTGAATCAATGTGTGCAGTTTCCTTTGCGTGACAAATGCTGACAATTAAAGCTCCATAAACAGCATCTTTTGGCTATTTTTTCAGAACTTTTGTTTTGTGGTTTCCCTACACTTTCTGCATTGAATCCCTAAACTAATTTAATGCCAAGTATTTAGCATATCAACACAACTTATATGAGTATAATCTACATTGTTATTGTCGAAATTGTATTCAAGTCCGGACTAGAATCATTTGTAAACAATAAACAATGGTCACTACACACATACAAGCTGTGTTGACAAAAAGAATACTCGAACTTTCAGCATGACAAGCGGATTAGGGTCAGACACGGTAGTTGATATACAGAAGCAGAATACTGAAAAACTTGCCACAAGTCACAGCTTATGTCTCTTTAACAAATAAGAGTTTGTGGTCAATTATTTAATTTAATATCAAAAATCTCAGCATTGGATATTTCCCGGATGAGAAACAAAGATGTGATCTATAAGTGTTTCAGAGCTTGAAGTTGTTCTTTTTGGCGACGGGACACATGAGTCCAACCATGGCTCGACACGGAATTGAGCCAGTTTTAGTTTTTACCAGTCAAAATGTTATAATTATGATAACTATGTGATACTCACTGGACATGACTTTATCGATAGCAATATCAAAAGAGTCGTTCCAAGAAGACGTCGAGTCTTGTGGTCTGTAAAAGATACCAATTAGTATACAGGACGACTGTTTTCATTCTGCTGTACCTCATGAATCCATAGATTTTCCAAATGGCTGTTTTCCAAGTCAGTTCGACGTTGCTGAGGAATATGGAAGCCATGACCCCACACCACTGACGTTGCCTTGACGACCATGTCTGTAGACAGAGTAACCGCCAATTTGGAAAGTGAGGTCGCTAAATTTGTTCGAAAGAACAAAAAGATGAGATCTCAACCCTAGTGCATTCTGACTTGCAATCTCGCATTGAAGTACCTCAGAAATTAAAACGCATCCAGCTGCGCCGAAAACTACCTAGAGAATTGCTAAAAAAAGTCCTGTCTGCAGAACAAATAGTTTGCAACAAGAAAATTGAGACATTATGAAACAAGAGTAAACATCAATATAGAACTGGGAAGACGTGTTAAGCATCTCGTTGCTGGAAACAAACGTCTGGAAAAAAGTACAAGTTCTGGAAAGTCGCATGGATGATCGCAACAAAGAAAGAGAAACATTATCTACTAAATGCAAGCAACTCACGTCACAGACACAAACCCTCACCATTGAAAAAGTTTCTTGTAGGTATGCAAGAGGAGGGTTGGATTGTAAACGTTCAGCTATACGACGTGAATAAAAGGAGTTTCACTGAGGGGTTAAGTAAATGCGTGACGAGTCTCGGCAACCTTCACCTAACTACGTCGAGAATCCGTGAAGTCATTGAAGATGTGATGAAATTGTGTGGAAAAACTTCCAATCGTCTTCCTCGTTGGCAGACTATTGATAACACCATGGATGCTCGGGTGTATCTTTCCCACCAGCAGATCGCACAGGCACTTGCCCCATGTGAAGATACTTGTCTGTACCGAGACGAAACAAGGAAGTTTAGTAAAAACTACAATGCGTGTGTTGTAACCGACACTCACAAAAATACCTGTGTGTTTAGATTAAGAGGTATGGTTGACAAGTCCCCGCATACATTCCTCGGTACATCACAACTCATCCTGAGTGACATGGACGGCTGCGGTACAAGTGGTGTGGCTAAAAAAATGCTGGCCCACATAGCAAACACGATGAGTGATCGAGCGAGGACCAACATTGCTTTCAACGATCTACTTGAAAGTTACAGCACAGATGTGCTGCCAACTGTTGTAGAGAATTGAGAGGAGTTGACACAAGGCTTACTCAAAGCTGAACATTTTTGTGCACTGCACATTTAAGTTAATTTTGATGACTGCTCCTCGGAAGTCATCGACAAATTTGAGAAAGAATACGAAGGTGAGGATGGCAATGTGGTTCAACCTGATGAGGGATATATAGCATTGATTCGTGCAGCAGCGAAGTGTTTTTCACGTGGTTGCGATGAGAAGAGCAGCGTCTAAGCTTATGGAGACTTTTCCACATATATTTCTTCCTTGCGGTTCAAGAACTCCATCGTTACATTTCTCTGTATTCGTTTTAATATTAGTTTCCTTTTAGTCACCAGAATTTACTTCACCGTGCACACATAACGCATTTTTACAGACAGTACATCGCGCCACAAATGCTCTCCAGAGGGCGGTCTTGCTTCTCTGGCTGGAATGAAAGTTTTGAATTTGGGTAACTAGGTCATTCTGGAGACAGGTGGAACAAACATCTAACTTGCTGGCCATTGCAAACATCACCTCCAAGCACAGTCCCTCGTGGGCTATTCAGCTCTGGGACTATTTGCCCCATAGACGAGTGTACATTAGCGAGAAACACCCATGTGTTTGTGTTTGTTTATATTGAGACATATATAGAGGGCATGAATAAGTCTAACTCTAACCCTAACCCTAACTTAAGTCTAACCCTAACCCTAACCATCGGAAATACGTATCAACAAACAAACAAACAAACAAACAAACAAATAAACTGCTCTTTATTGACAAATATTAACAAAACAGCTTTTCGCTGTTATTTTATTAAAAATAACAAATAAACAAACACAAACACATACACACAAACAAACAGACACAAATAAACAACAAGCACGAGTCCCCTTTGCTGACACCAGGTTTATAAAGGTGCGATATGGCATCGCAACATTAGACCATAATATTTGTCAAAGTTTCTCTTTTTTCGTGGTTCACGATATGGTTGCCATCTTGTGCTATAATTTACATCTTGGTGTATTAGGGACCGTTCAGTTTTTACGGCCGGGGGGGCGGCAAAATCCAGGGGGTCATCGTAATTTTGGAATCCGCAAAGGGGGGTCATTGCTTTTTCACTGGTAGGAAAGGGGGCGTCACCACATTTTCAAAAACATAATACCAACAATAAAGTTCACTTTATGCCATGGCCATGATCGACCCTCTTTACTGGCGGGCCGCCTTCGGCGGCTATACATTATGTATTACCCATGACCCTCTTAACGGGCAGACGCCTTTGGCGGCCCACTCCAATTAGGTTTACTTCATGCAATGGCCATGATCCGACCCTCTTTACCGGCAGGCCGCCTGCGGCAGCCCACTACAATAAATTGACTTTATGTAATATTCCACGGCAATCTTACTGTAAAATTCCCAATTGAAGTCGCGGCTTGTATTAGAAACATTTTTGAGGGACCCCTGGGATCACGCACTGAATAATGGTAATGGCCGCGCGCCTTCAGCGGCCCTGTCCAGTAAAGTCTACTTTATGCAATAGCCATGATCGACCCTATTTACCGGCGGGCCACCTTTGGTGGCCCACTAGAATAAAGTTGACTTTACGTAATGGCCCATGACCCTCTTAACCGGAGGGCTGCCTTTGGCGAACCACTCCAATAAAGTTTACTTCATACAATGTCCATGGACATGAGTTGTCTATGGAAATGAAGTTAAAAATTGCCTTACAGTCGTCCTAATTAACAGACGTTTCAATGGATGTGGCTGAGAAGTTTGTGCACTGGCATCTCTGCCACACGAATAAAGTGCGCCGCGTACCGGAGTTCAAATCCAAACCATGCGGGTAAATTTGACAGATGGGTTTTGGTTATTTTTCAGGGGGGGGGGTCATCAATTTTTTTCGTCAGACAAAGGGGGGTCATCTTTTTTTCACAAAAAATGCAGGGGGGTCTATATTTTTTTGAACACCGGCGACAAGATTTTGCCGGCCCCCCAGGCCGTAAAAACTGAACGCTCCCTTAGCTTCAGTTACTGAAAGCATCCGGATCCAGACTGATACTTCAACTCGTAATTCCCCTAACTACGAGCGCAACACAGATTTGTAGGACATTTTGAATTTCAAATATCGATAAATTTTAGATAATTTGTGTCTCCACTGGGAAAAGGAGTCAGTCCCCTGGGGTGGGGGGAGGGCGGGGTTCTTTATGCAACAGTTTGTTTATTTGTTTTATTTTATTAATTTCGACTGTGATATTTCAGATAAAGATTTCGACTCCAAACCGTCTGACTGCTTTCTTTATTACCTACAAGTCCTTATCACCTCTACAACCTGTGTACATACCTTACCACTTTAATTGTTCCGCAAACATTAGGGGGGTTTACTTGCTAATCGGCTCTCCGTACCAGATTAAGTCAACACCACAGCTGTCCCACACGTAGTAAAATAAACTACGTTTGTAGTACAAAGTAATCCGACAAATCAGATGCAGAGGCGGTTTTGTCGAAAACAAATCGGAACAGCCGTTCAGAGTGTGACCAATCCCGGAATAGATTGCATTATCATTTCAACTGCAAGCTCTGCTATGTTATTCTTGGACAATGATTCGAGTGAGACATACATCGATCTGTAGAGCAAGAGGACAGTTGGACTAACAATAATTTATGTGACCTTGGCCTTGAATCTTGGCGTTAAGGGCACTGGTTACAAAGGTTTGTGGTTTTATATA
Organism: Ptychodera flava; assembly: GCF_041260155.1. Lineage (NCBI taxonomy): Eukaryota > Metazoa > Hemichordata > Enteropneusta > Ptychoderidae > Ptychodera > Ptychodera flava. The sequence goes on from NC_091936.1 coordinate 40,502,778, forward strand.
TGAAGTCATTCTCCCCCGTCAATGAAAGGACTGGTTTACATCAGACAATAACAGGCGAGCGAAACTTTCCAACTGTGATTACCGTAGAGAAACTGCACACTGCAATCTAGCCCATTTGGCGCAAAAGTCTGGCGTAGGTATTGTTTCATCTGAAATAACTTAACACTGGATATTGAATAACATTTGTAAATGTATGCACAATATGCGTTTCAATGGTCCCAAGTTATACTTTTCATGGCAGATCATGGACAGTGACGCGGCTCCACTGTCGATGAACAAACCATGGAGGTACCAGAAAATGGACGAAAGAACACATCACCCAAAATGACGCATTTAAAAAACTTCCTCTGATCCTTTCATATCTTGGACGAAAGTAAAATTTTTATTCACTTCTTTATTTAACCCAAACCCGGAAACTAAAGGATACAAACAAAGTTAAAATAGTAACAGCAATAACGCATAATTTAAACAAAGCAGGAGGATTAAATTGTATCACCCTGCTTTTCCTGCATTCAAAGGTGTCTGTTCTTGCCTGTGTTTGTTTTGTCCCGAGTAGTTTATTTGTTTCAATCGTTCGGGTGATGAATCGAGGCATGTAACTGCACTTTGACGAGGATTTTATGTTTAAGAAAGAGTGTTTTGCCGGTCCCGTGCGTGTTTGGTTATCTGACATCGAAATTCGAAAATTTTGTTTTTCTCCGTATGGTTAACACAGGGATGGCGGCCATTTTGAATTTTTAATATCGGCAAATCTTAGGTTATTTGTTTCTCTTGTACCAAAATGTGCCAGATTACCCCGGTTTTTATTCTTGATTTTGAAAGAGAATGGTTGAAAGGATCCTTCAGGAAATTTTCAGCAAAAGTTCAAGTCTTTCACTTTCGAGGTGCATACACCCTTTAAATCCACTTTATATAGCCTACTCGATGAGAAACGGATAAGAACGAGGACATATCGGAGGAATGAACAATAATGTCTCGGTCCCGTCAGCAAACTGCTACTCATCCTTCATCGAACATTTCCTGCAAAACTATTTATTTGTCAAATTTCGAAAGTCAGATGAAGGTGAAGCATATATGCATATGAGAAGTTGTATGAGCATGCGTAACACCAACCCTGTTCTCCCAACTGTCTTTTGATATTCCGTGTGACTTAAAAACTTGATTTAACAAAACATATTTGGTTTATTCCCATGGATCCTAAATGTTTCTGTGGCGGTACTAAAGTAGTAAGCTTCCTTTTCAATATATCTGTATCTTTTTGAAAGTCAGGAAACATGGGTCATTGGAAAACCAAAACGAAGGTATGCGTACTGATTGTACTGGCCATCTGCCTTTATGCATTGTCGAGGTTTAAAGCACCCTACCAAAGAAGAGAGTCGCCCTTCAGAGAAGCAAGCGAATTTCCTGCCATGTAAGTATTAAAGTGTCGTTATCAGACCGTGAAATCCTATGAACATGATCCAATGGGTTACAAAGAATTACGTCAAGATCCTCTTCTCTTGGCTAAGCTTTGGTTTTAAGCAAAAAAAATAATGACAGTTGTGCTATGGCTTTCTTGCATCAAATCATACACGGAACACGTTTTATTAATGACTCTTTGAAATAACGAGTCAGTAATTTCATAACAATGTCACTTGAGAAGAAAAGCTGAATCTTGCATGGCACCGAAATGAACTTTGAAGAAAACCGGAACAGCTGCTTGTTTGATTTTTGCTAAAAAAAAGGACGATTATTAAAAACCAGGATGTTAAGCAATCATCAATAACTAAATTCTGACCAAAGTTTTTGCAATGCGCATTTTCAGAGAAAATCGCTGAGAAAAAAAAAATCACGCCAAGACATTTCCAAAAAATATTCATATGCAACAGTATGGTCGTTATGAAACATGGAGGCAAATAACAATTAAATCAAACGACATAAATACACATAACCTACATTTATTACCCACTAAGTACAACTTGATTCTTTGTTACGAGAACATTCTAATGATTGCATCACAATTTATGTTCGTTCAGTGAGAACAGAAAAATGGACAACAATGGATCCCCTAAACAAAGAAACGTTGAAGTCGTTGACACTGGCATGGCGTTTGGTAAAACGGACAAACCCTGTCACCCAATCAACAAGTTTGTCTACATCAAAACCGTCAAGACAGGAAGCAGCACACTTTCAACTATTCTATTCAGATACGGCCTGAAGAACGGGCTCATCGCAGCTTTGCAACAACTGGGATCCCCTGTAATAAGCTACAGTGAATCAACTGAAAACTACGACATCCTGCGTTACGACTGTAAGAATTTTTCGGGTTACAACTTCATAGCGAATCACATCAAGTACCATCATACAGCAATGGACAACCTCATCAAAGATGCCAAGTACTTCACCATACTCAGATTTCCGTACACTCTACTTCGGTCATTTTTTTTCTACTTTGACCGCTTCAAATCGTTACGAAATCACTCGAGTGAGTCGCAATCTTTCTTAGCTTACCTTAAATCAAAGAGGGAGAAATATGATCGGTATGGTCAAGTAAGCGAGAATGAGAACTCTCTGTCTAGTAGACTTGGTATACGCATTAACGATACAAACCTTTTGATGGATGAAATTCGTAAGCTGGACAGTGAGTTGGATCTTGTCATGCTAAATGAGTACTATGACGAATCCTTGATTTTGCTCAAGAAAGTAATGTGTTGGCAATTTGAAGACATTATTTATTATGTTCAAAAGGTTAGCAAAACTCCGCTGCCTCCAATAACTGACGAAATGGCCGACATCATCGATAAATTATCAGCAGTAGACATCCAGTTGTACAACCATTTTAACAAGACTTTTTGGAGGAAAGTGGAGAGATATGACGGTAACTTCACAGCCGACCTTGCTCAGTTTCGCGAACTCCAGAAGAAAATTAGTGGGAAGTGTGAAACCGAGCGAATGACTGATTACTGTACTATGTTACGAAGAGATGCGCTACCAATGACCAAATTTGTGTACAGAAGCCAAATGAAATGGCGGTGTGAAGACCCTTAGTTTATCTTCACTTTCGTTTTATCAGAGCGCCATAGTTCAGTCAGCTGACATCAGACTACAACAAGGATTATGTAACGAGTTACATTTGCATATCCAGAAAATGGTTAAATAATTAAAGCGGAATCAGGTTTAATTTGACTATTCCTCGCTAGATTTATCTCAGACCTGTGGTGTAAAGAATTGAAATTACCTCAAAGTTGGATATCCCCTGCAGTGTTTACAACTATGGTAGATTTTCAAACTTTGAACCTTTCAGTTTTTCCAGTATTGGACGTCTAGTGTAATGGTGTCGAAAATGTGTAACTTCACTGTCTTATTCTTCAAGTAAGTTAATACAAAACAAATCAATCAAATTATTGAAATGTATTGGGTGATGAAATGCCAACTCGAATCACTGTCCATTTTCGGAAACCATTGAAAATGTTCACTTTATAAATTTCTTTTACTCTCTCCCATTCCATTTTCTGTGCGCTCAACCAACACATGCAGTAACACTGTTTATAAAGTAACATGATGAATGGTTTCAGCTAGTATGCGCCTCGAAATTGAAAGACTTAAGCCTTATAAACTTTCCTAGGCTAAACGAAACTTCAAAGCACGCCTTTAATAAAGCAAGAATAAAAAAATCGGGCTTTCCATGCGAAATGTTTTACTACAGAGACAAAGTAACATTTACATAAATTTGAAGTCCGAAATGGCCGCCATCTCTGTGTTAACTCTATGGGAAATATTAGATTTTCGAATTTCACAAAAAAAGAGGTGAAAATTGTACTATTTACTCCAAGAACTCCAAAATAAGCCCTCACAATTGCGTGGTAGATCAGAAACGTATTGTAACAATTTGAAAGTCCGAATGTATCTTTGCCCGTGGCCCATTGTTTTAAACAGCCAGTAATTTTGAATGTTATAGGAAGTTGTTGCGCATTTCACATAATCTCTGTTTGAATAGCATATTTGATGAGTGGTTAAAAACTCCGGGATTGTGTACCATAATAATAAAGTTAGGTTTTATGAAATATGTCAAATGGAGTGGCAAAGTCAAATGCTGAAGACCAGAATTCATTCTCCAACTATATTAACTTGTTTGCGAGATAAATGCCAATATTTACTGCTTGTTTACACTGAGATGAGTATTGCACGCCAGTCAAGCCCCCAGTAAACCACGGAAGAGGGACTGCGTGTAAACTAACATTCACAGTATGTTTGTTTTCGTGGCGTCACCCGGCAATCTAAATTTTCTCTCAATCCAATGGATTACCTGATAGGAGGATTACTTTTATATCGATAAAGCGCAAACCCAGAAGAGAAGCATGCACCCGTCTTTCCATCTTTGTGCAAAACACGCATGCATAAAGGGGCATTCACTGGCGCTTATTATGACCAATACTGGCCGGCAAATTCGTCTTACGCTTCCCTCAAAATTATTGCCCCGATCGCCTTTAGAAGATAAAACTTTCTGATCCCAAGGATGCCGTTGGTAGAGTACATTTCGATAGTTTGGTATTTCAATATTGTTTGTCTTTGTGTTAAAGATACAGTGTTAAGACTTTCGATAATTTCAAATAATTTTGTTCAATGTATCAACAGCAACTTTTTTCTGTCCTCTTCGTGCAGAACTATGAGATAGCTAGTTTCTTTGTCATTACGGACTATAAGTATGTGGCGTGCATTTATATTGTTGACATTAATTTGAATTTAGTACCGGGATTTTATTATCAATATTAATAATGCTAGATGCAATATTGACCAGCTGAGTACAGAGTATTTCTACATGCTGTGCAAAGTAGATCATAATCAGTAATTGTGAGGGGTGGGTGGGGTCTAAACAGCTCTACACCAATCAGAGTACCGAGATGTGTAATAAATAACCGGGTACTTTTCGATTAAACGTTGGACAAACGTCAGATATACATATACACACAGACCCATACATACCCGAAGGACAGCACAAATACCCTCAGGTTCGTGATGAAGCAACCGAGTTTCTGAAATACAAAACATTCTCGTTGGGTAACTATGGCGCATGCCCAGCATTTTGTTCAACAAGTGGCGACATTCATACCGATGCAATGCAAAGAAAAACATTGTGTCAAAATTCTAGCCATGCCGGACAAATTTTCTGTCTCAAAGTTTTCTGCCGAAGCTTTACTTTCCGGCAGTCTTATACGTCATGTAACAAACAAATGATTGCCTTATTCGTTATCAGATAGAGCAATTGACGGTTTAATATTTTAACCTTTTTTGTTGAGAAATAAAGTGATACGAAGCCTATACTCATTCAGTTATATTGCTCGCTGAACTCACAAAAAAGAATCTGTATCTGGTAGTCATGGTAACTCAACATGTTGAGTAAAGTCTTGTTGCTATGACTATTTACGTGTTACAGGAGGCACAGCTTGCGAGTGAGTGATTGTTCATGTCGTCCAAAGCTTACCAAAAGCTCGGTACATCCTGTCATATGCAGGTAAAGCACGGTGATCTAATAAGTAAGCTTATGATTTTTAAATATACACAACTCTGCAAGTAAAAGCGTTGATGTGATAGCACAAAGATAGACCATTCAATGGTCTATCCTTGTGCTATCACATCAATCAAATTCTATCACACCATTCAATGGTCTATCCTGGTGCTGAACGGACCAGCAAAGTAGACAGGATATAGTTCGGCGTTTAGTTCGGTGTTCTGGTCACACGTGTAAATAGGCTTTGTTTAGTACGGAGCACCGAACCTGGACCAGCCCTCCGACACCAAATTAATTTAGTTCTTTGTTAGTTCGATGTTGTCTGTTCACACGTCCAACTAACACAGGTTTAAATTTATTCCGGTGTCAACTCCGGACTTAACTCACACGTGAAAACCCCCCTTATAACAGTTATACCTTGCTGATGCGTTCGTTATTGACTTTGTCAAATTTAATCCGGTGATAATCTGGTGAGAGCGTCCAAAGATTAGTAATTTACCCTTGATTACTTTGGCTAATTAGGCACTCAAACTCATCAGATAATAGACGCAGCATGTTGATAAAACGTATACGCAAGATTGTCAAGGGCAGTGCTAAGTTAAGACCGAAACACCAAAGGTTCAACTGGTAGAATATATCTATATTAGCGATACAACGAAACACCTACCCACCCCTGGGGACAGACATGTAGACAACCCCCTGTGGTTAGATCAGGTTTGGCAGAACAGTTTGCAAGCGTGACGCAAAAGCTGCTGCTAAGATTTTATAATCTGTGTTGAGGAGACTTATTGGTCTCCTGTTTGACAACGGATCACGCTCATCTTTTTGATGAATAAGTTTGATGATACCAAATATTTTATAATTACTACCTGGCTTTCTTTTGTATAAAAAGTGTCCGATTTACAAGTTCTTTTGTTTAAAGCTATCCGTTTTACTAGTAAATCGGACACTTTTAAGCAATATATAGTCACGTGGTGACGAGTCAAAAACCCCAACATCGACATATTGACCAGAAGAAATGTATATGTATTTCACCATCAAGTACAGAGCAAAGAAACTTTCAACGAAGGAGCATCAGACTGAATGAATTTCTCAAGTACATCTCAACATGAATTACAGGTCAAAGTGAAATAACGGTATCGATTGCACTATGTGGTAAACGGAAAGGCTATTGTTATCACGATCATTTAAAGCTGAAAATTACGATTTCAGAGTCACTTGTCAAAACTTAATGTGGAGTTTTCTGTCCTCTTTGGTAAGGCTGCGTTCACAAAAAACGGTTAGGGGGGCTGGAGGAATTCGGGGGGGGATTCGAAAATTTTTGGGGTAGTAGAGAGTGGGACTTGAAAATTTTGCTCTACCTGTAGGGGGGACTTGAAAATTTTTGGTTCCCTTTTGTGTTTTACATTTTCCAAGTCCAATTTTTGTAGGTAATTCAATGAAAAATGAATACCATTTTTGATGTCATCCAAATGTTGTAATGTTTGTAATAATTTAACAGAATCTAGATCCATTTTGTCACATTTCATGACTTTTATCTCGAAAAAATCTAAACGTGTGATTTGTCGTAAAAATACAAACTTAAGCCTAGTAACAGGGCAGAAGCTGCAACTGTTAATGATTTCTGCAATATTTCAATGCAATATAACAACTACAGTTTCTTGCCATCTCCCCACAGCATGCTCAAACACACAATATTTAGTTTGTCGACAAAGCCTGTATATACTAATATGTATTTAGTGATAATTTAATTGGAGTCCAGACTGACAGTCAGTTGTCAGTGATACAATGCATGGAATGCATACATAGGCTATGATAGCAAGCTGAATACTGGACAATTCAACATGCTGTAAGGAGTAGAACAAGAACGCGGTTGTAAAACTGAACAAAAATCTTGTCAAAATCATCAAAGTTAATACAGCTACTGCCTACGGGTAGTGATACTATCATTACTAGTAATGCTCTGCTACTGTAGTGTCACTGTTACTGCATACCTGAACAGTGACAGAGATAGCTCTGACTCTGATGTACATGGTAGTTGAAGAAAGAGTTTGGGTCAAATGACGCTCATGACAGTGAAACATACTTGTCACACAAGATCAGGCCAGAGAACAACACATGGAAGAACACATGGAAAATTTTGAATTCTGGCATATGAGAATATCAAATATTAAAGAAAAAAGATGACGTCACCATGCTTGATTTTCTAAATTTTCTCATTCTTGTCATAAAATGTTAAAGAAGTAAACTTCGAAAAGTAAAGACTAAACGAAAAAATATGTGACCAAATGAAATTATTTATTTTTTAACCAAAATCGCAATTATTACACCCAAAATTTCAGAGATTTAAACATTTATTTGATGAAATATTTTAACCTTCCAGTATTGTCAATTTTGAGTAGCATCTAATTCAAAAATGACATGTATGTCTTGTAGTTTTGAAACAAATTTTTGGTTGGTCACAGTGCTCAGTTTTTTACAATATGGCAATTAGCCAGAATTCACAATTTGCCCACTCTCTCATGATTGTCATTTTGTGTGCTCTTCAGCAGCAGCAATTGACCTGGCCAGAGATGGATTAACTCAAGTTGGCTTTAAGGTCAAAAAATCTAAAAAAATCACTGATGCATTTAAAGAGCTTGCCTTGGGAATATGACTATACAAAGTGCTAATACAGGTAATGTTGAACACCTGTGAACAGAACGGCCCAATAGGCCTACATGTTTATTTTTTCTGCGCTCACATCCTTTACAAATATGCGGGCCTGTGATAGTTGGGGGAGGGGGACTTGAAAAATTTTGACCATATAGAGGGGGGATTTGAAAATTTTTTAGGGTACTTAGGGGGGATCTGAAACAAAATAAGATTTCAATCGCGATTCCTCCAGCCCCCCCCCCCCCATCGTTATTTGTGAACGCAGCCTAAGAGTTAAATTTACAGGCAAATACGCAGTACCATACTCATTGTGGTCTAGACATATTGTTCAGTTTGTACTTGCAGTTTCAGTTGCAGTAACGCCTTTCTCTGACGTGGCGGTGCGGCTTGGTTTTCCGATTGTGGGGGATGAATTCGAAACTCTTTCTGCACTTTGATGAGTTGGAAATCTTTGCATCATTTTACAAGTGGGATAGCCACAAACTCACGTCAAATCGCCGTACACAAAACACACACGCCTTGTAATTTAATATGACACAGTGTATTGTGTACGGAAATTTGACGTCATCAGTTAGTAGCTATACCACTTGTAAAATTGTGCCGAAATCTTTCATATCATCGATATCAATCTGCGATAGGATGAACTCTGTTTCCCAGTCAATCATGTCAGCGAGTGGTTCGGCCATATTGAAATACGTGGAGCGACTCTGTAATTGTGTGTGTGCTGCTCAAAGTTATCAACCCAAGGTCGATCTGCAAACACCTGTTCACTTCATTCAACCAATCAAACACAATTCATAAAATTCAAATCAAACCAGGTGCTCGACCACATATCATCGCACTACAATAGCAACATGTTGGTTTTGTTTTATCACTCATGGATTAGTTTTTATACTTTCGTTCAACAAGGTGACAAAACGCTTCAATGTTTTCCTGCAAACGCTTAAACTTACACTGCACTAAAACTGCGAATCCGAACTTTCGGTGGGCAAACAAGGATCTAAAACTGGGCAAATTCGTGGCATAACACGGTAAGCGAACTCGTAGTTGGTGGTTTACGGAATTAACGGTAAAGTTTGCCATAAAACTCAGAGGCCCCCAGGGCCGAGGAGTTTTACCGGCAAAATATACCGTCAAATTCCGTGAACTGCCCCCTACTCGTCCGCTTATCTATAGTTAACACCCCCCTGATATTCTAAAAGGTTATTAGGTATTCGGTCACCTGCTTTTTAGTAGCCAATCATAGATTTTACGCGGGTGGCCGCTTTTTAAAAAGGGCGCCCCACACGACCAGCCATGCCATACTAAGTAGCATCGTCTGCCTGAACTTTGATGTATAAATATGGAGGACCGACAGCTACAGGTATTGGGGTAGTACGCTAGCGCTAAGCCCCGCCCCTTTTACCATATATGGAATATGCAAATTTATGGTGACCCTGTACGTTTAAAGGTATACAGTCACCTTTAATCTAAATATGCCCATATATAGTCAAAGGGGCATATCTTGGTATTCAAAATGCATATGTGAGGGTGCTGTTTTTAAAATGCGGCGACCTGCTTAAAATCTGTGATTGGTTAGATTTTCTCTTTCCATGGTATGAGTGGCAAAATTGGGACAGGTAACAGTTCCAAACTTGAAATTTGAATGGACCACATTACAAACAAACCCATGTGTGCAAACGCGCATAGAATATTATGTATTTCTGCATGCGCTTGTAGGCATGGGTTTGTTTGTACCACCATCACGTGATCTTTTGAGCAACCTGAGTGTGTTGAACACATTGCGTCTTTTTTATTTCGGAGTAGAAACATTGGACAATAGACATGATAGAGTACGTCATGGACATGTCTTGTTGTACGTGAACTGTGTAACTCACTAATTTAATGTTGGATTTTGGCGTTGTATAAACCTTTATGATCGATTACTTTCCAAAATTGGAAATTGAGAGAGAGAGAAAATTACACAGACACACACACATGTATATATATATATATATATAGAGAGAGAGAGAGAGAGAGAGAGAGAGAGAGAGAGAGAGAGAGAGAGAGAGAAGAAAATGGGAGCTAAAACCATCCTCTCTGTATTGTAATCCAAAAAGAGTTCAGTAGCACACTACATGTCAAGAGATGTTGGAAAGAGGTAAAATCCACAACCACACAAATATTTTTGAGAAAGTCTTTGTATATTTTGTTAATTCCATAATTCTTAAATCCCCCTGCTTACAAGAAAACATTTTACAAGATCAACAAAAGAAAAACGAAAAAAAAGAGCTTCTCTCAAAATCAGTCATACTATATCCTTCAAAATTATAGTGGTCAGGACAGATCCCAGTATTTTAGTAAAGATATACATTATAAAAAAATACTTGAAAAGTTACCACAATGCAAATATGAAAACAGCTTCATGATGCCAAGGGTAATTGAACTTGCAAAAGGGAACAAACACTAATCCTGTTTGAAATGTGGAATAACTTGTTCATATGACAATATGGAATTTCTCCCTTATTTCCAGCACTCCACAAAACGGAAATGAAAGAAAATCATCTGATAGGAATGGTAACTTCCACGAAAATGTTTGAACAGACAAAAGAAATTAACAGGACATCCATTTATCTTTTGACTTTGTCAGTAAAATATGAGAAGAAAAAATCTTTACATCATAACATGATTTCCGCGAATAGGACTGGTCAGTCTTAAACGTAAAATAAAATTACCATAATCTTGGTCATTTTGCATAAATTCATTAATTATAAATACCATCCACAAACTGTTATCATTGATTTCTCTGTATCCTACTCTTTAACTTTTTACACATCACATACGGGAATGTCTGTCTACTCTTTTGCAACAAAAATTTCTGGTGCATTGTGGGAAAAAAATGCTGGTGGAATAAACAAGTGAGAAATATTTTCCATCTTCAATTGGATGTTTGGATGTGTTTGTGTAGCTACAAGAGGAGGGTGATCTTTGATGGGCTAGATGAATTGAACAGATTTGACAAATCAGATATATCAACCCAATTGATGGATTGGACGAAATAGCATATTTGATGGCTAAGATGAATCAAGCGACTGATATATAAGACAAATCAACAGATTGATGGATAAGATGAATGAACAGATTTGATGGAATGGATGAATCCCATTCAGTGGTTGGACTAATTCTCTAGCTTCTCTCCATCAACATAAAATTTGTGCACTCTATCCTCAGAGTGCCAAAAGTAATGAACAGTATTGGCGTACAGTCAGAATTTCTCCATGTGTAGCACATCAAACACAGTAGTAGAAGTCCATAAGAGGAAAATATACATAAATTTGTGTTAAATTACAGATCTATTACATTATACCTATTGGTACATACCCTGAGCTGATTGAGAAATTCAATCAACTGGAATGATTTGTTAAGACACCAGTAGAATAACTTGGAAAGTTGGGTTCACATCAACATGCCTTGCATGACACATAAATGTTTATATAATCAATGGATATTAAACACTGTAAAAAGGTTTAGTAGGGCACTGTAATCGGAAAAACATCAATGTTTTGAATAAAATGACACACTGGCGCATAGTTGGGTTGTTGGTATGAAATGACGAGGAATCTTGGCTTTCAAGTAAGCAATGTATGATTCAAGATAGGGCTTGGAGAGTGGAGATAAAATAATCGCAATCATACCAATCCATAATCGAATAACACTAGGTCAAAATTTGTATAGCGGATCCTTTATGAAAATAGTATGAAACATTGCTATATCAAGGTAAATTATTGTCACATTCCCTAAAGTAAAAATTGTGATGTAAATCACAAAAAAAGAGAATGGGATAATATTTTTTTTTCATCAAACACTGTCGTAACAAGATTCTCCTTCATCATAATGATGTGGTTGCAACCAACATTGTAAATTAATACCTGAATTATATATTTGAATTTTCATGCAAAATCAGTTTGTCTCAATGAAAACTGTCGGGTGATCCTGCATGTATGCACCGCCAATTAGCTAGAGGAATACTCCGAAAGCTAGGTTCATACACTACACTGGAAACGCATGTGAAAGTTTCATCAATCTTTAACTCTATATTTTCACAATTGTGTTGCATGACATAACGTTGTAAAATGACATGTTCTATATCACATATTGAGAGGGAGGCTAAAGTTGCAGATCACACTAGGAATCAATTTCTGAAACTAGAAACAATTTTCCCTGACTGAACAAGGTTTATCAGAGTGATCAACTATCAATTCAGTGCTTTTTGTCTCTTTGAATGAAAATTATGCACAACTTACTGAGCTAATATGTCTTTTCTCCCATTCAACCCTGTTTGCCAGTGCATCAGTCAATCTGCACCATTGACTATTGTGGAGTGATACCAAAGCGTGTTGTCACAAAGGCTACATTGTAACCATATCGAACAATCATGAGCTGTACTTGTGTGCGCTTCAACTGACCAGTTTTTTCCATTGTTGAAAATTTTCAAGACTACGAAAGCCATTTTTTATCGTGAAATATAAAAATGAGATTGAACAACTGAATTGTGGCAGTTGTTTGCTAGCATCAAGATGAAATTCACCAGTTCACCCCCATTTTCTGTTGACAGGTCCACAATTACCATTGATAACAATAGGTTTGGGCCAAACCATGGTGCTGAAAGGGTTAAATGCACAACAAGAGCATTGGTGCAGGATGCAGGACTTGTACAAATGGGAATTATGTACATATCCACACACACACACACCATAATTGCAGTTTTATGTTTTCACAATGTCAACAGCATGAGCGTGAAATCTGTCCAATGGAGGCAGAAAAGTATCCCATATCCTATCTGTCAAAACAACAACTCTGGAGCTAAAACTTAAGATGATCATGTAAATAACTTAAGAGGTCAATAACTTAGTGGCAGTTATGAAAAAGCCATTTTAATTGGCTCAGTCAACAGTGCAACTGGATAATCACCCAACCAGACGTCCTGACACATAACATGTTCCCTAACACAATACAAAAGTCATATCTTATGATTTCAAACTTCTCTTTACATGTCTGTATTCACACAGAGAACTCAATTTACACCATCAAGATGATCCTGTGAGAAAAAGTAACAAAACAGAAATTTTCCTTGTCTGTGCATTGAAAACAGGTAGGCAGGATTTACAAAGATTTCAGTTACAAAGCAATGGAACTCACAGAGTATCACAAACTCCCACTTTTATCACGTAATGAAACACGGACAAAGTGTGGCCATAGAGACAAAATGGACAATATCCACTGTTACACACAAATAGTTAACGGGTATTCTCATAGATTTCATTCCAATGTACAGACCTATCACTCAGATGAAACATGCTCCATTTAAATCTGACATGCATACAATATATTCAACAGATAACTATACCTGTCAACAATACAAAAAATATACATCCCAACTCTCTTTGCAAACTTTAAGCATTTACGAAATGCGACACAGAGAATGATTTTGTTTCACTCTTTATCATTCAAATCATTCATCAAAATAATGGGGAAAATGAAGAAATCAGAGCAAATAATCTTTATGTACAGAGAAAACTGCTGGCATTTGTACTGGAAGGAAGCATTTGGCAGTTCATGGAAAATATATCGTACCATTTTATCAGCAGAAATTCAAAACCACGATTGACTTAGGGCGTAGTATCTTGAAATTAAACCTTAGTGTCTTCTGCAACCAACAGACCGACTGGGAACTTAAATCCTTTGGTTCTATTTCAGAGCAAACTAGTCCAACTAAACATGTACTTCAACACTCAGTTGGGTTTACACAAACCGGTAAAGCGATGGGGTTGATGCCAGGCATCATAAAGTGAGGTAATGGTGACATGTGACGCAGTTTTAGCTTTCTCTTCCCACATTTTTCACATCAAACAGAACATAATCATTCCTGATACTCAGACTTTGTCAGTCTAAAAATTCTCTGATGGCGCTAGTCTAGGCACTTCATATTTTCTATCAACACTAGTACTCTCTCACACAAAATTGTTCCCATTTTTTCCCTAAAAAAGGACACAGGAAGCTGTGGTGACAACCAATTCCCTGCAAACCTAGTTGAATCCCCAGAAAATGTCAGTCTGACTGACACAATTGAAAGAAAACAACAGCAATACACTGGGTTTTCCACTGTAACAAAGATGCAAATTTTTCTCTCTGTCTAAGTGTTTCTAGGTTATGAGCTTCATGCTGCAAGTATCTAACAAGAACACTGGAATTACAGTATTGTACAATACAACATCTAGTAGGAATGTTGTACAAGACCACTTTGTTTTGAAAACAATAGGGTTTAAAGGTAACTGGCACTACTTTGTAAGGTCAGAGGTCAATGAAAGGTCAAACTTCCATTTTCTGTCCCAAGTTACACACTGTTGTTGCAACATTGTAACCCACCATAATAATGGTTTGGATACTATGAAGGCCAGGAGACTGTGAGTGACAGCTGGATGTATGCTTGAATATTGTCAGCCTAGACATATCTTTATCCGGCCAACTTTCAGAGAACATACATAACATACCTTCAGAAGTTTGAGTTCAAAATCTGTGGCACAATTACATTTTCTTCAACTGTCATATTTTTCCACATGACATATCTTCATTGTAATATTTTTATATAATTTTTGAAAGAGATTTATATTTCAAATGAACTGTGTTTTATGGTTCTTTTGTAGTATTGCTTGTGACAGAAAACTATTTGAAACATGTGTTCACGGAATTTTGTTTAGTGTGCTCTACTTTTTAATAAAAAATTAATTTGGCAACTATTATTATTAACACCTCTTGACTAACCCTTTTTGCAAGAAAAATACTTGATATAAATGCTACTGAGGAGACACAATTCTCGTTTGCCAGCAAATCTTCAAACGTAAGCTTACAAACACTGGCGCATTTCTCCCATGGTCCTTGAAGAGCGCCCTCTGAGGCAGTCTGTATAACTCAAGAGGGCGGCACATCACTGTGTGCAGCATTTATAATAATTTTTCAAACGCAGAACTGTACTTGTGTTTATGGGTCCCAGGTAAGTAAAAACCAGGGACTGAAAGTCAAAAGAATATTCATGGAAGGACGCAGCCCTGTGCATTCTTTAATGACGGCATGCAGAGGTCTTCATTCTGAAATTCCGTATTGAAGTCGTACTTCCATAATGGTATGCCAATGCACCAGTTCCGTGCTGACAGATTTGTTTTCTGGAATCATTCTGGAAAGATATTGTGTATTTCTAATAAGATGAATTCCACAATTTGATTCTGGCAGACCAGGTTAACTGCCATGTTACCCGTCTCTATTTCTGGCCATAGTAGCGTAGGTCCAAAGACAATTGCCACACTCTGGGCATTCATTCTATTCTGCCTTTCATGCCGACATACCCTGTCAAATAAAAAGTAAAAACTCATTGTCAATTTCAAAATTAACCTGTAAGATTGAATGCACCACAAAAACATGAAGCATGGTTCAGGTTTGCTAGTTGGTACAGCTATTACACATTAGCTCTTGAAGCAAACAGGGAAAACTTAGTGTGGCATAGAATTTATAATTCTGGTGATCCCATTTCACCCTTTATTACAAAATTGTGGTACTCTGGTCTTTGATATTTGGCAAAATTGGACTCCATTGATTGGAAATGGGAATGAAAGAATAAAAAGAGAAGTCCAAGGGTCCTACAACTCAAATGTGGGACCTTGACTAAAATAGCAAATGCCCTCTCTTATGTATTGGAACATTTACAAGTGAGATCACTGGATTACGATTCACATATGCTCTGTTCAGTATTAAACAAAATCTATCCTATATGTGTATCGGTATAAAACATTTTCTATTGCAAAAACTTCACCATTAATTAAGAAAAACTGCATTTGAAGGTTGTGTGAAGTCTTAAGAAATTATTCCATTATTTTGATTCATAACAAGTCATCGTTGATGACACAGTCCCCACTTTGCTTACAAATCCCTAGAGAGGGCAGAGTCCTGTTAATTAATTGGGTCTGTGATTAAGGATAAGTTCAATGATGGTGAAAATGTAAAACCAATGTTGGCTACCACCCTAATTACAAAAGGTCATTAAATAAGTCAATTAGTAATTGATTGACAGGATGTTGCCAAACATTTTTGCATTCTACTATAACACTGACAGACTATCACATGTACCGTAGTGTCAAGTGTCAATGAATTGTATTACAGCACTGTGTGATCAACATCTGTACCAAATGTCATCAAATTTGATGAAGTATTTCTGGACTTATCACCATATTTACAAAAATTCATAAAATATGCAAATGGCAATTCATTGATGCAATACTGACTGTGTGCTATCAGAGCTCTGTGTGACAAACATCTTTACAAAGTTTCATCAAATTTGGTGCAGTCGCTCTAGAAACAGAGCTTTATTTTTTTTCAAATGGTCATTGTCAATGACACAGTCCCTGCTCTTTTAATAAAATGGCCGTCACACGGCCATATTGGATTGGTTCATTAAACACGTTGACGTGCATATGTATGACATAGGGAGTAATTCTTGTACAAAGTTTGAATGAAATCACTCCAGGCATCTCTGAAATATCTGCGTGAACAGAGGGACAGATGGATGCACACACGCACAGACACACACACACACAGAGACATGACCAAACCTATTAGTCCCCCTGGAAGATGTCAGTGGGGACTAATTAGAGTGGTAGCACTGCTAAAATTGTTGTAGAAATATCCCTGGATTTCACATGAGCATATAAAAGAATTCACAAGACTCTTGCAAGAAATTGGTAGATGTTAGTTGGCCAGACATCCTTCAGACTATGGAGATACAGAAAGAGAGAGCCAAAGGGGCTTCAACCTTACCTATCCAAATGCTGAAACAAGACTCTCATGGTATCTTGATTTGGTCTGGGCATAACTCCTATTAATCCTTTAAAAGCTTTAAGTCGCTGTTTTCTATCCCTCATTCCTGAAAACGAATCAGAATAAACATAGCAGCTCTTTGGATTTCAATTGTAATTCAAATACTGCAAATAAAGATGGGTACGAGACGTTGTCAGTCATTGCAGTTTGTCCCACCTCTATTGTCTGCACAGAAACAAACAAATTCAGACGTTTGGATACAATCAGTTGGAATTTGCAAAAAATATCTTGCAACCCAAGAAATAAATGTGCTTACATGCAATAAGAAGTTAGGCAGATTTATTATATCAGACACTGGATTCTAAATTGGTTTAGACAGGTTCCTGACCAGATATTTCATCTCTTGGATAACACTCCTTGTTAACTCAATAGGGAAAACATTTTCGATTTTCACAAAAATAAGACATGGACAACCTCATTTCCTGCACTAGCCTCAAAACCGGTCAACGAAAGCAGAAGACAAGAAAAAAGTTATAAAAGTTTGAGAATCTGAATATATGTCCCTTAGGCATGTTCTACCTTGAGAGACATAGATCATTTCATTTGTTGTAACATGGTCTCTATATCACCATGGATAGCATAGCCAAGGTAGCAGTGTGCCCACTAAGCCAATTTTACGCGTCATGACGCAGGGCAAACCTGAAATTACAAGTCATCCGACGAGTCACTGACGCAGCTGTAAAAAGCTGCCAATGACTAGAAATGCTTAGCAGATTCATAATTTACACAGATAACATAGTTTCCTGTAGTTTTGGGTCAAAAAAATATCTCAAAACGTCATTTCTGTAAGTCTCCGCATTGATACTACGTATAGATAGTAAACTTATCTTGCCGATAGATTGATGGGCAAGGAGGCAGCCATTGTTGTTTTCACTGTCTTCTCACTAACTCACGCAAGAGTATCAGGAATCGAGAAAGATATACGACCATAGAGGGCGCTATACTTCTTGCTGCTGACTTTTTAGTTATAACCTATTCATGCATACGATGAACAGCATGTAAACTTTTCTTAAATTTGACTCAAAATTTTTTTTTTCATCTGTCCTTATTAGAGGGCACACTGCAAGGCAGTGAAACTTTCTGTGTCCACATGAAAATTGAACAGCGAAAAGGAGCATGAGAGAGAAATTTCAATATCATGAGTTCTCCATCACACAAACACTTACTTATTGCTCCAATGAACTTGTCGAAGAATTTGAATGGAAATAATGGCTCTTTTAACTCTCTGAAGAAAAGCTTCAGGGTTCCCGCGATTACATGGATGTCATCCCATTTGGGATCAAAGAGGTTTACATGCTGCTCTGAAAGAAAGGAAGATGAAAGCAAGGTAAGGAACAATACTGTGCATATTGTCTTACAAATGACAACATGTTTTGTATTCATATATCATAGCGTTGTAGTTTTAAGGTAGTATGCGCCTTGAAAGTGAAAGACTTAAACTTTTGCTCAAACTTCCCTGACTTAAACTTTCAAACATTCTATTACCAAATGGACAATAAAATTTTTCCCCCAAAATATCAGGGCAACATTTATCAATTTTTATGAATTTTTCTGTAATTTTTTCATGATTTTATACCACATGGGCATACTTTTATGGTCAGCACTTTTTGACCAAAATTTTGGGAAATCTGAAAAAAACTGTCTAGATCTGAAACACATTGTGGCGTCATATAGTATAAATGCAACAAAAATCAACTTTAGCACTCAAGGGTTAAGCCGGAGGAAACTTTATTTGTGTCCATAAGCTTCGAAACAAGCCCCAATAAATAATATTGTAAAAGTTCAAGAGTTCAAATATCTGTACCTAGATACATTCTACCATAACTTTGGAAGTTTAAACTTTGCAAAAATCTTAAAAAAACTTGATCCATTATCACTGGGTAATACTCTCACCTTGATCAATCATAACTCGGAGTTTCTGTATCTGTGACATGTTTCCACTAACTCTGTAGATGCCATCCACATCAATTCCTCTCTTCTCTACAGCAGTTATGCACTGTATCACAATCTTTGGCACTGGGCTTTTCTCTTTTTCACACAACTGTACAAGGTCACTACCAAAGACACGGTCTACAGAACGCAACAATGGCCATGTTAGCACAGGAGCTAAAACCCTTAGGAGAGTTTATGTCTTTGATGACAGTTGTTTAAAGTATTGCAATTTGTATTCCCCATGAAGCAATAATTTCAAAAGGACTGTTCACAGTTTACGTCACTGTTCTCTCATTAATATGCAAAAATAAATATTTGCCCACATTTTTAGATTACGCTTTTGAAAATTACGCATGCAAGAACGACGAAATCACATCTAAGTAGGCGACTGCTAGTGTAACAATAAATACTCAATGCCATATTCAACACTCAGAGTACAAGCTGCAAAAATAGCCATGCATGCAACATTGATAAAATTTGTCCGCATTTCAAGAAGCGTTGTTCAATGTCGCGCACGTACAGCTATATTTAGTAACAAACCTGTAACCGTGAACAGTGCTATACACCTGTACATTTCATCTCCGTGTCTGAATAAATGTTTGAACACATTCAAGAAATCTTCAAGACGTATGGTTCTTTCTCGAAGCTAAACATTAGTGTAGAACACTGATATGAAAGACTGATTACTCACCTTTGATTATTCCTTTACGTTCAAGGGTTTCTTTTTTCGGTCGTATACTGAGTAATCTTTTCAGTCGGCCACCAACCTTCTTCTGTTGGTCGTCTTTGCCACTAGAATCACCTGCAGATATCAAGGAAATGATGGAGGTGTACTGTATGACAAAACTGATCTTTGAATCAATTGCTATCATAATCAAGATGGGTTGTACAATTTGTTACACACAGTGATAAGAGCGACACCAGTCTCACACGAATCCTGGCTTTGGTTGTATCACATTCATCAGTGATCCTCCATTTTGAATCTGTTCATCCCTAATTCCTTGTAGACAGGTCCACAATTACTATTGATAACAATGGAATCAGGCTTAACCATTGTGATGAAAGGGTTATATGAGTATCTTTCCTTTGGTCAGTAGAACACTTACCAAAGGCTGAGGCTACCTTGACGTGGTTTCTTGCTTTCATTTTATCAGTGATCTAAGAATCACACAGTTCCTCTCTTCTGTTTTTCTTTTCTTTTTTCTTTCTTTTTTTGTTGGGGGGGGGGGGGGGAAGTACTCATAGCTTTTGATATAGAAGGTCCAAGTTTTCATTCAACACAACGTTAGAGTTTTGTGCCCTATATTTCCTGATACAGGACTTGTAGAATTTGCTAGCACAATTCTGCATCGTTCTAGCTCAAGGCTACATCCATGTTGATATTATGTGGTTGTGTACAAGGTCACAGATCAGTTTGCATTTGATATTAATGAAATCTCTTTTTGTATTGCAGATGCTATGGAAGTTTTGAGTTTTCATCTGAAAAAGCTCAAAATCTTGAGGAAGAACGGAGGCAGAGGAATACTTACTTCTCATTGGTGGAGGGCCTTCTGAATCATCATCATCATCTGAATAATCTACACTAGGCTGTCTTCTACCAGGTACAGGACTCTGAAATCAGAGTAACAGCCATATAAGAGGTGCCAACAACCAAATATTCACATATGACAGATCTTTTCAGCATCATAGCTTGTTTCTAAAGATTTTCATAATAGTAGATAGGATTTGCAGGTCATGAGGGGATTGTACCATTCTTTTGTTTTTATGTACTCTTCATTAATCTGAAAATGATTTTGGGAAGCAGTCTACTGACAAAGACTGTTCCTTTTGCTATACCAGCATGCACCTGCTCAACTATAAAGTAGAATAAGGGCAGATCTTTGTGGAAGTTGGGAAGAAAAGAAAAAGATTAAAAGAACTAATACAGAAAGAAAGAAAGAAAAAGAAAGAAAGAAAGAAAGAAAGAAAGAAACTAAATACAGAGTCCATACACTCAAACTTTCAAAGTCCCTTAAAATTCCTGGACGTTTCAGCTATTTGGAAGGACTTTTCAGGTCCAAAATACCAGATATCATTTTGATTAATATTATCATTTTTATATATCATTTTCCATGTAAGTTTTACAATATCACTATTGATCACCTTGTTGATTTTGTAAATTGTGGGCAGATTATCAATTTTCAAGGACTTTTCCAGACCCTGTGACATACCATTTACTAAAGTTCTTGTGACGGAAAATTAACATACAATATGAAGAATGCATCATGGGAAGGATTTCAGATATAACTGACAAAAACTGTATTCAGTGAGTTTTGTGATGAGCAACGAGCAATCTTAGTGGTTTCCATTGAAAATAAATAGAAATACACACTTTAGGTAGAATGTGCCACAGGGACAGATATTCCGGCGCTCAAATTTTTTAAATATTGCTCTGGTCTACCATCTGCAAGGGGCCCATTTTAAATTTACGGTAAAGCTCTTGGTTTAAGTAAAATTTTCCATATCTTCACTTTTTGAAAATCGAAAATAATATTTTTCCCTCATAGAGTTAACGCAAGGCCATTTGAATTTCAAATATCGCTAAGTGTTAGGTAATTTGTTTCTCGGGTACCAAACTTTGGACACTGACCCAGGAAGTTTACACTTGATTTCGAAAGAGTTTGCTTGAAGAAAGTTTGAGCAAAAGTTCAAGTTTTTCACTTTCCTGGAGCATGCTACCTTGAGAAAAGATCAGTTCACTGACTTGTTTCACATTTGCACAGAATCATTTTAGTGTCACCAAATCCCTGACACTAATAATCAGAACATATACATGTATTTTGAAAATGGCAGGACAGCTAAAATTTGCTCCCCTGAAATCATCTAGGGGAGTACTGGGTGAGTGATTCAACAGCTCCCCTGAAAAGAGCAAGGCCAGTGAAAAATGATCAGACTTTTGATTTACACTATATGTTTTGAATTTGGAGGAGTCAAAACCCTAATTATGTTTTCATAATTATGTGTTCAAACAAACAAAGACAAGCTGATAAAAATTTGATTTAAAAGATAAAGCATGATCCCGTAAGAGTTTTACATGCTCAACAACTCATTCATGCCGAACAAAACAGCAATTTTTCATAAATTACATGTATACACTCACAGATGATAAATTATTATTACTTGCTTGTGTACAAGTTGATTGGGGTCTACATCAGTAGAAAATAGCTCTCTTGATTTTTGTTTGCATGAGTGGTAGGCAAGCAGAGTGATCGCTCTCCTCAAAACATAAGGTCTGTAATAATAGAGGTACAGTTATCACTAGTTCACCATTAGATGCCCTCTCAACGTTTTACAGTTTTGCAGCCATGGATAAAACTCACAGATATAATTCTTTAAAGAAACTTACCAATCTATTGATAGTTGTGGCCAACGACTCATACCATTGTTGTGATGCCATGGCATTATCACACTGTATAAGATATTCTGTACCACTAAGGGTACTTAACTGAAATGAAGACAGGAACAGAAGATTTGATTACAATGCCTCGGTAACTTTGGCTTTCCTACCAAAATTGAACAGTCAAGATCCTGCTGATGTGCAGCATGCTCAGAAGGTTATATCTGATTGGTTGATTGTCACTATTCACAGTAACTTAGGGAATCACAACATAGAGTTTATCTTTTACTTGCATAGTTTGGAAAATATTCATTGTATCATACAAGATTTTTATACTCTGAAGGATTTATATTTATGACACTGATATGAAACTGTATATCACTTTTGCATAAAGCTTTAATGACAAGCAGAAGTCGCGTGTCCTGTTTTAGAATAACATATATTGACTGTCTGTTTGTGTACTAAAATTCACAAAACTACATTTTGGTTTGGTACGTTGTTAAAAAACTGTTCACTGGAATATCATAGAAATACTTAAACTTTGCATAGTGAACAAACTGACACCAGTGAATAAGTAGATATTTCACAGTTACAAGTACATCAGATTGATAGTACAGCCAGGACAGTACAACTAGACAAATGAACTTACTTGGAAGACATATTTCTTGCTCGATTTATCTTTGGTCCATTCCACAATTGCACCTTTCAAGTGAAATGTTGCCTCTGGTTTTGATGTCGGGGAGCCAGATTTCTGCAAACAGTTCAACAAAATTGGGGTTTTAAACTGCAAACTGATTGCATAACTGATCAAACAATTTTTATCATTACAAATAATGACCCAATTACGGTAATGCTTGGATGAGAGTACAAGCTAGGGTTCTCGCTGTAATAGAGATTTACTTGCAGAATGCTGACCAATATTCTAACAGAAGACGGTTCAGCTGTTTAACTGTAAAACTGATTTTGATGCACAATTGAGAAAAAAATTTTCAGATTTGTTCCACCCTCTAGACCACATTCTCATAACATACATCTTCATGTCTTGTTTTCTGTTGCAAATACAGAATTCTTTGAGATAGTGCAAGCAGAATTTTTGAATTTTAACATGACAAACAAAAACATTGTCACCTATGTTAGACTAATATATCACCTAACAGGACAACAATTCGCAAATTTATAGCATTATGCAATACATGTGTCAAACCATATGTAATCCAAAAGACATCAATTTCATGAATTCAGAGAACATTACCTTACATGAACTATAACTAAAATAACTGAAAACACACAGGCTTGGAAAGATAACCCTTTGTATTTCTTTTCTGAGAGAAACTGCATGGTTGACATTAAATTTCTGACAGATGGCTATCAAAGATATTTCAACAACTTACCCCACTGGCAGATTTCTGATCTTTATAAAAGAACAGAAGAGGTGATGACAAGATAAGGTAGGATGAGCACCAATTCTTCTTTATTTTCTTGCCATTTTCTGATATTTTTGCCCTGTTAACCTGGCCACTTCTGTCAGTGTTTGGCACAGTGTCATGTACTGCAAGGTCTGAGAAACTACGCTGGATTCCCTGTGTGTGAACAATTCAAATTTACATGTGGAACGTTTTGAGAATGTTTCATTGTGCATATTCTAGTAAAACTAGAATTTTGTTGCGGTACAGCGCCCTCTACCGGATTACAGATATATACTTTCATTGTGGTAACTGGGGATATTTCGACACCATAACACTATCTATCCAAGTTTCTGTCCCATTCAAGATGATACATATTCAAGTATCTAAATATTTTGGCTGCTCTAAGTTTCAGGAGAACACATTATAAGTCTACTGATTTGGATCTGTGCCATCTTCACTGTGTGAAATATTTTACACTATTTGGTAAACAAGGAAATATAATAGATAGGCAAACACAGGGCTTTGCCTAGTATTAAAAATTCTTGAGAATGGTACTTTTTAAAACATTTTCTTGGCAACTAAGCTGTACTTCTTTCATTTCTTGTTGTCACTGGTGGAAAGTCTTGAAATTGCCTGAAACTCTAGACACATTAAAAAAATGGCTACAATTTCAAAATTTTAAGCCGATAAAAAAAGTAGGAAGTTTTGTTCCCATACAAGTTGTAAGGTAAATGTCATGTACCTGACATGACATTTTCTTTATTATTTATTTTTAATTATTTATTTATTCATTAGTTCATTATTTATATATTTATATACTTATTTATGTATTCATTCATTCAGAGGAATTATTTATTTATTTATTTATTTAATTTATTTATTTATTCCTTCATTTATTTATTTATTTATTCAGAAGAATGGTAAGCAGTGATGAGTTACCAAGGTATGACGAAGCAAAGTTCATCAATTTGATAATAAATCCAGTGCTGAGTCCAGCTGATGACTTACCTCACTAGGGTCATTGTGCGGAGCTGACAAATTGCCAGGCAGTGTAGCACTCTTTCTATTGGAACTGGGACTGCCACCTGCCACCATCATTGACTGTGTCCTGGAAGCTCTGTCATACGTTGACCGTGTCTGATTTCTCATCCATCCTTCCTCCAGCGCCAAATTTCCATCTGTGTGACTTCTGGGCATGGGCTCTGCCTGTGTGGAAAAATGAATACATGTATGAAATGAGGCACAGGTGATTTCACCCACACACCAGATATATGAGGCTTTAGTACAGTGGCCATTACAAACCCTTTTCACTTGATGCTATGATGTCACTGTTCATGAGATGGTCCATTAAGCTTGGGATGAGAGCAAGCAATATTGAACTAAATAAATGTAGCACTTAAGTCTCAAACCTTTTAATTTTATTCAAAATTTACAAACCAGTTGGCAAGGATAGCAAAGAAAATAATATATCCAGAGCTGTCAGGACAAGGGATCAAAAGCTGAAATGCAAATGAAAACTATTATTTACAACACCCTGTGGAAGATGTGTGTGTGTGTCTTTGATGACGATGAACCATGTGAATGACAAAAGTGGAGTGCACATGTCAACACAACCAACCTGCAGAGTGAAATGAAGTGGTCAGTTTTAATTCAAATACTTCTGTAATTGAAATTGAAAGGCGTCATGAACAATGTAAGTCTTGAAACATGCTGATGAGTGGGAAAAAAATTCACAGTAAAGGAAGGGTGGTGATTCAAAAGGTATTTTTCTGTGATTGCTTTCTTGGATAGCAGTGCATGACACATTTGCTGTGAAAGGTCATAGGTCAAGGGTCATTCATGATTGATGGTATAGCCAGTGGCCTGAACATCTGGACTGAGGCTATAGAAGTATATAACACAAAAGTATTAGCATGGCAACTTTAGATGCTCAAGGGTATGTGCAAATTTTTGTGAAACACAGCAGAGACACAAGGTTAACCCTTTGAGCGCTGTAATTTTCTCCCGCCAAAAATTTAGTTCAAAATTTTACCAATTTTTATGAATTTTTCTGTAATTTTCTGATAATTTTGGACCAATTGGACATCACATTTCATAAGCTGCAGTTTTTTCTCAAAATTTTGGTAAAAATCGGAGAAAAATTGACAGGGGTCTATTTTATGTAGGGGACAAAAATAGACTTTGGTGCTCAAAGGGTTAAACATTTGGAGCAATGCTACTGAGTTGCGGACATTCCCCGTGGAACACCCTTTAAGTTCAGCATGTATTGAGACCTACACACAGACGATAATTTGGAATAGTCGTTCCAAAATGTTTGTCAGATTCTGCATTTTGCTCAATTTTGAAACTTTTTAGAGCTACCCTTGAGCTATGTCTTCAATAAAACATACTTAAGTGTACATGTGTTAGAGTAGGCAAGGTGACTCTAGGAGTTTGTTGGGAGAATTGGGCAAGATAATAATGTAAGTGAATTTGAATTTGAAATTGGTTACATAGCACTGCTCCAAGAATACCACAACAAATAGCTACATATTGCTAAAAAAACAACATGGACAAACTAGTGATGACAGTGATTTTTTGATTTTTACTAATTTTACAAAAACATTTGGTGAAAAGGGGAAAACGGTTACGTGCTTCTTACAAACGTTAGATTTTAATGATTTTAATAGGTGTCACCATTAATTTCAAAATGTGGAGAGACACACAGATTGACTCCAAATCCAGGAAAAAAAACAAACCTGAGAATATAAGTTCAGGTAAGGATAGCTTTGTCTTTTCGAATGCTGTAAAGACAGATTGTACAGGAACTGTTAGTCCTGCAAAGACTGCCGCTTGATCCATTCTACAGTACTGATATGCCAGATTGCATTAGTGTGTTAGAATTCCAGGTCTCAAATTTTCAAACAAATGTCATGGATCAGTATGAGAGTTTATTGAGGAAGAGACGGTACTTTTGCTAGTCCTCTGGTCCTTTATGTTGCATGAAAACAAGAAGTCTTGTACAAAATGCATGCAGTATCATTATATGTCTGAAGATTTTGCATCTTGAACATTGAGGCACAGATACTGCAGAATTCAGTTTGACATGATGTACTTTAATAACTAATCCCTTCAACCCTAACTGTTGCAAATTTGTTTTTCTAATAAAGTATATCTTTTCTGTACATGCACAAATACATGTTGATTTGAGGATACTTTTTTAGGTATAGGAATTATCAGTCGGATAAAAAAAAATACGTTTCACTGATTGGCAGTGACTTCAAAGAGAAAAGTCAACATTTTAGAGGACCAGACTTAAAACACTTTAACAAGATCCATCATTCATTTGCATTACATTTGACAGATTTCAGACACTGAAATTTTTACAGTAGTCTTTTAGTCTGATGCTTTGTCAGTTCATTTTGAAACCAGAGGAGAAAATACAATTTTGAAAGTTTTGTTTTTGTGAAAATTGAAAGTCAATTTTTATAATAGAGTTGGTAGACACTTTGAATTTCAAATATCTGTAAGTCTAGGTAAATTTCACTGTCATACTAAATTTTGCTTGGTGATCCAAGAATTTATTCTCGATTACAAAAGAGAACATTGGCTGTTTAAAGTTACCTCAAACAAACCATGCGCAGACGTTTCAAAACGTTCAGTTTCCAAGCATGTGCTACCTTCAGATAGTTACTAACTAGACGGTTCAAAAAATGAAATTTCATTCAAATGTATGGCAGCAAGTCATGGCACACACGTAGTTGAGCATGGGGAGGATGACAGCTTGTTTTGTTTTTGAATGGAGGTAGACAGACCAGACAATAGGAAACAAACCTCAGAGTACCGGTAATAGACACCATCTTCAATCAAGAACTGGAAAAATAGACATGCAAGTTTAGTACTAGCAAGTAGAACATGCAATATACAAAACAGACACTTACACAGGCACACATTCATGCATACTTTATCAACATACCTGTAACCTACAATAAAGTTTCTCAAATTTACATAAACTAACCAAGAGTTTCTAGTCATACTGCTCATTTGTTAGAGTGCAAACTAAAGTGTCACTGTTTAGCACCTCAATGTAACAGCATGGACTGGACTCTATCATCTGTTACAGTCAGCCTCTCATGCACACACTTGCCCTGAGCAGCAAGCCAATATGAGAAGCGCCCTCACATGGTGAATCCTATGCTCCTCACAATGACAAACACACTCACAACTAATATCTTTCAATTAGCTGATCCACAAAAAAAGTTGGTCACTAAATGATATCACAGGTAGTTGTGAAATTTCTTTTCATGATTTCAACATTAAAAAATCCTATATTGAAAAGCCATATGCTGAATTTGAAAAATCGTCAAATTTTGCACTTTGAATACCATTTGTATATTCAGTGAAAAACTGATCTGGAAGAAAAGAAAGAATCTAGCAAGAGACATTATACTGTCTTTAATAAAGAATACATGACAGAAATGATTTTTACTGACACGATGGGTGCAAGAGTACCTTCTCCTAGCAAACTACTGATATTATATGGAATGATATTTGCACCTCAGTTTCTCTCAATCTCAGGATGTATCACTTTTTACAATACAGTACTTTAAATGATAAGCATTTCGAGAAAGTGTAATTACTTCGCACCAAATATCACCACTTTTTAACTTTCCAGACTCTTTGCAACATTGAACACATGCTGAACACATGGAATATGATCTTCAAAGATATCTTGTATAAAAAGCAAATTGGGAAAGAATTGTATCAATTCCCTAAACAATGGATTCAGCAATAGAGTCTGTGAATCACTTCTATGTGCCTGTTAAAACTACAGTACCTGTAGCTTTTGACTTTTTTTCAGTATTGTTGTTACATGTATCAATTACACTTTCTTGCTCTACTCCCTAGAGCATGAGGTAGTCCAAGTATTTGGTTTGTCATTGTGGCATGTCAGCATATGACATTGTACATGATTTTAATCGAGTCAAGGAAAGACTTGAGTTTGAGTACCAACACAATGCAGGGCACAGATGTACAGTCAAATGTTGACATGCTGTGGAAAGTAAACCTGGAAACTTGCTGCTGACACATACAACAAAACCATGAAAAGAATTGTCAAAAGATGCAGTTACTGGGTGTTTCACTGGGCAGAACACATTACACGATATAGTTTAAACTACAACATTTTCATAAACAAATCGGCCACACAGTCTTTTTGCTGCAGGGGATTTATGTAACATCAATTGTAAACAAAAGCAAAAGTATTTCATTTCATTTCATTTTACCATTGGCTGAACACTTGACCTTAAAAACACAAAGGTACCCTTTTTAACTTCTGCCTCGTATTGTGTGATTCAATGTCAGGTGTAGAGTGACAAATCTGGTTTCAACAAGCTTCTACACATTGTCTTTTTATCTGTATTCTTAATTTGCACAACATTTCAAACAAGTCACTGCACTGTGTTAGGTTTCATTAGTACAAAGTCAGGCTGATGGCTGGGCGGCTTCGGGGGGAAAAGATTAACATTATGGCAGATGTATTCTCTCCCTTTTCAAAAGACGAAGAATTGATAGACTGGAGTGACTTACCTCTGGCAGTTCCCACGCTGTATCTATTCCATTGTCACTATAGTAATACACCTTACCACTTGGATCTTGTGAAGTATGCCACTGTAATGCAACGAGAGAAAAAAATTCCATGTTATATTAGCATATAAAAATTGTACTTCTCCAGTATTTTCTTCCCTTCTGAAAAACGGCTTTTGATTCACATTCAAAGGCATTCAGACTCCGTCTGGGCGGTTCTGCCATCATGAGATGCAGGAACTCTCCCCGGCATCTTGTTTCCCCAAGTCAGCCATAACAATGCTAAGCCCCTCATTAGTTGGCCAGGCTTCATCCCTCTCTGGAGGATTTTAATTCACATCTGAGTGTAACGATTTCGAACTTTTAGCTTCTGGAAATGCACGCATTCAGTCTTTTCTCTCATAAGGCCTATTGTAGCCGACCAATTTCCCAAACAATGAAAGCTTACTTTCCCCCCGAGGCAGTTACGGAGAAATTCAATTTTCCTGATCATTTTTTGGCTTCCTTTTGAGAAGCCCATTTGCCTTCCATCTTGCAAAATAACAATTGAACATAATTTTTGACAAGAAAAAAAGCTCAGAGGAAATGACTCAAATTTCTCTGATCACATACTACCACTGTAACACTGATAAAAGGTACCGAATTTAATCATGCAAAATTTTTATAATATACAAAAAGTGTTTTCACAAGGTACATATGATAAATGCAACATCAAAACTTGCCCATTCCATAAGCATGTAAATTTCAGGATAGAAATATTGTTTATGCAATACCCTATTTCTGATGCTGACAGATTTCATGAAAGTTATAAATAAATTATTAATGAAGAATTACAAACACAAAGGATTTTTCAACAGTTACTGTCGAGAGAATTTTGTTACAAATATCACTGAATTGTATTGTTAATATTCAACCATGAAGAATGGAAACTAAGCTGATACAATTGATAAACCTAGGTCTCCGGTTAAGAGCACGGAAAATGGATCCAGAGACACAAAGGGATTGCATTATTGACTGTAGATTGGGCTAAGGGCATACTGTGTCATTGTGAACTATGTCCAATTCTTGAAACTAATGAGATCGAAGTGGGTAGACTTGATGAAGTGAAACTTGCACTGATAATTGGAACCTTGTACCGACAGTATTCACAAACTGAATAAATACAGGTTATTTTTTTATTTCACCGATTCATGAGGACACACACAATAGCGGTAAAATTTGACATCTAGAAGGTGATGATTATGTCATAATACTT
The DNA here is from genome assembly GCF_041260155.1 of Ptychodera flava. NCBI lineage: Eukaryota > Metazoa > Hemichordata > Enteropneusta > Ptychoderidae > Ptychodera > Ptychodera flava. The sequence goes on from NC_091936.1 coordinate 40,533,359, forward strand.
CTGGTGAGCTTATCATACTACAAATACAAGAAGGGAATTGCGTGAAAATGGGTCTCAGTATGCAATGGGCAATTTTTCAAAATGTCATAAAAAAGGAAGCATTTAAAACTAATATCAACAACCCTTGGGATTAATTCAAACTTTTTTTGTAATTTAAGAGCTGATTGGAAATAGTGATATCACTAAAAAGTTCACTGCGGTCACTACGGAGCAAAACCATACAAAGCTTGACTTTGTATTTGTTGAACTCAGAAAGCATATAATGTATCGTGGAACAGATTTGCTGTATTATATTATTCCAATCAAGTCAAACTACAATATAGCATTTCATATAACACAGTCACTTTGGATGTCAGCTGTAAATAGCCAGGACTGTTGATCGCAATACTGCTATATGCAATAAAAACATTTCTGCTGCATTATCTTCAGAGTCCGGAGCTAGATCATAATCTCTTTTATGGAATATTTACAACAAACTAATTTATTTTAGGTCAGAGGACGAGTTTGTTGAAAAAAGACATTCTATTTCCAAAAATTCTGTCAGTTCTGTCAACTTTTTATTTCATATAAATATGTAGAATTTATGAAGTCGTATCAGAGAACAGCTGTAAAAATGTTTTCACTAATTTGGAACAAACACTTCCTAAGGTGGGAAATTTTCAAATTAGGGTGCCATTATTTCATGTTACATGTACTTGTGATGTTTGGCACAAGGGTTAAGATTTTTGAAAACACTGCCCATGTTTTCCATTTTGCAGAATAAACCATATTACACACTTCCGAAAATAACATGTGATTGTCACTGTTATGGTAGGGAAGTACCCTCGCTGAAATCTACCAACAAAGACCATTTCGCTATTATCCCAGAACAATAGCATCACTGTAGATTCTGAAATAAATATCCGAGTAATAAATGAACCTGTACTGTCCTCCTGACAGATGGCCAGCTTGGGGGCTTTGATGGGTCGCAGCCTTCAAAATGATGATATTTCTAAGGCTTATCTCCACGTTTTCATCACTCAACACGGAAATTAATAACCGCCCTACGCCTTATCGATTCTAATTACTCGATGTAATACTTATATTCCTACCCTAATGATGATTGGTATTTCGCAATTTCACTGCCATTTTGAAAGAACTACTTTACGAGTAACGCCTCTTGGAAACACTCTCTGAGATACCGTATATTGTATCGAATGTGAGGTATTATTTGACTGTTTTTTGTTTTATTCTTTATTTCATTAAAAAGGATTCACTAAAAACAGGTTACCCTGGGAATAGAGGGATGGTACTTAAGGTAGAACGCACCTCGGGGACAGATATTCAGACTCTCAAATGTTTACAATTCTCCTCTGATATACCACTTGTGGGGGTTCATTGTAAAGCTCTTGGTGTAAGAAAACTTTTCATTGACTTAGTTTTTCGAAATTCGAAAATTTCATACTTTCCTCCATAGAGCTAACATAGGGATGGCGGCCATTTTGAATTTCAAATATCAGTATATCTTTGGGTTATTTGTTTCTCTAGTACCAAAATTTGCACGGTGACCCCTAATTTTTATTCTTGATTTTAAAAGAGCATGATTGAAAGATTCCTTAAGGAAAGTTTGAGCAAAAGTTTAAGTCTTTCACTTTCGAGGTGCGTACTACCTTAAATAAATGGTTGATTGGATAATCATGCATGAGGATATACAATAACATTATGAGTGAAAGGCATAACAAATCACCATAACAATTAATCATATCACTCACTTGATTAACTATTCTGCCAACAAACAAAAGCCCAACACTCAATGTTCACTCCCACCACAAGAAAAATGTTCTTTAGCACTTTCTATAATTGCCTTACGTATAGAGAAGGTTATCTATCATTCTGTCAACATCGAATTCAGAATACCTGATAAAAGACACATTCAGTCACATTAATGATAACGTTACTCTCCTATCTGTAAGGATATCCATGTCATAAACACAAGAAGTCATGAAGGAGAGATCACGGACTAGATTGTGGAGTGCGGTAATACGCAACTTGGACAATGTTGGGGGCACGTTTAAGAGTTATTGACTTGTTCAATGCATACCATTTCAAGGATTGCACATGATGTGTGAAGCATGAATGGAGTATAGGATTTTGTGTTTCAGCAATGTTCATTCATGTATGTGTTTGTTGACTGTTGGTGCAAACCCACATCCTGCCCGATGCACACAGCAGCATAAGTGCGCTTAGAGAAAGTGCAACTTTAAATACTTACTTTCATCTCTGTAATGATGGGACAAAATAATGGAAACAAGAAACGTCGCCATTCATCGCTGTTCTGCTTTTGTTTTGCTTTCAGAAAAGCAAGGTCTCAGCGGTGTTGAACAAAAATAGACTATGAAAGGTCATTTTAAACAGGCATTAGTAACATCAAGGATATCTGCTACAATACAGGACATTAGAATGTATATTTTAGCCATGGGTCTTTGCAAAGCTAATACAGAATTTAAGCCTCCAGGCTGGACTATTGCCAGTACTTATACGATAAGATACATGTCCCACACTTTGGGCAATGTCATACCCAAATGCCCATTAAGTAAAATGACAATACAATCTGAGATGTTAACTTCAACAGCAGCTAGTCTGAGTGCTACATTAAAATTCTACAATATTCCCTCAGGTATCATACAGGGAGAGGACTACGAAATGACTGACACATCACTGGTTATGATTTGCTTTTTTTCCCCCGACTAAAGTATAGTTTGTGCAATACCGTAAACCAACTGGAACCACTCGGTTTCAATTAAACTTGAAAGGTTGTATTTCCAACTATCTGAACACAGTAAAGTATAATGTTGAAATGAGTGACAAAGTCTGAGAAAAAAACACAATCAACTTTTTATATTGAATTGAATAACTTATACACATGGCAGTTGTAGAGACCATAAATCGTAGAAAACAAAACAAGTTCATTGCCCAACCTCTACCAACATACAAAATTCATACAGAGACTGTAATCAGTGGATTTAGTTATTTGTGGTAAAGTGGCTACAGTCGTTGTTGCTAATCTGAATGAATGAATGAATGAATGGATGGATGGATGGATAAATGCATGGATAGATGGATGAACAGATGGATGAATGAACAGGGCCCATGCTGGCGGTTGTTCATGTTTGCATGACTTGCGCAACAAGCACCATGAAAATAGAGGATATGCATATAGGGATTTATGGTTCAAGGTTACCCACAGCTAGCAAGTCAATTGCAGAATGAAGCTTTCATCACATGCAGGGTGAACGGCCGAGCTGAATATGCTACAGTCTAGTCAATCTACATCAACCCCTCCTTAGGCTACAGACTTACAAACTATTCACATCGCAGCTGAATGAAACCGGCTGGGTTCAATAACCCTAACAAAATTTCCACACTTAAGTCGGGCAGTGGCTATATCTGTGATGTCTGACTGGCTTGCTGTGCCACCTTGTTTACAAATACGGTAAATTTTCAATCAGGTTTGAACTCACAATGTACAGCACCCAGTCACCAGTGTGAAACTAGAGCCTGAGTAAAGTTTAACGTAGAATGGTAAAATTTACAGCCAGAGTGTCTAAGTCATTTTACCAATGTTTCCCTTTTGTATATCAGAGAAATAATCTTTGAGTAAAACTAACAGGTACCAGGGTTCAAACACGATTTACTTAATATATGTTCCTGAAATTAAATTTGTTTACAGGACCAATGGCTGTGACACTTGGAGATTTAGTGACTATAATTTTGTTTTGTATGTCAATGACAGTTTCTTGTTATATTCTTTAAAGTACATTGAGATACACAGTATTCAGCTTGTCAACGCAGCTGGTAATTGCAAAGAATGCACTGTTATTGTTGTCAAGTGAATTCTGGTCCGGACTAGAATTTAAATGTAGACAATAATACTAGTGCATTCTAAATGTACAATTTGTGTGTCGAGATGATGAATTATGGGAATTTCTACATGCACAGGGGAGAAGGCCAAGAAACTGTAGATGATATAAAAAACAAATATAGCAAAAACATTATAAAAAGTTACAGCTTTTGGCCATTTCATGTTCCCTGAATCACACAGTCATTCATGTCTGAAAGGCTAAACTGCTCTAAAATGAACAGTTTTCATATACTAGACTGACAGTATCCCTAAGCAGCCAAACCATTCTTGGAATATTGTTTTTTAAAACTAAAGTGGAACCACTAATTTGTCTCACGATGACTTAATCAACCCACCATGCATGAAATATCTCGCATAGAAGACACTGCAACAATAAATTCTAGATTCAAGAATTCTCTTCTTAGCTCTCCAGTTTCTGCTGTAAATTTAAAGATCTACTGTTTCTTAAATTTACATTTAAGCACGGACTCCAATATTCCTCACTTGTGCCTGATGATCTACTTCCACAAAATACTGCAATATCATTTTTTTATTCACAGGTATCGTGACGCTTTGCTTTCATCGGAGGTCGGGAGGGACTTGGAAACACAAAACAATGTTGTAGATCTGGGTAAAAAAAAATATGACTCAACAAGAATGTGATGTAATGGTGACAAAAATAGAAAATTGGTAATATACTAACAGATAGGTAACGCAGTGAAGTGTGAACAATCCTGTCTCTTTGAGGTGATTCACACTAAAGCTGACATCTCCAAAAGCACTTCATTGAAAAAGCAAAACACAGCTCAGACCCTACATTGGTATGACTCATGTACGTTCAATTCGCTCCTATTGATTACTCATTTAGAAAATTTCGCTATTTGCCGCAGATATTCAGGAATCACTTTGCGCCATTAAGGCTTGTACTGTGACAAAGTAGCGAACAAATACCTGTACGTGTCTTACATCTACAAGTAATCACGATTTATCGTTTTGTCAGTAAAGTGAATACAAGTCTTGCACAATCATTGATGCGAACACACAGTGAATTTTTTTCTTATACCGGTAGACCTCATTGGGCATTGTTCTCACCATGAAATTTGCTACTACACTGTCGTTTGCTACAGATAACTGATCCTCTGTGGAGGTAAACGGACTGGGATGACAGATTCACACTCACTCTCGGCAATGACTTCTTTATTTAGTAAAACTGCGATAATGAAATTAAAGTGATGGGTAAAAGAAACATTTGATACACCTCAGCTTAGAGAGCTCTGCTAATTCGTTCAATTTAACATTTAATATGCTTAAAATAGCTTAATGAAGCTTGGAAAAGAGAAAGTAATTAAAACCATTAGTCACAGTAAAATGGTAATTATTTAAATCAGTTTATGACTTCCCTGCTTAAGGGGCCAGTAGCTGTTAACTTTTGATGATTTTTCCCCAATGTTTGTTTTGTGTGTCCATTGCAAGTTCTTGTTCCACTCCCTGGAGTATGTTTAAAAACACCCACTATTTAGGTCGTCAAAACTGTGTCTATAGTGTAAAATACCCAAAATACAGTTTACACATGTACAAACTCAATTAAACAGGCTGAATACTGTGTATGCTAAAGATAGCGGGGGGAAAAAATCATCCGAAAAGTTACAAGTTCTGGCCCTTCAAAATATTCTCTGTTGCCCTTCTTCCCATAATTCCAATGATACGTTATGAAAGGGTTACGAACTACAGCTGGAGATGAGCATCGACAAACACACTTGTATTTAGGAAAATTCACCGGTGTATAAGACGATGAACAATCAAAAGGGAAACATTCTGTTTGTTGCCATGCTTATCATACAGCACGAAAAGTGTTTGAATTAGCTGTAAAATTTACATCAAACCAACTTGAAATTGTCAGGAGAAATAATTATTACAGACACTGAAGACAACAGAATGCATCGGTCAATTCTCAATCATTGAGTCAATAAATAAAATGCTTTTGTTCCGTTTATCCTAGTCTTACACTTGTGTTGATTACCATAAAATCAATCATCCAAGAATTTCACTGCCACGTATTTTGCAATAACCTCTGTGTCTTTTTCTTTCAGCGTAATGAAAATCACTGAGGTGAAATAAATAGACCACCCTCGGCATGTCAAATTTACTAATATATCAAAATGAACTTGAGAGCTTTCAACTGGAGATGCTGACCAACCACTGTGGGGGAATACCTAATTGATTGATTAAGCAATCTAGGAGCGGGCACCCCCTGGGAGATCAATGCAGAATTTTTTGCATCTGACTGTGACAAAGTGACAGTGAAAGTCAATTAATGGGATTACACCTAAGTACACAATGTGTCTGATTCAATGATGATAAGAAAAACAGGCAGATTACCGACTCCTGACAGAGACAAAGGACAAAGGAAAACTCACAAAAGTTTTATCCTGTAATAAAAACAATGTTATTAACAGTTCAAAGATAACTGTATTGAACAAGTGTTAACAGTGTATTTTATACATTTTCAGGAAATCATTAACCCTTTGAGTGCTGTAATTTTACCAAATTTTAAGAATTTTTAGTATTTTTTGGATAATTTTGGACCAAATGGGCATCACATTTCATAGGCTACAATTTTTTTAGCAAAATTTTGGCAAAAATCTGAAAAAATTGACTGGGGTATATTTTATAAAGGCGACAAAAATTGACTTTGGCACTCAAAGAGTTAATTGTGGTCTCTCACTACAACATCATTTTTTTTCAACAAAAATACCATGTTTCACAGTTGAAGTATTGAGGAAGTGGGATGTCACCTAAACAATGAAATCTTTCCTGCTCCATGTCCCCATGTTCTCTGGTGCCATCCTTTTTTTCATAATTTTTCATAATTTCATTGTTTTCAGTAACTCTTGCATTCACCAGTTGATGATATAGCATTCAGATTCACTCATATTATCATCCCTGACAAAAAAATGTGTTCTTTGATAAAAAAGTAAAAAGTCCTTATATGAACTCACCCTGTGTATTGATCAAAGACACACACGATTCACAACATGCTGCATTACTGAACAGATTATAACAGACCATGAACAATAGGTGCCATGTGTTAGTGTGTTTTGTACACACTGGATAGCACAAAGAGATAATGATAGTCAACATTCACAGTGGATTTTTTCACCTTCTGTCTGTTCAAAGACTCACCTTATCATTTGTATGTTCATTAATATACACAGGATCGCCATGGTCATCTGTTTCTTGCCTCCATCCGTGTGGTAAATTAGTTTTGGGGGGTGAAGTCACCTGTTGGAAAAAAATTCAAAAATGTTTAAAATTCCTAATTTCATAACAGCAACACTGGATTTGTGGAAAAAATCTGCTCCACTACTTTATATGAGATCTTGGAAAATTATATGATGAAACTGCTGAAAGAGAGAAATTGTGTGTGGTTAAACACATATAAAAAAGTTGGTGAGTAAAATGAAACCTATATGAAAAAGTAGGATGATACACGTAAGCACTGGTGTCATATGTTGTTACTGGTATGAGACAATGATATGGTAACAAAAAACAACCCACCACAGGAACTCTTATGTGTGGCACTGTCTGGCAGTATGGGATATAAGTAACCCCATGTCCATACGGCTGTTTGTTGAGCAACATTCTGAAAGTCTACAGATACGACGGCAGTGTAGACTTCAGCGACCTGAAGCAAGTGCTAGGAACGTGACTGGTATCACTGACGATTCAAATCTGACTGGCTGTGTAACGTTACGTCCTCCGCTTTGCTTGATGTAGTAGTAGTCAATGAATGAAGACTTCCAAACAGATGGGGGATGTTTTTCTCATGCTAATGATCAAGGTGATTTGGGAAACGCTTTTGTGCTTTTGTCGAGACTTGACAATGAGGTATGCCTGCCGCTCAGTGAATGGGCCGTCTATATACTCACTGTAATGGGATCAAGTAAGAGCTCTTTATAAAAGGGCAGCCATGCGCTCATTTGCATAATAGGGAAGACCCCAACAAACCATCCTACAGGAGACATGTAACATATTTTGACAGGCTAAATCGATAAGATTATCCAAAAAGTGACTCATTTCAAAATGTACAACATAACAAGGATTATCTCTGGGGATGATTCACAAATGTTTATTACATAAATCTAAATCAATATTCATTGGTGTCTTCAGCACTCACACATTGCAGCCACTGTATGTACATTATATACCAGCATTTTAAATTTACAGTTTGGCATGGGGACCAATGCACTGAAGAAACATGAGATGGTCCCTGAATCTACTCTCAAAGATAGCAGTTTCCCCGTATTGTTGTAACCATGTGTGGAAAATAAACAAAATCACCATCAACAAAGGCCAGAGTTTTAAAGTGGACAGGTTGCAACATGATTTCTCTTCTTCTTTTATCTAACAATATTTGGAAAGTTGATTTTCATGTAGCATAACGTGAGAGGACTAGAGAAATACTAAATGCTTTCAAATAAAATAAAATGTGTCCTGAACCACAAATTTGACAAAGGTTGATTTGACCCAGATATTTGTCAACATGTATGCCCTACTTTACCAAATTTATGATACCTTTTCAGTGCCAACATTAGGCCTCCACAAAAAAAATATTATAGAGGGAAAGGTGTGAAATTCCACTCTGAAAATAGTTGTACTTCCTAGTCAACCACATTTCCTTCCACTATTCAACCATTTCATAACCAAATCACAGATAAATTGACAATTTTCTTTCAATGGACACTGCAAATATAAATCTGAGCTCCGTAGGTTTAATAAAGAATTCTATAAAAATCATAATGAACTACAAATTTTGGACTGAAGGAACCATGGCACGGCAATGCTCCTAACAAAACAAAATCAACAAAATTACAAACAAAAGGAGAATGTCAATGGTACAATAGAGATTTGTTTATTTCACAAACCTTGCTTACCATCCATTTCTGGGTAAAAACTATCTGGATAGTTCGTGAATGACAGGTTCGGAGTTATTATTTTGTAGGATTTTCTTAGTTTCAAGTTTTTTTTTTCTTAGTGCAGTTTGAGACCAGCATGTTCACTTCGACAAAGCTGATAACACAATCTACATACACACCAAATACAAAGGTGATACATGCAGCAGCACTTTATACCAGTATATACATGTCCACACAAGAACACGCATTTGGGCAACAGATGTCAACAAATCCCTACAGTTCCAATTCCTATGGTAGCAAATGGAGTTTACAGTAAAACTCAAACGAGAACACATCAACATGAAGATAAATGGAGTAAAGTAGGTATGTAGTGACAAAGAAATGCAATACAAAAAGAAAAATATTTTTCTAACTGTAAATTTATTACAAGTAAGATATCTTGCAATTTTGCAGGTTTTTTGTTTTGTTTTGGTTTTTTATTGCTCATCCCAATTTCCAATAAAAAGGTCCAGAGCCACAATTGATTATGATGGGTTGAGGTCAAACCATTGTGGTGAATGGGTACAATGGGAGAACTGCGAGAAGACTTCATGGTACATGCAAAGTGCTATAGCCTGTTCTGTAGATCTCTAGACAAAGTAACTGCTAGTGCTGGCATTAATCTAAGTTGTAATATAGACCTGAAAGTTTCATTGACAGTAAGAAACAACATGCATAAAGCATGTGCTTTTCCGTGTGTATTGAATAGCAAGTACATTTCTCAGAGCAATTCAGTAACCATACCACACGCGTTGACAAGTATATGTTGAGAAGTATCCTCTATGTGAAGTACCGAAAACCAAATACTGTATCCCAATGAGTTCCCGTATAAAAAGATGACCGCATCTTTTAAGTTTTGCACTCATTTCATAAGCAGCCACAACATCAGAGACAGGTACAATGTAGGTTCATTTGTCTGCAGCCAAAGGCTAAATTCAACGTTCAATATGGTTCTGCATTTCCCTGAGTGCAACCATTAAAAGTCTTAATGAATGAAACTCTATCTCTGCCGGCAAGTTTCTTCCGTGGCGATCGAAGCTTTTCGTTATATTTCCGAAATTCGATACAGTACCCTTGGCACACTGAGAACAAAAGTCAACCAATTTTAAGGCGTAATATAACAATAATTACCTAGTCTATGAAATTAGACTATCTATTGCTGACAAGGGAGTGCAGAAAGGTCTATCTGAGAGCGCAATGAAAACCGGCCGACCCTGTCACAAGGTCAATGAATCGATTTGGGTTTCCATTGTAATAAAGGATACACTGGTACAAAATTACTGTAAATACCATTTACAAACACAAATATTCAGGTGGTTAACAATGACTTTATTTGTTCTGAGAAAATTACCTTTTCACTCACTGCAGATTGGGGATTTATTTTCACTTGAGACTTTGATTGCCGGAGACGTTTTTGGCACAATGGTTTTAGATAATTGTCAATTACCACGCCAGCATTCTAAACTTCTATCTTCTTTGACTCTCATTTATGGAAAGGCTCCATTTAGTCATTTGACAAAAGTGATGACAGTTACTGTGTGAATTCGGTGAATGCATCATTACAGAGCAAACTGGACAGAGGGCGCTGTTTACCAAGAGATTCTAGAAATGAAGTTGAATATTTGCTGTAATGTATGTTTTTGTATTTAATTTTCCTTAGTTGTCATCACTGAAAGGAACTTCACTGTATTTGGAGATATTAGAAACAGTACAAGGGGTTCTGATACCATGGACAATGTTCCAAAACCTTGGCATATACACTCTAATGTCATGAAATGTTTTTTTCATCAAAAGTCCCTAGGGGATGATATATATAGATTCAGTGTTTTATGAATGTTACACATAAGTAACATGATTCTTCACCCTCATTATGACTTTTTACCGCAGTTTTTGAACGAACCCTGCAACAAACACAATATCATACAGTATACTTTTACAGTTCAACCTCCGCGTATAATGTAACCATTGGTTTGTCAGCCAATCTACCAGGAATTGGGGAAGAAAACAAACATGCAACTGCCGAAACTACAAAGTGATACAGATCACTGATTATGAGAAGCAGGAAGTACATGCGAGTTTCCTTGCCGTCAAAATCCTGCAGCAGAGGCAAAGTATTTGTAAGTACCGGAGTTGCCAGGTATAGCGACACACATACATGTACCTGCTGTCAAACACTTGATCAATTACAGACCCTTGATTCCAGTCCCCTCTTGACACAGTTTAGGGAAGTCAATTTGGACAAATGCCTATTGAACATGTGTGAAAATGTATGAGTACGTAATAATATCTATTAAATATTTACGGTTTCAAATATGCCACTTTCACTGGTTTCTAAATCTTCACCATGCCAGTTTGATACTGAGATTTATTTAGTAATCCTATTGTGACACACTTACAAAATTGATCTTGACATAGTTTTCAATTAAAATGTTTGAACAATAAAATGTGACTATCGGTAGATACTTTGATTCTTCACTTCAAGAAATCTTTGATGATGAAAAATCAGTGTCCAGGTTTGCAAGAGCCAAAGACCACGAGAGATACGGCCTGCGTGTGAATGTTCATGTTTGGGAAAATACGACTGAAAAATGCTGAGCTGATGAACGACAAGTAATTTATGAGAAGTGAAACATGTACTTCAACTTCAATGGTTGACTGTGACGCACTGGTCAAAATGGCGACACACGAAAACAGCTGCTTGAATATAGACTGACCAACCATTTTGTTATTATTATCTCGCCTATGGTGACCTTAAATAGCAGGTTATTATCTGCCTGTCCTTGTATGAACTTATTCAAAAGGTTATGATTTCAAATACAAAATGGCATGATGTTAGAATTTACGGCATGGCACACTGAAGTAAAGTAATGAGAACAGATTGTTGCTGTATTTTTGCTTTTGCTGTACTGACACATTGTGCCGACTGTTTCTGATACCAGACTGGCATTTCCCTCGCCAGCAGCAATGACCATCCTGTGTACCAACCAGACAACACTGTAAGCCTTGTACAAGCAGCCCCTATGACCCAAATGAAACCACTTGTGCTTCTTACCTGGGACCGAGATCTATTGAGCCGATGACTCTTCCGGCGCTGGTGTCGCATACTCTTTGACATTCTTGAAGACTGTCAACACATGCGTGAGAGCTGACACGAAAAACACAGCTCTCACTTCCAATGGTGGGATGAAATTGAAAGTGATGTACAAATTCACTGCTCTTGCTACCCCAACATTTTGCCAGACAAAATTCTTGATGCAGGCTGGGAGGAGTCTGGGGTTATTTTAACTGTGTTAAAACATAATTAAAGGGTGACATTTGAAATGATTTGTAGCCACTCCTTTGACCTACAGCAGGTACTATTGTCAAATTGAGCACTCGACCGATTGCTCAGACAACAAGTCAGCTATGCTAGACATGTGCCAGATTTTTGATATTTTCAATGCCCAGACTCTCTCACTTTTCTATCTGTGCCAGGACAGCTTTGTACGCTTGCAAATGCAACAACTGATCTGACTACCGTACTTGGTAAGTGAAGTGCCATACATCTACAGAAGAGACTTTTTACAAAACAGTTGAAGTTCAACAGAGCTTGCAGTACACACAAAACAACCTGTTTGACAATGTAAGTGCAAACTCGGAAGTTAAATTGTTTAAGAGAAGCAAATACGTTTCACCAACAAAAGATTTGTGAGAATAAGTCTACATCTGCATGTTTTCAACATCCCCATGTTCCTGTTCCAAAAGTCTTTCACTTTGTTTATTTTCCAACAAAACTTTTGTGCTACTCTTTGGAGTCAAGCCAGCCGTTACATTCCACATGATGAAAGTTGATTACAGGTGTGAAGCTGGTTGCATTTCAAATTACCTGTATATACCACTGTATCATGTTGGTGCCATTGCTGTAGGCTACAATGTAGCTATAGTGATTTTCCCTTTGGCTTGCGTTAGGTATGTAAGGGTGACTGTGCTAAACAAGCAAAGAGCCGCAGGGTCATAAAAATCTTTCCTTTCATTTTCCAACAATTCACTGGTGAACAGAATGCAAACCCACTCTGAAACAACCATATCCAAAGATAAGGCTGCGCAAGTTGGAAATATCAATGTTGTCAAATCCTCAATTTTTTTGTTTTGTTGATATGTTTGTGTGTGATCTATAGTAGCTCAAGCCCAGTGTTCAAGTTCACATTGGCTCCAGATCAGCATGCCAAGGTAATCAACAGTGGCATGACAAAAGTGCTCGTCTGATCAAGCTATAAGGTATTTACCAGTTTATATTTACATATGTGCACATGCACATGTACCAATAGATGTACACATAGCACATGCAGTCCTTTTTAACAGAGAACTTTACCAGAAGTCATCAATTCCAGTATCACAAACTAAATTTGAGACCTTGGCAAACATTTACATTGTACAGAAAAGAACTGTCCAAGATTTCCCCAACATTTCCCAACCTATAACTGCAAAGTAATTATCCTCTTTACACTAGGCTCCATAGACAAACCATAGAAATAAACACAACTTGGGAGAAAGATTAACTGGGTTATCAAAACTTAAAACTTTGAAAAATCATAAATAATCAAACATAAAGCTCTTTTAATGTGGACATTCAAGTGTCACCCACCAAAGTGTCACCTACTATGCCATGGAAGTAGATGTGTGTGTAAGTTGTGAATAATTACAGGTATGTGCAAGGGGGGGGGGGCGGTCGGCAGCGTATGCATGATTTCATAGCGACGTACCTAATCACTGATTGTTGGATGCAGATACAAAATGAGGCTTGGTTGGATTTTCGCACTTCCAAACTTTCGTATAGGGGAGGGGGTTGAGGACAAACGCATTTAGTTACGTTCAACGTGCGCATGTTTTAATTATCCACGGCCCCTTAGATGTGACTTATGAGCTTATCTGGTGATCAAGTATCTTCAAAAAATCCATCCAAACGATTTGTTCATAAGACATTCCTTTCAGAAAATGTTTATTTTGTACATCTACTTTGAAGTCACCAAAGCCCTTCTCATCTTCAAAGAGTACGTTGCCCTTTCCTTTTTTCTTTTTCATCTGCGATTCCTGATTCCTAAGCAATCAGAAATTCTGCTCATATGAAGACAAAACTGATTCTTTAAGTCAAACAGTACAAGTAGAGTACCCCTAGTATGTATCAAGAGTTGACGTACCACTGGAAGTTGTTGGTTGGAAGCAATGAATGAAGTGGTGCACGCCATAAAGTGTTGAGTTTCTAAATCTAATTTATTGTTAGATCTGTAATACCCTGAAATTCACATTTATTGGACATTGTGGAAAATTTATGAGACACTTATGGAAGCATATACGGTCACTCTAGGATGTTCTTTAAGATTTGGGTGCAAACAGATGCCAAAGTTCATGCCGTTCAAGATTCAAACGTAAACTTTATCATTTACTTTTTAACTGTCAACTGTAATTGCACCTTTTATGTCAACCAAATTTTTGAGTCATGACAGCATTTGCATTTTTTACAGGGTGCAACAATTTTGATTATCATCAAAGTATTTTGCAATAAGTATAGGCAGATAGGCAGTATACACATATGAAATCTAAGCATAGATATATGTACACATAACAGTCAACAACTAAAACCAAACAGCTGAGGATCTGTTTTGCCGGCTGAAAAACAATCAGGTAGAGATATTTTCAAGATATTATCAGTCTGGCATGATGTATCAAGCTCACTACTGCTTCACTTTATCATCTCCATTATAGACTTTCATTACATTCCTATTCCTATACTGTCCAAAAAATTCACAATCAATAACTAAAGCCAAGAAGCAGGATTGCCCATGACATCTCAAAATTGGGTCAAACGCAAGAATGGCGGGATTATCCATGCAACTGTGTCAATAACTGACCTATGAACCACAATCCTTAATTTGATAGTGGACATGTATAAATCACAGTAAACTTGACAAGGGTAATTTAGTAATAGACATGAATAGGTTACATGTACTGTTAACAGCCATATTTCATGTTTGGATAATATATGGTACGGAAAAATCTTCCACATGATTACTGCACATCTTATACACAATGTTAATTACTTTTGATGAACAAATAATACTTCATCAATTAACTTTTACCTGTGAAGGCATATGCTCGGAGTGAATTCGTTTGTTCTCTTTTGTTTTGCTTTGTTTTTATCAGATAAAAGAGGATAACACAGTGTTGCTGTCTTTTGTTTATTGAAACTGAAGTTCAATATTGTAAATTTGCTGACATATCTGATTAATAACACATATGCCAATTTAAACAAGAGATAAGGTTTTCTCCCTATATATGCACATATACAGTCTTCTCATTGGTTCCTTGAGGCACTGTTCTCAAGGTTGATGACATTGGAATCAAGTTGTCAAACCTAATAATGACCATTTATATCGCTTTCATATCTTTCAATTTACCAACTGACAATCTGATGCAGAGATCTCAATGTGCCTTCTCAAATCAGAAACAACACAGTGACAGTTGCATTAAAGCTATCCAATTTCAGACGTCACTCTCAGCTTTTCATGCCCACAAACAATACATTTCTATCATGCTTCCATTGCCAGATTCTGATTGGAATATTTTTCCAAAAAGCCTAACTCATATGCAAATCTGGGCTTTATTAGAACAGACATTAAAAAAAAAAAAACTGGTTGTTTATTCCGTTCACGATGTATTGCCAAGGAAGCCATATATGTGCTGCATACAGTAGATGCATTCCACTTTGACGACTATTCATAATTTTACTGAAAACAGCACACTAATTTATACTTTCCACATATGCTTTCCATAAAAGGTGTGTGTAAAAAAAATTACTGTTAGTTTTTCACATGGATAACAGCCATTTCTTCACCAGTCAAAGTGCTGTAATATTAAGGAGCTTGACACTAACTTTACCTGAATGAAATCTGACAACATTATCAGCCACACATAGTGGCAGCATTTTCATACATGGCGTCCAATATGCAATTTGCAATGATTTGGTATAAATTGTGTGGGAAGATCAAATATCAGCCTGTAAGTGATACATTTATTTCACTTCCTCATGTCAGGACATACATGTAGTCATTATACAATGGTTTCTGTTATTTATTAGTCCAGATTTGTTTAAATCATGTCTTCCTTCCCTGAACTAGATCTTAACTGACACCCTTGGAAAAAAATTATGAGATAAATAAATACTTGGTAGTTCATGTATTGGAGATTATATAAGATAATACATTGTCATTAAAACTAAATTAAATTAAATTACACTAATAGTAAGACAGGAACAAAACAATTAGCCTGTTTACAATCAATCCCTGCATGTTGACTAGAGTTCATGGCTTCCCAAGTTCAACTTGGGACACCATGTACAGCCATGTACAGAGAGTAAATCTAGATGTTAATAAAGCTTTCATTTACGTAGACTTTTATCAACTCTGGCCTACTGTGTCCCATGATTGTAAAGCAACTTCTCAATAGAATTACTAAGCTGTTAAGGAATGACGTGCGGCATTCAAGCACCATTTTGTTAACATCTAACGTTGGGGGCGCACTCACGATGAGCCTTTCATCCAGCATGGGAAACAAATCAGCAGCTGATGAGTGAGAGGCTTGAGTGTGCAGCAGGAAAATTACTTCATCAAAAAATCCTGATGTGTGGGCTCCAGTTTCAGCACAGCTTCATCAAATACTAATGGACAATAACAAGTCTTGAGTGCACTTGGGGGAGTTTGGTAAATCAGTGAAGATTTCAAGCCAAATATCTTGCCGTTTGGGAATAAATGAACGCGCACCCGCAACTCCTGTCATCCTGTTCGTGTATGTCATCATTTTCAGCAGTGATAAGGAAATTTGAGAACTTGTAAGATTGAATTACCACCATTACACATTGACAGTTCTCATCAGATAAAGTTATAGTGATGGAGGGAATGGAGCCTCCATGATACACCACACAAGATGGAGGGAATGGAGCCTCCATGATACACCACACAAGATGGAGGGAATGGAGCCTCCATGATACACCACACAAGATGGAGGGAATGGAGCCTCCATGATACACCACACAAGATGGAGGGAATGGAGCCTCTGTGATACACCCACAAGCAGTTTTCTTCTCTGCTAATTGGTTTGATAGGTGTACCTTTCATCAAAAGACCAAGTCACTTGACACAACTCAGACTTTCACATCTTTTTGATTTTTGGTGACACAAGTGCATATAAACATACCATTATGATCTACATGGTACACGTAAATGTCTGAAACCCTGCCCTAAAACACTAGTAAACAAAATGAACACAGTTACCTATATCCCTTTACAACTGCAGAAATACACTGCCCTTTCAATTCTGAAGATAATCAAAGCGGACTTGAAGAAAATGGCTTTACTTGCCTAGAAGCGACACTCAACAGTTCTTTGTCCAAACCCCTAGAGGACAGCAGCAACCAAAGTGACTTCTATCTGATTATAAAACCAACGTTACAATCAAAAGCTACACTTGCCACAGAATTACATGTTGCCTTACAAGACGTGACAGTACACAAAGCTGGACTGAAGAACAAATTCTATTCACAACATCCAATATTTGTCAAATGCGAACACTCCGAGTGTATTCACAAGCTGTGAGAAAAATTCAATTTCCTTTCCAGAGTTCATCAACGAAAAATTACTGCCTGATAATTTCATCCTGACAATATCAAGTTTTAATATAACATCCATCATCTACATGTCTCTATTTTTCATTTTCTTTGCTGTCAGAGCCATATATGTTTGATTTTCTCTTTGTATTGATTAGTCTGTGGTTTTCTTATTAGATTGGTGGTTTAAAAACTGTGTCTGTGTGAATGTGGTGTCGTTTTTTATTCCCTTTTTGCATTTTCCCATCTTGTACCCTGCAGCTATTCTTCAATGAAACAACTTCTTTTTAAGAAGAATACAGTTTTGCAATTAAATACGGAATTGAATTGTCATACAGAATGTCTCTGTTCAAACAGTACACACACTCACTGGCTTGCAAATGTGCAGCATTTGAGCACATGGACATGTCAGTACTGAACATGATACGAGAAGAGTATATTCTATCAGGTATTTAAATTAGTCAAAGAAAGCATCAATGAAGTTAGCTACATTGAACCACGATGAAACGGATGAATGACACACGTGAATTGAAATATGATGAGAAACACAACACAGACATCTTTTCATATTACATTGGGTTCTGTCATCCAGATATAATGATAATTTAAATAATGCTTGCTTCAGAATGAGAACCCTGGTAAATGATGGAAAACAGAATTACTGTTCCAGTTTTCCATTTCCACTGAAAGTGAAGGGCATGACCCACACATTTCAGGTTATATGCGTCACAGCCAAGAAATATCTTCCCGACAATTCGTCAATGTTGTTGTTGGTTTCTGGCGATTTTTCCTTCAGCTCTGATTGAGAATAATACAGAACATTATACCATTCTAATATGTATTATGGCAAATTGTATTTGAACCACACATTGCCCTGACTACAGAAGCCATACAACTGTTCACTTAAAACCCTTAAACCCTCTGTACCTTTCTGAACTCACTTACATGAAACAGTTTCAAAAACTGCATAGAGGACAAAATTGGGAGAAGTTGCAGGTATGTAGAATGATACCATTCACCTTACATCAAGATGAAGAATTCACTGAAAGCAAACAGTAGTTTCTGACTTGGATATCATACATTACATTTTGACATCACAGAGGATTAATGAAACTGTGTAAGGCAATGTTTGTGGAAAATGGCATAATCCATTGCCCAGAAATCTCATCCATCATCCAGTGTGCCATGCAGAAGCAATGTTCTCTGTCTAAACTGCTAAACATGTTTTTGCAACTCTGATGCCATTTTTGCTCACTGGTGGTTAATACTTGTGGCTTGAACTTTACACAGACCACTGCCAAACACAGAAATACTCAAGGCCTATTTTTCATTGAGACCAAGATCTGGTCTGTTGTGAACTTTTTGCTTGTTGATTCTTTGTTTGTTTTTTGTCTTGTTTTAATGATAAATATACTTGTGTACCACTCTAAAACCCTAAACATCAAACAGATATGATGATATTGTATGTAAATAAACACAAATATGAGTAATCTATTCTGATACTGCCATTGCAGTATGCCCTTCATTTTGAATTGCTATGTCACTTTACAATCTGCTGATATCTTAGTGTAAACACAGAAACTCAGCCAGGGATTGGCTACATGTGTTGTTATGACATCACACAGGGTCGGGAAATGCTGATTACTCATGGGTGTACCCATGCAGAGGGTTCATGTTGAAACTGTGTCACAGAACAAACTATTAATGACATCAGAGTGAGACATACACGCCTTGTTGAGCAATATTTGGAACACATTGACAGTTTTTGAGTTGTTTGCAAACGCAAGCAAAGATCTACAGGAATGTATTTTTGTTTCAATATGACTTTGGTTTCAATTCTATTGTTTTGTTTGGGGGTGGTTGAAAAGATAAATTGCTAACTGGTATCCTCCTCCTTGGAGACAGAAGCATGATAAGATAGGGTTATGCAGTTTCAAATAACAGATTACAGTATCTGATGTGAACTGCTCCATAGAACCAGTGTTACGATCACAATACAGCAAGCAAAGACTTAGCTGCAGTACTGTAGCTCTGAAGTTTTGCATGAATATTTGGATCGGACGGCAAAACTCGTCCGATCCAAATACCCATGCAAAACCTCAAGCAACAGTACTGCAGCTACCAAAGACCAGGACCCCAGAATGGTCATCAGATGTTATGTTTGATGTGCAACTGAGAGTCAGGAACTGATGGATAATATAAACAATCCTCAGAATAAGAGTGTTTGTTATGGTATAAACTCACATGTAGCGCTTGACGGAGGTTACCCAACAAAGTTGACTTAGTTGGCAAAGTTGAAAACAGTCTGGACAACGTAAAAACGTCCTGCCATCACCTCACATACTTATAATCGATGGAGAGTGGAGCTACTTGGCACTAGACTGCAAAAGTCTGAACAAAATCATTTTAGAGAAGGAAAAAAAATTTCCCTGGGATCATAGCTGTCACCTACTGCTAACCCTTACAGAACATTCAATAAAGTACACCTTTCTGTTGTTAAGTTGTCGAGTGATAAGGTAGGTGAGATAACAGACTGTTAAAATGAATGTCAAAGAAGGCACAGTAAAGGAGGGTTATTAACAGAATTGAAGAGAATTTTCACCTACAGGTTTACCAATGCAAACAAATAGAGCAAGACTTTTAATTGCATGTCAGACAGTCTTCCCTGGAGTCTACCAGAGCCATAGCTTCCGGTATCTGAATAAATAATTTCTATGACACTAAAATTTTATTGCAAGTTGCACATAAGTTGTTAGATTCCTGTTTTTTTTCCTGTAAAAAGCTATAAAACTCTGTTAATATTTAACTACTTATAAAACACAAAAAAACAATGTTCTTGGCAATCCAAAATCTATTTTCCCTAATATTCTGAAACATCAAACCTGCAACCTGCAATTCCCTGAAAAATGACATTTTCAGCTTATCAGACATAAATTGATGTATGAGAACAGGTGGTGGTGATCAAAATGAATTGCTTTGTATCAACTCAGCCAATTAAAATTGTTATCCTCTAAACTGCGATGGAACGTACATATTTGACATGTGTCCATTTGTTATATTTTATTTTCTTAATTAAGTAAACTTAGGCCCAAGAGAGTACGGCAATATACACGAAAGAATATGCAAATGGCACACACACCATTAGAATGCATTATTAGCAAGTAGCAAGCACTAGTACTTAAAAATAAAATGTCAAGAAATATTTTGTTTAAAATGCTCATATGCAAAATGGCACCGGCACTACATCATGACTACGTGAGAATTTTGTGGTGACCAAAGCTGAGAAAACAGATTACAGTTGTTAACTATAAGGAACAGATATCAAGGAATTTTTTATGGAATAAAACATGAAGTCACACATCTGGAACTTTACAGTTTCTGTTTCATTTTTTCTGTCAGCATTTACCTCGTAAATTACACGTTAGTATGCTCTTAGAATTGCTGATTATGTAAAATGGGTCTTGTCAGAGTGCGTCCAAACAATAAAAACTTCTCGAAATTAAAAAACGCGAATTTTTTTATTTTTACATGTTATTAAAGATTTGATTTATGACTTAAAAAGCACACATGTGTAACATCTGACCTCTCTATCACCTTGTTTATAACACTGTCCAGTAATATACTGTGCATGACGATATTGAATCTTAGAAGTCTGACGTCAATCATGACTTGGTATTCACTGATGTGTCACCTGTGACGCTCCTGGAGCCAATTCCTGAAAGCTATCTACAATCGGGAAAGGATTATGGAAATAAAATTAAAGTGGTGAAATTTTAGCACATCACTGAGTCATGTGACTACTTCTGGGTTTTATAATTATTCATGATTTATGTCTTCACCTTTTTACTACAATTTCCCACCACACTATAGGTCCCACCCACCTGATTGAAAATAACGGTCAGAGATGTGCCATCTCACCCCAAATCCTTTGTTATCAGTCTTGATGGTGGACCTGCTTGCAGGGAAATGGGGTGAACAGACTATCGAAAACAGCTGGAATGTACCATCGTCTAGGGGTGAAAGAGTTGGACATTGTTATGATTCCAACAAGAAATCAAC
This sequence comes from Ptychodera flava, assembly GCF_041260155.1. NCBI lineage: Eukaryota > Metazoa > Hemichordata > Enteropneusta > Ptychoderidae > Ptychodera > Ptychodera flava. The sequence continues at coordinate 40,554,891 of NC_091936.1, forward strand.
TTATTTGTCCCAATTACAAGAAGGTACAACCCCTGTGAATGAAACATGCCAAGACAATTTGTATTGCTCTGTCTCAGCTTTTTCTTGTTGGCCATGTCACAGCTCCTACATGTACAGTCTGTGGCAGTAGCTTGTGGTATATTTTCAATATCTGTTATTCTGTTTGTAAAATATGGTTTATTTTCCTTCATGCAAATGCATGGAAATGTATAGTATTCAACTTATCCGTACAGCCTACACAAGTGTGATGTCAAATGTTATAGTTGACAATATAATTTATTCCGGGCAAGAATTCATTTTTCAACAAATACATTGCGTAGGAATTTTTCATAATGTGCTGTATTGGCCAGGCTGATATATTGTAAATGTTTCATACCTTATAGAGGAGAAGAAACAAGATGCATTTGTCTTATAGAATAAATATTATGACAGGTACTATGGAAGTGCCAGCTCTCATCCCATTCAAGTAGAATTCCCTGTCAGATGTAAACTGTATCCTTGGAATATTCTTGATGGCAAGCTAAACGTTTGTCTGCACTTGGCTTCCAAGCTGAAACAAACATCATCTCCACGCCTCTGAGAATAATATTACTAATTGAACTTTGCACATTATAAATATTGATTGATTTATTGATTGATTGATCAACTGAATGACATTTATAACATTAATTGTTTGAATATGCAAACTGATGCACTTCAAAATGTCATATAATTCTAACCTCGATTTAAAAGATTAATATGGTTTTGTGATACAACCCAGTGCCTCTTTCAAAATATTCATGGTCTAATATAAATCTATTCTTAAGCTTACATTTAGGTCAATTGACCACGACTTTATAACTGGGGTAATACTAGTAACAATATCTACATTTTACAGTTATTCAAATTTTTACCCAATCCACATCCAAAAAAAATCACTGAATTCCAATTTGTCAGTACACATATTGATTTTTACATTTTCTCAGAGGAACTAAGCTCTGATATCAAATTACACCCGTGCACAAATTGACAATATGTACATCCACATCTATAGATTTTCTCTATTTACACATTTGTCTTCAAATCCCAATGACTGTTTCTACATTTCTTTCCAAATGTAAAAGAACACTAATGGAGCAGAGCACATGGATTCACACAACATACACACTGTACCCGCATGTCTCTCAGATGAGGACACACCTTTCAGTGACCTCAAAAGAGTTCACCGACCTCTGACCTTCCATTATACTTTCAGTCTATGAAAGCACAGGCAGCGGAAAAAGACATTCCTGTACCCTGCTACACAAATTTGAAAAGATCAACAAAAAAAAGGAAGCGTTCTAACAATGCTCAATTAAACTGAAATAGAGCCTGTTAGCTGTTCCTGCATCAATATGATATTACAAGCTGTGAATTACAGAATTCCTGTTGTGGATGTTGCAGTTTTCCTCTCTGATAATACATGTACATTGTAAGTCAGGTGTGAGAAAACATCTCAGGATTGATTTGCCAAAATGAACGGTATGATAAATTTACACAGGTTGAATGCACACCTGCGGCATGAATTGTAGTCACAAGAAAGTAGGCCATTTTTCTCTTTTTTTTTAACCGAGTGACTGCCTCTCATCCTGGGCTAATACATCTGTCCTTTCTGTGAACCGGGTCCATCAGGCAGAGAGCTGATATCATATGACTGCATCGCTCTAGTTATCATAATTAAGGATTAATGGCCTCATTTCATCTGAGACCAGAATTTCACCTTGGAAAGAGAGGATGAATTAAGGGTTTACTAGAGATAATCTCAAAGTTTACAGATGGGAATATAAATCATTATCACGGAATTCGCAATTTGGAAAGGACTACTTAGATGAATTATACCCATCCACTACCAGTGTACCAAAACATGTTGGTAGACACATAGACACAGACACACGCAGACCCAGATGGACAGACAGACAGACAGACACACACACAGACACACACATTATATACATTTATATGTGTTGTACATATACAGACAGATCAAAAATAAATTGTTCTAAATAGTTCTTGAATACAATGTTTATCATCAGTTAAAATTTGTATGAATTGCCGGGACTGCAATTTTGATTCAAAGTTGTTACTTATAATGAAAAACAAAAAATATTACAAAAATATGCAAATATTAAATTTTGACGGACGCTCGATAGACCATGAACAGCGCGCACAGTACAGACCCACCCAACGCATTAAATTCAGATTAGCTGGGTTTGAAGTGGTCAAAATTACAACAAATTAGTTACTGCGTGGATTGACGGCCTGGAAAACTCATGATAATGACACTTTACTGCACTGTACACTTTGGCTGGGTGTATTAACATGGAAAACCTTTTACAGAACATGTGTTTGTGGAACAAAATATCTGCCTCTGTAAGCCACTGCATTGCGTTGGTGAAGTCAACACATTATGCTGTCTGCTGTGTACAATGGAAGCAATGATACTATACATGTATGTTAAGTGCTGTGCAAAATAACGAGTGGGAAGTACATATAATTCGAGGATATTGACATTTTATTCACAAGCTTGCTTTTTACCCACTTCGTTCAGTAACTGCATTGTATTGTGTATCCTGTGTCGTTCCCATTGCACGATACTGTTCTCATGACTCAACATCTGCACAGTATTTCAAAACACCGTACCAGTGCCTACTCACAGCACACTACATGCTGCATCGGAACATTTTATTCAAGTATGCTGTTTCCATGAAGGGTAATGATTTTCTCCAGTGCCTGTATCTGTGTGTCTGCTTGAACGTTCACGCAACATATGGGGAAGTGAGGAAGTAAAACTGAAATGGCTATTCAGTGATGATCCCCCCACTCAAAATACTCTTAGATACAAATACCAAACTTCCCGTACAATTTATGCATCTGTCTGCCAGAAGATGGGAGTTCCACACGCAGGAGAAGTCACAGCAGAAAATGCAAAATATGTAAATACAAAATATATGGAACAACTTTTCACTGTTGATTGCTGATGAAATATCCGGAAATATATGTACAGATTTGTCTATTTAGTTACTGTGAGATTTCAGTGGAAGTAAAACAACTCTACAAATTCAATTGCCAATCAGGCCTCAACTTCACAAAGAACCTAGCAACATGGTCATTTTGGAAAGAACTTTACACAATGAAGGTGGCCAGACCCTCAGTGTGCAATTAGGTCATGAAACATACCAAAATGACTTCTCTATACAAGATTACAACTGTCTATTGGCTGCATCGTGTGAAGAAGATGGTCTATCTCCACACTACAAAATTTTGAAAATCAACACATCAGGTACTGAATAGAATGCCTATGTACTTACTCTATGGCTTCTTGGAGGTTTCCAGCAACTCTCCTTGGTAATGGTATTGTAGTAAAACTTCCGTTGTTTATCATCATAGTGTACTTCCCAGTTGTTGCTGAGGACTTGCGAAGGTGGCCTGGTAGGAAGCGGAGGCTCTGGACTACCTGTGCTGCCAACGGATGCCTGAATGAAATGAAAAAATACAACTCTTGTTGAGAGTTTTATTCCAAGGAAAGAACGCTCCACTCTCACTAATACTGATTCTTTCTCTTACTTATTTTGCTCTTAGAAGGGATATTATCTCTAATGCCTGATAGTATATTTGTAGTTTTTGTTTTAGGAAACAAGATCATTTTCTTACTCTCCCTGCCAGAAGGATATGAAAATACAGAGTATTAGCCTTACAAACACACTGTGTATAACATCTACTTTCATTCTTGATGACGAATTCCAGTCTGGACTAAAATTCAGTTGACAACATTTAGAGTGGACATTTTGTTTGTGCTGACGGTTGAACACTGGTTCATTTTGACATGATTTAGGGAGCAGAAAAAGAAACTATTTAACAAACGGAACAAAAGTTACATGAAATGTTTCACAGTTATAGCCACTGGAGCTTTATCAAAGATGGCGGTATGATGTGATCCAAACACATCAACAGTATTAAAGGGGTAAAATAATCACCTTTTGACATTATTGATGTAATTATTTTCTTTGTTAAGAGATCAGTTTAGTGATAGGCACCTCGATACACATTGAAAGTATCTTGGACTGAACATACATTCAGCCCTGCTAGCTGAAGACAGCAATTTTGATTTCAAACTCTGGTATCAATCAGATATATACACTATACATCCTGGAAACATGGTTTACAGGCACAGAAATGCCATACTTGATGCTCATGTGTGATAATTGAACATTTTCAAAAGTTTTGACATGTTTACATTATTCGTGACATATTAATACAAAATCAACAAAACTCATCCACTTTGTCTCTTTAAAATCAGAGTGTCTTCAAAGAAATATGATAAGCTTGTTGATTCTTTTACTGTAACCTGTCCACCCCATTTTCCAGTAAACAGGTTCACCTTCACCAATGAAAAACAATGGGAGTGGGCTAAACCATGGCGGTGAACGGGTTAAACTGCACCTGTGTCTGCCTTCTAGGTGACACAGAAGAATGAATCAAAATGGAATCACGTCAAAACAGTGTTTCATATTGATCTATGGTACACACACTTGACGACATACAGCTGCAATCTTTCAAATGAGTTCAATGAAACCATGCAACAGCTCATTACGGAAATATTTTACCATATAATAACCCATATGACATTAATATTTCAATTATTTTTATTGCTCTCTACACTGCAATATGTTACCATTGTGGCTATACAAATATCTCCCCCACAGCAATGACTTTAAATTGATCCAAAATGTCAGAACCTCCCTTTCAACATTTTGTACATGGTACACTTTATATGTTGTGACTGTTTTATCCAAAAAGTTACTAACATTTACTATTTTGAGAAAACACATTCATAATGTATTTGTGTAAAAGACATTATCAAACCAACGTACATATCCCTGAAAGGGAAAAAGAAAACACCAAAAAACAAGGATATTACGTATACAACTCCTGCACAAAAGATTGCATTTTGTGAACATTGTGGAACTAGAAAGAACCCATCAGGGCCTATAGGATCAACATCACACACATTCTGGTGAAGTGAAACTTTGTATTTGCTGTGCGGTACAGACACATCCTCCACTGAAGCTCAATAAACAATAACTGTTTACACATAAAACAATGTCACATGGTTGGACACACTTCCGACCAAACATTTGGAACTGTTTAATTAAGGCCGCGTTCAAAAAAAGTGGTGAGGGGGGGGGCTGGAGGAATTCAGGGGGGGGATTCGAAAATTTTTGGGTAGTCGAGGGGGGGGACTTGAAAGTTTTGCTCTGCCTATAGGGGGGGGACCTGAAAATATTTTGACTCCCAACATTTTGATGTCGGCCAATGGTTCTAATGTTAGTAATAATTAAACAAAACCTAGAACTGCTTTGTCTCATTTTATGTCTTTAATCTCGAAAAAGTCTAAAAATGTATGAATGTCATTAATTTTCGTAGAACAAGTTGGCCTTGTAATGGGGCAGGAGCTACAACTGTTGATAATTTTTCAACATTTCTATGCAATTTATCAAACACAGTTTCTTGGTGTCTCTCTACAGCATGCTGCTGAAAAACACAATATTCAGTTTTTCAACAAAGCCCGTTTGTCTAAATATTGGTGATAATTGAATGATGCAAATGCACGGTACATGTAGGCTGTGTTGGCAAGCTGAATACTGGATAGCTCAACATTCTGTAGGGATAGAACAAGAACACAATTGTATAAACTGAACAAAAATATTGTCAAAATAAAAAGTTAATACAACTACTGCCCTGCTACTACATACTGGCAGTGACAGTGATACATGTAGCTCTGACTCTGATGTAGTTTAAGAAGAGTTTCGGTCATAGGACACTCAATTGACAGTGAAACATACATCTACTTGTACACAAGATCCAGCCAGAGAGCAACACATAGAAGACTAGGGGACTAACAGTTACCATGGATTTTGAATTCTGGCATATGAGAACAATCAAATATTAGAGAAAAAAGATGGGGTCACCATACTTGATCATATACAAATGTACGATGACAAGTCAGTTTTTCTAAAATCACTTAAAATCAATATATAAAACCATTCATTTCAAGTTCATGCAGTGAATGAAATTTTCACATCTCATTGTACCAATAACACAAAAGTAAAACTTTAAACAGTAAAGACTCTAATTTAAAGGGAAAAATGTGTGACTAAATGGAATCTTTTATTTTTTATCAAATTTGCCATTATTACACCCAAAATTTCTGAGATTAAAACATTAATTTCATGGAATATTTTAACCTTCCAGTATTGTCAATTTTGTAAAACATTTATAAGTGGCATCTGAGTTGTATGTCTTGTACTTTTGAAAAAAAATTTTCAGTAGGTCACTGTGCTCATTTTTTCACAATTTGGTTAAACGTAGCTAGGAATACACAATTTTCATACTCTCTCATGATTGTCATTTTGTGTGCTTTTCAGCTGGTGCCATTGAACTGGCCGGAGTTGGATAAACTCAAGTCGGCTTAGACTGAGAAATCCAAAAAGTTCACTGATGCATTTAAAAATGAATCAATTTAAGAACTTCCCTAGGTATATGGCTCTACAACCTGCTGATAAGAGGTAGTGTTGAACATTTGCGTGCAGAACGACACATTACATGTTTTTTTTTACTCTGCGTGTTTCCGAACAAATATGCGGCTATATGGTAATTGTGGGGGGGGACTTGAAAATTTTTGAGGGTATTGAGGGGGGGGACTTGAAAATTTTTGAGGGTATCGAGGGGGGATCTGAAAAAAAAATAAGATTTCAATCACGATTCCTCCAGCCCCCCCGCCCTCACCATTTTTTTTGAACGCGGCCTAATTTCCCAACATGTGGCTAAGGGGATCCAGTGTAGGGATAGAGAACATATCGTATATTAAATCATTGTTATTTTCCATGATTTCAACCTGGAAAGAGGATTGATGACTTCAACACGGATTATGCAGCAAAATGAAATTTGATATATGCCTAACTTTCCAATAGTAAAATGCTGACCCAATCAAGAAGGTTATAATACAGTGATCAAGTTAAATTTGCCCTGATCACCAAGTTTTTACAAGCAATGTGTCCTGGGGCTTTGATAAGAAACTTCAATAAACAAAGTACTTACTGAAAGTTTACTGTTTGTTTATTGCTTTGTGCTTTTTTTTATCGCATGTCTCAAATTAACCCTGAATTTCTTCCATGATACACTATGATGACCACAGGCTCAGCACACAGTGCATTGTACATGTTGTATGTAGTAAAGTGATTATGTTCAATCCCCATGGATGAAATTGATACGACTGGCCACGAAACATTGTGATCATGTAACAACACCGGCCAGCACAACACTTGCAATACTTATGTCACATTGGTATAAACACTTCACAAAAGTTCTCCTAGGCTTTGATGGGAACTATTTACAGAACTCTAAAACAAACACACATATTTTCAATTGCAAAGTCAAAACACACTGTGATAGTTTACAGTAATCACAAAACCTGACCTTGAGTTACACATGTATGTTCTACATGTATGTATGTTCTGTGTCTGGCACATTAATTATGTATGTATACAACAGTCTGACATCAATGATCAACATGATGTCACTTCATTAACAAATACTGTCCACAATCATCTTCTTTATTTTGATATTTACATTTTGCAGAACAAAGCTTGATATCTGAGATGAGTCTATTATATAGTTACAACTTCTCCCTTTCAACCAGGGTCAATTTTCTGTATTTGTACTGGATCTGCTATAGCCGACAACACTGCTCCTTGCCTGCTATTTTTAACCTCACCATTTTTAGCAGCAGATTTTCAGGCTGGTCCGTCTGTCGGATTATAGAAAAACATCACTCACTAGAATTCAAAAAGGCACATGTAAGTGCTGTATTACTGAAGTAATCATAGACACTTAGCAATATGAAACTACACATACATGTATAACTGGATTAGTTTTATCAGTGTCTGGATTTAAAGTCTCTTTCAAATTCTCGAAGCAGCATCTCACTTATGCCATTTCAGAAGACCTAATGGAAACAATAATTTAACACACTAGTTTGTGCTAAGTGCCAGACTTCAATATACTATGCACCTCTCTACCGGTACAAATCATGGATGTTGATATGATAGTGCACATTCTAACACTTACTGTTTCTTGTTTTCTGTTCATTCAGAATTTTTGAAAATTACAGATGGCCATCACAATGTGAATATCCATGCACTGTTAATTTTCAGAATTAATTACAGAAAAAGTCCATCAAAAATGGACACTGGATGGGAGATGCAGTACGTATCATTGAACTCAAACACAAAAAGATGAAACACACCCTAAATACAGCACATAATCATATCTGTACAATGTACAATAATCATGAATCAGATTACAGCAGCAGTGACGATTACCATTGTTATGATGTTCCACAAATTCTTTTTCAATAGCGTCCATTGTATAGAATTTGTATTTGATAGAAATGGTGTTTGCGATTTGTGTGGTAACTCTGCGGTCGTGAGAACACCCATGGATTTTTGTTGTACTGAGGGTCTGTCAATTGAACAGACTCAGTTTTGCTCTGGGAGCTTTGATAAAACAGGTAACAACCAGGTAAACAGTGTGCCTGAGTTATGCAACACTCCCTGCCAAGATACAAATGATATGACACTCCCACGCAGAAGAGTTGCCTTTCAGTGTTTCATGACAGTTGTCAGCCATGCACAATTCAACAGTTTAATACTGTGACAGTTTTTCAAAAGAGCAGTTCTCACCCCAACACTGGTACAGTTTATTCATCAAAATTCATTAAAATTCCACAGTTTAAGTTGCATGAATGGAATTTTCTGCATGTGAAAATTGAGATAAAGGGTCGAGACTGCACAAGGTCATGTCATGTTCTTTCCATGACTATTGGTATGCATAATGTACTTGAAAATGTACTGAACAATCCCATGGACCCTAAGCAATGACCACATAGGGGCTACTATGTAACTTTAAATGCTTCGTTTCAAACTATGCATTTTTATTTATAGGCATTGAGTTGAAGGGATAGGTGCAACTTTTGATGCATTTGACACTATTTTTGTTTTATACAGTATATGATACTCACAGTTTCTTGTTCTTCTACCCAAAGCATGTTGAGATACAGCTCAGTATTCATCAGATAGTCAACTCAGCCTGTACATGTGCAGACTTCATTGTTGTTGTTGATGAGTGTATTTCAGTCAAGACAAAAATTCAAATGTAAACAATAACGGTGTAGTTTACACACATACTGCAATGAATAGTAGGCGTTTCAACATGTTTTGGGAAAACGAAAATAGTGAAAAAATAAAAGTTACAGCTACTGCCCTTGTACATTGTGATGCATAGTATGACAGAACAGATTGAAATGATTTTATGGATGATACAATAAATGTGAAAATAAGGGTCAAAGGGCACTGAAAAGTAATGAACATCTGGCTGCCATGGTTTATGTTGTTGACAGCTAATACATGCTAATAATTCATTGTCCAATGGCCATCTCAGTTTGTGCAATTTTTAGATTTGCCAAAAAAAAATATTAAAATGCATTGAAAACACGTTTTTATACAGGATTGCCTGTTTTTCCATTTCTAAGAATGGATGCGTATTACCAATGATGTGTTGTGGGTGTGAACTGGTAATTAATATGAATAAGACGTGCAGCCGTCTCTAAGAATGCAGACAGTGTAAACACACTACATTTCAAATTCACTGTGGCGTAATGTAAGTGAATAGCACATGGCTTGACCAGAATCACATGAATGCCAAATGGTGAAATAACCCCTGGATTCATGTTTGTAGGTCACTGGGTCAAAACAGATGGCTGTGTGTCTGTGTCAAACCTTTCACCATAGACCCTACAACAAGGGTGTGTGCTTTAACAGTATTTATAAAAGCAAATTACAAGTGCAGACCAAAAGAGTATATAGCAAGAATTCCTAATAAGCTTTCTAAGTGGGTGTCTTTTAACACAGATTACAGCGTAATAGCAAATATCAAACCACTACATTTTCTGTTCAAATAGACAGAAAATGCAAATATTCCATATTTCACCATCTCAAATACATGTGTGTCCATTAAGTTGGCTGAGTAAATTTGAAATTTCTGACTGCATATGTAGTGTGACACTTCATTCAGTAAAGTTATCAATCATTGTACCACAGTACAAGCCTTGTCACTTAAAGTGGCATCATGGCTTATTTTTTACCGGTGTCTTATTTGGGAGTTTTGATATACGATGCCTTTATGCAGCCAAGTGACATAACTCAAAATCTCATCAATACAGGCTATAGAAATATAATCATCTATCTAATTTGCCTTATTATGACAACCCCCCCCCCCCCCCCCCCCCATGATGTGGAATGAAAATGCCAAGACAGAGCCAGCAGTGAGACAGAAATTTTGTTTATATTTTCTTAGGGTCATGACAGGGTCATCCACATGTGTCAAAATAAATGCTTTTTGCAATCCATCCAGACTGCAGTGATACCATTGGTCATTGGCAAATGTCATATGACTTATTTCATCATCAATGCATAGAGAGACTACCGTCCTTGACCATAGCTCTGTCAGCTACACCTATTGCTCACAGGTTCTGCACATTCCCAACCGCTTGCAGAGTGCGATAAATTGATTCCCATCTGATGACCGCCTATAAACATTCTGTTTTCATTGCAAACAAACACTGTATTAAGGCAAGGTAAATAAATAAATAAATAAATAAATAAATAAGGTGGGGTAAACCATTCCTGACCAGTGATCAATTTAGAAGATTATTTATTTCAGAAACCATGATGGAATATTTGTGATTTTAATGAACTAACAAACATGTCATATATATGTTACACCGGTATACTTCACATACTTTCCTCAGTCAATGCTGCAGTATTTATACACGTTTCATTTTCAAGGAAGAACAGGACAACCAAGTCTACATGTACAAGCTCATGGAACTTACTAAACAAGATTGTATACATGTACGTATTACGAAGAAAATAAATTTATGTAAAAGAGTCCATAAAAATAGATTGGAAGACAGTTAAAATCTTATGTTGGCCAATCCAAGGATATAATTCTAGAAAAACACCCCTTTAGGGAAGGATTATATCAAAGAAGAATGAATTGCTATTTGCATAAATTTGCATGATCATTTTCACAACTGACTATGGTAGTTACATGTACATTGAAATTTCCAATTAAAACAACTAATAAAATTTTTTGCTGATAAATTGGGAGCAGCGTCCAATGCTTGTGGAATGCATTATTTATAAAAAACCTTTAAAAATTATTATCAACAAGCATGTACCTATAATACTGATCAACATTGTCACGTTGGACAGTTGTTTGAACCCGACAAAGTACAATATACTGGCAAATAATTATAGAAACATAAAATAACAGAGCAAGTGATAAAGAAACACACAAATTCACAAGGAAACCTATCTCTGATTTACAGCTTCATTTGTTCTGTTTGTAGAGGACAATTTCTTGTTCTACTCCCAGAATTCTGACCACATCCTGCCTGGTGATCAACATGTGAACACAGCCTGTATTTTGTATGTAAAGTCTAATGTTATTGTTGACCCATAAATTTCAGTCCGGACCAAAAATTCATTTGTCAACAGTACCATTCCAAATTGTACAAAGAGGGCTGTATTGGTGAGGCTGATCACTGCATTTAATTAATTAAACATCGATCCTCCAGGGAGGAACAAGAAAACAAACCTCTTTTGTGAAAAGTGCAAAATATTATCAAATGCAATAAGCTATTGTCCCTGGCAGCCAGTTGAACATTTTCCAAGTTCTTTGAAAATTTCTCAACTACTGCAAGCCTACATGACAACAGTTCAAAGAATTACAATTTGAAGCAGCAAAACTACAACAGCAATTACTTCCACTGTTGGAGATGTTACCGATTGTATACAAAGAGATTTGCTTTTTCACCTGAATTATTTCTGAATTCTATGCAATGAAACCACAATCATTCAAGTTTGAAAATTCACAAATCAAAAAACTACTACGATTCAAGATGAAAGTATACAGGACTTTGAATGTCATCATCAAAAACTAGTTTGAAAATGCTTGACTATATTTCTTTGCACACAATGATGTTGAAGGCTTGGCATACTGAATACAATTTATACATCCCTGTGATGCAATGTCAGTGATGAAGTTAAAATGAATGCAATTATACGCAGCACTCAATGTGCTACCAATTTCACGTGTCGTCTCATTTCTTCTCATCCAAAACAGCGGTTTTCAAAATGGGTTTTCATAATTCCGAATGACAGCCACGTCAGTAAAAGTAAAGTGCCCTGCCTGAGGCATTGAGGATGTAAAACTCAATGGTAAGATTGCATTTTCAATTGCCTTACAGCTCAGTAATTTGCCAAATACTTTGCCTTAGGGACACATATGAATTCAAAAAATAACCTTTTTCCACAAAAATGGCAGACTACTCTTCAAGTGATTTTTCCCGTCAAAACGGAGCCAGCCTTCAGTGTCTTATACAGGCATCCAAATGAAAGTGGAGTGCAGGTTATGCAAAGTAGGAGTTCAAAGGTCAAATTGGCACAATCAAGAGATGTTAAAAGAATTTTAATCAGCACGAAAAACCACAGTCATGTGTCAGCTGGTGTTTACATAGTTTGGTTACGAGACTAATTCAACACTGTGATAAGACAGACGTGTAACTTGTAAGAAAGAAACCTAGTTTTGATGAACTGAGGTCAAATTAAAGAAAGCTATGAACTGGGTTAATAGATGGATTTTGTATCGAAGGGATTTTATGGTTAAATACTGAAAGATGTTATGTAAAGTTCAGTACCTGGTGAGGAATTGCTTACACAATTTAAGCATCTTTTACATGCAATGATTAACATGAGGTATATGTTAACTAACATTTTGATTTACTGGGTGATGGTATAATGTTCATCAGAACATATCAAATCTAATCTTGGCAATTCTAAATTTAGCATTTTTATGATGTAATACAATTGTTCTATTCAGCCAATCTTTCAAATAAACCTTGACACGTAATTTTCATAAAGATCAATGAACAGTCGCTTGATTACACAGGACACACCTACAGTGTGTACCATCCAGTTCATCAGCCATGTTGCTGATAATAAATCCTCTGGTTACATGGGTCTCACTACACCATGGAAACTAAGGTGAGGCCAATTTACACTTACTGCAGTGCACCATGTGTAAGCTGCCCAGACTAGGGTCAAACACTTGCATACATGGGGTGGACACTGTAAGTGCCTCGCAGACATCTCGCAGCATGGAATAAACCTCGCCCATTTCTCAAGAACTGATGTCATCATCATTTGACATTAAGGTTTTATTGGAAGTTCTAAGAATTTCACCATGTTACTGTGAAAAACAAGTATAATTTGCGTATACAAACTAAAGTTATGTTTTCAATTAGTTTATGCTCTAAGTTCTAAAAGAACATGCAAACTCCATAACATCATTTAAGAATGCTCATCTCATGACTTTACTTCAGACTTGAGGAATACATGAGTGAACATATAAACAATGAATAAATACCCATATTGGCAACCATGTATGTTTTGACTGACAAATTAAATTTGCCTTCTTCAGAAGGTACATGTATGCTGCTGATGAAAGCCACAGAGACTATCATGTGAACAATCGCCATCTTGCCGGCAGCAACAGATTCAATCACCCATTCACAGTGGAGAGTACACACACACACACACACACACACACACACACCACACACACACACACACACACACACACACACACACACCACTGCAATGGTAATCTAGATACAAACCCTTTATTGGGAATAAGACTGTCATTTCTGCACATGGTTAACTACCAAGGGAGTTTCTCCAAGGTAGTCGATTTATATTGTACACACAATTGAGCCTGACATTGTGCACATGTATGTTCCTGCGAGCAAAAGACCCAGGGATGTAAATGACATATGCTGAAATACAGACCCTTGTTTTTCTCCAAGAAATTCACATTTTTTCCAAAGAATAATTTCTCCAAATTATCATCTATCATGCTGATGACAACCACTTGGAATCTAATTTGCCCATCAATACATTCATTTCGCTTGGTATAACATTTACTGACAGATACTAAGCTGCGTCCAGTGTTGTACAAATACTGCAGCTGCCGGTCATTGTCATTCCTTGCTCCAAGGGGTTGTATATATACCGGTAGTTCTGGATGACAAGGTTGGAGTTTGTTGCAAAGTACGCCTGAGTTTGATGAACTTACAATCTCAACCGTCTCTCCCAAGGTCAAGTGGACTGGGTCATTTTCATGCATCTGTTCAATGCTCACCAATGCCATGAATGTGCATAGTTTTTTTTGAAATATTGCTAAAATTATATAGGCTGAAAGTTAAAGATTATTAGTTTTTCATAACTTCAATTTGAAATATTTTTGGAGATACTGTAAGCAGAAAACATGTGTGTAACAATATCACTTTGGTGAAAGTTATCAGAACACACACACATGTATTACTCAGTTTCTGTACCAGTGTGATGAATATATCAAAACTACTGAGCCACAAGACAACTTTTTATTTGTCAATTTTTTCAAGGGGAATTTTTATAACAAAATCAGAGAAGGCCATGAGAGGATTTACGATATATGTATGTGTCCTGACATTTATTGAGTTTTGTTCAAAACTTAAAAGTTCATACACAGATCATCATCTCTGTGTTTCAGGTCTGACTTACACTCCAGTCCTTGCACATAGATTCCATGGAAATCTAATTTTTTCTGGTCTTTTCAGATTTCCAGCAAATGAGGATAGCAGCCATATGCAGAAACTGTAAATCAATCAGCCTATTATTTGACATACAGTACTCACTGTGTGAGTAAAAGAGAGAGCTCAACAGCAGTACAAGAGACAATCTTGAATGATTCAACATGGATCTACCACTGAAAATGTATTAAAACATATATGTACATTTTGTGAATAAACATTTCAAAACATAAGTAAACATAGGAAATGGTACACACACATATACACACACACATACTCTGTCTGTCTGTCTGTCTGTCTCTCTCTCTCTCTCTCTCTCTCTCTCTCTCTCTCTCTCTCTCTCTCACAAGAGCATCAGTACTTGTTAAACTGATCATCTTCATCTACAGACTAAAGAGGATATTGTTCACTTGTAAATCAAACAACTTAGTTTTTTATACAGTATGTACTCTGTATCACGCTAAAAATGTACTAATCACAGATTGAGAATTATTCAAGATACACCATATCATTGGGAGTGATCCATTATAATAGCCATTGATGTGAAAACCTGAAAACATGGCTGACACATCAATCTTATTTACATCTTCAAGGCTGGGACAAATCATTTCACATCAGCAGCTCCGTCTGGGGACCATCAAGGGTACCCACTGGTGAGTCTTGTTTACTGTATGATATATGTGATACTGACGGCGTGCTTGTGGCCACTGACAGCCGTCTCCGGTAGAATTTATGAGCCCATGCGCGCCCCGAAGTCAAGTATATGGATGACAAGAAACTGGGTTACTGAACTGTACTACTATAGTATACTACTGTTACATACAGTTCATGCATTGGTTAAGATGAGCTGCCCTCATAACGATAAACAGATTCTGTAAAATACACCAGGTTTTTGTATGTCTGTGTCCTCTGTGGATAGGGTTAACCACTTATAACCATGTTATAATTTGTCAAATGGACTAAAACTTTCATGAGAACTTTTTGAAAGTTGGCAGAGGAGGAAGGAGATTACACGTCAGTTCCATCTACTGGACTGGGAACAATGGACAAAATCACTTTATTGTAAACAAAGAACTCATTCTGTGATAATTCTACTTCAAGCTTGACTTTCCCATCAGATTTAATACCTGCCTCATCGGGATGCTTTTACACAATCACAATAGTCATCCAGCAGACTTATAACAACTACCACACACCAAGAATACCTAAACCATACAATGCAATGCCACATTACTGTACGTAAATTTCCATGAAAATTGAAGTTTTAGTAACTTTTCTTGGTGGAAGTATACCGCTGTGGCAAAATTTTCATTCAACAAACTTCTATCAACTGCTACACGTAATTTATACAATTTGCAATGATGTACTAGGATTGTTGGACAAAACTTACAATACACAGAGAGATACCAGTATCATTCACTGTCTCTATATTAAAAGACCTTTCTTTCTCTCTCTACATGGGGCAAGGCAATTTTACAAACTACATTACTTGAATACAATGTCACTGAGGACAATGAAACCCATCTAATCACTTCATTTCAAGTGTTTCATTCAGTCAAGGCTTAATGTGGGCCTCATCCAGCGCATCACCAATCTACAAGTAAAAATACACGTACCACTACAGTCAGCAACTCAGTGAGGTCTTGCACAATCTTCTTGAGTCAGAGATCATATAAAAGTGAAAAGAACCACTGCAGTACATTCACTATGCCCGCATGTAAGTTTTTCTGATGAACTGCACATGTAGGCAGATTGCCCCAGACAGTCCATAAATCTAACTATCAGCCCAAGTGCTACTCCAAACCGTGTACCACACATTAAGAACAGTTGAACTCTCAGTGCCCTCTGTAATAATCTTCAAATGTATATAATTGCAGCATTATAAAGGCCACTGCCTTGATTCAGTATAGGTGATAATCGAAATCAAGATATTATGGGCATTACCGTAGTATGAACACATACTGTACTAGGCAGAACACATTACAGGAGCTAATCTACATAAAGTATTCACTGACCTTCTATTAACAACTTATCATCCAAGTCAGTAAACAGACATATATTGATAGATGTTGATAAACCCAAACACATCGAGAACAACTGTAGTGACTCTTTTGTAAAGAAATGTAAAGAAATCTGTACTGTTGACAAATCTACAGGGTAATTTTACATAAACATCCTCTGAACTCATTTCAGGAAATATCTTTCGTGGAAGTTGCTCCACTGTAACTTGCTTAACCTACCTTGGAAGTTTGGACGTACCCTGGATTTGCTTTGGGCAGTTTGGTACGTAAATAGAAAACTTTTGATAACAATATTCAGTGCAGCCACTTTTCCTGTTATGAGAAACAAAGGTCAAGGATGGCTAGGTATAATAAGTAATTTACATCGCTATCAGTAATAATGTATGTATCCATCCTTAGGAAACTCAGCATTATTTTTAACAAACCAGAGCTTCCTTCTCACAACACTGTTTAAATTGCATCATCTCTTTCCAATATTTTGAAAACATCAAATCCGCTACATGTGTGCATAAACTTCATATTAAGTAGCTTCAGAGATGTGAATGGATTGATGTTATTGCCACAACTATTACAGTAACACTTTGAGCATTCTCAGTGATGGAAAACCACCAACTCTTTGTGAATCTTCAGAAATCAAAAACAGCATTTCAACCAAAACAAAAAAAGATAAAATAAACAAAATACCACCAGTTGAGTTGACATCAATTATCGCACTGAGGAAACTAAATTGAAACAATGAGCAATTAAGGACAACTTCAACCCTGGCAGGTTAACCTGTTTCAATTTCATTTTTGGCCAGAGAAACCTGAAACCAATTGTGAAGTCCTGATTATAGCAACAGCATATGGTGTGTACATTGTACTATCAGAAATAACTCTGTGTTATACTTCTGACAAACTCAGCAGTTTTTCCATCAACACATCATTTCCTCCTATGGTCATCGATGTAAACACTTACATGCAATGTAACTTAATCATAGCTATTGCACTTCCATACAAAATGTTAAGAACACCCTTTGCTATCTCTTGCTGACAGTTTAACATTGTACATTGTTACAGTTTCCCATTCTCTAAAAGCTTAAATACATGTACTGGCTATTGTATGTAAATCCCTGATATTGATAAATCAACAATGTAATTGAAACTCAGCTGTTCCTAATCTTTAGATACATTGTATGCAATTGAGCTATCGACTCTTCTTTATCCTGACCCCAATTTAAATGTATAAATTTACATTTTCACAAAGTTTGTTTTTCATTTCAACAGTACCAACAATATTGCAATTCTATTTACAGGAGTCATCAATATTTCAGATATGGGCTCTTGTATATTGCATCCATTGAGTGAATGGTAGCTGTATGGTTGACATGGTGCTAGTTTAGTATTTTCCCTAAAAAACTGTGGATTTCAAAGGCATTTCAAATCTACATGTAAATTTACTACTTTACTTATGGGTATGAAGACTCATATGGAAAGCTTTGGGATATTCACTGGAATATTTGTGCAAAAAAAATCAGGAATGACAAGAATAACTTCTGACACAAAAACCTCATGAACTGTCATTTCACTATTAAAGTGGGCCCCTATATGTATCCAATACTTAATGCATGTCAGATAAATACCTATAGCGGAAGCGCAAGTTATTGCATGTTGTTAGTTTTGCTCTACACAAGGTTTCCACATTATACATCAGTGTAATAGAGGACACAATACAGGGTGTTTTTCACATCAAACACACCATGATACTGGGTGGCAGTTGCAGCAATACCCACAACATTCATCAAACGGCCATCACAGTCAATTACAAGTGAGAGTTAATTTAATCGTCAACAGACGGACGTGACTGATTGCATTTCTTGAAATTAGCAATCCTGTTTGCGTGAACACTTTCTTGTACTTCTTGTGGTTCATCCTGCCTGCCTCTCTACCTGCTTGAATTTCACTAACATGGAACGCAATCCATATTGTGGGCGGATACCCTATCAACTTCAAGGAGGTGTTATTCTAAGTTAACACAAACTTCAAGAATCTGCTTCAACATTTAACCTTGACACTGATCCCCGGTACAAGGTCAGGAAGTCATCAGTCATTTGAGTCCATTTGATGCCAGTTACCAGATCCTTGATTCACAAGTAATGTTATGTCTGAAGATGCTATTCTCCTATTTCTCATTGTAAAGTACAATTTTTCTGTCCCCTACAGCATACACTGAAGATGAGTACAGTATATGCAGAGTGTTTCCTTTTATACATGTCTGAACATTATACACATAATACAGACACTATTATGCTGCTCCATTTTCCAATTTCTCATTTCCTATTCATATTCATAATCATGGCTTTCATATTTTACATGTAGCAGTGGGCTGGTTTACTCCACAACAGCTTACTAGAGGCTTTATCGTACCGGTATGATTGATCGTAATGCATCTGAACTACAGGAATTGCGTTTCAACTGAACAAATCCTTCCGTTCAGTTCATGTCAAAAATTATGACCATTCCATTGCATGTCATAACTCTGTCTTGCCCTGGGAGATCTTGGTAAAAAGAGCAATTACTTCATTGCAACTATCATCTAATACACAAAATTACACAGGAGACATATGTGTAGCGCTCAAGGCTAAAGTTAACAGACTGACCACATGCAGGATATACATGGTAGTTGCAGTGCTGTAGCTAGGGATTTGCTGGGTGTTTGGGTCGGATGGCAATCTGGTTTTGCCGTCCGACCCAAATACCCAGACAAAACCTCTAGCTACAGTTCTGCAGCTACATGTAGAAGTATGGTAGTGTACATTCACCTGGGACTTCATTTGAAACGGGCATAATCGATAAAGCCAAGGCTGAAAGCTCTTTCTACATGCCATATAAACCATGTGGGTTATTCAAAATCCAAGTTTCACAATCCGTTCACTAAATTTCAATACATTACATAAATAATCAAAATACGACAAAAACAGTGTCAACAATATCACAATACATGAACCTCCTTGATTCTACTCACTGGCTGTGAAAAGGGCCCACATGCCGTGTATATTACAAGTGGATTTTATCATGCATAGCAACATTGGTGATAAACATATAGAGCTGTAGAAAAAAAGGATTTGCAAAATAATTTGGGATAACTTTGCAGGAAATGTTATTTAGCCATTTCTTCTCCAAAGTGTGCAATGCAAAGTGTAAGTTCAGTTAATGATCTCAGAGATTTAGCCTGATGACTGGTTACTGAGACAGAGTAGACACTATGCAGCATGTGCTATTGATTATAGTTTGATGGATGTCTCTCTTCTGACAAAACACTTGATCAGCTGTCAACAGACTTTACTTTTCATCCTAATATACATGTAAACCATGTGTATACTGATACAAGCATTGAGGCTATGAAAACCCCTCCACTCTCTGTCCATAGGGTGAAGTACACTGTCCATGGCTCCAAATGAGGCATATGGCTTGTATTTTTACAGATTTAGTGGCAACAACTGAGACCTACTTGACTTGGTGAAAATCCAGCACGTACAAAGATTGCATGAGCCTTAACAACACTACTCTGCAATGCTAGTCTAAAACAAACAAAATGGCACCAGGGACTGTCCCAGTCCGGGAATAAGAAGGCAGGGTTAAAAAGCACGTTGTACATCAAATAAAATTGTACCGTTTGCAGTTTCCCCACTGACAGTGTCTAAACTTATAGCACATCAATACATAATTTACATATTATATTGTTTCACAAATCAACACTGTTGTAGTGGTGTCGACAGGTAAATAGTTTACCACCAGACAGCAAGTCCAGTAGGTTTCAGTTGAAGCATAGTGTACACCCTAACCGAGGAGAGGTCCTAGACCACCAGATACAGATGGGTCACCTAACCTTCCACTGCTCTGAACTTCCTGGTACAAACCCTAAATTGTATTTATAAATGAAACACCAGAAAATCAATGATATCATAATGGCACTTGTTCTACCCATAACACGTAACAAGATACACATATTGAAAAAAAAAACAACTTGAGCAAAGGCATTCTACTTTCAGATGCTTTCTGGACATGTGTCGGTTTACTACATCATTCTGATGACTAAAACTATAGTTGACACAGTACACACTGAATGAAATTTTTGAATGTAACTAAATTATTCTGTGGAGCTGCAGGGGATGAATAAGGGGAATGCAGACGGCATTCACAGAGTCTTTTCACAGCCTGTGTCCCACTTTCAAATGTAACTGAGCTTACCCAGTGACCAAGCTTTATTGAAACACAGAAGAAATATATACATGTACTATAAAATATCAAAACTGCACCTACAGTTGAAAACCATACAATCATAAATGTCCGTTCACTGCAAACATTAATTCAATACAGACAGTAGAAACGAGACAGTCTATGATTTCAATGTGCTGTAAATTATTAATAATTTCAATGTGCTGAGAATTATTAAAATCAAAACTCTGTTCTCTGGCAGATACCAATTATAACACCACACAGAATTCAATGGTCATGAATTATACATCAAAGTTATTCTGTTTTGAGCTTTGTAGGTTGCTTGAATAGCCAGAACATTATTCAACAAAATGTCGGATAATTTCACATCATATCACAAATATGAATTTACCTTCATTGAGGTAAAAGCTACAGGGAATCTACATCCATCTATATCACTACCATGGTGCCTATGTCAATACCACTACTTGATTTGTCAATCATGAATTGTTAACGCCCCACATAACAGTAAAACCAATGTGATTTCTTTAGTATCTTTACTACCATCTATTGACATAACTTTGGGTACATGTATAGATTGCAGTGCAGGAGCTAAGATATTTTACTGTAGCAGGATCTGTATATAAATTTATTGAAAGTAAATAACTTGCTCATATACTACCATAGTTAAAGTGTGTTTTCATTGTTTATTTGCTACAGGTTAGTCTAACTTGTACTGACTATACATATACTGTTCCACAGCTGACAAATTCATCCCTGTAATGGCATACACTGTTTCATCCTCAAGGATCACACAAAATTTTGGTAGGCACCAGGCAGAATAAATACACTAACAGGACACACAAGTAAGTTCATGTACATTGCCGAGGACAGATCAATCATTTCCACACAATTACTGTATGGGCATAATACAATCCTAAACTACAGAACCATTTCACAACCCATAGCTCCTGTAATCAAAACCATACTTTTCTTCTAATGACAGCTATGAAATTTTTTCCCGATTATGGCCCTGATTAAAGAGTCGATGTGCACTGTTTACTGCCATTTAAAAGTAAAGTGATTAACCACTCTTCAGGTAGCAAGACATCCCATGCTGAATTATTTTCATGAACTGTTTCACATATAGATGTTTGACTTTTAGTGACATACACTTTTTCTACATTTATACTCATAACAGTTCTTATGATGCTTAAATAATAATCTCAGATGCAATTTTTCATGTACATATATATTGAGGTCAACCCACATGAACCCATCTGTGTTTGCATAAAAAATTACAAAGTCTGATTTTACACACATTAACCACTACTTTTAAATTACTGGTAATTCACACCTATCCAAAACACACAAGATAATTAAATAAAATTAATTACAGATGTTTCTGCAGTTGTAAATGGGGTGTTTGTTTGTCCTTCTTTCACATGTTTGCTGGTATTGTGCACTTCCCCTGTCCTTTTAGGACATGACCTTTGTTGCAAGTGATGTGACTAAAATAACTTAACACAAACACTGCACATCCTATGTACCAATATCCTTGTCCTGGACCAACCATCTTTTGGATAGATATGCATGCTAAATGTAAAACTACAAGTAATATCACCAGCCTGTAAAACAGATTTGATCAGAAAACAGCCTGCAATCAGCAGTTGACAGATCTACATGCAAATACAATTGTATAATCGTTCCACTGGCAAGCATTTCCATGTCATAGGTCAATACTGGTAGACAACACACCTTATGTAATAATACCCATTCTGAGTGAAGCAATGAGGCTCCCTAGCTATAATAATCAACATGCAACATTAATTTTATATGCTGACACATATTTAAATTTAAAAACAGATTCACAAGCACAGTTTTGACACAATATGAGGAAATAAAAAGTTGATCTTTAGGGTGGAAATAGATCCTGGAAGTACCTTATGACAGAGTACCACACATCAACCATGTGATTATCAATTGATAGCCATATATGGGTGCTTTAATTATAACAGCTTAATTTTTTTAACAGCAGGTTGAAAACTATCCTATGATCACCAATAAATGCTGCATCTAATATGACAATGCCTACTTAAACATAAACTTGATTTCCTGCAAAAAACGCTGAACAATCTTTGTTTTGTTCTAGTATCTACTGAAATTGATAAAAATCTTTCGATTATATCTGATAAGCAGACATAGGAATTTGGTTTCATATATACACTAATATTGTCAAAATTGATCATTCAAAATTATGCTACCGAGACAAAATGGACACTTAAAATTTATGCTTAACAGTAAGTTTTGAGTGATATATTGCTATATGTAACTTGTTAATGTTTGATAACTCTACCAAAATCTACTGTATCTTTCTACTGGCTACAATTAAACAGCAAAAGGCCCGTTATAAAAACGTAGGAAAAAGGAATGAAACAGATTA
Organism: Ptychodera flava; assembly: GCF_041260155.1. Lineage (NCBI taxonomy): Eukaryota > Metazoa > Hemichordata > Enteropneusta > Ptychoderidae > Ptychodera > Ptychodera flava. The sequence goes on from NC_091936.1 coordinate 40,578,321, forward strand.
ACTTACAAACTAAAAACTAAATTTCTGCTGCATTTTAATTAGTCAAACATGTATGAAACATAAATGCTACCATATTTTGAGAATTATATTGATCAAAATATTCATAAAACTGAAACCTGATACGAGATTTTCTAGTCTAATATGTACTTGAGTCCTCAATCATACATGCATTCCAGTTCTTAGTATGGCACCAATAATCACCAGATGCCAACAGAGAAGTGATAAAACAGGTAGAGTAACTGAAAACACTTTGACAGAGAAGGACAACACAATACATGGCATGCAGACACAGAGTTCCAGATTTCACTTGGTAGAAAGCTGAGTTTGCTCAATTCAATTCTCCTCTTAAAAGTGTGTGACTTTGTTCAGTTATCTGAGGGAATATTCTATGAATTCCATGTGGAGTCAGAAATTGCAGCTGGTCTCCTCAAGACAAGATTTATTCCACAGTCCCAAGCTTGCAATTACCGACAGACAATAAATAACATTTTTTCATAAATAATGATCATGCTCATTAAGCAGTAACTCCTGTGTAGTCCACAAAATATACACAGGTGGTATGCAAGAACAGCATACCCACTGCTTCAACTTTTGGCATGCCACAGTGATATAATCAGTCTGTTCTATCCAATTATGCTGTCTACAGGTCAAACTGTGATATTCAAATCGTGGATATGGACCAGAAATGGAGGATTGGGGTGCACGGTTCACCCTAAAAGACCAGGGATCTGCCATTACGGAGTTTGAGATGTTGATCTTTCATGACCATCAAGTGCCAATCACTATCAACACTCCCGGATTACATGATTCAAGCTCTAGAATTATAATTTATCACAGCCCAAATCAAATTTGTGACCACCATTTGAATGGAAACACCAAGGATTTTTTTCCTGAATATTTATCAACTAGTCTGACGTTTTAATGATCCATCCCCTTACTTTAACACAGAAATGAAACAATGTCACAGAACGCTGATAATCCTTAATGTCTGATTTGTAATGACATTGATTTAATTTTCACACTTTTAAGGACAAATTAAAGCTAATTTCAGTTGTCAGCCACGGAAACAAGCTCTGCATTGAAACATCACCTAAATAATCAATATATGAAAGGTTACAATGACATTGACTTCCAAACTAAGCGGAAAATCTATATCAGTGGTATCAAATTGTGTTCCGACCCAAGATCCAGGACTTCCTAATCGTATTGTGTACAAATGAAGTACTACTACTAGTGATGGTTTCGCATTCCAGAGAAGATACTTCCAGAAATGTTATCATCGCATTTGCACATAAACAAAAGGATCATTTTATTTAATCTCCCAATTAAAAATTTACGAGCTATGAATCAAATCGAAAATTCGATTATCGAGCATTTGGTCGGTAGCCCTTGCTTGCAGTTGCACTGTCAGTCACACAAGACTTCGAGCGAGCTCGAGTGGAGTGTTTCATTCACTATAGACGCAGTGACCTATGACTCGTGAACGCGTCAGAAAGACAGTTACACCTGGCCACACCTGGTCTACACTGAAACCATGGGTGACACATTGACATATTTGACAGCTAAAATTGCCTGCGGGCGGCGTTATTTTTTGATAAATCCAAGGTCAAAGGGTCACTTGTTGCCAGTACTCAGGGGACAACATACTGGTTCTGGTCGAGTAACACACACACTGTCTGAAACTGTAACTGTTTTTACAATAATTGATTCGAGCACATACCTGAGAGCTTGTAGTAACATTCAAAATTTCACTTGAACTTGAAACATCACTGTATCCCTGGGAACTCACTGAATTTTCAGTTTCCTCATAATAGTCGGGGACGGGAATGGGTACTCGTTGGCTGGGAACCTCCGAAGCAAGGTTTTCAACACTGCCGCTAAGTCCTCCCCCTCCGTTGAACTGATGGGACGGCGAGGAAATTTCAATCATGTATCTCGCTGGAACATACACAGGATTTTTGTCTCCATCTCTACGAACAAACCACCAGTCATTTCCCGACCTTTTAACTAAAGTGAATTCGTCCCCCTTCTCGAAAGACACATCTGCGCCGTCAGCAGCCCTATACTTGTAGGGGTACTGAGCCCGCAGACGGGCGCCTTTACCGTCATCAGCCATATGCTCGAAGGGGTGCTCCCACTGAAAATTCGAGCTAGAATCCGGCTTTTCGTATTTTTGTCTCAGAATATTTTGTGACAAGTTGATCGACGATCTTCAAAATCTACACCATTTGGTACGACCCTTGCAATTGCAAACGGCTTATCATTCTGCTTGGGCAACCGCGAGTTACGATCCACTGTTACCGCTGGTACAATCCCTGAAGGCCGACGACATGTTGGTCCTGTACAACCCACTCGCCGTTGTCCACGAAAACAACTTCTGTAGAAAGTTACAGACACGTCCCCGGGAAAGCCGGAGGTAAAGAGTATCCTTGATACTTGACCATCCAATCACACGTGACACTGACAATCTTGTGGCAGTTCACCTCTACTACAGCAGACTCCTCGTCGAGACTCTGAAAGTTTGAAAATTCCTGTTTCGAATCAAACAGCACTATACTTCCGATTTCCGCCCTTGAAATTTCCAAACACATGTAAATATTGCTACAATCCTACCAACAACAACTTCAGGACAAGCGATTCGCTCAATTTCAACAAAAAACGCCATGTTGTCATTATTGCACCAATCAGAATGGACTTTGGAGCATCGCGCTAGATAGGTACATTCTATTCATCTATAGGTATGACATCGTCGCCAACCGTGGATGTGGATGCACTTTCGTGCTAGTATTTCACATGTCCAACCACAGTTAGAATGACGTATTAATTTCATAGGAACGCTTTTACCTGTGAACCAAAAGAATATGTAGACACTGGCCAACACAAGGAAGATTGTTCTAACGAAGTAAACACAGCCACGCTCCATTGAAAGGTGTAACATGTTCAGCATGCAGTGCAGCGCAGCCATCACCCAAATTTTGTTGAAACTCCACACTTCCCTGTCTGATGAACTCTTGATTCTGTCTTATTTTTAAAATCAAAATTTTGAAAGAACCTTATGTGAAGAGATCAGCACTCGATAAAGTCATGACTCTTATTCATATTGGCGAAATACAAATGTGTCATTTTACCACATATTCTAACTTTGCAGTGTTTACATGCATGCTTGGCGTATGTTACAGTGGGGCCGCCCCTTTTTATCAAGTAAGCAAGTTTATATATGTTAATTTACTTCATTTGCACCAGGTCCTCGATAGTATAGTGGTAAGTATCTCCGCCTGTCACGCGGAAGACCGGGGTTCAATTCCCCGTCGGGGAGGCTTATTTTATTTCGACTCACTTGTGTTTTTATTTGTAGCAACGATTCAAATTTATGTCTTTGTATTTGCATCCATTTTTCTCAAAGGCACACTACATATGATAAACTGTAAGAATTTTACAATGATTTTTTTTCAGCTTTTGATTGAAGTTGTTATATGTTGACACATATTCATAAATATTTAATATATATATATATATATATACACAAAATGTATACAATGTGCCCTCCCGGTTATCACCATAATGGCTTTATGGCAACCTCTGAACTTGGGCACAGAGTGTACGGTTACACATTGTTGAGGATTGAAAATATGGACTCACCAGAGTTTGAGGATTGAAAATATGGACTCACCAGAGTATATATATATATAATTGGATACTACTGATATTTAGGCAAAAAATAACATATTCGAATGTTTTTTTGTACGTAGTTATCAAGACATATTGCTGACAAAAAAAGACACTGAGGACTCTGTGAGAAACAAATCAACAGTTGTTTACCTCTAAATGATGTACACTAGCAGAATCCAAGACACATCACAGACATAGGGAAAATGTTCAATTTTCTAACAATTTCATCATGTTAAAAATAATTTTTGCTTTGCACATTCAAAAATGTCCAGTCAAGCATGGCCATTTAAATTTCACCCAAAAACTTTTGATATTTGCAACAACACCATGAAATTTTTGACAACATTCACTTCACCAAATCTCAGATTTCTTATATTTATTTAGACTTGTCTGGTATGTTTTATGTTCTCTGGAAGAAGTAAGCATAGAAAATTTTCACATGACCGGTGGTTTCGTTGGCCGAGGAGTCAGTGCATATATGCTGGACAATGTCATGTGCATAATCACTTGTGAGAAATGTAATTTGATCTGTGTTTTCATTAATCACAGGGATCAGAGACTTTATGTTGGCAATTCAAAATTGATGCATGTATTTCATGTTGCTGTTTGTATTTGTTGCCTCGTTTTTGGTGTTATTGCAAGTACATGTGTAGATATCAATCCGTCTTGATTGCCTTATGCTTTTTTACTCATACTTCTGTCAGATACAGAGTGTGTGTGTGAATAAAACATCCAGCGTATGGGATATAAGAATGAAAGAGAATGAAGTCATGATACCTCTACAGAGGCAACCCAGTTGAAACAAAAACAAAAACAATATTGGACAACAAATGAGTTGCCTATCCTTCTTTACAGAATGACACAAATGATTCAAGATTTTCCCGAGCCATAATTATTTCCTTGCTTGATTCAACGATCTTGGTAGGCAAACTTCTGCCACAATTTACAGTTGCAGAGGATGAGCTGGAAATGTCGCAATTGATGCTTTAGCAGCTATACAAACTCATTGAAGTTGGGATGATCAATTAGATCTTCGCAGAGTAATTTTAAATGGAAGACATTGTGCATTCTGAAAATTGTTCAAAAAACTAGAGATGCTACTTTTGTTTAAAAAAAATTTCACAAGACAGGAAGACTGAGAAATGGAACATAAACCAAATAAAATACTGCATACTGTACATTTGAAAAAACTTAGAAAGCAGAAAAAAGTTAATCTTATTCAAACCAATACGTACTGGCATAGCTGTTAGTAATAATCATTGGTTCAGGGATGTTTCGAAAAATTAACAATCAAACATTTACAATATGGTGACTTTGCTCTATAAATTTTAGAAATTATAAAAATATTGCCAGCTCGCTGATTATTTCCAATTTGCCAAGTGATAAGGAAACAAAATGTTATTCTCACTTACATAAGCTTCCTTGTGCAGGATATATCATTGAACATAGATGCAAAAATGACTCTTTCTTGTTACCAGGAAATAGGAAGACAGGGCAAAGTTTTTTTTCCTTTTTTGTCAGATTTCTTCCAAATGTTGAAAAAAATGCCATCATGTGAATTTTCCATCGCTTTCGTCTTATTGTATTATTGCTTTCACCAAAGGCAGTGACTTAATCAAGTGTGTTTTGGTACTATTGCAGAAAAGCTACATTGAAATATATGATTCATATAGAATTTTTCTCAAAGTACAGTCAAGGTAGAGAGACTACCCATGGTAGCATAGTATTAGCCATTTCCATTGTTTTACATGTAGAAATCCAAGAAAACATTCTTGTAATATTGTAATTTTCTTGAAACTTACTTAAAGAAATTGGAATAATTCATTTTGAAAAAAATATTCATAAACTGAGGTTACCTCACTAGATTTCAAGATAAAATGACAAGATTATTCCTCTCTGTACAAAAAAGCTATGAAAAAATGCTGACTCAGGGGGTTTTCTCACAGGCGTGTTTGACAACTCTACAGTGGAAGGAAATAGCATGTGCTTGAGTTTCCATCAGCTAACACATTTGAAGGCTGAAATTTGTCATGAAATAGTGTGAATTGCACAAAATCAAAGGGTATGACAAATGCTTGTGTGAATCGCAAATTAGATGTGAACACTACATTTTCTCATCATATTTCTTTTCTACTCATTTTACCCTACAACATAATGAACATTACAATATTTTTACTTAATGTATAGTCACCTTCCTTAAGTTCTGTCAGTCAAAATGTAAACCTGTGCATCAGACAACAGTGTCTTTGTATTGAACTATCAACAGTAGCAAATGCAGTTTACAAAGATAATAGTGATAACAAACACATTGGTAATGCCAGAGAATACTTTTTTAATGTGTGAATAAACTTTCTGAATACAAAAATAAAATATACTAAAATCTGCTTACTACATGAGAAAGAAATAATAATACTAATTACATTCAAGCTGAGGTTTAAAAATACATAAAACAAGAGAAGGATCTAAGGTTGGAGCACTCAATTGTTGTCTTGCTTGGTCAGGAGAAATTTCAGTAATTGGATTATTTGTTTTGTATCCATGAGTGCGTAGGTTTTTCAGAGTCTTCATGGAAAAGCCTCTTAAAGTTTTCTTGTGGAATTTTCATCGTTGGCAATGTTCTGTTGCAAAAAACCAAGCCATCATGTTTACAATTTGATGCAATATTTCCATAAAAAATACAACCATTGAACTATGTGATGATTTAAAACAGTAGAGTACCGTCTAGAAGCATTAAATGGAAAGATGAATGTCCATGTTTACGAGAAAACTGTCAAACACAGGCAATGTCATTCTGAATGTAACTTTTGTGTTTTTTTTTAACCACTTACCCAACTACAGTGGATCTTAATTTGGTGCCACAACTCTCTGTGTGAGACAATTTTAGCTTGGAAAACATCTAACTTTCAGCTGCTAAAAACATCTAGATTACAGATCAACTGTTCAACTGTTCAACTATTGGTCAAGACAGAGTTGCCCCATGTTGGTTTACTGTAACTAATCAATGAGTCAGCTATTTCAAAATGTGTTGTGATACCTAAGCTAGTCATTTATATTACAGAATCTGTCTGTCTCACACACAAAGTTGTGGCACCAGATTGAAAACCATTATACCTGTTTTGAAAGTTGAGTGGACACAAAACAAGTTCCAAAGAATTTTTTTTCAGTTTCGCCATCATGTCATTGGCATATTGTGTTTGCATTGCCAGGTGGAAGTTGAAGTGCATAAGGAATATTAAGTTTGGCATGATTTGTGCCAATGGACTGCAGAATGAACAGCACAGATCAATCAATGGCATGTTCTCTCATATTCACCACCAAACTGTAATATAACCCCATTGTTTCAATGGGACCTATATACAGGGTTATGGAGCAAAGGTTTTTTTTGTTGAAAAATGAAACACAGTAATTACATTATAATTATGGGGAAACATAATATTTTATGTTTGTGAAATGTACACGGAGAATGTTTGGCAATACTGTTTAATCTTCCTTGTTCTATTCAGGTGTCACACATGGATCAATCACTCTTAAAAATTGATAAATTTCTGCAATTCTGAGAGTTTGAAATACTAAATATTCTTCTCTGACACTGTAATTCCTAATTCTATTTGCTCATTCTGCAAACAGGGTTGATAATATCATGAATGCTTAGATTTTGCAACCAGTGGATCTTCTTTTTTTGTAAATCAGCAAAATTTGGCAAGATGTCTTGATCACAGACATAGCGTACATCTGAGGAACTGAAAAAAAAGAAGAACAATGTGAAATGGAGAAATAGCGTCTACTTAGGGTTTTCTGTTTCACTTTTTAATTCTGTGTCATAGCATGGAGTCATTGAAAATCTGCTGTCTAAAAAAAATCTTTGCCAGTACTGAATATTTTTGTTGTCTAGTTGTGACAGAACATTTGCCTTGCAGTTGAAAACAGGAACAACAATATTTTGAACCATTAGCATGACCTTCAAACATCACAAGTGTTAGGCAAACAATAATCTTTTCTTGGATAGTTTACAGATAAGTAATTAATGACATCGGATTTCTCACTTCATCTTTATAATACCTGCATCACCAAGACAAAATCAATTCCTTGTCAAGCTGTCACGGCGAATAAAAACAAGTTCTGTAAAAAGTCTGTCAATTTTCTATTGAATGACACTGAGAAAACTTTTGTGGGAAAAATTTTTTTTGTGTGTTAAGTTTGACCCAACTAGAGACACAGACACAACTGATGATATTCTACCCTGAAAGCTGTGTAGAAGTATAACACAAGTTCAACAGTTCATAAACAAAAGTTGTATAGTAATTTACCACTAGAGGGCAATACTTACATCATCATATTGAAAAGTAGCTGTTCCATTCTTCATTTGATCCCTGCGTTTAAATGCATCTGAAAGGTACATCAACCAAATATTTTGATTTGTTAATTTAGATTATTAACATTTCATAAAATTCCTGATGTAATTTCTTATTTCTTATTAAAATTCAATGTATGAGTCATGGCAAAATTCACTTTCATGATAAATTAGTTTTAACACTGATTGTGTGAGTGATTAATCAAACAAAAAAAGCAAGATATGGACATTGGACGGAACAGTGCTATTATATTATATCAACATTAGCATCCAAAGCAGGAAAGACCAGAATCATATGTTGAGCACTCATTGTCACACAGAAATTCAGTGCCTGAGATCAAGCATTATGGAACACAGCATGGACGTAATACTTGCATATGGCAGTGGATGTAATGCAGATGACAAAAAGTGACAACGCTGATTTGGTGAAGCGTATAGCCAACATTAATGCGCTAATACAGCAGTTTTAAAGGAACATTCTAAACTCATAAAAGTTCTTTACCATGGCCGCGGTGAGCTCTCATTAAAGAACAATATATTAGGTTGACAGACACATTGACATAATATAACACCAGTCTTGATATGATTTTATCAAATCTCTTCTTGTAACTTGGTTATTTTACAATCAAGGATACTGATTCTCTTTCTTATCAACACTCCAGGTTGCAATATTTGACAAACACACGATGACATACCTGAAAGAGCTCTGAGTCTGACACAGAGGGCAACAAAATCATCAAATGTGATATGTCCACCAGCCTTGGCATATCTTTTTAGTAAAACATGGAATGCCTGTGGACTGAGATTGTAACCTGAAAAAAATTGATATCTCAAAATGAAATGCATAACAGGATCTTGTAATGAAAATTATCACCTAGACATATATAGTGATGTGAAAATCTAACTTTTAAAGCAAACTTAAAAATCATATGAGGAAACTTTTCTCTACCTCATTTTCCCAGGAGACATATAACTACAATTTTTGTTAGATATCATTACAACCTGTTTCTATTATACTGCATTCCTGACTGTTGGCGTACACAACACCATGCAACCCTTGTCTGAGAGGTCAAAGTTCATATCATTTTATAGGATGGCCTTCTCAAAGAAAAGACTACTTGTGGTACAATTGTTTTGCATCGAGTACATTCATTGTTTGAGTTCATAAAATGTAATTCTTGACTGAATGGCATTCTTGCTGCACCATATTTTATTCTCATTGGGTCAAAAAATGCTGGCACAAGTATAGTATTGACGATTTGAATCACTTCTTACCAAAGCTTCTGACGACAGCTGCTAACTCATGTGCATCCATGGTACCAGATCTGTCCCTGTCAAAGTTGATAAATGTCTGTTTCCATTGACTTAAACATCCCCACAGTTCCTTGAATTCATTGAAGCCCATTTTTCCCGAGAAATCCCGCTGAGTGATGGTGGCACCAAGTCAAGGATAAACTAGTAATCCTAGAATCAACTTTAAGCTCCAACCTTTCAAAAATGTCAAGATTGTGAATTCTGAAAATGACATAATTTCAAGACTCATCTGTATAAAACATATTGTTAGATTTTATTTTAAAATATTAGGCTGTTCCAAATTATATTATTATATGAAACAGTAACAGCATTATCCCTTTACACTCACTCAAGTAAGTTAATGCATGGGTGTTTGTCAAGCCCAAAAGTAAGAAAATGATCAGTTATCTTTAAAAACAACGCGATTTGATTGATATTTGGCCTAATGACTGGAATTATTAAATTTTTTAAATTAATGTCTGCCTAAATCTTGACGACTTGAGTCACGTGACCAAATCTGATATTTTCCCGCCAAAATTTATGTCGTTATTAATTTTAATATTGCAACCGTAACCCATTAAATTTTTTTGATTTTCTCTGCACTTTTGGAAACAACATCTACCATATTCTTTCAAAAATACATGGCGCTCATGAAACTCTATCTATACTTCTTTCTGATATTCAAAATATTCATGTAAAACGTCAAAAATATTGTATTTGTTGTTTTTTGTGAAGAAATGTTATTCAAAATTCAATAATGTTGCATCTGCCACTAGTCCTTACATAAGTTCCTATCCCATTTTACATTAATTGGTCATAATATTTTAAATATTTTGATGTTTAACAGTTGGAATATTCAGTTATTTGCAATATACAATTTTGGCGGGAAAATAATAGATTATGGTCATGTGATCTGACTTAGGTAATATATTATGATAAATTTCAACTTAAACAAATGCAAAACATATTTTTGGCAATTTTCTGACCAGGTCTGATTAAAAAGTATGTTCAAACTGATTTTACATGTATGTAAGCCTATGCCCATGCATTAACATACCTGAGCAGCTCTGTAATCCGGAATGTTGGCAAGTCAGTGGCATGTATTCCTTGTCATTTTATCCCATTTTGTTCAAATCCATGACGTGCCATTGTTCTTTTATAGAAAGAAACTATTGCCCATGCAATTAACTAATGTGTGAATTGAAGAGGACTACTTGGGTGTATCTAAATTACAATCATAAAATGACTATAAAACTTGTGAAAGCAATTAAATATCACAAATATTCCATTTATGATCACATACTGTATAATATCATAGCAGTTATGTCGTAACAACTGTATCATAGCAACTATCACAGCAATAATTTGACAGGACTGAGCTGTGTCCCATTAACTGCATCATGGTAATTACTTCCCTGTTAAGCAAGCAAGCTTTAATCATCAGGAAAGGATACGTCCAGCATGGTGATCATGACACGGCAAGTTTCCAAGCTGAAAGCTACAGGAAGAATGACATAAGAAGGAATGACATTTACAGGAAGATTAAATTTCAATATTTGGAATCATGTTTCCTGCTGAAGTGTGTTGTAGAATTACCATAAGAAGTGCTTAGGTATTTGAGATCCTGTTATTTACATTTTTGAGATCATATTTCCAAGCTGCAAGCTAAAGTAAGATTACACATATGAAGTTTTGATATTTTGAAATCCTGTTAAGAAATACATGAAGAACATCAGCTGTGTGAAGTTTTCCTAAACCATGGTATTTAAATTAGGGTAAGCCTAAGATGATCACATGATTATGGCTGACAGATATTCCGTGGAAACTCTACCACATAGAACAAATTAAAAAAAAAACCATATTTGAAACAACACCAAAATATACTTACGAGTAAAACTGCCATGAAAATTGGCTCTTGTCAGACAAGCTTGCAATTCAGTTGCCTCTATCTGTCCATCCTGATATTGAGTAAATATGACGATTACATTTTTTAAAAATTTCTGTACTTGAACATAACAAAACAATAAATAGACTTTGGCACGCTGTAAATTTGATTGATTGATTGATTGATTAAAATACATTTATTGTTAGCATTGTGATGAAATTGTAATAAAATAATGGTCAAATATCCTCTTATTCTGATTCTCGCCCATTCTTAAACACTGCTGTTCAATCATGATTCAATTGATAGCCTTGAAGGATGATTTGTAATTGTTAATTAACATACAAGCAGTTTGAGAAACAATAGTGGAATCAAATGTTGCACCACACCATTTACACATTTGATGTAAAATGTCGCAATATGGTGGCGGCCTAACAAAAGAAAATGTTTAGATACAGCAACTTTGTATTTAAATCTGAGAAAAAAATTTGCATGTAGGCCTACATCGTTTCACAAACGCACCATTAGAATCCTGATGGAGTACACGGCTTAGATATGAAAATGCACCTACATGTCCAGCGACTGCCGAGAAGTATCCCCACAGCGGATCTGGGTTACCTTGAAATTGGGGGTGTTGAGGATAACCGCCAAACTGCAATTAAAATGACATGGGATGGTAAAGTTACCACTACTTTTGTCACAGAAATGCAGTGGTCGTAAGTGCAACCTAGTCGCTTAAACGGTCAAGAAAAGGAAATTTTTGACTGCAAAGGTTTCCGATGTTTGATACGTCAAAATTTTACGTCACACGTGACGTAAGTCTCGGTCCACCACGATCGATATATTTACTAGAACGGAATTTCGTTTAGTTTTGCTCGGATTTGAAACCTGTAAACCAAGTGATTGCTTGCTCATTATTGGACATCTATATCTACGTGCGCTGAACGCAATGTATACAAACAGGAGCCAGACGCCAGACGTAAACCTGAACAGCACGCTATCATATACAGCCCCATAGCAACAGGACGCCAAAACGTTCGGTCTCCGATGTTAGGCAAAGCCATTACTTTCTAATGACAACTCCAAGCGAGGCACCATCGATGTAGATCGTTGTGTATCTATCTAACCCATCCTGGGATTCAAAATCGAGGATTCGCACCACTACGCACCTGGATATTCACGTGTATCGCCATGGTTGTTGTTATTGTTGACGCTGAAATGGCGACGACGACGGTCGGTCTCTTGAAAAGTGAACTGATGGGCACTGGTGATCGGCGCCCTCAACATACTGCACTGTAAAATACTATAGCCTGCAGCTTATCTGTTCTGTTCACTGTTTGCCCTTCGATAACAGTACAAGCTTTACCGCCACACTCCCTTACACAGCACAACCAAAAATTTTATAGAAATTACGTCCTCCTGCACAAGAAGTGTGTCTGATTTACAAAAGTAAATTTTGTATAACTCATATTTAAAAGCCTATCAAAGCTTAAATATGTGATAAGTAGAAATGTTTTACATGTAAGGCCCCTAGTAGTGGCCTTATTAAACAAGCAAAATTGTAAAAACTTTGTTTCTTTTCTTTGTTTAAGTTTGTAGTTAAGAATACATTGTTTGTATTATTTGTCGCATTTTTCCTCATACACTGGATTGACATTTGGTGGTCATTTATGTACTCTTACACACAGTGGTACAGTATGATTTTAGACATTTATACTATGATATCTAGTGGCAGCTGATATTTAGTTTTCATATTTGCAGTTTATGTCATTTTAAGTCCCTTTTTGCCCTTGCTTCTGAAAATCTTTGCTAAAGAAATAAAACCAATCAATCAACTGTACACAATTACATGGTCTGGGCCTATCTATTCACTAATCATCTTCATGACTATTGTCTGTCTTCCACGGGTTCTTGTTGTGTACATGAATTTGTACGAAATACTTCAAGGGATGAATACCAACTGCAAATGTTGATGTAGTCTAAATGAAGGACACATCTACACCATTTTTGACAAAATAAAGAACAGATCTGACATGACTTCTTGAAATCATAATTCAAAGGTATCATTGCATTTCTTGCATTGCCTGTGCAAAAAAAAAATGGTGGCATCTAAAATGAAAGTTTACTTACCACCATCTTGTCCAGGAGCCTGAATTTTAATAGTATGATTACTGCTTCACTAGCTTCTAGAACAGTGAATAGCAACGGCCATTGACCTTAAACATGAATTACATGTCACACACAGCATTTGATTTGATAGAACATGTCATAAGAGGCTAGCATTCTTCATGTGATTTCACAGGACACTAGCTTTTCAAAAAACTGGTGAGGGGATTGTAGAGCATAATCATTTGACCGAGAGTGGGGTGTCATCTGAAAACTTTTATATGGTCGTGACTTGTCAGAAATGTAGCAGCCAGCTAACTTGAAAGGATGATTCTGTCTGTGAGTGAACTTGAAGAGCTCATCAGTCACAATGACTCATGTGAAATCAATAAAATATTATTTGTCAGCATGAATGAATGGTCCGAATGCACCACTAAGACGGCCCAGTCAATACATCAGAACACATCAAAAACAGTACCGGTAGTACGTGATGTGCTGTAAAACATATTGCACTACTTTTATTGTGACAATATAAATGCCTGTTGTATTACCCCTTGTGGCTATTTCCTTTATCTGCAGCCTACGGAAGGTAATATATTTCTGGTAATGCACACCCATATGGGTCATCAGAAGGTATGATAGCTGCCATGACTAGACAATGTGTTCAATATTCATAACTTTTCATGGCGGGAAGCACAAAATACCAAATCTGTTTTCACAATTAAAAGAAGATATTGTCATTCAAACAATTATGTTATGTATCTGAGGAGTGATACTGTATCTCTGTTTATTTTCTGATCATGGGATGGCATTAATTATTTCAAAAAGATGTTATACTATATCTATGAGTACATTCAGTGGTCTAAGTTCAAAGGCAAAAATGTTCTATTCCAAGACAAGTGATTTATCTCTCCAAACTAGCCCAGAAGACCAGGGAATATTAAAGGTAGGGTGTCATCCCATCTGCCGCTATGCGTATGGGACCTCATCCCATCTGCCGCTATGCGTATGGGACCTAAACAATTAGTCTGATGCTATGCACAACATATCCCAACATCCCTTGAGCACATCCAAAATTTTAAAATGACTGCAGTCGAAGCAGCTTCATATAAATGAGGTGACGCAACCAAAGTTTATTTGGCAAAGTCTTGTAATGATTGGAAGCTACAAACCTGGTGAACTACAAATGTTGATATTGCTTCACATTGCTCAATATTCATTGCCAATTTGCGGGAAGAGGCAATGTTTAAGAAAAAAGCCATGCAGATGCAGACAGAATGACCCCATCTCTTTAAAGGAATGGCATGATACAAAAATAGTGCATTATCCCAGTAATTTTCAGAGCTTTCACAAGGTATTGAATTCAAAGGGCCACAACATTGGAATCCGTTGACAATTTCACTGATCAGAGGACTATCAATGAGGTAAAACATGCACATTATGTTTACTGTTGTACAACAGATCACTTTAATTTCACTTGTAAAGGTTACCATCATGCTACATACAGTACTATGGCCTTGTTTGACATGGCAGTTCCATTTGTGTCATGTTTTACCTGTAGGTTGTCTTTTCAGCACTGATCATAATAATTCTCAAATGAGCAATCATTGAACCACCACTGGTATTTTACTTAGTAGTCAAATGAACATGGTTCATTTAAAGTGAAAAATGTAATAAAAGTGCAAAAGCTGCCAGCATTGTTAAAATAGTATCTGATGTCTGTCTCTAGTGATGTCTTGTTCATAAAACCTAATAACGCTACATAATGCACTTTGGCCGAGTACATGTACTTGAACAGTGAAATTATGAATACATCGCTTACAATATTACCATAAATATTACAAAAACAAAGTCACAAGTTTACATCTGACAAGACTTAAAAATTACACGACTGATTGAAATTCTATTTATCTGTTGACAAACTTTCAAGCCATTTTGCTTGTTTGGATAACCTTTATAAATTTTTACTGGCCGTGACTTTTCTACAGCAAGTACATGGAGTCAGTTGTGAATACCAAAAGCATAAGCACACAGACGAACAGATGCTGAATGATGACTCATGGGTAAAGTAATGTGAGTTTAGTTGCTCTGAATTCAAGTCATTAGATTGGGGAGATGAGCAGTTCGACCACAAAAAACATTGTTTGGCAGTTATTTTGAAAATTCAAGATTGTGTCTAAACAATTAAAAGAGTATACTGTGAATTGAGCCTCAATCAGTGAGATTTTGGAAAGTTTAAAGATTCCACTGTGTTCTTGCAGATGATGTTTTTTCGTTTGTTTGTTTTGTAAGAAGCATACTGGCTTGTCATATCAGTCTACTGCCCTCACTCTGCAAGAGGGTGAAATGGTTGATACATTGATTTTCTTAATATTGGCCAAAGCACTGTCATCCTATTGTGCCAGTAAGTATAATATGAGCAATGTTGTAGTGATGGACATTTCAAGATGTCTGTCAGAATGGGCAGAATGAGTTGTATAGCATCTACATGCATAGTGCGTGGTTGTACAGAACAAAAGCTGGCAAAGTTGTCTAATCTGTGAGTAATAGTAGTAACTTACTCTTTCTCATCTCTAAGGACACGCTGAAATTTGGATATGAAAGGCTGGTTCTGTATAAAATGAAATGGTAAAGGCCAGTCTGTTCTCCACAATCTTGTCACCTACACAATAATAACATTGTGTTTTCACTGGAAAGCATAATAAGCAGGTCTTTGTTTTGATTCTCACGTTAGTTATGCATGAATGATACATTCAGTAACTGCCCTGTGCTCGCTGTCAACAAACATGAAATGTTGATACTCTGGACAGATGCGACAAACACAAAAGAAAACACTACATCACTTATATTGAGTCTCTTGAAGTAACAGATCTGTGAAAAACAAACAGCAATTTAAGGCACTTTTATAAATACATGTTTTGAATTGAAATCAGCCTACAAGTCAATTGCTATCTCACTGGTGTGTAAAAATAAGCCTTAATACAGATACTTTACGGGAATTATTATCTCATCAATATAATTAAGATAATAATGTTAATGAGACTTTATGTCAATTATTACCTATCAACATAATTAAGATAATAATGTTGATTCAGAAGAAAAATGAGTGATTCTTCTTCTGCAAGACAAGTCACTATATTGGCAATCAAAAGTATACCCTCCAGCAGCCTCTGTTACATTTACAAAGTATCTTGATATTTCTTCTCAGGATTAGAAAATGTTTGATAGATTATACATTGCTAAAGATAATTTTTGATACCGTGTAACCAATTCAACACCAGCTATTGTTGTCATACCCATTTCTATGTCCCTGTGTCAAGTTTCACTAACCACATGGGATTTGGATTAAAATTTGATGAGAAGATGCACAAACACTATGGTACAGTATTTGATACAGTTACCAGACTAACACATCATTTGTCTGGCCATTTTGTTCATTTCAGTTGACTTTGTGATACTGATCACATTCAAGACAATAGTAATAGAAATAGAAATAGTCCAGGCTGATCTTGCAACTTGCAAATGGAATTGCTGTTGTTGGAGTGAGTCACATTGAAACTTGTGAAAACTGAGATAATTAAGTTACTGGACTACGGTATTTCAAATTAGCATGGAGATACAGTCATGAGGTTTTAGATCAACTTTTGCTGGGCGAGTTGGTGTGTATGGTCACAATTCCAAATCCTGAAGATATATTACTGAATTTCACACAGGGAAATACTCATGAGAATTCAAAGATGACACTGCTGAAGTCTCACATTTTGATTGTAATCTTCTTCAATACCACACAAATGAAGAAATCTACAAGGATACGCTATGAAGAATCATTGCAATATTTGCTGATGCACTCTACAATGTTATGTTTGTAAAAATTCACTTTACTACGTAATCTTAAATGGTAAATCTAAGTTTGTTGCTGTGAAAAATATTATACACTGATAAAGTTAAAATCTGAGCTTGTCTTTCTTTCAGAACACACTCTGAATACTTTTGTGTTAGACTCTACTCTCTACGTGTGAATTGCACTGTGAATACAGCAGTTTCTTGATGCAGAATTTCATGTCAGGATCTTGGCAGTGCGTCTACATAAACATGGTGACCTGTATGAACTGTAAGTTGAAAGAAAACATAATAAAAGTCAAGCATGGATACGTATAACCCTAAGTTTAGCACAGAATACCATGGCAGAAAGACAAGGGTACTGAGGATCATGTTTCAATCAGGTAATAGGCAACATTTCTGCTTGACCAAATTTTTTAAACACAGAAAGTGATCTCAGGCATCAATTCATATTTGTGCCTTTCAGTGAACAATAAGTTGTTCTCACACTCATCTCAGCAATAGTTTCCAGTTTCATGCAAAGGTGAAGAATGAAAACAAATAAATGAAAGAATGAAATAAAACCCTTGGAAGGTGTTTTACTCACATCATCATACTGAAAATTTGCCATTCCAACCCCCTGAGCGTCTCTCCTACGGAACTGATCTGAAATTTAGACAAAAAAAACAAAAGTATGTGAATTATGTAGCTATAGAGGGTGCAAGACCTTGTAACCATATTTATTTCGTCAACCACCTCTTGGGCAAGTTACTTTACATTGAAAACAAACAAAATTATTGCCAAGTGAAATTAAATATGTTGGGAAGTAATCTAATCTAAGCTTTGAGTAACATGCAGTCTTGGACAAGAATATTCTGTGGATTTTTTAAAGTGGTACTGCTCAGTGGTGTCTCATAGTGGCACAGTTCACCGTTGATAATGGCGTAACTAGTGGTAACAGAGATGCTCACCTGTCAGGCCTCTAAGACGCACACACAGTGAGACAAAGTCATCGAAGGCAACACGGCCATTTGTGGCATACCTCTTCATCAAAATGTTGTGTGCATTGGGACTCAGGTTGTAACCTAAAACATAAAAAGAAAGTATTTGATATGATAGGCTTTGTAAATATTTACACCAGGATTTTAAAAGAAACTCACGTCTTTGTTATGGCACTGTTAATGCACAGGAAGGCAATTGGCATATTTAATATTACACATTCTCTGCTTTTTGAAAAACCTACCATCATGCATTGGGCATCGTCAAGCAATAGATACTCTAAAAGGTTGTACGACTGGTATCAACCAGGAAGTCTTTTAGGTAAATTGAGCACTGCACATTGCAAAAATCTTTGAATATTGCAATTTCTTTCTCACAACAAAGCCCCATTCTCTTTCTGTTTATAACTTTTCCCCACAGAGAAAGCAGTACTCTAATGAGGCTAACATCATTACCACGTCACTTGCGAAATGCAGTGATTCATCACATCTTTGTACAACAAAAACAGTCTGGTTGGGACAGACAATTCAATAGAAAATATGACTAGAATTGTATCCAAATCAAAGGATGCAAGACAGTGTTATGGTTTGGTATGTACCATGTTGGTAAAAAACGTGGACCTAATTTTAGAAATATAGAAGTATGTAATGGTGATACTGGGTAGATATATTTATATGTCTTTGTTACACTATGTCACCTGTGACAGAGGTGTCAAGTAAGTTTATTGGTAACTACTTAGAATGTGTCACATTCCTAGTTTTTGCTATTCTATGACCTTTTGACCTTAATATTGGTTTAGGACGAAGAGACTTAATGCAATATGCACATCGAGCGATGAGAAAGAGGAAGAAAATCTTCAGATTTTTTGTTATGGTTGAGAATTAATTGAATTTAACTTTTTCAACGAGGAAGTTAAACCATTTTATGCCAAACTGGAACACACTGTCACTCATTGTGTAATAAACCACATTCTCTTAATGATGTTGTGAACTAACAGTACTTTGCTACATGACAAACTGTTTTGAGTAACTGTTGCCATGTTAACAATGTGTAGCAAATTGTTTTACAAAGCCTTTCTATTTGGTGGATTCTTTTGTCACTTTGCCTCAGTCAACTTTGTGTACACAGTGAATTTTTTAGTCCCCACGGACACCGTCCGGGGGGACTTATAGGTTTGGTCATGTCCGTGCGTCCGTCCGTTCACGCAGATATCTCAGAGACGCCTGGAGCGATTTTGTTCAAACTTGGTACAAGGATAGTACCCTACCTCATACAGATGCACGTCGATTTGTTTCACAATGCGATCAAATTTAGCCGTGTTAGAGGACTTTTTAGTTTTCACCTCCATAGACTCCCATGTATAAGGCAGTCCATAGACTCCCATGTATAAGGCAGTCCATAGACTCCCATGTATAAGGCAGTCCATAGACTCCCATGTATAAGGAAGTCCATAGACTCCCATGTATAAGGCAGTCCATAGACTCCCATGTATAAGGCAGTCCATAGACTCCCATGTATAAGGCCAAGAAAAATAAAAATTTAGTTTCTCATCGTATTCATATTGCAAAAAGGATGCAGTGACAGTTTTCAGTCCCCACAGATAAAGTCCAGGGGGCTCATAGATTGGGTCATGTCAGTCCGTGAGTCCATCCATGTGAGTCCATCCATTCACGCAGATATCTCAGACACTTTGACAAAATGTCACGTGACCTTGGTGACCTTTGACCTCGAATATACATATTTGTCCATAACTCAGTAACCACAAGTGCTAAACCTTTCATATTTGGTATGATGGGACACCTTATGACGCCACATATTGTACCTCATTAATTATGTGCATATCTAATTTTGAGCGAGCCAATAGAGCTAGAGGTCTGATTTTTGGTATATAGGGATAACTTAGCAATACAATTTTTTTGCCAAAATGTCATGTGACCTCGGTGACCTTTGACCTCAAATATACATATTTGTCCATAACTCAGTAACCACAAGTGCTACACCCTTCATATTTGGTATGATGGGACACCTTATGACGCCACATATTGTACCTCATTAATTATGCACATATCTAATTTTGAGCGAGCCAATAGAGCTAGAGGTCTGATTTTGGTATATAGGGATAACTTAGCAATACAATTTTTTTTGACAAAATGTCACGTGACCTTGGTGACCTTTGACCTCAAATATACATATTTGTCCATAACTCAGTAACCTCAAGTGCTACACCCTTCATATATGGTATGATGGGACACCTTAGGGGCAACGTCAAAAGATCGATGTTTGAAAAAAAACTTAATTGCTTAAGTTTGGGGGTGGGGATTTTTGGCCAAATTAATTTCTGTGCAGTCAAAAACGATTTTAACGTCTATTTGGCAAATTTTACGATTTCAAGGCTGTTTTTTGTATGCTAAAACCGATCCAGTCACCTGTATTTTTGTTACTTTATAATGGTTTTCAATTTTTATTTAATTCAATGGTACATTGGTACGTCGTTTGAAAGAATTAGTACAGGGTATGAGTCCGCAAATTTTTCAATTTTATGTCAGTTAAGTTAGAAGGGGGGGTGGGGGGTCTGAGGCCAAACTTAAGCAATTAAGTTAGATTTATTATATTGAACTTTTGATGTTGCCCCTTATGACGCCACATATTGTACCTCATTAATTATGTGCATATCTAATTTTGAGCGAGCCAATAGAGCTAGAGGTCTGATTTTTGGTATGTAGGGATAACTTAGCAATACAATTTTTTTGACAAAATTTCACCTGACCTCGGTGACCTTTGACCTCAAATATACATATTTGTCCATAACTCAGGAACCACAAGTGCTACACCCTTCATATTTGGTATGATGGGACACCTTATGACGCCACATATTGTACCTCATTAATTATGTGCATATCTAATTTTGAGCAAGCCAATAGAGGTAAATGTATGATTTTTAGTATATAGGGATAGACTATAGGATAGAAATTTTTGACAAAATGTTATGTGACCTTGATAACCTTTTACCTAAAATACACGATTATGTCAATAAATAAGTAACCACAAGTGCTATGTCCTTTATATATGTAGTAGGATGGGAGACCTTATGACAACACATGCTTTACCTTGTTAATTATGCCCATAGATAATTGTGGGCAAGCCAATAGAGCTAGAGGTCTGAATTTTGGCATATATGGATTAATTAGCAATACAAAGTTTTTTTCAAAATGTCACGTGACCTTGATGACCTTTGACCTTGAATATGCATATATATGCATAACTCAGTAACCACAAGTTCTTTACGCTTCAATTTTGATAGGATAATAGACCTTAAGATGTCACATCTTGTACCTCATTTATTATGCACATATGTATTTCTTGGCTGGCCAATACAGCTAGAGGTCTGATCTTTTTTCCCGATTTAGAACCATAACTTAGACATGCCTCTTGTTTCAAATTGGGAACAATGACATAGACCTATGTTTCCATAGATCTGAACATATACACTCCAGTGATACTTTTTAATGACCACATTTCCCTGCCCCATCAAGACTAATACTCCTATTACAAGTGGGGACTATGTCATTGTCAATGACTTGTTTATAAAATACCAGTAACAGTCAAACTTTTGTTTCTCTCTCTCTTTGAAATCATAATAATATCTCCAATATATATTTATGTGTTATTCATTATTTGTTGTCCATACAATGCAACATGGCATGCAAGCAAGTAACAGTTCACTTCCAATCAAGGTCAGTGTGATATCAGAGACAACTTACCAAATGCAGAGAGTGCAGCATGCAATTCATGAGCTTCCACTGTTCCAGAACGATCACGATCATACTGCATGAATGTCGTCTTCCATTGGTTTAATGCAGTCCACAGTTCTTTGAATTCGTTGAAACCCATTTTACCGCTGTAATCACGCTGCAGTTTATGTTAAGTCAAGGAGTACTGTGTACCAAATTGTAATAACGTATAATTTGTATGGTCTGACAGGGAGGTAGAAATGTCACATAATCAACCATACATATTGCTTGAAGCATGGTTGACTAACCTGTCCACCCCAATACCCTGTAAAGAGGTCCACACTAACCATTGATTACAATGGTTGGGGCCAAACCATAGTGGTGAAAAGGTAAATGAGTATTGTTGAAATGTGCAACACTGATGTGCAAGACCAGGGCTCGAAATTAGCGGTAGTCCCGTGTCCACAGACTACCACCTTTTCCCTGGGGCTACCAAAGTCCATGAAATGGTAGCCCACACGGACTACCAAAGCCTGGGACAATGAAATTCAGTCAGTACTTGGCATGCCATGTCCGGTCTTTCACTTTTGGACGAGCTAAATGCTGGACACAGTAAGGCCAGACTATGAATTTGTTGAGCAAATTGCAAAGACAACCTTGCGATGGAACTTTGCATTACAAAGTTTCAATATCTCAACTGATGTAGTTGGATGACACGCACTGAATATGGTGGCCAATGAAAATGTATCCCCATTGCATTTTGATCCAAATGTATCAATCACAAACTCCTCCCTACTACAGAAAGCCAACGGTCTGCTTTTAGCCCTGCTGAGAAGGTGGTGGTCATTGCCATGGCGACTATCAAAATTGGCATGCAACTCTGAGAATGAAATGGGTTGTCAATACCATGATTGTCACCAAACTTTTTAGTGTCACTGTCGTCAATTATACCAGTTTCCTTTGGGTAATAAAGGTGTGCAAGTAGTCACATCAAATGACTAACAAATTTACTTCATGGGCAGAATCTTGAAAAATACTTTTCTTCTCTTGTTAATGAAAAAAAAATCCCTAAATTAAAATATGCATGGGCTACCAGCCATTGTCACTGGGCTACCAACTTCAAAAAATGGTAGCCCAAGTGGACTACTAGGGAAAAAAGTTAATTTCGAGCCCTGAAGACACTTAACAATGGTCCATGTTTGGTTAATTACATGCTACATATGATTATTTTTATCTGCAGAACAGAAAATGCAAATTTTCAGAACTCATCTTCACTTCAAAAGGAGGGATCTCTCTGACATGGTATCTAACCAAATACATGTATTGTCAAAAAGTGAGCTGGTAAGCGTCCTATGTATAAAGAGCTTCATTTTTGAATAGTATACACAATGTCAACAGAAAGATACCAACATGCAAATAAGTTACCAATGCTGAAATCAAAATGTAATGAAATATAACTAGCAAAGCTGTACAGTGTAAAAGCATACTAATCAACTACATGTTCATGTCCATACTTTTGCAAATAGAACCAAGCAAGACAATGCTACCAATAACATTTCATTCATATGGGAACACAAACATAATCATCATATTCATGAAACACTGTCACAAACTGCACAAAATCAGAGTCCCTCTATCCACCGGTCTGGAAACGCCTATTGTAAAAGGTGTTAATCACCTAGACCGCACAGCCAAAGCGCAACACGGTCACGTGATACCAGTGTGTCGCTTGGTTTGACCTCTGTGTCAAGGCAGACGTTTGTCCTGTCGAATCTTCACTGTTTTTGGCACTATAAAGTGTTCTCTGCATCTATCTTCGAAACCAAGACAGAAATAACCATATCCTGAAACCGGTGTGTGTTTTTCGTGATCCTTCTCCCATCGTAAATGATGCAAGTGTGCGATAATTTCTGGGGTTGATCGCTTTGAGTGTGTTGACAAAGCACAAGCAACGGCTGGAATCACACCGGAAAATCTGTCGTCCCTTTCTCTTGCAATGCTAGTAGTCAGTGCCTCCAAATATGATCTAAATATGTTTTCTGTGTAATATTCTGTGAAATCATGTCTGTTAACTGAGCAGAATGGGAACGACAACTGCAGAAATGCACATAGATTTTATTCGCATATTTTCCCATGTAGCGTCAATATGGCGAACTCGCGATACGTACGCTCGCGCTCAGGCACAGTAAATGCCTTTTACAAAATGCTATATGTCAACACAATAACAAGTTTGGTAATGAACTACTCAGCTTTCGATGTTAATATTCGGCTGATTTTGCCTGTCTTCTTGATTTCGGGCAACAGTCCATGACACTTGCGAACAGTGCGTCGTCATTTTGTTTTTCGATCGTGATCATAATGCAACCATAATGTGTCGTCCCTTTCAAGCTTTATCTAGAGGGGCAACGTTACCCATTTAATGAAAAACTAAATTGTTTAGTGTTTCTTAAGGGAACAAGTTGTAATGTTTTGTGATATTCTGAAAATAACAACCCAAAAACGTCATGTTTTTGAACGATCACATTGCGGCTGTCATAGGATCGTGGGGTAGCGACATTGATATAACGGCCAGTTGAACATTGTTGGTGTCCTTTGTTTAAGGTGTGAATCGTGTGTTTGTTCATATCACGGAGTGTCACAAAGAAACCAGCCATGTTTCCAGACCGGTGGATAGAGGGACTGTCACAAACTGCACGAGTGTTGGACATTATGACTATTTCAGGGATTTTTATCCAACTTCATGTGATATTTTGTAACTAAAATACTGTCTACTTGTCCATACTACAGACTTCTAATTTTCTATCATCTCTTTTCTTTCCTGTTTCATTAGTCCACTCTCCGTAGCATATCTAATCACACAAGCCCTCTTCAGTCTAGTTATGTAAGCTGATTAAAGGATACATCCAACATATTTATCATGATACGACATGTTTCGATGCTGAAAGCTGTGAAAAGACAAAATAGTTTCCGATTAGTGCCTATGATATGGTTACTGTCAGAGTTATCTCCATCAATGTCAAGTCCAAGTTTAATGGGTTTGCTTAGAACGCCTAGAACTATTACAGTTTGAAGAGCATGTACCGTACTTCATGAATTAAAGTTAAACTTGGTGACTGCACATTGGGCTCCTTCAATAAAATTCTGTTGTTTGACATCTGCATCTGGGCTGGTAAGATGGAAAACAAACACAAGTGTTCACCATATTACAAATCAATAACAGCAATTTTCTTCACCCCACCCAAGCAATACACTGGAAAATTAGTGTATGTTTTAACACCATTATATTTTACTTCTGTGTTTGGTTTTTACTTGATGGGATGGTGGGTTTGAGGAAACTGAAGGAGAAAGGATGGAAAACTAAGAATTCTATGCACTATATGTATGCTTCTCAATGAATTGTGCAGTGAGCAAATAGTACAGTTGTAATCCTGCACTTCAAACTTAAAAGGGTCAATCAAATTTTCTTAAATGTATATGTATTGATTTTTTAATTTTTCACACGTACTGGTATGTTCTTATTAGCCAGGGGGCTTTCCTCTTTGGAGTACAACGTAAGCACAACTCCTGTGTGTACTTTTGGACAATACTTGAAAATATTACTTGGAGTCTCAGGCTTCCCTACGAACACAGAGACATGAGTGAATCAATCCTGTACCTGTAGAAGAGTTCAACATAGTTTTGATATTGTAACTGCAAACAGTGCAATACACATTAACCGTACTTACGGTTGTAGGTGCCACTGATTCCTGAACTTGTAAGACACCTCTGCAATTCTCCACTATCAATCTGACCATCCTGTGATCAAATCAACAATTTTTTTGGCTGGGTGAGTCTGGAGATGTTAAATCTGATTTAAGGATAGCACTGACAAGTCTAGAATCTAATTGTCATTTTCATAGCAACCTCTTCAATGTATAAGATTCAAACAGCTGAAACAAAATGTAGCTATCTGATTTGAAATAATGCTCATCTACCTGTACCAAACGATGGGTCAGTGCTTTGAACAGGACATTTTGAAGACAATATCATGCACAGGTTGAAATTTTCACTTTTTCATTAGTAGTTACAGCATCTCATATATTTTTTTAATATACAGATTAAGGAACAGGTCAATTTTATCCAGGAAAGATAGGCAACTATTAAAAAAGATTATTCTGAGTTGGTACACTAATCTCCCTGAGTTGAATTTTAGACAAATTCTGACTAAGATCTTGGTTTATTTTCTAAGGGACTGGTCAGTTTCTTAGGCCTGGGGGGGGGGGGGTGGATTTTTTTTTGCCGACGTCAAAAAGTGGCTGACCCCCCTATTCCAAATTTTGAAAACAGGGTGACCCCCCCCTATTCCAAATTTGGAAAACAGGGTGACCCCCCCCCCCCCCCCCCCGCGACATAGGTAAAACAAAAGGTGGACATTTTTGGACCTTTTGTTTTACCTATGTCGCGTGCCGGGGGGGGGGGGTCATCCTGTTTTCAAATATATATATATATATATTATATATATATATATATATATATATATATATATATATATATATATATATATATATATATATATATATATAACATTTTACATATATTTAAATAGTCATTCTATGTTTTAATGAAATTGTTGACATGTCAGTTGTAAGATAGGAATTTCAGTGGCAATCTTAGAGTTTGAATACAGTACATTTTGAATGAGCTGTATTTTGAATGAGCTGTGAATGTATTTCACACTTTCTATGCTCTTTAACCAGATGTCCTGAACTGTTGTACAGTAATCAGGGCTCGAAATTAGCGGTAGTCCCGCGTCCACAGACTACCAACTTTTACCTGGGGCTACCAAAGTCCATGAAATGGTAGCCCACACGGACTACCAAAGCCTGGGACATGAAATACTTGGCGTGCGATGTCCGTCACTTTGGGACGAGCTAAATGCAGTCAACATGCAGTTTCATTTGTTTGAAGCAATTATCCTTTCATCTGTGAAGAGTTTTTTTCTGGTGACTATTACAATTTTCACTGCTATGTTGTTGTTTTCACAAGATGCAGAGCGTTTGATACTAGAATGTTGAGTTGCTTTTCCGTGTGTAGTCTTTGCATGCCAGTTCACACTGTGGTGTTGATCGACAGCATACAAGACGTACTTGTGTCAAGTTTTGGGGTTTGACGTTTTGATGCTGAAATTTCACAAAACTGTCACTTCTGTATCAAGACATTGTGTGATCAGTTTGATTTCAAATAGTAATATAAAACTGTCAGTTAAGCTTGGTTGAGTTCCGCTGTCTTTTATCTATGGTTGTCGATCAGTACTTGTATTACGTTCTGTATAGAGAGACTCGGGTGTAACAAGGCATGCCAGTTCATAAAGATCATGAGAATATTTTTTTCTGTTTTTCTTTACTCAACTTACAATTTCTTTGGATGTGCAAGCCGATTTTGAAAGTGATAGAAAGTCTTAAAATGTACATAAATTAGCATAAATTAAGCGTTCGTGACACATAACATGGGGTTTCTCGAGTTGAAGCCCCTAGTTTTACTGCTATTTTGTGTTGCTGAACCGGGGCTTATACTCGGACGAGTACAGTATTCCTAAACTAAACTATGCATGGACTACCAGCCATTGTCACTGGGCTACCAACTTCAGAAAATGGTAGCCCAAGTGGACTACCGGGGTAAAAAGTTAATTTCGAGCCCTGGAAATGGATGTCAATCATTAATATCAAAGAGGAAAAAAGCAGTGAATCAAAAACTTTGATGGGTGTTAAGACTTGCCAACCATCCAATTTAATCTCCTGAGGAGCCATAGAGAGCTTTTGTATCAAAATCTGATGTGTACAGTGTCTGAGAGGACCTTTGAAACCATAAAAGCACAGCTAATAATGACAAAAACTGCCTTTTTTAACTGTTATTTTGTTCATAAAAAAGCATCTTTCTACAGAAAACCTGAGACACAAAGGAAAATAATTTCATCAATGAGAAGGAAAGATATCCTGTCATGTTTCTACCTCTAAAAATAAGTCACTGTATCAAATATATATTGTGAAATAATAGTGCATGTTGCTTTCTCATACTGAATTCTCATAGAGAGAACAGAAAAGTATTGTCATGCTTTTCATATGAACTGCAGATTTCATAATGGTACACTTTCACTTAGCAAACATCAAGATATCTCTGGCATATATCTCTGATTTATTAAAGTATGGCGCCCAAAGGGCACGACGAAAAATATGAAACATCCTGATATCTCTGATGTATATGCCTTGTATGTTAAAGTCATGCACCTGAAGGGCGTGCTGAAAATAAATGTCTGATATATTAAAGTAATGAGCTTGGAGAGCACGCTGAAAAATATTGAACATACAGATATCTCTGATTTATACCACTCCAGGTCATGTGACCTATTGTTCTTGCCATCCATTTATCCCTGAAAACACGACTGACACCTATTGTTCTTATGCAAAATAAGTAATCAGTCATACTTTTATTCATATGTAAATAAGTAATCACCACACTTTAATGAAAGAAAATCATTATCATATCAATAAAAGTGTAGTGATTACTTATTTAAATATGAAAAAAAGTATGACTGATTACTAATTTGCAAGAGAACAATAGGTCAAGTCGAGATGTCTAAAGCATTCACACACATTCAATAACAAAATGAAGACAATTTGTTCAACTGATATGTTATAGCATCACATTTTATAATTCAATTTTAACATTCTTTGGACCATGCTCAATGTAAGCAAAATGATTCGTTGATGAAGACTGTCCATCTTTAGATTTGGCGTCTTCTTGGGTTGGACCAATCTTGTCTGTTTGTTACATTGTTTTGTCGTAACTTGAGAAACTGGTTTACTTACAGATTCCTCTGATTTAACACTAGATGGAGGTGGTAGTAATATATTCGACACATGCTTTTGTTGTGCAGTAGACATACATTTAGGCGTGTAAACCGTCATCTGATCTGTGACCTGTTTGTTCTTTGATAAGCTGCTCATCGAATCCCTGATGGTACAGAGATGTTGCCGCATTCACCTGAAATTATCAAACAAAAGACATATGTGACAAATATCATGGAAATAAGTACAGCCTTTTTGTAACGTTTGTGGAATAGGTGAAAGAAATTCTGTGATACTGCCGCACACACAACAAATTGTTTTGGTCAATGAATTTAATTTTATAACTTTACAGAATTCGTTTTGTGTATAAATATTTTAGTAAAAGAATAAATTACCTTGCCAGAATATCCAGTGTGCTGGCAGTCTGGCCAAGCCATCTTGCTTTGTGTAAAGACGTATATTTTCTGGCAGGAGAACTTGATTATCCCTTGGCAAGGGTCATCGATAGTACAATCCCGTCCGGTGTTATCATCGCCAAGTACTTTTTTATAAGTTGAAGTACACATCGTGGATTTTATGCGCTCCGTAGTAGCGGCTGCTCTTATAGGGCAGTTTGCCCATGTAAAATCCACTTTGGTTGTTTTTACATGGCCGTCCATGGAACTCTAGGAAGTCTCTTTGGTCATCAGATCAGACAAGTTGACAAGGTCCATCTTGACCAGTCGAAAACACGAAAATGGTATTGAAAGCCTGATGCATCCACGAGGCAATCACATGCATCTACAGATTGAATTTTCTTCTCGCTAGCCAATAGCCAACAAGATAGAGTAAGGCAAGCCATTTTATTTAACCAATCAGACTAAAACAGTTTCCTTCTCCACAGGTGCATTATAGCACTCTGTAACCCTTATTCAAATGCAGATTTGCAGTTGACCAGAGCCCTTGTCCTACTTGTCTGGGATAGGTCATTCTCCCCCGACTCGCATGCCAGGTGCATAATGACCTCTGTGAACCTTTCGACGTACAATGGGTCACTCCATTCCATTGTGGGTATTCAAATCAAAAGTAGACGATTTATTGACAATTATTTTCAAATTTTAGAGAAGATTGGCCTGTTTTTCGTGGTATAAGTCGTTA
Source organism: Ptychodera flava (assembly GCF_041260155.1). Lineage (NCBI taxonomy): Eukaryota > Metazoa > Hemichordata > Enteropneusta > Ptychoderidae > Ptychodera > Ptychodera flava. Next base: position 40,608,132 of record NC_091936.1, read on the forward strand.
ATCGCACCTCGTAGGTGTGCTGTTACAGTTGTAATCACCACACTTATGGTCAGGAACTTGTAAACATCACTCGGCCTTCGGCCTCGTGATGTTTACAAGTTCCTGACCATAAGTGTGGTGATTACAACTGTAACAGCACACCTACTCGTGCAATTAACTATACATATGTATGCTTGATATGTTAAAGTTTAGCGTGCCGAAAAATATGACTGATTATTAAAGTTATGCCCAAAGGGCGCGCCGAAAAATACAACTGAATGATGAAATTTGTGGCTGACACTAGCATTTAGGCAATGATGAGCCTGTGTCAAAATTCAAAAACACACTGACCCCCCTATTGGGCATTTCAAAAACATGGTGACCCCCCCCTATCACCAAAGTCAAAAACAGGGTGACCCCCCCATGAATCCACCGCCCCCCCCCCCCAGGCTGAAGAAACTGACCAGTCCCTAAGCAACACAATACACATCTCTTTCTCAGATGATTAAAACCTTGTTCTCTAAAGGAAAGGGCGAGTAGGAAAGCATATGCTAGTTTTACTAAAGTTGCACATCAAACTATCTTCCTTAAGTTCCATACAATGGAATATGTCAACCATTTGATGACAACCAATAGTCCGTTAGTAGATATTACTATATGGAAATTTTTCACTGGAATTTAAATTTTTGATGTTCTGAGTTCAACAAAGCTCATTCAATAAAATTCAACTTGGTATAAAATAAAGCTTAACTTTTAATTTTTCAAATGTCATTATGTGCCTTTGTTAAAACAACTTTGTATAATGTATCTGTACAAGTACATTACTTTTGTTGTACTGTTTACATATGCATACAGATTTAATATGTACATATTTTGATGGTGTAGCTTTTCTCTGTATATAATGTATGCATAGTTTAATATAAATTTTACAAAAACAAGCTTTTTAAGGAAGTCACTTCCTGGGTTATTTCAATGGTTGATAAATCCTAAAATACTATAGCCTATGTTCTTGTTTGATTTGACTTGCAAAAACTTGTACAATCCTACATGTGATCAGAGTGTTTATCAGTCTGATGCACCACCTTATTGTGTCAATAGTTTGGTAAATTAGGCCATATTTGCCAGCAAATACAGTAACTGCTTTTACAGTTGTCTAAGAAATTAACACATGAAATTGAAAAGCAATTTACAAGAAGGGAAATTTCACAAAAATAATGTGACAAAATGACCAACCAATGGCTATTGGTGGACTGCAAGGAAAGTATAGAAACCTGTCCTTCTTGTATGGAGGAGATTCATCTTATACTTCTATGGTCTAACTACACTCTCAATGTGGCTTTAACTTAAAGTTTACGTTCGCTTGCTGATTTCGAAACGTAAGAGTTGTAGGACACCTGTTACAGGTCAAGCTGTATCGTGTGACTCTGTGAGTACAGAGCAACAAAGAATATTTTTGTTACCGATCGCAAGCAGTGTGTAGTGCACGTTCATGTTTCTGCAGTTCTGTTGCTAACGACTAACTCTTGGACGATTTTGTAGTATGGAAAGTTCTGAGCTACGGAAGAGCAGCAATGGTCATTGTTGTGGGTTCGTAGCCATACCTCTCCCTGGGCAAAGGGAGTGGTAGGGCAGCAAGAAAAGTCCGCAATTATTTGCTTTTCCTATTTTTCTGTTGGAATTTGCAGTTATATTATGATACTCACAGCTCCAGCAACAGACGAAAAATAACCCCAAAGTGGATCAGCACCTCCTGGAAACGGTTGTTGTCCAAACGGTTGTTGCCCATATCCGGGGTAAGCCATTGTCGTTTTCGGCGGTGATGGTACGATTGTTTTACTGTGTGAAAGTAGAAAGTGCACTGCACTGTCCAGCGTACGTACGTGAATCGAACTTCCGCTTATAATTATATTGACCTTTGACATGGGGTCACAAGTATGGGGTGAAAAGGGTCATACACCATTTCTACCGCTGAGTGCGCTAGACAACGAAAAGGGCACAGTAAGTGAGGCTACCCACAATGCCCCTGGATTTGTTCACTCACACATTTTTTGCTTAAAAGGCTTTTTCAATTTTATCAGTTTCTTAACAATTTTAACTTACAATTTAAGTTCAGGATTATTTCTTAAAACTATGTTCTAAAATTATTGATTATGTTTAAATTCAAGAGTAAATTGAATGAGAAGTCGATGTTTAGAGGTGCTAAAAATTGCACACTTATCAAGATAAAGTTATCAGCAACTATTAAAGATGGTCTCATCATACCACCTGTCAGACATGCAAATTTCCTTTGTTATGAACATTTAAAAAAATCAACACCCTTTCTTTTGCCAACACAGATGCAACTTATTCCCTTAGTTTCCTTGAAAATATTGTGTATGGCTGTCAAAAATCTATGTCGACAAAATTACAAAATTGCTATCTCCTCCGCTGCAAAGGGGTTGATCTTCTCATTATTCACAGTGAGAAATCAGAAAATTATAAGGATCAGAACTATGTTGCCAGAATTTTGAAATATGGACCGAGTTGTTCTCTGTACAGAAGAAATTTGCTTCAGTTCATTGAGTGATCTCCGTGCGTACAGATCATGGAGAATATTCTCCATGATCTGTACGCACGGAGATCACTCAATGAACTGAGCAAATTTCTTCTGTAAAGAGAACAACTCGGTCCATATTGGGTAGCCTTACTTACTGTGAAGGGTCAGTCGGCTGGCGGCCGGGGCCGGGGGGTCACAGTCACTTGTGGGAAAGACTTGTCTGTACTTGTGGTTATAAAGTACATGGCAAACGACCTCTGTCCCTATGTCGTTTACCTTACCGTTTCCTACAAATAATAACAAACTTGTAAGTTTCGGTGTGAGCGTAGCGTACATAGTTACCGAGGAGAGGTCCTTGCTGGTGGATCCGTAGCCCTGCCACTCCCCGACTGTTTGTATGACCATGGAGGTAGGAAGGGACTACCTCCATGGTATGACAAACAGTCAGGGAGTGGCAGGGGTGCTGATCTGCAGCAAGAGAGGTCAAAGACCAGGTCTAGGTCGTTGTGGAGCGACCGTGGCAGAGGTGTGCCAATTTATTTAGGGGAATTCATGGTAAAATACCATGGGTCCATGCTCATCAGGGCTATACTACCAACGTGTACGTGTAAGTCTAAAAACATGCTGGTGAATATAGTGGATAAAGGTAAAAAATGTGCTGACAACTTTTCATCACAGTTTCTCTTTGACCAAAAACATTGAATTTTATATTAATTGTAATAACTTATTCGTTCATGAAGTCCATCTCTAATTTCAGGTCACTCAAAGTAGTTTTTTGTTTTTAAATCTACTTTCTGTCTAGCTTAGTTTATCCACAGTGGTTAAGTACATGGCAAACTACCTATATATATATATATATATATATATATATATATATATATATATATATATATATATATATATCCTATAAAGTTCAGAAATCTTCACGGTGTAAAACAGTGCTCAATACCTGTATGGCAGAGCGATTTACGGTAAAAATTGATAACAAGTAGAAAACAGGACTTAGGCGTTATTCAGAGTTTCACGCTATATGTGTTCTCTGTAGCGATCATCAGACGATGATCACTACAGGGGACACATGTAGCGTGAAACTCTGAATAACGCCCCAGTCCTGTTTTTTTACTTGTTATCAATTTTTAGTGTATATATATATATATATATATATATATATATATATATATATATATATATATATATATATATATATATATATATATATATATATATATATATATATATATATATATATATATATACACAAACACACGTGTGTGCGTGTGTGATATGTGTGTGATGATTGCAAGATGCATGAAACAAAAGTAACAGAGATTATTACTTTGTACTTGAAGTAATTTGTGCCTTATTTATAAAGCTCTGCTTTTAGCATCGAGCACTGTAATTTCCCAAGAGAATTATCCTATTACCAAACAGTTCAAACTGCACGTCTCTTGTTGCGCTGAGTATTACATAGCTATGATACTGCTATCTTCAGGGAGGCCAACTTCACTAACAGCTGGATACTGTATTTGGAGATATTTGTGGATAACTGTCTTCATGCACATTCTGTTATTCAGCTGACAGATTCCAGTGAATCTCATTCCAGGAACAACAAGAACTCAATATAAAATTTACATGTTTATTATACAGAAGAAATGTTTACATGACATTGTTATGAAGCAAGCAGAAAAACAATAGTTTGCACAAATTAAAATAACAATGAATTTTCACATGAAGTCTGTGTGTCTTTGGTTTCATACCATTGTCCTGTACATCATCTCAGTTTGATGGTCTTTTTTCTTTGCTACAGAACACATAAAATTAATTATTGGCAACAATTTTGACTATATCCTGATAATGAATGCTGGATGTCCAATTTTTGATAGTTGCCTTAAAAATGTTGTTTTGAAAATAGATGCACTTCTCTTAAGAAAGCTATCAGGCACAAATTAATGAAATATAAAAAAATAATACTTCCACTACCGGGTAAATGAGATTTTGACAAATAATGACACAACATTATTATCACAAATATGCCTGTAATATATTGGAGTTTCAGATGAGTAAATTTCTCATCCTTGACATAGGTGGCGTCAGTGGATATGGTATAATTTCAGGGACTACATGTCTACCAGTACATGCGGTATAAATAACTTCACCTGATTGTATGGATGACATTTATTGCCAGTTTGGATCAATTTTTATAATAGATTATCATTTTGAATTCTTAATATTTTTAGTATGGTCCTGAACACTGGTAGGATGAATTTAAATTATGCAACAATCTACTCTTCTGAAGACACTGAATGAATTGATGTTGGTCTTTTACAGTACAGCGACATTGGATAAAATGATTAAAAACAAAACACTTGAAGGAATACTAAATGGAATACGAAATCATATTTTTGACAAGACTATCACACAGTTCTCAAGAGAAAAGAGAGAAGAGAGAACATCAGAATGGTGCAATATTGAAGATAAAAAGCTGAGAAATAATGAAAAATATGAGACCTTGACCTGTATAAATATTGTATTTAGAACACACAGGACACTGCCACTTATAAGCCAATGGTGATTAAAAATCAGTTTTGTAAGTGGCAATTGACGACAAAAAATTATAGAAAAAGACTAATGAAAACTTGGAAGTAGACTGAATTGCAAATAAAGACATTGATGGAAAAATGACGTGTGAACCCTGGATTATACGGGCAAAGAACTTTCACAGAATTCTAGTGAACATAAAAGGATTTGTCTCACATGCACAGGAAAAGACACCAAAACAAAACCAAGACATGAAAATTGAATCAAGACACTCATTCATTCATACCATGAAATATCAACTACTTGTCGTCCTTTCATTCTTGTAAAAAGCAAATACGCAACCTTTCATTCCCTACACTTCCCTGTCATGTAGACTGATCCAATGTACAAAATATAAGATCATACCATATATTCAGAGAAATACAGGGATGGACAGGCAGGCAATGAAGTGTCATTTCTCTGTGCTCTGATTTCTAATTTTTACAGTCAATTTCTGTGTAATGTACACATCAGTCACTGCCTTTTTTTAATATCTTCATTTCTGAAGTAAAATATCCCCTCTCTAAAAACGGCGTACAAATACGAAATTAAAATCCCCCCTTCCCTTTAAACGCCACACAAAATGTATGCTATATACAGAATGAGGTTTTATACTTTGTGCCCTATTGGAATATATGCGGCTCCCTCAACCAGAAAACTGAAACATATGAAACTATCTTTGTGACTTGTTTCAAAGCCCCTATCGAAAAAAACAATTTACGTTCTCCTTCCATAGAGAAATTGTAATATAAAGTCATATTTTCGTCCAGTATGGAAATACTCCGTGGTATTTTCCCTCTCAGTCTAGACTCAAAGTTTCTGTCATGTGTCTCAACTTGGTCATTATCAAATGAAGAATCAACCAATCGTTTTATTGTAAGTGTCACAGTTTTTGATAAGCTGGTCTCGGTGGCTGCCAAAATATGAATTATTTTGGGGTACACACACCATGGACCCTCTCTAAATGTCTTCTTTGCATAGGATTAATCCATACGCTGGCAAGGTATATAGTATTTGACAAAAGAAAGCAATTTCTGCTTGTTTTTAAAAATTAATTTACTTGGTATTCATCAAACTACAGATATATCAATAAATGTCTCCATTTTAGTGTTCAGCATAGTCAAGCTGTGGTACTCCATCTATAGTCAGTGATTTCAGGGAATCGTCTTCGTAAACTTCTACCGTCTCTTTTCCATTTTCAAAAATCCTGTGTGGAGAAGTGAAGCTGTTTGTTAATGTTACTGTCATTTATGTGGAAACAGATACCCTTGCTGGTTTCAGAACAAGACTTTGTTTGACATTGCTTGATTGTTTGAAACTAATCTTTCATGAATAGTTTTATCCAAAACCTGCATTGCTGAGTGATTGGTTTCTCAACTCTATCCAATGAAGCAGTATGAGTGACATTCTGTCTTACATTACCCAATTATATCACATGAAATTATGTCCTGTGTGTTTGTTCAAAATCAAAGTTATATCTAAGTCATAATTGTTATAAATACCAGACACATGCACTTACTTTTTTGTGGTCACTTTCCTGCCATTGACAATTTTCGTTGTTGTCGATGTGCGCTTTACATTGCCTGTGCCTGTGCTGAAACTTGAGCTTGATGAAAAACCGGTGAAACTGCGAAGAGCAAAAAAAGAGGAAGAAATGTCAATGAGAGCCTTGTTTAGACAAGCACTGCAGGAAATAGCTGGCGGCAATAACAATCATCCTGAACTATTGAAATGAAAATAATAATCATTGGAATACAATGATTACAAATTTATTGAAAGCAAATTGGTTTGCACCATTTTGAAATGGATTTATAAATTTTGTTGCATCAAAATCAAGCCTCTGAATATCTGGGGTACAAGCCAACTCTTTATAAGGAGATTTGTACTTCACATAATCATGTAGAGTTTTGTTGATAGAAGTGTACATGTACATTTACACATTATTCCCTTTAGTTATTTCATTGTCCATGATAAGCTCATTTTCCTTGGAAACTGACAAGGCTTAAGGAGATTTACAAAACTTGATTGTCACACTGGTTGATTGCCACTCCAAGATTGCTAATCATATAATCACTGAGTAATACCACAATCAGCCAGTTACATAGAAACTTCTTAAATGATTGTGATGCAGGAGGTTTTTACACAAAATATGGCCACGGTCTAATTTGACCATCTATCATCACAAGATGGTTTACTCTCAGTACATTTGGTCACCATACTACATGTACTCTATACTGGTACCATGGTCCTGTCTTTTCCAGTACATCAAATCCCTTCATCAATGCAATTGGATTCATCCTCATTTTCAATGATGTATTTGATCCCGTGTACTACAAAATTTGACCAAAGACTTTAAAGCCCAAATAGCTGCGACTGTGTAATAAACCAATCTCAAAATATCTCCTGTTTTCCAACAGTTTTCTTTGAATAAGACCCATTAAAGTGGTGTGTTGATTCAAACGTTTGAATATCATTTTAGATTTCCTGCCATTTTCAAAAACTAATCATGGGACAGAGCAAATAAATATTAGTCGCGCCAGCGGCTTACTGACTACGCATGCGCTTATTCATAATACTATGCGAGTAACCGGAAGTGTACCCTTCTTTCTCATGATGGGCGCCGCCATGGTTTTTTTTTTGAGTACTCGTAAATAAACAAATACGAAACAAATTACCATGATATAACATGCCTTTTATAAAATATACCTCTTTTATTAGCCAGTAAATGTTATAATACACCTTGTCGCTGATACAAAGTATCGTTGATATAGATAAACGGAGAGAAAACTGTCGTGCATATGAACGGGGGCATACGCAAAGAATGCTGGGATTGAATTATAGAAGAGCGCCCCCTGTGTCAATAATTAGATTCAAAAATTGCAAGTTTTTAGACGGAACGCTATAGTTTTCAGCTTGCAAGTGGAAGGTGGGCAGTGCGGTTACCATTGCAATGATAATTATTGCATAATACGTCCCTTGTTTAACGCCATAGGCTGTTATCATTGTAAAAATTGCCAATTTTTGTCCAAAATTTTTACACGCTACAGAAAATCTATACCTGCCCTGCTGCAGGGTTTGACGTCGTGTAAGTACGTGAACTGCTTTCATCAGAGGGAAACTGGGCATAGTTTTCATATAAACGTTTATGAAGTAACAATTACAGTTTATCATGAATCAATACAAATAACATTGCCAATCTTAACCCCTGGCGCGACACCAAGGGCTGAGCCCTATATAATATTAAATAACAAAGTGTTGGCCATCGTGTATTGTGCATTCAAGTAAATGGCATCATGCTTGTTTCTTTTTATCGTGATGTCCATGTGCAGGAAATACTGCATTTTTTGTACTTTTCCACGGGCGCCATTTTATGAATGTGGCATCTGTTTTATTTAACCTGTTTAAACGTCTAGGCATGGTCCAAATCAGCATGCAGTGATACTTCTATACATTTGATACTTCTGTGTTCTTCAGTTAGCGCATTTGCATGAACCAACTTTGGTTTGAAAATAAAATCATGAAAATAATGCATAAAATTTGCAGCTACTAGGACTTTAATGGTGGATGCAACACGGTATTGCAAGCAGTGCTCCTTAACTTCCTCTAAATTCACTATGACTGTTTTACTTCACTGCTTTGTGCAGACACTACTTAGATTCAGATTTTTTTTTATAAAAACAAATGATTTTGGAAAATTAAGTACATTTGACCTGTGTTTAGAGCATCCACATTGGGTTTTAGGTTTCACCTTGGAATTTTTAATGTAAATAAACACTGGGGATGATAATATGAATTATAACATCCATCATATAACATAAATTATTAATGTTTATTTCGAAAGTCACTAAGGTTTGGCCTTAAAGTGCTAATAAATCTCCTCTGCTGATCACAGAATTATGAGATCCCTGTATGCTACATTTGTAAAACCTATGGCAAACCAGCTTTAAAACACTTTGTGTTGAATTTTATTTCACAAATCTGCAAGGGTGTAAGCTAAAAAGAGTTTGCTGCACATGTGGTATACCCTGTGTGAGGGCAGATCAGGTGAACAGACTGAACTGACATGGTACTGCATGGATTGACTGAAGGAAACGTATTACGTTAGAGGGAACAAGGTTATTTTATATTAGACTGTGTCACTTGCATTTAGACAATATGCAATTTTGCATGATTGGACTTCTGGATTTTATTTGAAAGCCTACTTTTTGCTCAACACATGGTAACAACAGAACTGGATGGAAAAGAGTTCACTCAGAATTCCAGAACTTGTGAACTGTTCACTTAAAAGATACTTTCATTACTTTTCTCCTGGTATGGAAAACTTTGATAGAAAGGACTGAAAACAATCGCATAGCACCTAGTCAGGGCTATGCAATGGCAAAACAAGTGACACGGACAACGGTAGGATGATCGAGATGTTGCAAGGAGGCACTGGTGGAGGGATGGTAAGGTGTGAAAAACTTACCCTGAACCAAAGCCACCAGTGTCAAAGCTTTGAATGAAACCATGATGAAATCCACTATATGTTGTTAGACAAGAGGAATTGGGATGAAAGAACATGGCAAGGTATTTAGTAGAAAATAAAATGGTTGTGGTCATTTGCAGCTATCAGGGTCATATCCCTGGGAATATCAACTTGTTGGTTTTCAAATGGTATGGCCAAGAGCAGATAACTTAAAATGCACTGTGTGACATTGTAAACAGAGATAAAAGATAAGCAGTTTCAATGCAAGAGGAAATAGCATACATTACTGAAGACATTCTCTGATATTTAAACAGTGCTGGTGGAATATAATATGGCATATTTCTGCAAAGGGGTGTGCATTTATAACGATCATTTACATCATATCAACACAAAGATCAGCCTAAACAGTGATGAAGTGGGCCATACATGCTGGGATACAGAGAGAAAGGAGAAATCTGCTGGCAGTAACGATAGCTGAATCAAACAATGGATCCCTGAGGAATCTGCCATGCACCATACAACCACCCAACTGGTGGGGTAAGCAAATGAAACTGCAATGGCCTTAGAGAGAGGTATAGGCAAACTGAAAGCGCTTACAGATCTAGAGTTGAGCAGCCAATCAAGAGAAGAGTTCACATGTCCAAATATAATGTGTACATGATAGCTTACCCAGGGTTTGGAAATCCACCATTAAATGAAGAATAAGGTGTCAAACTAGAGAATGAAATATTGAACGATGACAGAGAAAGAAAACATAAATGACAAGATACATGGTAAATCATATGATTTGATCATTACAATAGGACACAGAACTTGAAGAATAATGAACGAATGAAAGAACTGTGCTTCATGCATACATGTATTTCAACTCTGCTCTCAAAGATATTTAGCAAAGTTGAGATAAGTCAGTACATGGCACTCAAACTGCACTACAAAGGGCTAGACAAGTCTGAAATACTGAAAAATTCCTACATGCAAATAAAGGGTCCAGAAATCACAGCAAGAAGAAGGCAAATCCTCAGTATAAGAAGGCATGAACATCACAAATAGCTGTGGAGATTCAATGAGATACCGTCAAACAATAGTAACTACTACATCTTGGTCAACACAATGATTTAATTTTCTCTTGTTTTGAATTTACCAACGGGAAGAGTTATAGTTCATAAAAACAACATAAATCACAAAAATTTTCATCTCATATTTCTATCTGTCTTTTAAGTTTCATACCAATAAAACCAAAAGGGCAACTACACTTCTGGAACATGCTGGATTTCATACACAGTGTACATAAGAGCAGATAGGCACCAGTGTCTAACATGTTTCTTTGATTTGCAACACACCCAAAATGTTCACATACTCTGAAAATTGTTTATGGCTGCTTCAAAATAAATACTGACAAAGGTGAGAGGATGTAAGTAACTATAGCAACAATGTACAGCGCCACCACAGACAAGCACATCCTAAACTGCTGCTGTGACAGCAACATTTTGACTTTCTGTCCTGAGATGTGCACATTTCAAAACTACACGTGGTGCTGATAACATTTTTACTGAGACCTCTGTATGTGCCATTGCATTGGGAAAGTTATCGCAGTGGTATCAAATATCCACATTAGCATCAATAAAAAGTGTTTAGTGAGAATACTTGAAAACAACTTTTGAAAAGGAAATCAACTGACCAGAACTTTATTCTCTGGTTGTGACCGAGATACTGCTTTATCTGCGTTAATTCTAAACTGTCATGATCCAGACACTCGGCTGCATTGCTGACTCTCTAACATATATCATCAAGCAAGCATTCTCTTGACACGTTCAGCTTAACCACATAACATGGCATTTCTAATGAAAACTATATTCAGGAAGGATTTCAATCCATCACAACAATTTAATCAAATTCAATGATTTTGACAGCTGTAAGGTCAGATGTCATCTAACTAAGACACTAAAAACACCACATCAGAAAAGGCCTTAGGGTCATTTCAGTAAATTCACAGTGACAGCAACGACAATGGAATGATTTGAACTTTCCATTTTTTCCGATGATATTCATCTGACACTCATTCCGACTATTCAAATAAGGCTGAGAACTGATACACAAGAAACTATATATCCATATAGGGGGGATTATATCATGAACTATCGAAAATATTAGTTATTTGTTAGTGCAATTATAAAAAGTTGTAGTACCTATCAAATTGACTGATTTTCCCTTTGTTTTTGTTTGTTTGTTTTTTTGTTTTTTTTGGGGGGGGTTCTCCTACACAAAAAGACAAAATTTAAATTCTTTTTTGATATCTGCAATTTTTTTCACTTTTTTGGTTATTCTAGTAGAATTTAGACGGTGAGACTGTTCACAGTAACACATGTGAGCAAGTGTTCTACGTTCCTCATGTCAGTTAGCTGTCAAAGTACCAAGTCGTTGCTTTTCCTAAATATAGTTGTAATGAGCCATCATTTTGGCCTGGATGCACACACAGCTCTAATGAGTACTTACTCATTGCTTGCAAACGGATCTGAGAAGGAACCAAACGACTGGAAACCGAAACCAGGAAATCCGCTGCTGAAGGAATTCTGGAACAGTGAGGAGCCTGATCCCCGGTGACCTGTTCCTCGTCTTGTGTCTAGATGTATGAAACAGAAGAAAAAAGTTTACAATCAAATTTGTAATTATGAAGACTGTGAATACAAACGCAAATGTTCAGATACATGGTTGTACATGAGATAACATTGCAATCTGAAGGGATGAAAATATTCTTTCAAAGTCAGATATCATTGGATGACATCAAATAACATCTCCAGAATCTTGATGCTCATCAAAGTTTGTTGAAAAGTTAAAACAAGTATTTGATCCTCTATATATGTATGTGTCTGTCACCACATTAACGTACAATGTGCCTCAGGATCAGATATTCAGACTCTTAAACTTTTACAATACTTTTTTGATCAACTACTTGTGAGGGCTCATTTTGAAACTCATGGAGTAAATAAAGTTTTTGCAAGCTTATTTTTGTGAAAATCAAAAATCTTTTTTTCCCCATAAACTTAAATAGGGATTGGTGATTTGTTTCTTTGGTACCAAATTTTGCACTGTGCCCCGGATTTTTATCCTTGATATCCAAAGGGAAAGATTTAAAGTTTCCTTAGAGAAAGTTTGAGCAAAAGTTTAAGTCTCTCACTTTTGAGGCACATACTACTTTATACACTGTTTTGTTTAATAGTGTTTGCAAGAATGCAACATCAGATCTTTAGGGGGAAGGGTAGGGGGTAGTCACTGTTTAAAAATATGCAACTTTGTTTTGCCTTTACACCTTTTCCTGCCAAGTCCATATTTCACCACCAGGTTAAGATGGTTAAAATTAATGAAACACAACGTATTCCATACGATGTATTTTACCATAATATTGAACTTTTGAAGGCTGTTGAAAACATAAATACTGTAAACTTGATTTTTATGGACTAAAGATGCTATAACAGACCAAGCCAAGTGGGTGAAAATACATCATGTTTTGGCTCAATACCCCTTTTCAGTGACTTGGCTGATGGGGCAGTGATACTGTCTGGCAGGAAAAGGTGTGATATTTCTTTTGAGTGAGCAGAGATCTACTTTTCCAATTTTAAAATCATGTAAAAAGTAGCAGGGAGATCAACTCTTGTAACTTTTAATTCACAAATTTTACAAATTTTGCCACAACCACTACCCCTCAAAGATCAGATGGTGCATACCTAAATTGGTTCTCAGCAAGCAATAGATTTCTGTACCTAGCAATGAAAGAAAAGTCTATGCTGGCATGTGTACTGAAGATAAGACATTTTGGACTTCTAAAAACGACATGGATCATCTATACTCTGTACATCGACATGTTCTCCATTTGTCATAACCTTTATAAAACCAAATTCTGTTTTTGCATTTGTATAAACCAAAACATTACAAACCAAGGTGTTGTGCCATAAAGCTTAAATTTAATTGATTTTTCTAATGAAGTGAACACTCGCAGCATAGCAGAGTAACACTTTACTGTTGACAGATGTCCATCTATCGTCTGCAGGGTAAACAGAGACCCGGAGCTTGCCTTGCATATGGTATGTAAATTTCTTGTCCTGTACATTTCAGATTAGTTGCACAGTAAATATTATATATAATCATTTGACAGAAAGATATTTGCTGTTTTGCTCTGAGAAATCTGGAGATTCTAACTTCTGGTTTCTTTATACTTTGTACATGATAAAACCAACACATTCAATATACCAAGGGTGAGACATTTTGTGAATGTTTTTAAAATATCGCTTGTCCAAACATATACTACTGGCATTTCCTTAGACTCTCCACAGTCGCTGTGCCTTGTTCTGTGCGCGCCGCGATGGGCCTAGTATTCAAAGGCTGTGCAGCTGTGAGCACGCGCTACCAGACACAGCGACTGTCGGTTCTTGCAAGTATATGAATATTCATAAGGGTAGTGACGTCAAAAGAAAAACCTATCTAACTGGGCGGAGAGAATATATAATAGTAGCTGGTAGACCTATATACGCGGTATGTTTTTATTTTTCATTTTTCATTTTATTTGGCTATGCTACCTGTCATTTTTGATTTGATTAACGGATGTGTGGAGTTCTATAAAGTACCCGGATCAGGCAGAAATCCGACCGGTCGCTTGCAAGAACGTCCAGACCCTGGGATTCGCGTCGCGTCTCTGAAGGGCGCGCGCGTGTTCCAACAGAGAAGAACGCGAATCGCAGGGTCTCTGCCAGACTAGCATTTTCTCTGAGGGTGAAGTATTTCTGATATCTTATTTCCTTCAATACACGGGGTTCATTATTCTCTGTGACTCAATGCACGATCAAGATGGATGAAATCTAAATCTTGCAAATGACTGTGACCATGAGAACGGTATTGAGTGTGTCAAATATACATGTACCGTGTACCATAAAGTGTACAAAAGTATGGTAGCAGCTGCTGTTACAGTGTCACTGAGCTTGTCTTTCATTCGAGCTGCTTGCTATAATGGCAGTTCTGAACACTGAACAGGACTTCACAGATGACAGGCCTTCACAAATATTGGTGAAATCATATGCTGACACATGTCTTGTTGAAAACACATTTCATGTGGATGTAATTAGAATTGCATATGACAATAGAAGGTCAGTAGGGAAAATCTGTGGCATCAAGTAATCTGAAATTTACTGATGTCCAAAATTCATGATATTCCCACAATTTGTGTCATCTGTACAATTTATCCTTGAGAATGTGCCAACAAGAAAAATAAGATTCCTAGTTCCGTCAGAGTTGAGGATTCAACAAGTTTTTATACTGAAACAAAATATATAGATACCGACTTTTTGTATTCATGGATAGCTATTCCTAATAGAGGGCTATACGGTCTATCCGAATGTAGAATATAGTTCAGGTTGATGATTTGATTACATGCAGTATTTGTACAGGCCTGTCAGTGTATACACAAAACCACGCTCAGTCATTCATGAAATGCCAGTTTTTCAACATCTGGAGAACATTTTCCAATTTGTCCAATTCATTTCAAAGATCAGATTGCAAAAGCATGTCACATCAAGATGTAAACTGTCAAAATCTGTTCCAAATCGGTGATTTCAAAGAAACAGTCCCCAAGCTATCCATGATGATAGACAAAAAATTCAGCATGGCTGAGGAATGTTTTGTGTTATTCTGAGTTTCTTTGAGTCAGCTGCTATATATTCACTGTCGGGGAAAATGAAATATTTCTCAGTTATGCGGCCTCTACACACTATATTAAAAGAAACACAACAGCCTTGAATACCGCCATGACTATGCAGTTTGCAATTCATAGAATCTGCTCCTCAGTGAACATAGCATGCAGAAAGTGAGAATACTTACAAAACACAAAACCTACAATCTATATTAACCCTTAGAGTAATGCAATTTTTGCCACATAAATTTTGGTGCAACATTTTACCAATTTTTGTGATTTTTTTCTGTAATTTTTTGATAATTTGGACTAAATGGACATCACTTTTAATAGGCTACAGTTTTTGACCAGATTTTGGGAAAAATCTGCCAATTGATTGGGTTATTTTATAAAGAGGATAAAAATTGATTATGGTGCTCAAAGGATTAAATATCATGTTATTGGACCTTTAAATGAATACTACACACAATGAAATTCATACAAAACCACTAATGCTTTGTAAACTTCAATATTTATCGTTCATGGCGAGGAAGTTACAGGAGTACAGTACATACTGCAGGGTACAGTAACATTAATGATTCCTGAACCTTAAGTGCCAGACGACACGCTGTTGTGGAGGTCAAAGGTTGCCGCCATCTATGAAATACAAACCTGCCCTTTCCTACACAGTGACAAGTAAAACAAAAAGCAGGCTAACTCTGAGGAAATTTCAGAGTAGCAGTAAAATTATCATAGTAATAATAGTAATCATAGCAATGCCGATAAAAACAATTTTTAGGTCACATTTTCATTATTTGCTGCAGATTTTTTATGATTCTTGCTATACAAATGATAGCTTGAACCATTCAACAGCCATTGTATTTTGTTTACAATGATATACATTTTCTTTCAAAATAGATTTAGAACTCATGCAGAATTTTACATGTAAAGCATATAAATCACCTCTCAAAAGAATATACAATATTTTTAAACAGTATAATATATGTAACACAAATGGAAAAGCATCTATATTTGCTTTGGAATTTAAAATACAAAAAGCAGCCTTCAAGATTGCATCAAGGGTTACTGTACTTTATGCACTGCACTGAGTTGTACAGTTGAAGACATGCTGTTATCGATGCAATATTATGCAAGCTCAACATTAATGTTGAAAAATCATCTTAAAAAGTCATCAAAAAAGAGTAATATAAAAGTAATCACAAAATGCAGTGTTGTCGACCATAGAAAGTGTCCTAGCACTTTTAATCTAAACTTCTAATCTTATTCTGCATGAGCTTAGGGACCAAGCCCCATTACGATACCATTATCTAATGACAGCAATGGATAGAATCACTAATACTGATCTTTCAGTTACTGGGTTGGGTACCAGACTGACCTTTACTTCTTGCAATGATTCATGGATAAAATTTGATGACAATAAAAATCAACATCCTTGAACTTTTGTAGCGTTTAACTGTTCCATTGCTCAAAATTACAGTCAGGGGTGGTAGATAAACTCCTCTCTAATGAGAGTTAAAGGGCCATAAGTCTAGTAAACAGCGTGGCATAGAGCTTTAAATGAACTCTTTTTTCCCATTTCATTGAGTTAGTTAAAAAAATAAAGATTAATTGCTGTGTGCCATGTTGACTACTGTTTTGAGCACACATAAAATGTGTAACTAATTAATTGAAGCAGTAATAATGAACTGGTATGGCATGGTATCATTTTCAACAAAAAATTGACAACCAGTAAAGCTTAATCTTATATATTTAGCAAGTTAGCATGAATGCGGTTGAAGTTCTAACATTAAATTAGAGTATGTACTGCATACAAGTCTGTATGTGTCATCAAGCGTGTTTGTCATGAAGCAGACAGAGGAGCAAGAAAGGTACGACAATAATCAGCACGACGACAACATTTTGATGTCAGAAGTTAGTAAAGATGAGACAAGTAATGAGTTACCGTTATTGGTGTCATAGCCAAAACCATAAAGGTTGGCTGGCTCACTTTGTCTCCGCATTCCTAGCAGTAGATACAAGACAAGAGGATTAAAGAGATGGGCCGGACCACAGCTGGGTTGAAATCACAAACAATACATCGATCTATGGCCTCCTGTTGTCCACTGGAAAGTCTCTTCTTAAAAGGGGCTGTGTCATCGACACCAGATTACTGGCTGGCTATTTCCAGTTACGTGGTAAAGTATGGAAAATATGCCCCCGCAGTTGATTTGTACGGCCCAATTGCTGCGCTCATTCAAATTATTTTTATGGACTGTTGGGGAGTTTTCTCTCTGTAGGGAATGTTACACTACTGCTAGGCTCATCAGATTTCATTGTACTTCAAATAACCTAGTCCAAGAGTGCACTGATTTGTCGTTGGACAGCATTCAGGGTCAAAGTTTAGCCGGGTCACTCTTGTTCAGTTTCAGTTATCACAGAGACACAATTGAGAACCAGATTTCTTAGGTATTGGAGATGGTGATTTGGGGAACATACACAGACACATGCATTGACACGAATGAAATGCACGAAAAGGTCTTGACAAGTGATTAGAAAGTTAACATGGACTTTGAGCACATGATTTGCGATGTTATATATCAGAACATGCAGAATTCCATGCATACTTCCTCGTACATGCATTTCTACTGGATAAACACTTGTAACTGATCCTCCAGAGATCACATGGGCTAGGAATAGCGCACCTACAGTTGTTTTCATTACATTCTATTGTTTAAAATACTGCATAACCCAGCTGGAGAGTTTTAACGACTAACCTCAATCAACCTATGGCAAGCTACAGATTCTTTGTACCTGATTTTTAGAAAATGCACTGGCTAAACTAGTTTTCTACACAATAATATTCAGACAGTGGGCCTGATGCACTGAAGAATATGATGGATGATGTACTGTACATTTCTGCTCTCTTATTTTCTAACAAGGAAAGATACAGCCTTACACAACATCACATGTAATACGTGTAAACAATTGCGCTACAAAAACTTGAATACCCACATGTTGAATGATTAAACCATCAACCATAAATACTGACACAATGCTTAGAGAACAAGCAATTATTAAATATACAGAGAATTTACAAACCAAAATCAGAAAACATGCATTTTATCAAGCTTGGAAAAAAAATCCTTTATGATCAAACTGAAACGTGTGTAAAATTTGAACATTCATTTCACAGAACTTGCGGTGACATCCTACAGATCTGATACAGTTAAACTAGATGAACTTCTGTGTTTAGACTTACCTTCAAAGAACTTCTGGTGATATCCTAAAGATCTGATACAGTAAAACTAGATGAACTTCTGTGTTTAGACTTACCTTCAAAGAACTTCTGGTCACATCCTACAGATCTGATACAGTAAAACTAGATGAACTTCTGTGTTTAGACTTACCTTCAAAGAACTTCTGGTCACATCCTACAGATCTGATACAGTAAAACTAGATGAACTTCTGTGTTTAGACTTACCTTCAAAGAACTTCTGGTCACATCCTAAAGATCTGATACAGTTAAAACTAGATGAACTTCTGTGTTTAGACTTACCTTCAAAGAACTTCTGGTGACATCCTACAGATCTGATACAGTAAAACTAGATGAACTTCTGTGTTAGACTTACCTTCAAAGAACTTCTGGTCACATCCTACAGATCTGATACAGTAAAACGAGATGAACTTCTGTGTTTAGACTTACCTTCAAAGAACTTCTGGTGACATCCTACAGATCTGATACAGTAAAACTAGATGAACTTCTGTGTTTAGACTTACCTTCAAAGAACTTCTGGTGACATCCTACAGATCTGATACAGTAAAACTAGATGAACTTCTGTGTTTAGACTTACCTTCAAAGAACTTCTGGTGATATCCTACAGATCTGATACAGTAAAACTAGATGAACTTCTGTGTTTAGACTTACCTTCAAAGAACTCTGCAAATGGATCCCTTCCACCAAAGAAATCCCTGAACACTTCATCAGGAGTCTTGAAATCAAAGTGGAAGAAACTACCAAAGTCGTCGTGGAATTCAGCACCGAAATCAGAAGCTGTGAAACAAAGCAGAGATAGATGAAGTTAATAGGCCAAACCCAGAATTCGAATCGACCACGGTACAAACAAGCCATGTGCGCAAACGCGCATGGACGTACGTGTATTTCCATACACGTTAGTACACATGTGGGCTTGTTTGTACCGGGATCACGTGATTATGGGCGTACTGAGTGTGTAGAACGCATCGCGTCCGTAGTAGAACTACAGTTGAGTAGAACCATTGGGTAGAACCATTAAGAGAACAGTTTTGATGTTCTGCACTTGTCAGTTTATGACTGCCTCAGATCAAATGATTCCTTGCTTGTGGCAATCTCAACTTCAAAAGCAAAACATGATTATTGACAACAAAGGTGGTGTCAAAATGCACTGTAAAATATAAATAATCTACCAAATATAGAAATAACTCATGCATACTATATAGAGTAGATCTGACCATTGAGAAGTTGCTCCATGCACAGTAGTTCTGCATACCCAATAACTACTGTGCTTAACAATGTGACCTGTCATGCCACAATGGAAGCCACATCGAACACAAATTTTATAAAATTTGGTAATACTCTCCAAATACTATATCTGTATGAGAAAGACACACAAAAAAACTGAAGATCATTTTGATTGTTCTTTGATTACTCAACACAGACTGCCATCTGAAAATCCAAAAGAGTGGATGTTGGTTTAATATGTGACTTGTTTATGTCAGTAGACAGTGCATTTATCACCATGCTGGCTTGCATACCAAACGTTTGAGGACACAAGACTATTTCAATTGCTCCCATGTTGTTGAAGGCAACTATTCATACACTGGTAGACCCTAAGAAAATCTGTTGGTATTACTCTAGGTACATGTGAATGCAGAACTACTGTACATACATCACATGTACACTTGTACTTATGATTGAGGGCTCAGAAATGCTTAATCCAACAACGATTGATTTTACTTTACAGTAACCTACATATAAATGTATATCACTATTATCAGTGTGTAGGTTGGTATAAAAAGAAGAGGGATGGTAGTTTTCGCAACCATAGTAGTCAACAGTGGCTGATTGACTGTGAATTGGCGGTGGATTTTATATGTCTTGAAAAGAAATGTTAAGTTTTTGGTATGATAGCACTTATAAACAAAGTGTATATACTTTGAGTGCTTGAAAAGAAAGAATGGCAAATCTCTTCTCATTAACAACCTTAAACAAAACTGTTTTGAACGTCCCTTGATTCAAGGCCTGATCAATGATGAAACAGTACATTTTGTACATGTGTATACATGTACAGTGGTTCTGTTACCAGGCAAACCACAAAACCATGACACAATGGCAAACACACAAGATACCATGCATAAGCTGAACACCACATTATATTTCGCATAGGAACATAAGACAAGCGACCTAGCGGCCGATATAGCTCCGCTGTGTTTATGTAGAGAATAACTATTTTTGACACATGTTGATGAAGAAGGAGGAAATCTTTGATAGCTCAATGCAGTGGCCAGAAAAAAGTGGCTAAAATAAGCTGCAAAAATACACAATTGAAGATTTCATCATACTTTGAATATATCACATCGGATCATCCCTAGGAACATGTCAACCAAAGCTATCTGATGAGTAGTGTTTTGAGAATAAAATTTTCTGACCAAAAATGGCAACAATTGCCCCCCCAAAATAAAAATTGCAGATTTCATCATAATTTCAAAAGATCAAATTGAGTTCATCTATAGAAACCTGTATACCAAATTTCAAAGCTGTTAGACCAGTACTTTTTGAGAAACACATATTTTGACCAAAAATGGGAAAAATTGCCACAAAATTCAAAATTGCAGATTTCATCATTATTCAATAAATATCATGTAGTTCATCTATGGAAACCTGTATACCAAATTTCAAAGCTATCAGATGAGCAGTTGTTGAAATACACATTTTTTGACCTAAAATTGCAAAAATTGCCCCAAAAATACAAAATTACAGATTTCAGGAGAAATTAAATATATATTACTTAGCTCATCTGTAGGAACCTGTATACCAAATTTCAAAGCTATCAGACCAGTACTTTTTGAGAAACACGTTTTTTGACCAAAAATAGCAAAAATTGCCCCAAAATTACAAAATCGCAGATTTCATCATAATTTCTACAAATATCATTAAGGTGATCTGTAGGAACCTGTATACTAAATTGCAAAGCTATCAGATGAGTACTTTTGGAAATACACATTTTTTGACCAAAAATGGCAAAAATTGCCCCAAAAATACAAAATTGCAGATTTCATCATAATTTCAATACATATCATTTAGTTCATGTGTAGGAACCTCTATACCAAATTTCAAAGCTATCAGATGAGTAGTTTTGGCAATACACATTTTTTGACCAAAAATGGCAAAAATTGCCCAAAAATACAAAATTACAGATTTCATCAGAAATTCAATATATATTACTAAGTGCATCTATAGAAACCTGTATACCAAATTTCAAAACTATCAGACCAGTATTTTTGAGAAATACATTTTTTGACCAAAAATGGCAAAAATTGCCTTAAAAATGCAAATTTGCATATTTCTTCACAATTTGAACAAATCTTAAATAGATCATCCCTAGGGACATATGTACCAAATTTCAAAGCTATCTGACCGGTAGTTTTGAAGAAGAAGATTTTAAAGATTTTTTTACCAAAAATGACAAAAATTGCCTTAAAAATACAAATATGCAAATTTCACCACGATTTGAAGAAATCTGACTGAAGTCACCATAAGTAAACTGCATATTAAATTTCAAAGCAATCGGACAAGCGGTTTGAGAAAAGAAGATTTTTTTACCAAAAACACCAAAAAATGCCCCAAAAATACAAATATGCAAATTTCACCACGATTTGAACAAACTTAAGTGAGGTCACCCCAAGTGAACCGCATATAAAATTTCAAAGCAATTGGACTTGCGGTTTCAGAGGAGAAGGCAATTGTTGACGGACGACGACGACGACGACGACGACGGACGACGGACGACGGACGACGACGGACGACGACGGAAAATCAACCTATTTGATAAGCTCCGCGTTGCTGACAGCGGAGCTAAAAATTCAATCTTTGCAGTCATGCAATGATCACAAATAATGACTGACAACACAAAGATGGCAGCCTACGTAATCACAGAATGCTACACGAAGTCCAGATCAAGAGCTGCCTAGAGTGTATGACATGAACTTTCAAAGTGTTTCCATACGCTGACTGCCTATCTTGTTAAGTACAACATCCCTAAACATTCTGCAATACTTGTAATTTGTCCATCCAGAGTTGCCATGTGGCAAAAGAACATGAAGGTCTGTTTACTTTCAAGTGATAATTAGGCCACAAAAAAAAAGAATTGTTTCTGGTCAGGTCTTTCTTTAAAACTGGTGCGGCGACGCGCATTTTATTTTATTTTTTTTTATTTTATTTTTTTTCCTCAAGGGAGGGAGGGGGGTCAGTTTTATAGTTTTATCAATATAGTCACATATATACTGTTCATGCAGTCACTGATCATGCCCCCAAAGAATTTTCTCTTTTTTTCTTCAGCCATTTTGGTTTGGTGTCAGCCACGGCCGCCGGCCACAATTAGAAAAACAAGGGTGACGCGCTGTTGTTTCAGTGACGCACGCGCTGACCAGAAAACATTTCTCTTTTTTTTTTGGCCTTATATCAACGGGTACAAGTCAACATAAGTCTTGTCATCTATTGTGGGAACAGTGATCAGTGTCAAGCCAACTTGGTTCAAGACACTGATGACTTTGACAGAATCACACTATACCATACATCAACAATATAAACAACAAAACTGTGTCTGACCTTTGTGGACTATAGGTGAGATAGAATAATGGATAAGGTCTAAGCTTGAATATGCTTCTGTTATTTGGAACAGTATAAGTAAACACCAGTCTGATAGAATTGAAAGAGTACAGCATAAATTTTTAACATTTTTTCATAAAAGAATTACTGGTTTTTACAGTGATGACATTGACTCGTTGTGCAATTTACAGTCATTAAAATCAAGGAGGACTATTTTTGATCATATATTTTTATACAAATGCATAAATGCAAAGTTTAATGTTAATGCTTTAGCTTCATTTTTTAGTCTTCATGTACCAAGGTTTTCAACTCGGCGTACTACTTTGTTTCATGTGCCATTTGGTAGAGTTAATTGTGTTCGTGACTCTTTTTAGTAGAATACCGAGACACTTTAATTGCTTTTAAACGAATACAATGACATTGATCCTTTTTCTGTAAATTTAAATGGTTTTAAAATGTTTTAAAACATTGTTTTCTCAGTATTTGTTAAAGTTTGTTCGTCTTGTCTTCATGTTTTAACTCTGTATCTGTATTTTTACTAACAGTCTTCCATAAATGGCCTCGGCTGTGGAAGTCATTATTAATAAACAAAAAAAAAAAACAAAAAAAAAACAATAAACAATCTGTGAAATAGTATTTGAAAATCAAAAAACTGTAGCTTGCTGTGTAAACCTTAGCATCACAATTTTCACAGGATTCCATGATTAAGGCAGGATTGAACATTTATAGCATGTTTGTAAATGTTTTATCTTTGAAATCAGGGTGAATAAAGTACAGGCTTAAAAATGTGGATGATGAACCTTAATTCTGGTGCAATTCAACTACGGTAATCTTAACAATTATTTCGTTTTACACTGGCGTAAAATTAACAGCAGAGACATTATACAAAGTGATCAGGTGTTTAACAGAATTTTCAATGTGTGATTTCTGCCGTTTCTGCCTGTAACACTTAGATTCCTCCAAGTGTTACACTCAACTCCTTCTCTCCACACAGGTCTAACATATTACCATTGGAAATTATGACGATGGGTCAAACCATGGCTGTGAGAAGTTTGAGATAACTTGAATTGTGGATGGAAGAGTGTCTATCCTGTGTCACTGTGTACTATTTTGTACGAGTGCATATGTCAGAATTTCATATCACATATGGCATTCACCAGGGAACATTTGCCTGAGATCTCAACTTTGTCTTTTGGCCTTCTTCCATACTCCATAGACCAAGGCCAAAAGACCAAGTTGAGATCCTAGACAACAGAGAACATTAACTGGCATCAGATGCAATGTGAGCCAATACTAGCTCTGTGCAAATGCTTTTTCATGTATTTCAGCAACAGTCCTACATTTGGCGTGTCTCACAAACAATCAGACATGTAGCAAAATGCTGACCACGAGACATGCAATGGCTCAAGCATAGTGGATTTGTACTGAGGTTGCGGGATACAAGTGAAATCAGAGCTGATTTGACAAGCATCATGTTTGAAATTCTAAAAGTGCCACTCTGGAAATCAATCAGAAACTAGATCTGAAGGATGATTTAGTTTTCCAGCACTCCTGGTGTATTCTTGTAATGGTATACATGTAGAGTCTACGGGAGCAGTGTCATCAGTGTCACAAGAACATCACAGCAGACCAGATTTGTCTTCTTGAACTTCTGAGGTTAGAAAAGGTGAAGATGTCTCTCTATGAGAAAGGTGACCGGTGAATTGATGAAAGGTATGTGATGTGGTGAGTTGCCATGATTTTAGCTAGCTATTAAAAGCCATTATTCTCCAATGTCTATGCTTAGTATGTGATTGTACTGCACCTGCCTGTGCTTTATTACTGACCACCATGATAAGCTCATCTCAACACAGATATTGCACAGTTAGTGTGAATTTGAAGAGGATATATTTGCACGCTAGGTGTGTTACTGGTTTCTTTTGGAATTAAAAATGCACAATGGATTCTGCTGACATTGCATCGCTTCCAAAGGTAGTGTATGGAAACTTGAATTGTGCAAAAAATACTCCTTTTTTAGAGCATATCTGGAGTTTCTAATTGGCAAATTTCAAATTGCCTATTTATGACAAAAGTTTGTTTGAAAATGTCAGATGCAATACAGCCCATGACCTTTCTTATAACCAAGGAAAGGTGAAATGAAAACATCACAACAGTTTTGTCCAAGATTCTCAAATTACACACTCTACAAAATACTACAAGAACCAGCATTATTGTAGCTTTTGTCTGATGAAATGGATGGTATATATCGTCTAAAAAATTTAATTTGGAATAATTCTTTTCTAGGTTTCAGAAATTTAAAAAGTAAGAATAATGCAAAAACAATCCTTGCAAAAGTTTCTCATTTATCCAATGATTATTTCTCTCGTACTTATGGTTCATATCCAGTGGTCTTTACATACAGTAACATGGCATTAAAGGTACAGGAACACTTGCATGTTGCATTCTAAAACCTCTGCACCAAATGAGTAACCATACGCAAATAAAACAATTATTTCACATATCCGTCAAAAAATTCAAATTTCTAATGTCTTGGAAGGGTTCGGGCATTTTTGACAGCAAATGGACGGCAAACTTGGTTAGGACAACAGAGTGAAAATATGACAGGCACAGAAAATATAGAACTACCAATACAACCAAGCAAATGGGTGACAAGCCAGGAGACCATAAGCTCTACATGTCCACTGAGCTGTTAATATCTGATGATGAACAACAGGGATGAGCCTTTCTGCACTGAAAAATGTTATAACACTTTAAAAAGTTTGGTCAAAATGTTTACCAAAGCTAGTGAAAATCAGTTAAAAATGAAAAAGAAAGAAACTTAATAAAGCCAATGTAGTTAGGATCATTACATGAATTGAAGAACTTTCAGCGAAAGAAAGATAAAATGAAAATGCAAATGATAAAAGGAGTGATAAAAACCTCGCCAATATGTTCT
This sequence comes from Ptychodera flava, assembly GCF_041260155.1. NCBI lineage: Eukaryota > Metazoa > Hemichordata > Enteropneusta > Ptychoderidae > Ptychodera > Ptychodera flava. Next base: position 40,634,144 of record NC_091936.1, read on the forward strand.
TCTTCTTCTAGGATTAGCTGTAGTAGTTCTGGTCCTGTAATTCCTTCTATAAGTCGGCCTGGAACTTCCTGTAATGTGGTGTGGGATGGGTAATTGAAAAATACAACTGTAGAGGGCGACATTTCAAAACTAGCCACATTGACTTGCACCGTGAATTGCCGATGGTGAGTTTGCCACGAAGGACTGAGTGGATATTTGCACAGAAAAAAGTATTTTCTATTACTGTTTTGAGAAGATGGCCATTTGCAAAGAACCACGTCAAGATTTCCAGGAGAACGAAAGAAAGAAAATACTGAAACTGCCCTTTCACTCCAGTGTCTATTTCTTACAATAGCAAAAATCTCTCAAAAAGTGTGAAATAGACTTGGATGCTTGGAAGTTGGCGCTTAATCAGTGCTGGGATATAAGGATGAAGCTTCTAGGATTATGCAGCAACAAATACAAATGCCTGTATGCTATATCAAGGCTCAAGCCACTGACCATTGGTACCTGCAGCACATGAAAGACTAGCAGCATGTTACAGTATTAGCGCTTTGCAGCAGTTATAAACAACCAGTATTTGACCATGCATTGTCTCAGGTGAGGGTGGGGATCAATGAACACATAGCACTATACAGTGCATTATAGCCACACAAGGAAAACTTAGCAATCCTGAAATCATTGCAGTGATCATAGGCACAGCTTTAAGAATGGGAGTAGAGACACAGCATGCTTCAAGGATACACATTTGCAGAGGTTGTCACGCCTGGTTTTATCTTTAAACAGTGATTACAACATTCCAACAACCAACGCAGATCCATTTGCTGCCAAAGAATAGAATTCTACAGGGGGAAGGTTAGTTTTGAATGATGGCGTTGAAAGGCGGCAGTTAATGATCTCTGCAAGAGTGCCTATGGTGTCAAATGCAACCTGTGGGTGCCAAATATCTGACATAGCACTCTAGGCTTCAATATGTAACAATACTAACATACATGGCTATCATTACAGGTAAAACCTAACAATTAAATTAGACAGTGGGTGATGGATATGAAATGTGATCATGCTCAACACAGAAATATCATCTTTTTTCAAATTTCGTAGGACAAAAATTATAAAGCTCTCCATCTATTCATTCTGTAATATTGCCAATCTGTACACATATAAATGTACTTAACTGCAAATAGGAATAAACATGGACATGATTTAAGTAGTACAGGATAAGCACATACATGAATCATTCAGACGCAAATTCAGATAATATATGGTACAAAGTGCACCTATAAAAATACCTTGTGACCAGATTCTGGTCGAAAGTGAAAGTGTTTCACTCTTCACAAATTTAACAGTTCAGTTGAGCATGATTAACTTTCATGATACCCATAGCCCCAATAACTATAGACAGAAATTCAAATACAAACATTGCACAGTTATTCCGACAGACATTCAGACAGTCTCCATAACTTTTGAACAGTCACAATCAATGGGTAATGCCATACATCTAAATTTAAGCTACGTGCAATGACACTACACTTGTCTTTACAGCAGTACAGCTGGTCATTCCAGTCTCACATGAAGGCCATGTCATGGGACACTCAAATCCATACCAAAAATGGTCAAATGGCTCAATCTTTCTCACAAACGACCACAACACCATATTTCATGCTGTTTGCTTATTTTCTTTATGTCAGCACACATCGATAAAATTTGAGCACATATCTTTCACAATTTATCAGGGATTACTGGCTCTCATTTTGATGAAACTCTCGACAAGAAATGGAGTGGAGTTGTTAACGTTAACAAACAACATAAATGTGGAAATGTTCTTGATGAATTCCCACAAGACACAACACAACACTTCAAGTGTCACATAATATACTCTAAAATAATCTGTCAAAATGTTCCTACATACCTCCCGTTGAGCCATTAAGGCCTTCTACGCCATATCTGTCATAAATTTCTTTCTTTTTCTCTGTTGGGAGCAAAAGAGAAATATTATACATGTATGTGTAATATTTAAGCAACAGTGTTTTGACGTTCAACACAGTGCATGTAAAACCCAACTATTTTCAGTAAGGTGGATTTCCATGGTAGACAAGAAAACTGTCATGACAGGGTTGGTACACCAATGAATGTTTACAGCCCCAGTAATGCTAACTTTTGATGGTTTTTTCATTATTTTTATTTTATAAATCAATTGCAACTTCTTATTCTACTCCCCAAAGAATGTTGAAACACCCACTATTTAGCTTGTCAAATTAGCGTCTATGTGTGTAAAATGCGTGGTTATTGTTTACATTTGAATTCTACTGGGGCTTTAATAATCTGCTATAAATTCTATCATTGCCTGTATCTTCTGTAAAGCCATGCTGAAAATACTGAACTTTGTCAACATGAAGATATATGAAAACCACTTCCTTCTTAATACATCATCTGTCCTCATGAACTTACCAATCATAATTTACCACCTATGGCACCATGTATATAAAGTAACTATTCAAGACACAAACACTTGGAATTATTGCAAATACCAGTAATTTCTGATGTCAATGCCAGTATATATCAATCATCACAATTAGATATTTGACACTATGTATAGTATCAGCTAAACAATGATTACGTCTACTTTTGGCCTCTCTTAGCTCAAGAATGATGAATTTTTGCATGTCACACCTGACCCTAAGCTATCAATGCAATGTTATGATACATCAAAATTCTTTTTCAATGAAACATAAAGTATAGAACACAGTGTGTGAAGAAACCAAACTTCAAAACAATGTTTATTGCTTCATACATCACAAAAGAATTTGAAAATAAATGTACCAGTAATGATGGGTGTGATGATACGCAGGAAGACAGTCAAAATTGTCCAATGCTGACATATCTGTACATAAAGGTTGCTTGAAGATCTGGAGCTATTTTTTTCCATTGTGCCAGGTTGACTGCCCAGATCTTTCAAGCATTGTGTCTGCAGTCTATACCCAAGGAGTGGTTTCCTTGCAGTGAAATGCTAGCCTCAACAATCATGACCATACAACACATATCATCACTCATCAATGATACATAGGGAGAAACTCATGCTTTCATCACTGACAGAAGAATGTTTACCTTCCTACGCTGGGTATTTAGGGCATACATATCATGGCAGGGGAAAATGAAATCACCTTGACCTTTGACTGGGCAGGCAGTGGACATAATTCAAGTCTCAGATAATGTCATAATCAGAAAGTTAATAACAGCCAAATTCTTGAATGTACACGCAAAGAGTATCTTAACACTGGTGATATCAATCCTTCTAATGGACATTACTGAACAACATGTATATCACCACTTAAGGGATGGACCATTAGACCTTGGGAGGGGGGGTGGTCACAATGAAATTGTGAAAATTTTTTTTTTACTATTGTAAATTTCTGAAATTTTTTTTTTCCAATCGAGATTAGCAGTGCAAATTTTTTTTTTCAGAGTAAATTTTCAGATTTATAATTTTTTTTAGTTCGTCGCTGTCTGAAGATAAAGAGGGCAAAGATTTGGTGCCAAGCACCACAAGCGGCCACGCAAGCGGTCACGGGGGGAGGTCAGGAGAGGGGCGTCCCCCTGCTGCTGTTGGAGCTTTTGAAAAATAGAGATTAAAATGGTGTTATTTGGTGGCACTTGGGGAGTATTTTTGCGGGGGGAGGTAAGGAGGGGGTGTCCCCCTCCTGCCGTTGGAGCTTTTTAAAAATAGAGATTAAAATGGTGTTATTTGGTGGCACTTGGGGAGTATTTTTGCGGGGGGTGGTCAGGAGGGTGTCCCCCTCCTGCCGTTGGAGCTTTTGAAAAATAGAGATTAAAATGGTGTTATTTGGTGGCACTTGGGGAGTATTTTGCGGGGGGGGGGGGGGGGGGGGGGGGGGGTGGTCAGGAGGGGGTATCCCCCTCCTGCCGTTGGAGCTTTTGAAAAATAGAGATAAAAATGGTGTTATTTGGTGGCACTTTGGGAGCATTTTTTTCGGATTACACATCTTCCTCTGAAAATGGTCTTCTTGCTCCTCAGTAGCTTCCTATAGTTTTGAAAATTGACTATTTTGGTTTCCTGGCTTCCCTTTCTACTGCGTGGTGAAATGCCTACATTCACCCCACCAAACATCATGCATCTCATGATTTACAATTGATTTTGACAAGCTGAGAAGCTAAAATAAGCTAAATAATATAGTTAAATTTGCATATTTGTGTTTTTAGAGCAATTGTTGCCCTTTTTGATCAAAACATATATTTCTCTGTAGCAGCATGTCCAAATTGATTGGATGTGTATAGATGTGTTGAAATTTCAATATTTGTCTTTTAGGGCAATTTATGCCATTCATGGTCAAAAAATCTGTATTCTCTGAAAGGGCTTGTCCAATTTCTTTGAAATTTGCTACACAAAAAGATTATTCATGCAGATTTATTCAGTATTTGCTATCGAGAAACTTTCAAAGTTCAACCCTTTTGTGTATTTTTGTGTTGGGATTTGTTGGATAGATGGCATTTTACGTAGTGTATTGTTGAATGTTAAAACATGTGTTGCTGTTATTTTTTGAGGCTGTTTTTTGAGAAAAAAGAATTGAAAATGCCTTTTTAAAAGCAAAATAATACATAATGACTTGATATGTTGTTTTATCATTATTGACGTGTTTCTACTTGTTCACCCATTCTTGCATTCATCATTGCAATAAAATGCTGTGAAAAAAATGAAACTGATGTGGCCTGCATCTGTTTACCTTGATCTTAAAAGGCAAATACAACTTTCTGTCTTGACAACCATACCATAGTTTCAATGTTTTACCAAGTGTATCTGCTTGGTTTGTACGCAGGAAACGTTTGTACGCAGGAAACAAGTAGAACACAGGCTCTATAATTTCATAATTTTCAAATGATCAGAATACAAAAGTCCTGTAAAGATAAGATAATCACAACTTCCAGTATAAGGGATACAGTCACTCTAAATGTATAAATTAAAATCAAAAATGTGCCGGGAGGATCTACTAAAAATACAGAAAGTTGTTTTCTGTCGGTAAAATCTAAAAAAAATTCAAAATTTTAAAGACTTTTGCAGATTTTTTTTTTACGCCTTTGTCTTCTTATTTATTTTTTTTTTATTTTGCAAACTAGTTTGAAGATTTTTTTTTCCTAACTTTCTGCTCTGAAATTTTTTTTTTTCTGTTTTTGACCACCCCCCCCTCCCAAGATCTAATGGTCCATCCCTAAGTGAAGGCTCTCAGCCAAGCCAAAAATACTTGTATAGATATTGACACTACTAGCTGATGCTGTATTCATGATTTAGAAGAGCTGTAAACAAACTCATAGCAAATAAAAGCAAAAGTCGGCAGTGTCAATGGCCGGCATGCCCTTTACAAACTGTATGTTGTGACTGACAGTGTTTCTCTCTACACAGCGTGTCATCCTTTCAAAGTTTGTAGTGGCTGAAAAGGGCATTTTGAAAATGCATTCCTAGCACACAATCAGGCTTATTTCTTAATCCACTATTCTGTACAATTTGTACCCACGTTTGAAATTTTATCTTTAGCATACTAACCTAGACTCTTATTCCGTCCTGTCTCCCGGGTGTGGGTACATAATAGAGTTTGATTTCTAAACTGGGTTTTCATTTCTCCCTGGGACGGATTTGTTCCATATTTCAAAGTATGCCTTGAAAGTTTATTATAAATAGAACACAAAGTAATCTTCATGAGTTTACAGGGCGACTAAAACATGTAAACCAAGACAAGTACTGCCATAACTTTTTTGAACAATGCAACAGTTGTGCCAAAAAGAAAACTTTGCATCCTTGCATAGTAAAAATTGCTCCTCCTTATTAAATGAAAATTGCAAGTTTCACAATTATGTTTCTACTAAATGTGCACTCACAATTATTTAACAATTGCACAGCTAAATTTGGTATGAAATTTACAGTCAGTAAAGATGAGGTATGGAAAGTGAAAGTTAACAGGAAAACTTTATTTGCAGTCTTATCGATATGTCCGGAAGATTATAGTACATGTATTACAAGTACAGCCTGATGGTGGGCCTGTGTTGTCAACGTGATTTGTTAAACACATCTGGGACTTGGTTAAATTTCACTGTTTGAAAGGCTATGAATAAACTCTAAGAAGACAATCCTAGTGTCAGCACCTGCCGTTCCAAAAGGCTATGAACAAACTCAATTAAAAGATATCTAGGAGGGCAATGCTGTGTCAACACTTTCAGTTCCAATCTGTACTTTTTTATGGGTTCCCCTGTTCCTATTCAGTGACTACATGAGGTTTTATGTAAGACTTCCGCAATGAACATTAACATTGTAAGTTCACTTTGTATGTTTTCCTTCGTACCATTTCCTCGAGTCCGCTTGACTCAACAACAGGCAAGTATAAACCACACTCATATGCCTGTATACGGTACACAGCACTGCAGCCAAGTCTTTCATAAACTTAATATTTCATATTTACAGAAAATATGATACCATATATTTGAGAAAATACAGTTGCATCCCTATTTAATAAGAATCAGGTGTGTAGATAGGATGACTCTGGACTCAAGTGCAATGTACTCCAGAGTGATCCTGTAAGTATACTTGATCTAAGATTTATAAATTTTTTTTCTGCTTGAGCTAAATTTTTGTGATACAATATTTAAAATGTATTTATCCTTTCCAAGTTAAGTCATTCAAAGTTAGCATACAGACTTTAGATAACCAGGAAATCATTGCAACATACACTAAGTAACATGGAATATTACCATACTATCTGGTCACATCTGGTCACACACGGTCAGTCAACAAAAACCATCATGTTTATTAGTCTGAGCTAGACAATCAACTCAGTTAAGTCATGCTTTGGAGCTTCAAATGTTCAAGTCTTTAAATTATGTTATATTAGGAATATTTTGCTTTCTGGTTTTCACCATCTTGACAAGATAGTTAAAGATGAATTGGGCATGGAAAATGGAAACAAAAATATGATTATGTCTGTTACCTGTGTGCTGTGAATATTTGGATTGATTACTTACTGTCTGAAAGCACTTGATATGCCTCAGAAATTTCTTTGAATTTCTTCTCTGCTTCATCTTTCTTGTCTTGGTTTTTGTCTGGATGCCATTTTAATGCTAATTTACGATACCTGGAAGGAAAGGGAGGAAGTAACAAGTGAATATTCATTGTTTAGGTTGACCCTTGACCCCAATCTCCAACACAAACACCTCTCTGTTTACATGAGCACATCTAGCTTACACGACAAAAACAAAACGGTATAATGACCTTATACAGATGGAAGCACAACCAGTTGTCACTTGACACAATATGACTGTAATGAGGAATTTCTTGACAAGAAGTCCTTGCCAATCTGAGCGACTCTTACAGTTTCAGTGCAGTGAATTTCAATTAGTTCAAAGTTAACACTTTCACAACTGTTTTCTCATTTCAATTGATACTAAAAGTTTGTCTCGCTTTCTAAGCTGAGTGAGAGAATGTAACTGGTCTGATCTGAAATAAGACTTGGGCAAGAAATGTTTTTCACGCTTCATTATAAATCACAGTTGGACTACATGAAAGTTTCTGTTACAGACAGGCAGCAAAATGCCTGTAATACTTGGACATGCCACACAGATAGAGGTAAATGTATGTCATTTGACCTGCAATTACTACATGTACACTAAGATTACATGTACCGGTATATAAAGACAGGAGACAATGGATTCATATTGTTATATACACAGCCTTCAGGTTATGTGTTCTGCAAAATATATATATATATATATATATATATATATATATATATATATATATATATATATATATATATATATATATATATATATATATATATATATGCACAATGACATAATTTTTGTATCATTTTCTCAAATGCAATATTACATGTTCAGTATGCGATATGTCCTAGATAATACCATTTGCTGACAAATAATGATACTGCCATACTGATCGTATTCATAATATTTGTTTCAAATTGATACCCATCTACCAACCACTGCCACCCCACCCAACTTGTTAGCCATCCATGTTGTTAACAGTACAGTATCTGAAAATGGTACTACCTGCATCTACCTGTTATCCCCTCCCCCCAGGTGATGGGGAGTGGGGGATAACAGGTAGATAAACATGTACTGAGCTCAACAATACTTAAGAGATTTGCCTAGTATTATATTGCACCACTGACTTTCACATGGGTAAAAATTTGAAAACAATAGAATAATTTACAAGTAGAAACAGAACACTAAAATTCCTATAAAATATAACAATGTATCTCAACACCCTATTGTTATCCAGGGTTAGTTGATGTATTAAAATTGAAACAGTCTGATACATGTCAGACATACAACAAATGAAAGGACGAATTTGTTGACCACAATGATTGCAAATATTTTGTCTGAGGAACTTTGCCTAATTCCAATTGTAAACTGTATAAATACCGGTACTGCTGATGAGCTTAACCTATCACACATACAGAATCACATAACAAAGTCCTGTATTTAAGCAATAATCTACCCCCTCCTGGCCCATGATGGATGAAAGCCAACTTTGCAAGACATAAAGTACAAGGCAAAGCCACGTACAATGTACATTATGGACTGCAAAATTTGCTTGAGTCCATTATTGGTTGAGAGGGGGTATATTATTGCTGGCTTTTCTTAAGTTTTGGCAATACCAGTGAATTTGCTGATCAAGAAAACATCTTAGGCCACAATGCTGTATAATCAGATACATTACATGTATCACTGTCTCATCAGCAGTGACTTGGGCCAAAAGGCCGAGCTCCTTCTGTAAAATGTAGCGTTAGCTCAAGCTTTGACGCCCGTGATGCGAATCAAGTGCAAACACAGGTTTGAGATCTAGCATACGAGACTGTTAGTTTGGTTGATATTGCTTTCCTTCCATTAGTGTATTACTATTTGCAATGTACAAGTCAGAAAGAGGACACATCAAAGGAACGGGAAAACTTCATGTAATATTACGCCTTTATCATACAGTATCAGTAATAATCTGAGAGTATGACCTTACAAAATTGGCTGGTATTGACAAAGCTACCTGTATATAATACTTAATTATATACTGACAAATAATAAGGTCAATTCACTGGATATACACATAAACATTGGATATTTTTAGTTTATCTGATCATAGCATTTTGTATGGACAGACAAACTTTGCGAGGTCACTCCCATACATTATAGTTGAAAGTTGAAACAAACAGCACTACTACCTTCCTGGTATTTTTTCCAATTTATCACAAGTTGATTGAAGTCATGATCTTTTACAACACCAACTTCATACTTCAATATAATTTTACCCATGGCAATAGTATCAGAACAGTTATCTATAAGCTAATTTAAGGAAAATTTTGATTAATCAAAAATCCAAGTTAAAATATTGCTGACATAAGTCACAATAGCATATTATAAATTCATAACTGAAATGATCAAATAAAAGGGTGGCAGGAAGCAAATGTTGTCAACGATTAACAATCCTGAGGAAAGAGGGGTCTCCAGGGAATTAGAATGATGAATTGAATCCAATATGGTTTCCAAAGAGACAACCCATGGCCACAGCACTGATGTCATCTATATCATTGTCTGTGCATGGAATACATGTCAAACATCTACATATGTGCATGAACTGTCAGGACAACCAATTAAGTTTTCCAATGTACAGGGGAAACAATTTTATTTACTATGGGTATGACTGCAGGCAGCCATCTGCAGAGTTATTTCTGTATATCATCAGACTGGTCTTTAGAAACTAAAAGTCTTTACTCATGAGAATATGTGTATTTTTAGAATCATAAGCAGTCACACAATCACATGATATGCTTGCTGTTATCTGTTTTTTCTTTTCTTAGAGCGTCATTATTAATTTAGTTGGACTGCTCTGTACCATGTTCTGATTATTAATTTAGCATTTTACCATTGTAATTTCTGTCTTTTGTTTTCTGTTTTTCCCATAACCTGTCTTCTATGTTATCGTGGTGGATATCACGTGCTTGCCAAATCCTGCACATGTACACCATTGACAAAACATTAACTAATGGAAACTGATGGAGAATTTCAAAATAATTGAGGTCACTGAAAGTGAAGTTCACAAGAAATAGAAACTGGAAATATTCCTGGAAAATACTGATGATGTCACTACTTTATGATTTGTAAACAGCTGTACTGTTTCACTCTATTTTATACTGGATGTATTCCAGACCTATTCCAGAAAACAGGTCTTCAAACAAATCTAAAAATTCAATCAGCCAAGTTTAAACTGTACAGTAAATTATGCCTTGGGAACCACTAGTATTTTATCCATTTGATGGAGAGTCAAAACTAATATTCTCCTGTGGTTTGAAATCACAATTTTCACAAATTAGACTAATTTCTGCACTTGCTGAAGCAACTTGACCAACAGATTTACTGACTGGAATTAGATTTCATCGCCAGGGTACCCACTCCATAGCACTCATATAAATCTCTGATGGCAGGTTGTTTCTCAGAAGATGATGGTGTTTAACACTTTAAACTTTTAATAAACATGGTTGTCGCCAATTATTTTGTCTACTTGAGGTAAAGAAGTACATTCATGAATGTGTAGAAAATAAAACAGTAAATGCTATTCCACTGGTATTCTTTGTAGGAGTTTCCTGAGGCCATTTCAGAGCTGTGGCAAAATTAAAAGAGCCTATAATCCTGTTTTTGTGGAAAAAATTGAAATTTTCCAAAAGTTCCTGCAGAATAAAACATACTTTCTGAATTGTAACATTGAAAATTTTTGCAACATACAATTCATCACTCAATGATAATTTTGGTCTTGATTTTGATAAGGTACATTTGATGCAGAAATGTCATGTTCACATTATGCTCTCAGAAAGTAGGGAGGACCTAGGAAAAACAAAATAACTAACTGAAAGCTAAACCAACCCAATAGTGAACAAATCTTATGTGTATGTATGAAACATACATGTACTCAATAGTTTAGATTTGCAAGCTTTTCCATGGCAAAGCAGTAACCTCAATAGCAAACATCCATGTACAAATTCAATTTTTGTCAGTGGACAAGTTTGCTTGTTGATGTGCAGTTGATGTGTGTTAATGCAATGGATAGTTGGTTGGTGAGTCACTGCAACCCTACATAGTTCACTACATAACAAGGATTGGCCAGTTTTATCAAATCAGCTGCTGATTACAATGTGGCTCTCCAAATACAGTGACATTCTTGATCTCTTTTGACAAATATATCACAAAATTTACCACAGTGACAAAACATTTGCAAAATTTACCTACTGCAACTAATAGCAGATTTCAATTCAAAAGCCTTGTAAATTTTCTAACGTTACATGTAGATCATTGAAGATTTTATTTAAATACTACAGATAGTAAATGGTAGAAGGTGATGACGATCCAGGACAACAAATGGACAAATACCAATGAACTGGCACTACAAATAGCATCAGAGTGCTTTCTTAACCAGCTAGTTCTGAGATTCTGACATACAGCCAATCTGTACGGTATAATAACATTTAGGTTCACATTGTGGATTAACCCTTTGAGAGCCAAAGTCAAATTGTGTCACATTTATAAAATATACCCCCGTCAATTTTTTTCAGATTTCTGCCAAATTTTGATAAAAATCTTTAGCCAAAGAAATGCAATGTCCGTTTGGTCCAAAATTACTAAATTCACAAAAATTGGTAAACTGTTGCACTGAAATTTTGATGGGAAAAAATTACAGCACTCAAAGGGTTAACCAGCACAACTACAAAGTACCATACCAGGCTTCCGTGAGTCAGCCTTAGCACAAGACCATAGAATGTTTTTTGAGAGTTTAGCGATGAATCACAAAAGGGTGACTGAATTTGTTTGCTGGTACGTCTGTGGCTTGGTTATAGAAACTTCTGTAACACCTGCTATGATGAAATCCTATTCAATAATATTCTATGGATTTCCAAGAAAAATTCTCACAGAGCTTGCACGTCAATACCTGATGGCATTTGCTTTGAACAGACTCCCTGCACACAGTTTGCTACTCATGAGAAAATCTTGGTCAAATATTTCTAACTAGTCTTCACTGCTGAATAATCAATGAAACCCATGGACCTTGCTACTGAATTACATCTGAAAAAACACAGATCAATGATGCATGCAATTCAAAATTGAACCGCAAAGCACAGAGTAAAGCTGACTACCGGTAACTCAGATCTAACTTGACATGTTTCTGACAACAGTTGACAACTAAAAATGACACTGTAACTGCACACAAATTACTGAAACAAATACTTGATCATGTCACTTGTCCTGCAGGTCACTAACCAGTATTATTTACATAAGTTCCATCATGTAAATGTATGTGTAGACCTATCAATACCATAGAGGACATTGAAACTCTCTTTAACACAACATTCAACAATGACAATAGAGGATAAATAAGGCAAGTTACGCAAAAATACTCTTCCCTAAGATTTTCTTGACAAGACAACAGTATTGTTATATTTTTTAACAAACCAGAAACCATCCTCCGACTTTAATTTCATGATATTGCATGTCTTGTCAGTGCACCTAAATTTGTGGCTGATTTGAGGCATTTAAAAATAGACAAAGAGAGCAGCAGCAATTCTAAGGTCAAATTCTTTAATTTCATTGAGCCTACAGACTGAGTAGGTGTATGAATAAAAGATGACATGTATACATAGACAAACTCTTTATCACTTTCATCACTGTTGTTCAATCAAACTTAACATTTCAAATTCAGAGGTTAGACAAATTATAGCCATGGAACCAATGTGTAAACATTTAGAGATAGGGATTTTCCTTATGATTTGTGGTGTAGTACATGTACATGTACAACCAGATTTTCAGCATGCTGAAATAAATCTACGCACAGTCTCTTATCATAAAGCATATTTTGCCCTTGTCTTTTTTTCTTAGCTGTACAGACAAGTTAGTTTTTTTGAGCATGGAGAGAATGAAGGATGAAATGAGTACAAGACGTTGCAAGGCCATTTTACAATGTTGTAACCTCAATTCCTTTCGAGTAAATACCAAATATCTAATAATACCACAGAAAACAAGGGTTCAGACGCAGAATTAGGTACTGGAATGAGGTTGATTGATGTGAGCAAGTTTGACAGTTCTGTGCTAATTGAGAACACAGACAGAAAACATATTCCATTCACACTGTTAATTTAAAGTTTCACCATCATGCTTCCACATCATGGCACATAAAGGAGTTTTCTAGTGCTTGGTAAATGCGGGTGGACCCTTGGGAGAGCTTTTTTCAATTCCAAACTGTCAATAGTGTTCAGCGGCGGCTTGTTCCTCTAGTTGGACAGATACATACACACATTTGAATAGAACAGTATGACATTATATTTGTCGGCAAGTTTGATATTGGACATGTAAAGTTGCAGTTTTTTAAGAGCTTCCGTTGATTAACAAACTACACATGCTCTCAAAACTGAGTTCTGCCTCTCCATCGCAGTCCATTTTCATTGAGGAAAGACCACATATTGTTTCAAATTCCCATGAATTCCAAACACAGCTGTCAGAAGTTGACAGGAAGTAGTTTCCAAAAATACCGTCAATGACGCTGTACCTTCTCTAATGTGTGGCCAGGTCAGGTAATTGGTTGTTGGCATGGAGTTGTTGGTAATAGTTGATGATGTAGGGGCATGAGGTGGGATATGGACCCAAAGAACCCAAAAGATGATTAAATACATCAATCAAAAAAATTCTAAGCTACAATATAAACTGCCTAAGGATAGTTCAATGTGAAAAAAATTTAAACAATTCAGAAATAAGAATTAACAGTCAAAATAGTAAGACGCATCCTTATGACTGGTGCATGTGAATACACAACTGGCACTGTTAAATTATTAACACCTTTTCCTGCCGAGCGCCCTTGTCCGTTATTCTCCCAAGTCAGTAGAAAACCGCCCCATAATATGTGCCTGCAAAAGATTGGCTCTCCTGCATGTTATCCTGCCAGGCATTTTGGCAGAAATCGCCCATTTTCAGGGTAGTTTTAGCCGTACTTATACGTGTTAGACTTCGATAATTTCTACATGCCCGTAGACAGGGGAAGGAGCTCAAGGGTTGCTGCAGAAAAAATTGAGGTCACCGGCTTTGTTTGCCCCTGGGAGTGCGTATTTTATTGCCGTTTCATGTTTATTTTTTCGGAAATAAACTCCTTCAGTATTACGTACGTCCGCTAGGCACAAACATCACCTCACTCGTCTGTTAGTCAGAGACCCTGAGGGTCGTGCTAGGGGTGCAGCAGCACCGTCAAACCTGTCCTGTTTCCCCAGGGTAGGGTCAATTGAATACGTACCTCAACGACTTGGCAGTGTGTGTAGCACAAAAACTACGTTTTTGCCGTTGTATTAACGACATGGCTGAGCCATTGAAGCACAGCTTTACGTAGTTTTGCCAGCTCAGTTGGGAGTTGGCTTACGAGTGTTACCGTTCATTACTGACTTAATCGAGTGGTCCTCAGTCAGGTACGGGTTTGTACCGACATGGCTTGGGCTGCAGCTAACCAGTGATAACCAGTCACTACCCCAAGTCTTCAGTTCACTTTTGCGATGCACGGGTGCAACGCAATATGCTTCCATTGTTCTAGCCATCGACGTGTCCACATGCTGGCAGCCATATTGTACTGCTAGCTGGTTTGCATAACAAAAGCAGTCCCTGCTAAATGCAGACGGTATCCCCGTACATGTAGCATATTGACCTCATGTGCCCTTTTGAATTCTCTGTACGCAAACAGCGTACGTAGTTACTAATGCGTCGGCAAGAGGATACGTTTGCCTGCAAACCAGAGCCAGTACTTCGGACGGTGGAATAAATAAAAAATCCAAAGCTACGTCCATTGAATGGCACGGCCAAGGCAGTGAAGGACGTTGCCTGGCTTGAACTTGCAGAGCTGAAGCCCAGCTTAGTACGTCGGACACCAGTTTGTAATGGTATTTCCGAGTCGTTCATATCCGTTCCATGGGAGGAACAAGTCGAGCCGTCCCGTCAAAAATACGTTCTCATTTTCAGTCACGCACAACTGAATAAGTGACTTTCGTCTCGCACCATCGGCATATCTGCCAAGTCGTTTGCAAGAGGTAGCCTTCTAGATTAGCATTGCCGAGTTGGTCAAGTTCGGCAGCAATCTGTATAGTGCCAGGCAGCCAAGTACGTCCAACTCCGCCAGAAAACGTCACCATGCTATCCTGCCAAGTCCGCTAAAAAGCGGTAAAAAAAAACCAGCCCCCCTCGGGTGTGGGGGACTGGCGGACAGGTTTCTGCACCTTTCCCTGTCCTTGGACTCCCTGTGAACCCATTTCGAGAGCAAACGCCGTTCCTCGCCCAAAAACCTGTCCTCGAACGACCCCTAGCGTGAGCAAGGGTTTGCTACACGTAGTTCCGTCGACTAGGCAGGAAAGGGGGTACCAAAAAGGAGCCCGATTTCCACCGCCTTAGGAGGATAACGGCCTGTGGCTGCTCAGCTTCTAGCTACACCGAATTTCAAGCGGATTTTCACCGACTTGCAGGAAAAGGGTTAAATGTTATACCAAGTGATCATTTCCAGTCACTTTTAACTGTTTTTAATGGATTTTCCAAAGAGTCCTGTGGAAATGATGAAAAACGCCTATCTGGTCTTGTGTTTGTATAACCTCATGGCTGATAATTGTCATAGTATTGAAAAAAATTGAAAGTGAAGAAATTACTGTTTTTAATAGGCATATTTTCCTTGAAATACATGACCGTGTAAAGAATATATGCTAAAAGTGTTCAAGAGTAAATTTCTTTTCAAAAAATAATTTAATTTGTGACCAAAGGATTTTTATTCTTTGAGTTTACAAATTCAAACATTGCAATTTGTTCAATCATCTTGTGCAGTGCAAAATTTATAAAATGACTGAAAAACAAAAAAAATTGGCAGAATTACAGTCTTTGTGATGTAAAATTATGGGTTGACATCACGATAACTGTTAATCTGTTTGAAGTACTAATATACTATAATTTAAAAAAGAAAAATGCAGAAACGGTAAAATATATTGTCAGCAATGTAGTGTTAATTTTGACTTTACATCAAAATATGCCTTTGCTGGATACCAAATATATAGGGCGAAATATCAGCCATGTTCAGCAAAATCCACACAACAGCATTGATCCTTTTCTAATTTGATTTGATTTGCTTATGTTATCCTTGTATGACAGTCAGTACAATATGGAACTTGAACACAACACAGTGAATAAGTATGCTGTAAATGAAATGGTGTGGCTGCATCCACATGCAGCAATAGGAGTGCCTTTGTCTCTCACCCCTCATTTCCGACCTGTCCCATCCCTGAAAAAATAGTTTGGTCTTATATTTATAATGTTAATAATTTCTGTATTTGTTAAAATGTGCGCATCTCAAAAACTTTTGATCATAAACATTTTCATTGTTTTTATAGCTGACCAATCAGTTAACCTGTTTATTTGAATATTTGCGCATTTTTCCTCAGTATTTGACATTTTCTGAATACCTTCTTATTCAGTTTGTCATTTTCTAAAAGTTTAAATGCTCCATTGTGTGGTCAAGCTTTCCACAAGCATCAAATGTGGTACTTCATATAGGAGGGTCTGCCTCTAGAGGGCGGGCATCATGAACACTCCTGTGTTTGTTGGTTAATTCCTCCACATAAACTTCTGATTGTACTGTAAACATTGAACATGGCCGACGTCCGATTTTCCTGTCTAAAACTTTCACTCATTTTCGTTCATATGACTCTGAAACTCCAGGAAACGATTGGGAAGAAAGGCTTATCTTGAAATGTTGAGGTACTCGCCGATATTTTGCAAAATTAAATGAGAAAAAATGCAAGGAAAATGCCGACAGGCTTACACAATGACAGTTTTCAGACTCGGAGGCATATGATCATCTCTGCAGATTATGCAACAGGCCCAGATCACGTGAGGCCATGAGGGGATATCCACGCAACTCAGTACCAAACACTAGCGCTCACAGAGTGAGCAAACACAAGTGAGTACCCTAACGTCAGCTCAGTAGTCTGTAATAGATTGTAGTCAACTAAGAAACCTGGAGAAAGGCTTTAACACTGTGGCTATGCCGCTAAGTCCCTTTTGATTATTGTCATAGCTCAAAATCGTTCTCCCACACCTCAACCTGAGCCATGAACACCCCCACCAGTTTATGATATGACCCATCACAATGGCATGACGTCAACGGATCTTGACAGACGGAAGTCTTGACAGACGGAAGTTCTTGACAGCAGCATATTGGTTTTCAACTCTAATACCTTCTCTGTCTATAAATAGACACGAGAAGACACGAGAAGGTACAAATGACTTCCCCTTCCATATAAACACTACCCCTTTCCATGGAAACACTATCCCAATGCAGCTATCTATAGACCATGAATCACCTGATGTTTCAAAGTCTGTGAACTCTATGTAAAACTTAATACCATATTTAGCATGCCATACAAGTTTGTGTTTCATATGAAGCCATGAGATATTTATAACAAGCCACGAATATTTATTCTGTATACTACATTGATCTCACATGTATCAGATATCCAGGGTTCAAAAATAAGGTTGTCTGCTATGAAGTCACATTCTAGCAGCAACCAGCCTCTTCCTCAAAAACATGCCCTATGGTAACGTTCAAAGTTCCTTGTAGCTATGAGACTATTCAAAATGACTGAAAGCATGAGATAGTACTGAGTCAAAAAAGCCTGCTACATGCAGAAAACAAGCAATGTAAAATGTCGAAGCTCAAGAACTTACGCTTTTTTAATTTCCTCTTCTGTGGCTGTCCTTGATATTCCCAAAACTTTGTAATAGTCTACCATGTCGCTAGACTCCTGTGTTATTTACTGATGACTTGATGATCTATCTGTTATCTGTCAAAGAAGCAAACGAGTGAAACCATGAGCACTGAAAAGTAGACTGTGTATATAATTTCTGCCCTAGTTATTATCAGATGACTGGGCTGAAATACTTAGCAAATCATTCGACTGCCAAAATCAATTTCTGGCACACAGAAATGACAAAAACCAAAACAACATACTATTTATAGCATCACTGCATATACATCTCTTCATGAATGACACCAGACATATGTGTATACATACAGCAGGACCCGGTGAACCAGAATCAAAATTAGATAGACACGCACCACCTTGTTGTTCCCTATGGCCCATAAGAACTCAATTGAATTTGTGTTCACCCAGACAATAGGGTGAGGTCTCATAAATGGAATTACCACTACAAAAGAACATTTGAAAGGCTTTGTGCCTGGAAGACCTCTTTCCTGATTTAATAGTTGCTTGCCACTAAAGATATAACTCAGTCCATAGACACGGCATGAATAAATTGTCTAGGGTCACGATACTCTGTTCGTCCACTGTAAATAAAACTTCTTACTACAAGTTCCATATAAAGCACTCAATCTGTACAGAGTATTACTTGTACTCTACAAGACTTCTCCTTGTGTCTTAAGCAACTCTGTATATCTTAAAGTAAAATATTGGCCCGGTTCAAGACAGATCTGAATTGAGAAATACGTCGAGGAAGTTAGGTCAACACATACATACATTGGGGAATATATGTACCTGTGTGTATGTCTGCAGCAACAATTCAAACTGATTTAGAGGAAGTATGTATGTGATACAGTATGGAATTTGAGGCTAACGTCAGAAAAAGTATATTTTACTATTAAAAATCCTACTATGCATCAATAATATGTACCTATTTTTCAAGTAACTGATGGATGTTTATTGAAACATAATGATTACTACAGTAACTATAGATTTTGTTTCAAGAAATTACGATCTCTTTGTGTCCATGTGGTATCGCTTTCAAGCTAATCTTCATATATAGAGATCTAATTTTCAAACTACATGTATATGATGTAATGTCAAAGATAAAACCCGGTACTAATTTTGGCAAAATCCACACAAAGTAAAATTGTTTGCATCAGCAGTACAAGAGTGTTTTATGTTATTTTCTTCAACAGAACATAAACATGTCAAGAGGCTGTCACCTACAGACATTTTCAAAAGATGTAGGTCATACATGCAAGTTGAATAACAGGCAAAAAAATGTAGACACACAGAAAATAAATCTTTTTAAAAGTTATACTGTTTTAATAGCAAACAGCTGTAAGTGATTTTCTGTGGGTATACACCTGATCTTTACAGGTAATTAATCTGATTTTTAAATCCTTTCAAATAAGAGCAAACTTGTCTTTCATTACCAGCATTACAAAATCCAAGCATTGTCTTTCTGTTTAACAGCACATTACAGAGAAGCAAAACAAAAATTAAATTGAAACATACATGTACAGTTACGTATACAAAGGTCAGTATACATTAACAAGCTTTACAGCAATGTCAGCCTGTACGGCATGTATGATTCTCTGACTGTCATGCTGCAGGCAGTGACATTGACGAACTTGAGGACAATTCTTGCACGAGTACTATGATTCTCAAGGCTGCTCTACAACTTAATTTTTATGAAATGCAACATTGCATTCAGAGTTTTCATCAGTGTTTTGTTAAGGATGGTAAGCAGGTAAATGTTACCAGGGTTCCCCAGTCATTTTACCGGGGTTCCCCTTGGTATATCAATAGAATCAAATAGAGGGACAGCAGCAATGTTACCGGGGTTCCCAAATTATTTACTAATATTCCCCAACCTTAGCAAAACACTTTTCATACATTTTAGGCCTCAAGACAACTAATTCACATTAAGAGATTCCAATGTATTGAATGATCTCAAATGCCATTATTGCTGTCAATCAGAGCTCTACAAGGTTTTGCTTTTTCAACTTTTCCGACTGAGATCAATGCGTTCTATATTTACATCTGAATTTCATTTGGATATTAACAATTATTGACGAAGGGCGAATTACAATATTTCAGCATGTTACAGCCAATTAGATAATCTACACGTATATTTTGACAGCATGTTACAATGACCACGGTTACTCTACCCCACGTAACCATGCAATGACTGAGTAAATTACACATATGTACATATGTTATTCTCTGTGAACTTCAACACATCACCACCAACTACAAAAATACAGACTTCTCACTTGATATCTTTCACCATGTCCCAAGGTCTAGGGTTAGGGATTTTATAGGTTTTCGTATCACGTATTAAAGCAGAGTGCCTAGGATTTTCAATCTACAGTTACAGAATGCAGTCCATCATTCTATATCAGTCTGTATATCATCATAAAAGGTGTAAAAAATGGCATTTGGGATAGGAAATTGGACCTTTAAAGATATTCAAAATATTCGCTATGATTTAAGAAGTTTAATTTGAATTTCAGATGTGATGTACTCGATCATGTAGGTAAACAAACTACACGATAGGTACATGATAATTTTAACTATTATTTACATACCTATATATTTATATTTTCTGCTTCAATAATACCTTGACACTCAAAATATAAAGAATGATTCATTATAACTTTACTTAAACATGATGTAATCTGACCAATTTAAGCACAACATATCACAATTCAGTGTCTACATTATACATGTACACACAGTCCCTCCATACTCAAGGGACTGTGATGTACACAAATATACCATAGATGTACATCTTATACCGTGTATCTGTGTATAACTAGCACTGTATGCATTGAAGTATTCAAATGGCTATGTCAGTATTACTTACATATGAGAGTATTGATTACCAACACTTTATCAAGCACTTGATCAGGTTTCTGTGGTTATTTTTGTTTTATGCTATGTTGATCACCGAGCTGAATTCACAATAATTCTTCTCTAGATAATAGACTAAGCTTTGCCCATTCATGATCTGATTCGCAAAAAGGCTATTTGCTGTCTCAGTCTAATTATCAAGTTTCTTGGGGTGGTAACACCATACTGATATTGTTTTTGCACCAGTTCATATCATGAGAAGCTTGCATCTGCTACATGCACTCAATTTCACTTGACATGGACTTGTATTATTTACAATGCTGATGCCATTTTATGAGACAAGTCTGGTAAAGCAATTCTACTTATGAGTATCAAAATTATCGGTGTGGACAGAGTTGCAATGCATTATGAAAAGATATTGAACATCTTATCAATCATGGAGGCAAAAAAATAATAAATCTTAAAATCCTCCATCTTCACTTTGTTTGAAAGTTTCTGTGAAGATCAAAATAACAATCAAGAATAAGGCCATGCAGAATTTGATACCGATCATGAGATTTATATTCTAATCTAATATACGAAAGATATTACTGGTAAATATGGTAAAACTATTATTGGGAGAACTTAGAATGCACCTCAGAAATGGATATTCAGTTTCTGAAATTTTTACAATAATTTGTGATCTAGCACTTTTAAGAGCTCATTTTGAAGAACATGGGGTAAATTAAGTTTTCAATGGCTTATTTTTGTGAAAATCAAAAATTTACTTTTCCCATAGAGTTAACACAGGGATGGCAGCCATTTTGAATTTCAAATATTGATCGGTAAGTATCGGGTAAGTAATCTATTTCTCTAGCATGATTGTTATTCTTGATTTCAAAAGGGAATGGTTTAAAGTTTTCTTACAGAAGTTAGAGCAAAAATTAAGTCTTTCAATTTCAAGGCACATACTGTACTATCACTGCTATCCTGAGAAGAAGTCTACCAAGATAAGTGTGTGCCCTCTTCCAATGTCATCAAAACTCTGAGATGCTCGAATTCCATAACAAGACTATTTGTGAAACACATCCACATAGAATTTCAGATTCCCATACATATCCTTTTACCTGTTTGGTAGAGACTCTGTTGCTGACACTTCACTCCTTCACCACGTCTGAAAATGCAGGACAAGCCAGTTCAAGAAAGCCGAGGCTCTCAAAATCCAGAACACTTTCTAATGTCCTATTATGCAGCTATCAACAATGACCACATAACACACATACTGCTAGACAGTCATCACTGTGCTAACTGACTTCAGTATATTATCAGTGACCTTTTGACACTTGATATTTCATTGCCACCGAGGGAGCAGATGACCTGACTTAGCACCACTGAATCTTTATCATTGTTCCAATGTACATGGTTATCTGTCATTTGAGTTGGGCTAAGTTTCATCAGACTTACATTGTAAAAGCCAATACAAACCTTAATAATCTACTGAAGGATATACTTCAGTCACAGACATCAAATACCCTCTCACATATATGTCAAGAAAAAATCCACTAAAACGATGAGATGAAATTATATCTTTGTAAATATGATCTGGTTGAATCAGGTCATCTCACAGCTAATGTATTCCTGTAGACACAGAGGACTTTTCTCTCTGGTGAACCCCAGATAAGATACTGGCCACACTTGAAATACATGGCTAAAATGCAATAACTTATTGATTAGAAAGTGAAATACCAGACAGTATATGTCCATCCACTGTAACATTACCTCGTCTGAAAAGTGATTATTCTTAAATATCATAAGGTGAATAATCTTTAAGACTTGAACCATTTATTCTGGGTAGGTATTCAAGGACCTGCAGAAGACTTTCTAACTTTTAATGATTTTTTCGCCATTTTTGTTTTGTATGTCAATTGCAAGTTCTTGGTCTACTCCCCAAAAGAAGTTGAAACACCAGCTATTTAGCTTGTCAACACAACATCTACATGCACTGTTATTGTTTACATTTGAATTCAAGTCCAGAATAGCATTCACTTGTCAACAATAACATTGCAGTCTACACATGTACAGGTTGAGTTGACAAGCTTACTCTGTATCTCAACATGCTTTGGGGAGTAGAAAAATAAACTGTAGATGACATTAAAAACCAAAGAAGTGAAACAAAATCATAAAAGTTACAGCTATACGTACTGGCACTCTTTGATACTACTTTCTCTTGGATACAGGACTAACCAAATTATTGAAGACATTCGAAGAGTATAACACTCTTGGAGGAGAATGGGTCAAGCCTCATGACTTCATCTTCTCTAATTGTTATAATTTTAATTTCACAATACAGGTTATCTTCAATGACTTTGGTTGTACATACAATCATCTAATGCTTGAAGCATGATATATTAGCATTCACTTCTACATTGTGTATTGATGAATATCGTTGAAGTATGCAATTTGCAAATCTGACAATGGTGACTCACTATCGATGAAGAATATTTTGCAGAGGAAAATTTACAGAAAGCTGCGATGACTTGAGTTATACAGATATTATTCCTGAAAGAATCGTACAATCACTTATACAAATAACACATGGTGAGTGGCATTATCCTGATACCGGTATATCTACGTATTTGTACTCCAGCAGACGGTCAAAAATGATTTTAGATCAACAGTGGTTGGGAGAAAGACCACAGCACTAACAATGTAACACTGGATACTTACCAAAATTCAGAGCAGAGTAGAGTGAGATACATGTATAACTGACACATGAAGATGGTTGCACTACTTATGGTACACATCCTTCTCATATATATGAACAAAGGCATGCACATTAAAACAAAGAAACGTTATACATTTATTTGATGAATCAAAAGTGGATTATTGGTGTATGAGAAGAATGGGGACTGACCTCACAAAAGTAAATGTGGGGAAGCCAGGGCATTCCAATGGCATTGCACACAGTTATTTTGCCTGACATACATAGGTATCACTAACACTGTTTTTCTGATATTAATTTCATAATTATTGCCAATCTATGACCAATGGCAAAGCGGTTAAGTGGATATACAGTAAATGATACCCTGGCTAACAGAATAGGCTAAAATAATGAATTGCAGTAAACACTGCCCTGTTAAGAGATACCAAATTGTGCCTCTGAGGTTTTCTGAAGAACATTCTTCTCACTGGTGGTACGAAATTGCAGATAAACTTAGTGATTGTATAACATGGGGAAATGGCTCTCAGCAAATTTCTAGAAAAATATATTGGCAGCTTTCCTATCCAGTATTCACTACAATGAGTAATAGCGAAAAGTAGGGTTATTGTTATTGATGTTAAACAGATTTGTCCCAATGGCAATGTCAATTCAATCTTTACACTGTTGACTTATTTTTAGAAGGCTGTGTCATCAATACATGTATGTATGGAGATTAAGATACCGGTAATCCTATTTAAATGGAAAAAGACTATCAGTCCTGTCACAGTGGAATATCAACTAATCAAATAATACTGTTATCCATATTAAACATAAGAATAACTGAATATTACTATAGACACATTGTCCCATAGACCATTGGTTGATGTTGACTGTAATAAATTATTGCATACATATGCAAGTACTATAAAACGCTATGAGATATTAAAAGAAATAGAACAATTGGATTATGTAAATAGGCTACAGCATTTTCAGTTACAGACAAAATGGCAGATAAAGAAGACAAAATGTCAGTGTTATTGATCAATTTTCTTTATTTTTCCAAACCTGAATCAAAACTGTATAATCTGCATGCACTGTTCACTGTCATACGAATGGACACACAATCGAGAATTTGGAAACAAGAACAAACAGTTTGAGATGTTGTAAATTAGAAGTCAGGGATCTCGTAAACGCAATGCTTTGCTTCCCAAAATCCTTACTCTTGAGAGATAACTGTACTGTTACAGCCATTTTTACACTGAGTAGGTTCCATCTCTCAAAGGTAAGAATCTTTCTAAAGATGTGTCGATATCAATATCAGACTTATGTACCTACCAGAAAATTTATGCACTTCCATTAAGTTGCATAAAACACAAAGGACAAAAATACCTCTAAATTAATTAATCAGCTGAAACTTGATTCCTGGACGCAAATGGTGCCCTCATGAAAGGATTACAAATTCTAAAATTGTTCATTTTAAATTTACACAAATGAGGTCCAGACGCAAACTTGCTGCAACAGAGAAAAACACACAGTTGTCACCTGTATCCCTTTACCTGCCATGTTCATATTTCACAATCAGGTCAAGTTGGTTAAAAGAAGTGAAGCACAACATGATCCATATGGTGCACTTTAACAAAGACTTGAAATTTTAGGTCCCTGAAGACAGAGGTACATGTACTGTATTAAACATAATTTTTACAGACTAAGGCTGCTATAACATACCAAGCAAAGTGGGATATGTGGTTTTGGCTCAATACCCCTTTTTTTACTGACTTGGCAGATGGGGGAAGTGATACTGCCTGGCAGGTAAAGGGTTAAATACATGTACAGTTTTCTTTTGAGATAGACTGCCACATATATGTTGGGAGGGAGTGGTCAAAAATGGGAAGAAAATCTCAAGAGAATAAATTGCTGAAAAAATTGGAGGAAGGGGATGCTATCTTATAAACAAAGATTTTCAAGATAGGTCTGCTATTTAAAAGTAAACACATTTGGGTAAAAAAATGTTATGTACACTGCACAAAATCAAGTAACATTTGTCAAATTTTGGAATGCAAAATATAACCACAAATCTGAATCCTGACCACCTCCAAAACATCAACTGGTTCATCTCTTAGTCAAATAAAAGTTTTGAAAGCCTATGACACCACTTTGTGTTGTTTGTTTTACATGTAACTGATGTGAAGGTTGGGATGAAGTTGATCTACTGTACACATTAGAGTACTCATGAAAGGATGTAGTGTTGACATGCTATGTGTACATTTTCTCTGTAAACTGGGACCCTAAATTTACAATGTGGCAAGTAAACGACAAACAAACGCTGGCCAGGCCTTGAAAGCAATAAAAACACATGTACATTCATCATGACACTTGAAATTCATTCAGGACGTTATGTGACTGAACATACTGTATATACCTACATTGTAGATCCAACTTCTAAAATAAAAGCACTACTCGTACCTCAGTCCTGCATCAACACAACTGAGGTATCACTACTCGACATACATATTGCATGTACAAGACTGTGAAATTTACCATGCCTGTTGTATTTTGCAGACAAAATGCAATAGCAGGCAGATTTGTTACAAATTGCTTATGTTGTCTACTATTACTATTACCATGCCTTCACATAAAACAACATAAAAGCAAATACTCTGGATATCATTGACAGCAATATGTACAATGTTGCCAGGCTATGGCCAAGTTGATAGCCAGACACTTGTAGACCTTTCAATAATATCCCAAGCACATTTCCAAATTACAATTGGTTCCATTTTGATGACAAAATGACCGCATCCTTTCAGACATGATCACAGAAGAATCCATTTTCAGATAACAATGCTACAACATACCAGACCTATACGTGAACATCATGAGCTTTGTTATGCAAGGGTGCTTGAGGCAGTTTCCGCAACTCCGTGTTTACCTATAGCAAAAAGTCTGCAAATAGCTGCTTTCCCTTGAAACACATAAAGTCTTGCTCTGAACATCAACATCAGTCAACATCATTCAACACCATTTCATTAAGGATGTTATGTGGCGTACTTGTCCATGATTTATCAACTGCTCCCACTAAGGTGACACCTAACATATTTCAAAGACCACGCTGTGCCACATGTACTTTATTTTTCATTTTAATATCACAGCAAAACGTGATTGAGAACACCTTCTCTGCAAATGTTTAAAAGTTTTTCTATGTGCATGGGCCACCAATGAATTGACAATGCACCTTTTACTGACACGGGAAAGCCACAAAGGACAACCGGTATGTGACAGGTATTAAAATGCATGCCTTCTAGTTTGTATGTTTGTCTCACATCACACGTCAGTTACAACTGAAACTGTTTGCAGTATACATACTGTACGCAGGGAGCAAACAGATCTTGATGGAGCACAACTCAATGTACAGAGGTCAGACTGTGGTTTTGCATTCCATGAATTCTAAGTAAACCATCTGGCTTTGACCTTTCCCCGGTTTTCATTCGGAGCTCATAATTGGGAAAAGGAGTAGCATATTTCAATGACACTTCATTGAAGCATATTTCAGGTTGAAGGGGGCGATCAGGACTGAAGTAAGACGCAGAGACTGATATGGTCATATACATACGCTTACTTTCCCTTTGATCAAAATCAATAAAGTAATGGCGCACAGGGTTTTCACACATGAAGTATTATTTCACATTAAGAGCTTGAAAGGATTTTAATACTAAGTTTATGTCTGATTTATGTGAAGAATAATGGCAGATGATCTCTGTACAACTTATCACAATCAATATATGTAAAGGCCTGGAAAATGGAAAATCAGTTGAACAAATACTTGTAGACAAACAGAAGGGCAGGAATACACCCAACATAACTGATACACTAATTGATTGCATGGTTACAAAAGAGACTGGCTGACTGGTGGTCTTGGGTGCCTTCTGCCTTTCTCACTGCTCTTGATATTCAGGGGCCCTAGTATGTTACTGACTATTATCTAACATCTACTATGAACCTGATGGCCGTTGCAAAAGAGATCCAAGAATACATTGAACTATACCATTTCCAGAAGGTCAGGTCAGGTCACAGGATCAACCTTGGTTAACATGGGAGAAATCAAAACTCAGAATCTTGGAATTCTTTAAGTCTTCCAAGGACGTGATGAACATTGACCCCAGTATGTGTTAATAGCACTGTAGATAGTTAAAAATTCCCCTTCCTGCCACAATCATGCCATATTCAGCAATGTTTCCGTTTTTTTGCTGATAATTTATGCGAGGAAGTAACCTGCTAAACATTTCAGCTGCAATAAATTGTAGGGTGGGCAAGAATGCACATTCTATAGAGAAAAATGTCTGTACTTCTGTAAGATCACGACAGGGAAATCTTTTTAACTTTCATTTTTAAAAAAATGAGCTTTTCAATTGAGTCAAACCCCTTAATTTTTGGGAAAAAAAAACATACAAAAACATCATAGAAAATTTGAAAAATAGAAAAAAAAACTAAATGTAACAAACTAGACAGACACCTCGAAAAACATGATATTTCATTTCTGTGCAGTATGACTGGGTAGCGCTCAGTTTTCTGACAATCAATGTGCAATACTTATTGCCTAAATACATGGGTTTATACGCCCTAGAGCAGGCGACAATTTGCCCAACGCCAGGAGGGCAAATTGTCTCCTGCTGCAAGGGCACATAAATCCATGTATTCAGGCAATAATATTTTTATTACATGCCTCTTCACAGTTAATGCTATATGACATTTAGTTACATGCAGGACATTTTCAAACAATGCTACCTTTATCGGCCAGCATCGAACAAATTTGAACGAAAGTCAAAATAGCAGTGCATGCATGGATATTTTACATCTAGCGTTAAGCGTCTACCGGATAAACCATGGAAATCGGTCAGTACATCGTTCACTGGCTCGCTAACTCCCCGGATTGTTCTATTCAAATCAATATACTAATATGCACTCACATCGAGGGATGTAATAACTCCTTTATATTTTCAATATGAATCAGTTTGTCTTGTCATTTTTTGTTTTTGTAGTTGTTGCTATTTAATTTACTTTGTTTCCTTCTTTTTGTTCTGCTGAATTTATGTTTGTCAGCTGTTTTTGACTTTGATTTGTTTTACACCCTAGACAGTAAATTATTTGGTAAATAGGAAATTTCTAAAGGACTGGGAACTTCTGCCTCATCTATGTTACAGAAATACATGTACAATGACTTTCCATAAAGAACAATGCAACATCTTTAGTTACTTTCTAGAACACAAACTTCAGAAATTTGCATTTAGGGACTGGTCAGTTTCTTCAGCCTGGGGGGGGGGCCGGTGGATTCATGGGGGTCACCCTGTTTTGACTTTGGTGATAGGGGGGGTCACCATGTTTTTGAAATGCCCAATAGGGGGGGTCAGTGTGTTTTTGAATTTTGACACAGGCTCATCATTGCCTAAAATGCTAGTGTCAGCCACAAAATTCATCATTCAGTTGTATTTTTCGGCGCGCCCTTCGGGCGCGTAACTTTAATAATCAGTCATATTTTTCAGCACGCCCAACTTTAACATATCAAGCATACATACATCAGAGATATCTGTATGTTCAATATATTTCAGCGTGCTCTTCAAGCTCATTACTTTAATATATCATACATCTTTCAGCATGCCCTTCAGGTGCATGACTTTAATATACAAGGCATATATATCAGAGATATCAGGATGTTTCATATTTTTTGGCGCGCCCTTCGGGCGCCATACTTTAATAAATCAGAGATATCTTGATGTTTGCTAAGTGAAAGTGAACCATTATGAAATCTGCATTTCATATGAAAAGGATGACAAATTCCTGATACTTTTCTGTTCTCTCTGTGAGAATTCAGTATGAGAAAGCAACATGCACAAATATTTCACAATATATTTGATACAGTGACTTATTTTAGAGATAGAAAAATGACAAGATATCTTTCCTTCTCATTGATGCAATTATTTTCCTTTGTTTCATAGGTTTCTGTAGAAAGATGTTTTTTATGAACAAAATAACAGTTAAAAAAGGCAGTTTTTGTCATTATTAGCTGTGCTTTTATGGTTTCAATGTTACACAAGAAAAGGTCCTCTCAGACACTGTACACATCGGATTTGGCTAAAAAAGCTCTCTATGGCTCCTCAGTAGATTTAATTGGATGGTTTGCAAGTCTTAACACCCATCAAAGTTTTGATTCACTGCTTTTTCCTCTTTGATATTAATGATTGACATCCATTTCTGTACAACAGTTCAGGACATCTGGTTAAGCAGAGAAAGTGTGAAATACATTCACAGCTCATTCAAAATACAGCTCATTCAAAATGTACTGTATTTAAACTTTAAGATTGACACTTTGAAATTCCTGTCTTACAACTGACATGTCAACAATTTCAGTAAAACATAGAATGACTATTTAAAATATAAATATATGTAAAATGTAAAATATATATATATATATATATATATATATATATATATATATATATATATATATATATATATATATATAATATATATTATATAATTTATGTCCGTCTTTGTTTTACCTTTGTCGCGCCGGGGGGGGGGGGGGGGGGTCACCCTGTTTTCAAAATTTGGAATAGGGGGGTCAGCCACTTTTTGACGTCGGCAAAAAATAATCCACGGCCCCCCCAGGCCGAAGAAACTGACCAGTCCCTAGGCTCTGCTTGAATAGTCCACTTTGCCTTGATGTCAATAGTGAATCATTAGCGTTAAAAAAGGCTTGTGATTGCAATTCATGTATGTATCAATTGTATGAAACAAGATTTTTGTCTGAGTGATTCAAATACTGTTCACATATTACATATATTCAGATGCTCTTCACTTAGGGGCCGTCGATAATAAAAGCTGACGCACGACAAACGTAATTCTTTCGTTTAGGAGGGGAGGGGGTAAAAGCTAATTTTGTTTTGTGTGCATCAAAATTGCATAAGGATTTTCTATTGTTTTGCGACTATGAAGCGAGAACGCAAACTACCTTCCCATTCATCGAGAACAGAATGACTACAAAATACGGGGACAGAAAATACAATGAAAAGACATGAAGGTGAAATAAAAACTTGTATGGTTTTTCAATGTGAAACATGTGTGTGAAGCATTTTCCTACATGCGAAATACATGTGCCCTTCTGGTATTTTTTCACGGGCGTGCGGATCGGAGATGTGCGTGTGGGTTAGTCAGAAAAGGCATCATAATTCAAAAAATGATTTCGCATAAGAACTTTCGTTTTGAGGGGGGAGGGAGGGGGTTTCAAGTAAAACAAAGGAATTACGTTTCTTGTGCGTCATTTTTTATTATCGACGGCCCCTTACTTTTCAAAAAAAAATATTTATTTACACAATGAAGACTGATATGAGTGTAGGATAAACATACTTCAGCAGCGTCACCATGTCAGAAATGACTAAGCAACTATTATACTGTCAATCTAATTTCACATCGTTCTTAGGAACTTTGCATCACAAAATATAGAAGTCCAGCCAAATGAACAAGTCTCGAAGTGAAAACTTCAAAAAGTATCAGTTGTTCCACTAGATGTATGCATTTACAGTGTTCCCTCTAACAAATGCCTCTTTTTGGAACCTTTGCATCAATTTGGGGAAAAGTGGAAAACTCTCTGCGTCAGCCCTATTATCTTTAAATGTAAACATAAAAATATGCTTGCATCATATGCAATTTGTTTGCGTTGTGGGGCATCATATTGGCTTGGAGGGCACACTGGTGCACAATTCCTCAACTGTTCATTCTATAAAATGATACTGGTACATCCTCCTAACTTTCTAACATCTCTGCCAACAATTCTTACAGATTCCACTAGCTTGTCTTTGTTGGTGTCGGTTGACTGGGTTAGTTCTTTCTTCCTTCCTTCCTACAACACCAACCGGATCATCATTGTCATACCAAAGAAAACCAAAAGGATATTTCGATGTCATAGGTCAAAAGGCAACTTTACGGGTCAATGACCTTAAAAGTTAATCCCACTTGCTTGAGACAAGGAGAACAGTACCTGCACTCGTCCACATAGACAAAATTAGGATTTAATGTTAAACTGCTCAGTATGAAATGAATAATTTTCAAAAAATAAAAGACTCATTGCCTTTCATATTGGATCAGTACCTGTATGTGCCAAAGTGGACAAAAGATGAGTATATCCTGGCAATATATCCAACTATTGGACAGTCACTTTTTGACAGCATGTAATTATATATTAACATCAATATAAATACTGTATCGGGATTGTGGGGAGGGGGCAATTGACAACAGATACTAACACTTAGTAACACACAACTTTCAACAACTTGGACCATGGATGACCTAAAGAATATACAAATCTGTGATAAAAGGCCTTCCAATAATATTACGCCTCTCATGTATATCACACATATGATTCAAAGGAGTATTATGGAAGTTGTTCCATATGGGTACCATACCAAAATGGTATACACCCTGAAACACATAGAAACCAATCCCTTTCAACAAACGGACAAAATCCCCACCCATACTATACAGATCAACGAACTACTACTGTTACAGAGATCTATGATTCACAAATCAGACAGGAGGTTAAGGGTATTTTGGTATCTGTATCGGCATTTCAGCTAAGAATTTAAATCCTGGTTATTAGGTAATTAGGACGTTATCTTTCAATTGTACGCACAGTTGTTTGTGATTTGGGCAGACAGTCCCTGTAGTGTAAGGAAGGAAAAGACTGTCAAAGGGGCTGTCCTCAACAGTGACTGTGGTTGAACATACATGTAGTACTTTATTAAGAAATGAATACACAATAGTGGTACTCATTCACTAACCTTACACATTGTACAGCAACCACATGAGATTTTCAAAGTCAGCATGACATCGTCAATTTGAAAGTTTTAGGTGAAAGTTACTGATCGGGGAGAAGTGAGCCAACTTAATTTAATTTGAATTATTCCACCGAATGGAAACTGGATACCGGGAAAATATTCCAGCCGGCTGTGATGAAGTCGTTAGATCGGGCACCCATTGGGAAAGACTTCGGGGAAAGACTTCCCGATATAGTAATAGCGGAAAGCTGACTTTGAGGCCTTTCCCGATTGTTTCAGAAGTATTGACAAAATTTAGAGTAAAACTGAACAACGTAAATCATTACATCATCGAGGTAGAAGAGCTTCTTAGTTCTACCTCAATGATTACACCGATGATCTAGCGAACAGAAGTTTCCAGAAGGTAAGCTTTAGTTAGTTATACACTGCACATGTATAGCAGTCAGTACACTGTTGTCGTCGTCGTTACCTGACGTCATAGACATACGAACAGCACACTGTACATTCACTGTAGTAACGTTCACCACACAATTATAAGAGTAAATCAATAAATATGTAGACAGTTTACTCAAGCAGACATCATACAAACGTACCCTAGATGTTATCAACGACTACGGACCGGCGACTACCATCGATTGTGACATGATGTTGTTATTATTGTACGTTATCACTGCAGAGCAGTAGAAGTGCTCAAGCTGCATACACAACCGCAATGCAGACATATATACGAACAAGGATATGTGCATATTTTATCCAACATAGCGAGGGAAGTTTCAATAACAACACTTACCTTTATTAGCGGGATACTCCGAATACCTTAAAAGAGTAAACTACTGTTGTCTTCCATCAGACAACACACACACGTACACTGTCTCACTCGCACAAAAAGCAATCACACATTGAAGTCTTATCAGGAAGTAATAGTGTGGACGAATTCATTTTATATAAGGGATGGTGTCATTTCCTGTCACTAAATTAAAAATAAGATCTCCCTTGTTGCGCGATAGTTACCGTGAAACTTAATCTGTAAATACCTTAAAGTACTTTTGACAAATTAAGAATATTGTGTTTTAACATAACTGTGTTTCAAAATAGTGAAAAAAGTGAATTGTTTCGGAATAGCAAATGAACCATTTGCCCTGCCTTCTTTTGAAATAGTCAATCCTTTTACAATGTATGAAAATAATAAACAAATCATCTTATCCTTATGATCGTTTTATCATTTTAAAAAATCAGAAAAATGAGATTTAATTGCAGATTACTTTTATTTTTGCGTAAATTTTGTAAATCTTTACCTCTTATAAGTGTTTTAAGGGGCATATTTTTTATGCAGAATTGTTATCTTGGACGAGGCAAAAACAACAACATGGCGACTTCGAATCGGAGGACTGGGTAAATTTCTGCAGGAATCACTTTGTTCGCTATCAAACATAATTTAGACATCAACTTTATTGGTTGTGGGAACACTTCGTACAATTATTTCGCCAATATCAATTTAAGAATGGCGGAAACAGCGATGAAAAGTGACGAGGTAAATACCCATCGTCGTTAATATCCTGATTGTTTGATTGCGCGTGTGTATGTCACAGCATGGCAGTGGTGGGAGGCCGTATAACGCCGGTAACACACAGCCCTGCCATGCAGAGCTATGGCAGTGGCGGACCCACGGACATAGTACCATGGACCGTGCTTTAGCTGCACACACCTGCACATTACTTGCTCACCTTCCCACAACTGTCGGAGCGCAGAAAATCATGGATGCATAATAGAGCCACGAGACAACTTTTCACTGTTTTTGTTTCGTTTTTCAATCGCAGGTTCTTGTTCCACTCTCCGAAGCATATGTCGGAAATCAAGTATTCAGCGTGTAAAATAACAATCGCTTGTGGTTCGGCACGCGGCGAAGGCCGCTGTATGTAT
This sequence comes from Ptychodera flava, assembly GCF_041260155.1. Classification (NCBI taxonomy): domain Eukaryota; kingdom Metazoa; phylum Hemichordata; class Enteropneusta; family Ptychoderidae; genus Ptychodera; species Ptychodera flava. The sequence goes on from NC_091936.1 coordinate 40,668,235, forward strand.
TAGAAATAGATGTGCAATCAGCATACAGCTGCCTTCGCCGTGTATCGAACCACAAGCGACTGTGTGTAAAATACACTTCTTATTGTTTACAATTGAATTCTAGTCCGGACCTAGCTGCAAAATTGTAGCTCTACGGTGAGGCGGTCGGTGAGTTTTGTTTTTTGCGACCTCGCTCACCAGTAGAGCTACAATGCCGAAGGCCCTGTAGCATACAAAATAAGCGCGCCATACATGGCGCGGCATTTTCATGTTAAATCCCACATATTTACTGCATTTGGTCGTACTGATTTAACACTACTGAAGACTAAACACTATACTACACTAACAGTGTCGTTTATGGGGTTTAGTATTAGCACAGACACGTCGATCGCGATCCATTGAGCGTGTTTCTGGGAGCCGCCATTACCGAAAGTTGGTAATGGCTGCTCCAAGAAATGTTTTTGGAACGCGATCGACGTATTTGAACAAATACCAAACCCCATACACGACAAGGTTAGTGTGGTATAGTGTTTAATCTTCAGTAGTGATAATTCAGTATGACCAAATGCAGTAAATATATGGGATTTTACATCAAAAAGCCATGCCATGTGCAGCGTGCTTATTTTGTATGCTTCAGGGCCTTCGGCATTGTAGCTCTACTGGTGAGCGAGGTCGCAAAAACCAAAACTCACCGACCGCCTCACCGTAGAGCTACAATTTTGCAGCTAGTCCGGACCAGAACCCACTTTTCAACCATAGCAATGCAGTTGTTTACACATCTACAGGCATGGTTTAACAAGCCGAATACTGTGTATCTCAACATGCTTTAGGGAGTAGAACAAGACACTGTAGTTTGACATTAAAAACAATTCAGTGAAACACGGTTACTCTACCCCACTGTGAGTGAAAAAATTACCAAAAATTACAGCTGCTGGCCCTTTACTGTCTAAGACATGGGTAGTGCTGTATGCTGTTTTACTAGTATTTCTTTGCCTATCCAGGATGTGTCGTGTTCTTTATTTGAAGATGGTGATCTTGATTTCCATGCAAACTTTAGAGGCATTCTGGCTCTTGGAATACTATACCCATGCTGAGTACTTTTACCACAGATATGTACACAATGTGTATACATAGAGATAGAAGGGGAGGAGGTCCCCATTTCTATCTGACCTTCAAGGTGTAACCATGGAGGTAGTAGCAGAGACCTACTACCTCCATGGTGTAACAAACATCAGATTTGTTTTAATAAAATCAGGCTTGGACTACTTTGCCAATGAAGAGAACTTGGATCACAGGCTGACAAGTGCAGCTCCATCAATTGCTATAAAAAGAGTATGGCAATTACGGGCTGTCCACATTGAGTGAGCCAAGGGCCGCTGGCCCTGATGCTGAGAGCCAGAGTACAATACTCATCCATATCAATATATTTTTTATCAGACGTTCATATCAACAGTGAGGGCCAGTATAACACTGCATCATTGCACAACTCTATATTGGCCCTCTCAGTTTTAGACTTTCCAATAGTCCTCATAAAATTCAGTCCTCATTGGCAGAAACACTTTTAGATAGTTGACATGTTTCTTCCGTACGCTCTATGGCAGGAAAAGCAGCTACACAAAATAATTTCAAGAAAAGTTTGATCCTAGAACTGACAAGAAAATAATAGTGACTGCAAAGGTAGCAATAACTGTTTTAGTTTCCAAATAGAATTGTTGAAGCCCATGCCACAAGCAAAGTCAATTCCAATTTCCATACTGTTGTATATGTGGTCAGTCATGTCGAAGACACAATAACATTAAGAAAATGAGCAATTAGAACTAAGGGGTACTGTATCATTTATAGTGTGTCATTAATTGATGTTATTGTATTTTTATTAGAATTCAACAGAATACCAGCTTGCTAGAGATTCAGAACTTAGATTTGAAGTTGAAAATAATGAAGAAGTTGAAGTTCAGGTGAGTATATTTTAAAATTCATGCACATAATCCATGACAGCTATGTGTTGGATGCAAACCTAGGTATTTTTATAAGGTAAAATTGGTGGTAGTCCAGTGTCCACAGACTGCCAACTTTTCCCCACGGCTACCAAAACCCATGAAATGGTAGCCCTCTTGGACTACCAAAGCCTGGGACATAAAATTCAGTCATTACTTGGTCTGCGATGTCTATCACGAATTGCAGTGGGACAGTTGAATGCAGTCAAACCCAGCAAGACACAGAAAGGCCAGACTATGACTTTGTTATGCAAATTACAAAGACGACAATGCAGTGGAATTTTGCAACACAGTTTTCGATGTCTGAACTGATGTACTTGGATGACAGGCACAGGAAATGATGGCCAATGAAAATGCATTGTCACTACATTTTGATCATAATGTATCAATCACAGTTACACCCAAATTATGTCTCCACCCTGCACAGAAAGTGGATGCTCTATTTTTAGCCCTGCTCTGCTACAGTATATCTCACGCGTTGAGAGAAAGTCATTGTCATGGTGACTAACAAGCTTGGAATATGAAACAGGTTCTCAATACATCACCAAACTTTTGAGTGTCACGGTTGTCCATGATACCGTATTACCGGTTTCCTTTGGCTATTAAAGGCGTGCAAGTAATTAGTATTCACATCAAATGACTAGAAAATTCATTCCATGGGCAAAATCTTGAAAAATAGGTCTTTTCTTGCCTAAACTACAAAATGCATAGGCTACCAGCAATTGTCACTGGACTACCAGAAAAAAGGTTAGTTTCAAGCCCTGGTAAGGACGGCTGTGCAGGGACAGGATGGGCTGAATGGATGAGAGTTCCGATCCATGAGTGACATGTTAATCAGTCTTGAACAGACACATGCATTATTCATGGGACCTTGTCCAAACTTCACAATTTATAAACAGTATAACCCTATGGTCCAGCTTACTGTAGGTGAAACCATGGAGCTAAAAACGTTTCTAACTACATGGTGAAACCCTTTGTTTTCCAATGATTATAATAAGACTAAGAGTGTGGCAGCATACATTCCATCATTTGTAGTGATGTGTTTAGTCCTGTGCACAAGGGCTGAGGGATGAATGAGATGAACAAGAGTACACATACAAGATAAGGCATATGATAGTGGACTGTCAAAAGCTGATTGAGGTATTTCTTTTAAAATTTCACAGAGCATTGATGATTTAGGGCAAGTACTTGCCATTAATGCCTTCAGCACATTACAGGGAGAAAATACCCCAAGTACTTTACTCATCCCAACAGTACTCCCCTGTTCAACATCGGTCAAAGTGAGACCACACTGGACACAACGCGTGGACTAACGTAAAAGGCAGGAGGGACTTTGGACAGTGTAAAAAATATAGCAGAAACAGAATCATTATTAAGAGATTATGTTCCTTCTGTCAGTGCAAACTCTTTTGAGTGACACTGTCTTACTACTGTCTGTGCATCATCAAACTATCAGCATGTTGACTATGTTGATACTTGAGCCAATATCAGTATCTGTAATCAACTGGCACAACTAATATTATATATTTCTTATTTGATTTTTATTTAATATAGCTCAAGGATGGCATGGCGGAAATCTTTGGAACAGAACTGACAAAGAATAACACTTATAAATTCACTTCTGGAGCCAAAATAGCAATATTTACATGGCATGGGTGCACAATCAGGATATCCTTTTTGCACGTTGTTTGTGCTATTGTACATATCACACACAGTATATTCACAAAAGTTCCATCTCATGATATGTTGTGCAACAGTATATAAGTATGTATATGCCAGTGCTTTTATCCCTGTTTTTTGGGTGTCAGTATTTTATAATACATGTACTTCACAGAGCTTTCCTTGACTGATGTAATCACATGACAGGACAAACAGAAGTTGCATATGTATCCAAAGACACACCAATGGTTACGTACCTCAACTCACACGCTGCATTAGAACAGATGAGACAACAAGCAGAGAGGGAAGAGAGTCGTGGACCTAGGGTAATTAGATTTTTCACAAAATTACCTGCAGATATTTTCATGTTTGTCTATTATTTTATTCCTTTAATATGCATGATACATTTTTCTTGAAATGTTGTGGCCAGTGTTTGACCGCCCTGAACCCTTGAAAAATGCATATTTAAAAATAAAAATATTTTGGAAAAAAAAATTCCTGCCGACCTACCTACCCTATTTTTAAAAACCATGTTATCGGAACAGCACAATTTATTTTTTTTGGCCTTATCAGAAAACTCTGGTACAATTTTAGAATTTGCTTCCCAGTATTTCTCAGGTATACATTTACTTGATTAAGTGCAAAACAAAGGTTTGTATATTGCTCCACAAAATATAACTAGTCAAGCAAGTGAGGGAGAGATTTGTTAACAAATCTGAGTATGATAAATATTGAACATATGCCAAGATGAGTGTGATCTGCTGTTTCAAAGTTGATAGTTTTGTCTGTCGCATGCTTTACACTGCAAAGGACAAACTGATTGTCTCTATTTTGTGAAATTCATTGTTGCAAATTTGTGCACAATTGACCAACTCATTTCATCTGCATTTTTTGCCTGTTGAAGCCCTCTGTGAAGCAAGTATGAAATTTAAAACATAAAATTGAGATTTCAAGCTATCAATGGTGTTGTACTGGTGTAGTCTCAAGAGATAATCGACTGGTAGTGTACAGTGTCTTTCTAGCTGATATCTCCCAAAGAATTGTTTTACTAGCATGATTGGTATAAATGTACTCTCTACAGTTTTCCAAAGTGTACATGTACATTTTAAAGTGAAAGATGGAGATTCAAACTCTGTCATCCTTTTCAAATTGAATTCACAGATTTGATTGTTATCAAAAGAGCCATTATTGTATATAATGTGAATATTCTCTGTAAATTTCCAGGTGATGATTGTTGGTCCAACAGACGTCGGCAAGAGTACTTTGTGCAGGTTACTTCTAAACTATGCTGTCAGAGTCGGCAGAAGGCCCACGTTTGTGGATCTTGATGTAGGACAGGTAAGAGACTCAGATTTCAATGTTAATTGGCACTGCAATCTGTATTATGTTTGATAAAACCAGGAATTGTATGGTCCTTATTATTGTTGATTGAAATGATCAAGAGATTAATGAAATGGTTACAGAAAAAAAAAACAAAGCCTCATTATTTTCAGAAATGAAATAATGGATGTCACCGCCAGAACGAAATATTTTTCTTACATCAGTAACAACTTTACAAAGATCAGCGTGTAAAATATCTGTGCTTTCATGTTCCTCAAAATAAACATCTAAACTTATCTATCTGTCCAAGCCTCATCTCCTGAATCACAGTCACTTACAAACAGTATATCGGGAAGCCATACAGAGTGATTTTCACTGATAGTTTGTTATTTGTTTACTCCCTTTTTCAGGGCGTCATATCAATACCTGGCACTGTGGGGGCGCTGCTTGTGGAGAGGCCGGCTGATGTAGAGGAGGGGTTCTCATTGCAGGCTCCATTAGTGTGTCATTTTGGGAGTACATCGCCTGGGGCAAACATCAAACTTTACAATTTACTAGTCTCCAAGTTAGCTGAAATATTCAACAAAAGATGCAAAGCAAATAGAAGAGGTATGTGTCAGTGCTCATCGACATTTCAATCTTTTCCACCAACACCTGTATACATGTACTCAATCCTGTTGGTGTCTTTATCTACTAAGTTTAGATTTGGCCTACTATATTGTGGTAAATAGGGCATAAGAATGTATAAAACATCGTTGTTGATTTACTCCATATTTTGTCAAATAATAACAAATATAAATCCTCCATAAAAGTTTTGAAAAGGATACACTATAATTGTACACATTTACCATGATTTAGAGGTAAAGTTGATCATGGAGGAAATCATCAATGTGAGACGAAAGAAGAGATTTTAAGAGATGACTATATGGTACAGATAGCACGATGTAGACTAGGTTTTCCAAAGAAACTCAGATGGGAACTGATGCATTCATTCATATTCTGTACATGGTACTTAATCTGCTGTATAAAGGATTGACTTATCATGTAGCACAAAATGTTTTTGTCAATTTCAGTTTGAAATAATCAGATTAGATCTTAGAAAAGAAAGTACATGCCTAGACAAGTGTTCTTGCAAGGTTAACCAGGCAATACCATATTTGTCATTACCCATAGGAGTCCCATTTCTGATCACCGTCATTGTAATACTTACATTGTACTATATCTTGTATTCCACAGCTGAAGTAAGCGGTTGTATCATAAACACTTGTGGTTGGGTGAAGGGAGGGGGATATCAGTGTATAACACATGCAGCTCAGGCATTTGAAGGTGAGTCCTACGTTATGTCCATGCTGTTCAAGCAGTGTTTCCTCATCTCTGTTATAACACAAAATTTTCAGACTTGTACAGAGGTCAATATCACAGAGCCAGGACAGTACTTCCCATGAAAGTTTTCATCCGGTGTTCATGTTAATTTTCAAATGGTCTTCACTGAGGATTAAGAACATGGACATATGACCTGGAAAAGTTCAGTATTATTTCTGCCATTACTACTGCAACAAAAGTACCATGAAAAAGCGTACTACTATGACTTTTGAACACCAGTTATCATTGCCAGCTTCAGAAATAGGAAACCGCTCATCAAATATACCCCAAAATTACATCTGCCGGGAAAGACTGTGAATTCTTCCTCTTGCATCCAAATGACAGGAAGAAACAACCTAGGTCAACTCTGTTGACTTTTTTCTGAGTTTCTCAAACAACCACATTGTATACATTGTGGTAACTTTGAGTGATGTTCTTTTTTTTTACCTGCAGCTGATGTAATAATTGTCCTTGACCAAGAAAGGCTTTACAATGAGTTAGGACGAGACATCCCAAAATTTGTCAAAGTAGTACTGCAGCCAAAGTCAGGAGGGGTAAGTGTGCATCAAGCAGCAAAATATATTTCTAAAGATCTCCTTGACCTTTTTTCTCTGAAAAGATCCACTCAGCCTTTTCAGCAGAGCCTAAAACAAGCCATACTTCATGCAAGTTTGCTGTTTACTCCGTGAAAGAACATATTTTTCCGTTTGAGGTAGTACGCGCTTCAAAAGTGAAAGACGTAAACTTTTGCCCAAACTTTCCTCAAGGAAATGTTCCACCATTCTCTTTCCAAATCAAGAATAAAAATCAGGGCTCACAGTGTACATTTTGAAACCAGAAGTACAAATTACCAAAAATTTAGCAATATTTTAAATTCAAAATGGCCTCCGTCCCTGTGTTAACTCTATGAGAACAGAATTGAATTTCTTATTTTCACAAAAATAAAACTGTGAAAATTTTATTCACTCAATGAGCTTCAAAATGAGTCCCCACAAGTGGTAGTTTAAAAAAGTATTGTCAAAGTTTTGATAGTTTGAATATCTGTCCTGGAGGTAAATTCTACCTCAAATTCATTACATATGTACCAACGCAATGACAAAAATCATATAGCCCCCACCTCCACCATTGAGAAAGATTTATCATACCAAAATTAACTAACTCATTCTACAATTGAATCGGGAAAGGTAGTTTTGTTGGTTTAATCTGTAGGGAATTCAGTGTTTTGAATAACTAATTCAACTTTCCCAAGTGTCCATATTTTTGTGAGATTTGGTTTGTACAATTGCAATCAGAACATAATGCAGAACATAAAAAGAAAATATTATCACTCACTTTTATCAAAAACCAAATGGATCAAAATTTTCTATCACCACATTTGACAAAAACCCTTAGGGATTAGAATAAACCATCCTTTATGTTATGTTGGAAAGAAAGTGAACTTTAAATATAGTCTAATTTATGAAGAACTTAAAGGATAATCATAATTCAATAATTGTGTGTGTTAGGGGGTTAGGGGGTCATGAAAGTAGATTAAATCATGTTATTAAAATTGTTTTTATCTCCAATGAAATGTTATGACACTGATATTTACAAATATTAATAGCTTTGAGAACAATGTCAGAAAGTCTTGTAACAGATTCTTGTTGGTTTTGTAAATTTATAACACCACTTATTTTTGCCGGCCCCAAACTTGGATCATCATGATCAGTGATGTGCTGGTAATTGAAAATTTTATATTCTGATGAAATTCATCAAGTAAGTTATTTGGTTGAACTATATTCCAGTAACCAGTAGCATACAGGACTACATGACTACTGAAGATCGGAGAAAACAACTCAAATTCATACTGTGGTATGATCTGTTTGTGTTTATTTAAAAATTGCATCAGTAACACTTACTTAGGCCTAATAATGTATCAGAGAGTTTACATCACTATGGAAGGCCTAAATACCTTCTGTGTACAATACTGTTATCAAAGTTCAAAATCTTAATTTAAACAGTTAAAAAATGCTACACAATCTCAAAGAAGAATGAATGAGTGCATAGACAATCAAGAAACATAGCAGTCTACTGTATGGACCACTACCTTGCAGAGATGTTGTACAATAAACATATTTACACAGTATTTTATCAAAATTTCACATCTACATGTATTATTATGTTCATCATACTGGTAATACTGTATGTTGTCATGTCATCACTCTTTATGCCAAAGAGTTTTATGCTAAAGAAAACTCATCCCTTTTTTCAAGGTGAGTTGGATACAATTGAAACAAACAAACATAAATTTATAGTGATTCCATTTTTGTTTTCAAAGTTGGAATATGGATGATTTCTGTCGTCTAATAGTTTGAAGCATTGACTGGAGTTTACATAGGCATGTGCCACTGTATGGCCTGTGTAATTTAATTATAATGCATATTAAAGCAAGAGCTCATAGTACAATCTGCCACGACGATGCAAGTAGATCTAAAACGACATACTGTTTTATATAAAGCCAAGTCTTCTCACCATCATGGTAACTAATTTCATTGAGTACATATTGCTCTTCTTAAAAGTGGACCAAGACACTCCACCTCTTGGATCCTCCCTCTCGTTGTCGTGGTACAGCCCGTTCAAGTTGCTATGGTAGCAGTTGTTAAACCACCATCCTGAGACGTAAGATCTAGCGCAGTGTGTAGTTTCACTTCCGTCGTTGTCCCTGTCTGGGGTACTGAATTCCTGATTGTTTTGATAGCTCAGTGAATCCCCAGCTGTACCATTGTAACGTCCCAGATAGAGGGCGTACTTTTTGAACTCTGAGTCAACTCTAAAGCCATCGTAATCAGCAAGTCGTGTGTTCTGTTCCCAATCTGTTACATACACTCGCAGCATGTACTTGGACTGCGAGGTCAGCTTGTGGAGGTTTTCGTTTCCAACCCAGTACTCATTAGTAGGGTCACCAAAGCCAACCTTGTAGGCTAACCAGTCCATGTTGAAGTTGACGGAACCATCCCTGCGTTTCTGAATAATAGTCCAGACAGAGTTGTCATATGAATCCACCATGCAGTAAACTTTGAAAGGTCTGGCAGCATTCCAGGGATGAATCTCATAGACACCACTGCCTATTCCATCCGGACTCTCCTCAGCTATGTGCTGGCAATCTGTAATCAATCCAAAATTTGCATTTAGTGCATGAAACTACCAATATTACCCAATCTGAATGTTAAAAAATTGTTTGGCCTTGACAACTTCACATTCAAGGGGAAAGATGTCACCGAATTTATATGAGGGTTTTATTTCATTTGAAGTGAATTTGTGCACAAAGACTCCATCCACACAATTAAAACCTTTTTTCATCCATAACTACGTACTGATCTGCCTGTATCCTTGCAAAACAATAGAGCTACACTGTATTTGGTGAGGGGGAAGTGTGAAAGTAGTCCATATGACTGCAATCATAATCCATTATTACTGTAAGATTTCAAATCACAACAGCCCCATCTACCACAAACAATACCTGCAGCCTGACTTTCCCAGACATTGACTCAAATCATACTCAGGGGCAGGTTCATCATTCTGAGACACTGCCATTACATGTGTGGTACATGACCACTGTTCTGCTATCTCAGACAAACAACATTAAAGTAACAAAAGAGATGTTGCCTCGTAAACCAAGAAAATGTTTAGCTTCCATTTGCTGTATACATATGGCAACGGCCAGTATCAGTATGGTACAGGTGAATCCTGTTCTGTGTCTGTGTGTCTGTGTGTATGTCTGTCTATGTCTCTTGTATTATGTAAGTACAAATAAATTTATGCAGTGTATGTTTTGAGTTTTATATGACATGTTTAGAAATGTAGCCAACTGATAGATCTTTCAGAAATTCCTGAATTTATTTCATGTCTTTAGAGATGTTGTGTTTATAGGAATACACTGATGCCCAACTAAAGCATGGGGACTTCGGGGAATTCACAGAATAATGCAATAAAAAGTTTTTGAGCATTTGCCTCAAATACAATGTTAGTACTAGCTGTATGTGTAATAAACCTTGGTATGGGCATCCTTGCCATCAATATTTAATGCTCAGATTCCAAGGGAATGGTTACCCTATGTATAATTTTTTACATCTAGTCATAACAGGCCTCCCCAGCTCTCCAGTGCAATTTATCACAGGAAATTAAAATGACCATATCTATAACCATAGTCATGAAATGACTGCATACATTGTTAATTGCAACAGCAATCAAACTATTCAAACAGACATAACAATCGTTAAACACATCAACCGGAGAAATTGAACTGAAAACACATCAATAAATTACCTCCATCTTATCATTTTTAATATGCAAACCATGTAATTACAGTTCTTGTATTTTTTGCCTTGTGTTCTTAGCAGCCAATTATGATGAAACCTAAACTCAGTGAAATTATACTGATCTTTCGCTGCTTGTGATCAGTAATGTGTTGCCCTGTAATACCATATTATGGTATGGAAGAATTAATCATATGATTTCAAATATATACAAAATTTCATGAAATAAAAAGCTAATATTTATCAAAGTACCACTTTATGTGACAGGAAGGACCTCATGATAATTGCACCCAATAATTTTTTATTTTTCAATTTCCTGAATAAACATTCATATTTGCAATGAGCATTATTTGTTTTGCACATCAACTGACAATGAGTCATCAGTGGAGAACATACACTGAACAAAAACCACCATTTACAGTTTGTAAATCTTTATGGATTTTTTGTTATTTATTTTTTTAAATGAACTAAAACACAAAAAGTATTTTGATTAAAGTCTTTCTTCCAGTATTGACAGATTACAGTCTGTGTAAAATTTTCAAATCATGTGTTCTGTCGCAAATTTGAAGGTTCAGTGACAAAGTTCAGAAGTATAACGCATATATGACAATTTTTGATCCTGCAAGTTTTGTAAAGTGGGTTCCATGTCTGTGATAATGGTAAAAAGGAAGCAATTCAATCACTTTCTAGTGTACTTTTGTCTCACCTGGTCCCACATTTCCATGTAAAAAGCACTTTCATCTTGTTACATTATGAATTGTCAATAATAGCCCATTCATAGTTACACCGTACAACAACATGCACTCTTGAAAACAGATGAATTTCAAAAATTGAACACCAGGGTGCTACTCTTATGTCTTTTATGACATTATTGCCACCAGCATCAGTTCACATTCCTGACTCTGAAAATCTGAAGTTGGATTTAAAGTTAATCTGATAAAGCCACATTGACATTTGCCTTGAATTTTAATTACTGTGTGTTAATTTCATTCTCTGCAGCTGCTGCATGCATCATGCAGATCACAAGTTCTGAAACAAAATATTCCCATCAAATCACCTGATGTATTCAAGTCGACACCTCAGAAAGGTCAGAATCTGACCCCAGCCTTTCCAGTAATGATACACATAGTGATAAATAGGTTCCTTTGACTCCCCCGCCAAAGACATACTAGATTAGATAGTACAGTATTGGTTGTTTGGAATTCCTCATTTCCTGTGTTTTCAACTGCTGTGTTATCGATTGAGAGGCTATCTTTGCCCATTAAGCCTCAGAAGCCATGCCTTCAACACTGCCAGAGATATTGTTACTGAGTGTAGGCAGTCTGATACGAATTACCACACAATTGTCTTTGGAGGGATTCTACCCATGCCATGGAGACTTATCCAATGGACACCTACCGTAACCCTAACCCCAACCATGTCACAATGATGAATGTGTGGGGGTAACCATCCTTACACTAGATGACAGATTGGGGTCGGCTTCAGTGTAATGCTATTCTATAACAGTTACCCCTAGACGTGTAGAAACTGGGCGCTAACTGTCCAGGATTTTTTCTGAATGACTTGAAGAAAATACAACCAGTTTGGTAACCTCATAGATGTATTCCACCATTTATTTTTCTGGTATCACTTGTGTGACGATAATGCTAGTTTTCGCAATGTTTCATTTGAATGGAGGTGTAAGCATAGAAGATAACCTACTGCTCAAAAAGGATTCTGTACAAGTTTAAATGACAGAGAAATATGGATTGGTTTTGCAATAGCATTTCAAATGTCTGTGCTGGGACAGTAATGTGGGTTCACTTTCTTGTATCTCCCTTTATCAGTTTATAGGACTAACCATGCTGTTTGAAAACAATTGGAATAAACCAAATAGAGGTGGTTAAAGGGATGTATATCTTACCTCTGTACTTCATAGGAGCTTGTGCCATGTTTTGGTGCATGCCCATATTCCCACCGTGCGTATTCATGGAGCTGAGTCTGGATTCCAGGCTGTTTATCCGTGACTCCTGAGATGCTATCATCTGCTTCAGGTTGTTGAGCTGTATTTCCTGCTCCATGTTTTCCGACACCAGCTGCTGCAGCTGATTTCCCGCGTCACTGGAGGCGCAGTGCTCTGTGCTTGGCACGGTGAAACGATATTCACACATCTCATTTTTTCCATTCTTGTTCCTGCTTCCAGACTTCCCACCACTCATGCCAGCACCCTGGTCCATTTCACCCCGATCTGCAACATTGCCATTGTCGTCCATGTCAGCTTGGTCATCCATACCTCCTTTGCCAGCCATCTCTCCATCTGCACCACCGTCCTCTTCCATGCTGTTACCCTTTCCCTTCTTACTTTTCTTTGCGTCAACGTCTACGACCAAAAGAAGCCCCAAACAAAGGGCTAAAATCAGAAATCTCTTCATGATTCCTGTCTAACCCAAAATATCCAAACACCTACAGTTACAAAGATGCATGCAACACCACAATGACAAACCCACTGAGTGAAGTTTTAACCCTGCAAATAGGGGTGACCCTCAATGCAACAAGATTATATATCAGAAAATCAGATTTGAGATCTGGTGAGGTGGTTAATAGTTGACAGGTGGAGTGATAGTCCACTCAAAGACAAGCCCTCTTCAGTGTATTGATTTGCAGCCTTTCACCTCGTCTCTCCCTGACCTGTGTTGTATGTGTGTAGGATAAAAACATCAAGTTATACATATCAGTCTAGATTGTCAATCATTCAAAGATCATAAACCTGTCAAATTTTTTGAAATTTCCAGAGTGTTGATGTGGTTATTACATGCATACACACAAAGAATCAAAAACTTGAAGTTGGTGTGTTATGCAGTGGTCCTCCGAATGTTTGTTTTCATGAATCTTGCATAGCATTTTAACATGGAAACTGTCAAGTTCAGATACAAGTCCTGTCAGACAAGATGCCAAGTGGCACATGCTGTCGCAAACTGTGAATCTGCCAACTGAAGTCAATGAATGTAATGTGTCAACAGTTCCTATTTCATTCATTATTATGAATTGATTTTGTGTTTCACTCATCACACAAAAAAAGACACTTGTGAATATTTTGACCAAAAATTTTCCGTTTTCAGGGTACATTGTTTACTTCAAATCAAGAAGTCACGTTGTTTAAGCTTTGTGAAATGAATCACAGGCTATCATATCACTTGGCCATAGCTATTGTGTTTAGATATGGACTTTGCAAACAATGTCCTATCTCTCATGCCTACTTTGTAGAATCATCCACTGTACTTGTTTCAAAATGTACAAATGATTATGTACAAACCAGAATGATTGGAGTCTTATTCTCAGAGACTCCCAATACAAGTAATAAAAAAGATAAAGGGCCGATAGATGGATAATGATATAGGACCATAATTTCATGTAAGGATAACAGGCGTCAGCTTCTCACATCCAAATCAGTTGTCCCATTGTTGCTGGCTCAGTGTAATTTGTGAGTACCAGGGTTCAATGTACAAGAGTTTATCGTGAAATGTCCTTCATCAAAATTATCACCTTTAAGTAGAAATACTTTGTCAGTGAGGCTTTAGATAATTTTTCTGTTCAGTTTTCTGGATTTTTGGTCACTTCATGGCCATCAAATTTAGTCACACTGTCATACCGCTTATGATCAGAAATGTGGAGGTGAGGAAACCTAGATACTTGTAATCTGTTGTAGGCAAACATGCTTTAGATTTCTTTGTGTGTCCAGCATTAAACAGACACCAAACATCACCATATTCATCACAATGTAGCATGCAAGACAGACAAGATTATGTGAATACCATGTTAATTTAAGCTATATGTAGTGACCAATAATAGTTGATCAAAAAGTTCAAAAGTCACATATCCTGTCATTTAGATGAATTTCAAACAAAAAATATAAATAAAAAAAAAATCTTTCACTCAAGGTCTGGAGAGTAGGGGGAAACTTTGTACAGAATGACCTCTGTATGACTGGCTGCTGCTCTGTGACTATTTAATTTTGTTCTACCAACAAACTCCATTGAGTGGCTGATTCAACAAGGTACAAGCATTGCTCTACAATTTGGTCTGATTTAGATAATATCTCAATGAAATGTGCAGTCGTATGATCTAGCAAAAATGGATCATTTGATATGAATTTCAAAGAAGGAAGAAATAAACTGTAACAGTGAACAGACGATAGTATGAAATATTTATAATCTAGGTCAGTTGTCCTGTGATAAATGTTTTCCTTTCTTTTTCCCACCATTATTAGGTTGTTGAGAGACCCCAAGCATTCCGCCGTCATTGTAGAGATGAAAAAATCAGAGAATACTTCTATGGTTTTAGAAACTGCTTTTATCCACACTCTTTTGACCTGAAGTTTGCAGATGTAGAACTGTACAAAATTGGAGGTGAGTCTGTGCATGATTTGTATTTGGATAAGTTTAGGACTTGAATAGGTTCCATTGCTTTTATAGGTAATGCTGCTTAGATTTTTGACAGTTTTTGTATTTGAGGTATAAACGAAAGAATGCATCACCAAAAATTTGGCAACTATTAATTAAACTGATTATATAAAGCGTTTAGCAGCTATTGTTGTTTTAGCCATATTCATATACATTTGTATGAAATGTCTTTCACTCGGTATTTGACAGGTTTTGTCCATTGGTCATGCTGTGTGTGTCATCTACAGTTTTTATCTACTCCTTGAAGAAAGTTGAAATACCAAGTATTCAGCTTGTCAGTATAGACGAAACATGTGACACACAGCGTTACTGCTGACAAATTGTAACAATGCCAGCCGTACATCCACATTCTTTGTTGACAAGTCAATATTTCAATATGCTTTGAGAAGCAGACCAAGAAGTACAGTAGCTTGATACACAGTGTGAAATATAGGTTGACTCTCTGGGAAATACTTCAAAGTTTGAAAACATATCCAAAACCAAATGAATTGGTATTGAACACTTTCTGATTAAATGTTACTTTAAAGAAGAAACTGAATGTTATGTTGGATGTTTTAATTTTCACAGCACCTGAAGTACCAAATTCCTGCCTGCCTCTTGGAATTACACCTGAAGACAATCAAACCAAATTAGTACCTATGAATCCAAGTAAGTGTGTTCTATCTCTGTTGTCTTATTATTTCCAGGGGTCTCAAAGGGCACCCTTTGGAACTTTGGGTTTTGCTCATGTTCTCCAGAAATTTCTTTTTAAATGTCTGTGTGTCACAGCCAAAGTGTCGAATGATTTGGCGATACGTACATGTATACAGTTATTCCTGTTTAATATTGGAAAATTACAACTTTATGGAATGCTGACAAGTTTAGAACAAGAGAGGAGAAATGGTTACTCAATTAATACAAACAAGCTCTATTGTGAAAGCAAATTTTATTTGTCATGGATGTACATATCACATGTCACTTCAGACATCATCAAAGGTAAAATCTGTCAGCTGATACTTTAAGGTTGTCCGCTCTTCAAAAGTGAAAGAACAACTTTTACTCAAACTTTCCCCAATGAAACTTTCAACCATTCTCTTACCAACTCAAGAATACAATCAGGGGTCACCATACAAAGTTTGGTACTAGAGAAAAAAATTACCGGACATTATCGATATTTGAAATACAAAATGGTCACCATCCCTGTGTTATCTGTATGGGGAAGGAAAATTTTCTAATTTTGAAACACTAAGGTGATGAAATGTTTTCTTACTCCGAGAGCTTTAAAATGGGCCCCACAAGGAATAGGTCAGAAAAGACTTGTATAAAAATATAGAGTGCAAATATCTGCCCAAAGTTGCATTCTACCTTAAAAATTTGACGGAAAAAAAACAGTGCTTTGCTGTTATGATTGTCATTTTGGCAACTTTAAAAGACTTTTCTAATGTCTCTGGCTTTTCTCTTTGACTCAAGTCAAAACAGGCAAGCTATTCAGTGCCTCCTCTAGATATGCAACTGCATTTAATAAACCAACCCATGATTTCCACTAATGTTATTCCTTTGTGTCATGTGCAGGTAAGGAACTTCTGCATCACATAATGGCCATATCATCAGCAAATTCTGAGGAAGATGATATTGTCACCAGCACAGCTCTAGGATTTATTGTTATGTAAGTATCTGACACTCTGTAGTATCAAAAGGAATTATAAAATTTAAAATCAATCAAGATCAATTGATTTGCCATAAAACCTTTGTCAGTCATGAAGTGTTCTGTGAAATCTTAAAAAGAACAATTCTTCTCCAATAGAAGTTTACAGGTGATGTTTAAGAATTCTGTGATACTTAATTTGTCAAACAGTGTAAATGTTTTGTTGATTCTGTGTACTCTGTAGGTACTCTTTCAGCACTGGCTTTCAAAGTTTAACAGCACACATGTCTTATTTTGATGTTTCAGTACCAATGTAGACATGGACAAGAAATCATTCACAGTGCTATCGCCGGCACCCAGACCATTACCAAGTAGAATACTCGTCCTCAGCGATGTCAGATTCATGGATCTGAAATAAAAGTCAATGCTGGAAACGTGCAATTCATGACGTCACTTTAAGTGTCTGAGTGTCAAGCTGAAATTCAGTGGTAAAGTTTCAAGTCCAAAGTATCTGGTCTCTGTCAGATATGATCACAAAGTCTGATAGTCACCATTGAGCTGTCAAGCTGAAAACCTGTGTAAATATCTAAGCATCTTTTTTGACTCCGTTTGAACTGATTCCAAAACTTCTTCCCACATTCAGACCCTCTTTTGAGATGTGAACATGCAGTAAAAAAATTCATAATTCTCTGTAATGAATAATTTTAGACTTTTTTATCTCTTCGTGGAATCACAAGCTTTTGTATTTTTATTCAATGAAGATTAATTAAATCCAAGACTCAGGAATAAATTGATGTGACTGTATTGCATATTTTTTGTAGATGCTTACACCTATCAAGCTATACACAAGTCAATTTAAAGCCCCAATAGCTGCAAATTATATGAATTTTTTTCATGATTTTATTTTCAAACCAACGTTAGTTAATGTAAATGTGCTGACTGAAGGACATGATTGTATAGACTTATCACTAGTGCCTAATTTGACCATGACTACATTTTTCAACTAGTTAAATAAAAAAGGGTGCTGCACCCATAAAATGGCACCTCATAGACAAGTACTTTGCGCACCTACACATTGTAATCATCTAAGAAACAAGCATGTTGCCATTTACGGCAGAATGTTGTTGTAATCTTTATTTTCTCTGTCACATGATTGGTTTTTGAAAATGGTGGGAAATCTAAAATGATGGTAAAACGTTTGAACTTACATGCCACTTACGACACTTCTGACAATGTTAAACACCTTTTCAGTCTTTAACAGGTCTTATTCAAAGAAAACTCTCGGAAAACTTAGGATATTTTGAGATCGGTTTGTTACACATTCGTAGGTATTGGGGCTTTAAGATGTTGCTGTCACTCTTTACTGCAAGTATGACAACGATTGACTCCCAGTCCAACTGTCGAATATAAAGATTTGTAATTTCATAGAATCAAATTATGCAACAAGGTGGTGCAGGGTTTATTATAAAGACCCCCTAGCTGATAGCTTCTGTACAATCAATTTTGAAAAGATACTCCTGTCAAGTATGGTGTCTGTCAATTTATTGCTTTGACCAAAACTTTCCGTGTGCATAGTGTGATTCATTTTTTTCTGTGGAATTCTTCAAGAGTTATTTATGATAGAACAATGAAGTTCTGAATAGGGTAAGTTCAGTATTTCCAAAATACTTGTGTGCTATTGTCACAGTTATAAGGGTTTGTTTAACCTCACCGTGGTCTAACCATAGACAGTAGACACCCCCTCTATTTTTTATCATTTGACCCTGTTGTTTTGCATATTTATGTTGGACCCATGTAATTAGAGCACAGATGAGTGGGTTGTACATCAATGCCATTGTCAGCCAGTTATGTTCAACAGGCAGTCACATATTTATTTGAAGTACCGGACGGGCCATTGAGAGTATAGTCAAACATGGAGGACCATTCTCGCAAGCCAGCGCATTTTTTCCATTTTTTCCTGCTCTCGCCTTTTCGGCGTTGGGTGATAAGACTCGCCGAAGAGGGCGTGGTGTACGACGATGGGAGGGACAGCAGGTATGCCGAGTGAGGATTGTTCAAAAATTTTCAGACTAATGGCTATCGCACATAATGTTCAGAAAGTGAAATGTATAATTTAAGAAAAATATGTATGCTCCACCCACTTCACGGAGATATATACCAAATTTGGACGGCAAATCATTTTCATATTCTTGTTTTGACCACCCTCCAAGAAAGATATCATAATCCATCCCTAACTGTGTTGATTTCAACAACAGACCTAGGGTTGTTTTGACCCCAAGTGAAGTTCATGTGCCAATCAAGTAACAAATTACTGCAAACTGAAAATATTCATATCGCATACCATTCTGTGTTCACACGAAGGATTATGTGGGAAAAATCTCTGGGAATTTATCAACTAAGTGGAGTGAACTTGAAGGATGCTTAAGTAACTATCATTAAACAGGTTGCAGGACTTTTGGCGCACTGTAGGGGGATTACTGATGACATAGCCATTGGAAACACTGGGCGGGAGTTTTTGAATTCTCTTAGCATCGCTTTGACCATATGATAAATAAGCATGATGGGCACTTTCGTGACATATGCAAAGATGGGTCCAATGGTCGTTCAGGGAACACATTTTGAAACGTGTTCTCTGACAAAAAGCACAACATTTTTTCAGTTTATTTTCGACACAAGTTTAGTCAGTATACATATACTATACATTATACGTTACCGATTATTTAATTGTTCTTGACATAATTTAATAATACTCTTAGTGTTTTGAATGGATTAGCGTTTTCCTCCCAGAGGCGGCTTTTGATCCCTAAATTGATCTACCAGACGTCTGTATGAATCTACTAGACGGCTTTATGATGAAATATATGCTTAAATATTAGCTAAATCTGCAATGCAAGGCTATTTATTTGAATTTCAAGAGAAACAATGACAAAATTCGGCCAAAACTCGCCAGCAGAGGTTTTTCCGTTCGCAGTGCCAAAGAACGCCCCCACACGGCCCAGTACTCGACTCGGCATCGTTGATAGGGACAACATGACTCCCCAACTATCCAATGCGGAAAATTCTGAGGGGGCGGAGTTAGCCTCTCTTCTCAGACGCAATATCGATGGGAGTAGGCCATGAATTTCCAAGTTGAAATTGTTTCAATTTGGGTCCAAACTATGCAAACAGGGCGGCTGTTGGTCTTTGGTAGCGCTTCGTTTTTTCACACTTTCTTCGTCAATACTTAGAAATTTTGCTAATTGTGATATAAATGTGACTAAAGCCGCTGCCTTATATTGCAAATATTATGGTTATATTGCCTTTCTTCGGCGGGAGGGGTGGGGATGTAGGGAAGGGCGGGAACCCCAAAGGTTTTGCCAGGATTGGGTACTACACTAGTTAAAGGCAGTTACCCATTGGTCAAAATATTACTAGTAGTCTTACGAAACCAAATAAGTCAAAAAAGGTTGGTTACTGTACACACAACAGCATATATTTCTGACTCCAAATTATTGTACGGCATTGTTTATAAATTAATCTATCACAACCGTAACTCTTCAATTTACCGGTCGTATCAAAATGATCTGTGAAGCAAAGAAATATAACAGCCATCAATCTCATCAGGTCTGATTGTCTGCTGACTATACGAAAATTTGAGCTTGGCTGATGACCTACTTTGAAGAGATGAAGTTTTCATGGCCGATAACTTAGTTTGAAGAGTTGAAAGCGTTGGAAAACTGTGAACTCAACGAAGTCTTGAACACGGACCCTACCCTAACTAAGGTCACACTACCTTGGGTCACCCTGGTCCGGTCATTAACCTTACGACTGCGCCAAACGTATATTGCTTGGCATAACGAAAGGCGGACCCCACGTAATTTGAATTATTTCAAAGGTTGGGAGACAAGACAATTATCTTTCATTTACGAACATTTTGATACAAAATACTTCGAAGGGTTGCATTAGGGTGAAAGAGGGACTCACTGAACAGTTTCCCATGGAGAGAGGAATAAGGCAAGGTGACGGCTTAAGCCCACTGCTTTTTAACCTATACATTAATGACATAAAAGATTCGCTTAATTGTGTTGTGTCACCAATGACCCACCAACTTTATTACGGAGTACTTTATCATGTCTACTTTATGCCGATGACTTACTTCTACTATCTGAGACACCTACGGGGCTACAGAATGCTATAAATTCAATAGGGCATTATTGTGAAAAATGGCATTTAGGCATAAACATTCTCAAATAAAAATCATGGTTTTCAACAAATCGGGGAAAATTTTCAACAAATTTAAATTTACTATACATTGTAATGAGTTGGAAAATGTGTCAACATATACTTACCTTGGCATAAAGTTAAATATTACAGGAAAACTAAACAGAGCACAAATTGATTTGAAAAACAGAGCTATGAAGGCATGTTTTAAATTGAGACAGTTACTCTGTGCAGAGTCAAATATTCCAATTAAGGTCCGTTTACAAATGTTTGATGCTATGATAAAACCTATTCTGCTATACTGTACAGAAGTATGGACTGCGGACATATGCACAAATGCAAAAACCATACTCACAAACTTAACAAACACAATTGAAAAGTTGCACATTAAATTTTGCAAGCACATACTTAAAGTGAATAATAAAGCATCCAACATAGCATGTTTAATGGAACTGGGTAGATATCCTCTAATTGTTTCAAGCATAACACAAATGGTCAAATATTGGTTAAAAATAAGTAAGAAAGCAGATACAACACTGACTCGTGAGGCTTATGATCTGGGTTGTCAACTGGACAATGCACATACAGATAATTGGGTGTCAGGAATTAAACAATCGTTGCTGCTCGTAAATATTGGAGATGCCATGAATGTAAAGATAGAAAATGACAAACAGTTTAAATACTAATTTCAATGTAAAAGTTAAACAGCTATTTGAAAAATGTGCATTGAATTGATTCATGATGATAATAGACAAGGGCACCATAAAAATAAACTTCGCACATACAGAGAGTTGAAAAAAAGATTTCTCTCTCGAAAGCTACCTTCATGTTATAAAAAACCCAGATCACAGATCAGCCCTGTGCAAGTTACACATTAGTGCACACATACTACACAAAGAAACAGGTAGATATAGAAACCTCGATGTCATAGACATAGCATGCCCAATTTGCCAAAACAAACAAGTTGAAGATGAGATACATTTTCTTTTTCATTGCAAAGGATACACAGACATTAGACATGATTTTTTCAGTAAACTAAACATTTGTAAAAACGCATTCAGAGGCACACAAGACCTTGTAAGCATCTTTTCAAGGACAGATAAAGCATCACTATGTGAATTGGGAAAATACATACATACATGTTTTAAACTCAGACAAGACAAAATGAAAAAGACAAAGTAAACAATTTATGAACCTTTTATACGTTGACCTCATGTATAGATATTTATATTTATATATATATTATATATACTCTTTCATTGTTGTTTTTGCAAAACCTTATTGTACTTTATGATCAAGGTTCCAACTGGGATACGATTTCAATAAAGGCTTACTTTACTTTACTTTACTTTACTTTTTACAAATCAGATGCCTGCATAAATTATAGCAAGGGTCATCTAAAATATTTTGCATATCGTCTATCGTATCGTCGTGGGTAATGAAAGCATTACGCGTGAGAGTCAAATAATCACCACACAAACAAAACAACAAAACAAACCATTGTCGCCACTTTGGATTGACCTGGGGTCACTCCTGGTCATCAACCTCTGCATGCCATGCTTTTCTGGTTTTTGGCTCCGATAAATTTGGGGAATGTATTGAGCCGATGACCTATTGTTTCATTCTTCTAGAGATAAATACTTTAATAATTCTCTCAGTGTTTTGGTTGGATAAAATTTTGCCCCCGTGTTGATGCTTTTCTTGCCAAACTTGATCTCCCAGACGGCTGTATGTTGAAAGATGTCAAATATATGCTTAAATAGAAGCTAAAGCTGCAATGCAAGGTTATTCATTTGAATTTCAAGGAAAAAACTGACAAAATTTGGCCAATTGGCCGGACTTTTTTTTCATTGGAGGTGCCCAAGAACGCCCCCACATCGCCGAGTCACATGTACACACTTTATTGGTGAGTGTTTGGATGCATGGTCAGAGGTCAATCAGATAACTGGGGATAAAGACCAGTTAATTTGGAACAACAAGTGCATTTTGTTATGCGGAAAATCCATCTTTATAAAATCTTCAATGATGTTGGAATTCATTTTGTTTCGGACCTGTTTAAGGGTCAAGCAAGGATCCCACGGAGAGAATTTGAAAGGAAAGGTTTAAGTTTGAATAATAAGTTGAAATGGATGGGTTTGCTGAATTTAATTCCCGATTTTCTGAAGTACAGAAGAATAGAACAGTTTTCACATGAAATTTTCATTTGTATTGAAGATGAAAAATTGTTACTTAAATCTTTATCTAAACCCAAACTCAAAGCTGACTCTGGATACCACTTTGCTGTTACAGTTGTTACTGTTTTTTCCCAGTTTTGTTTTTGTTTGTCCGTTGCTTGATTTTTTTACTGTTCTGTTTTTCCCCTTTGTCAATAAAAATTTTGTTCGTTACAAAAAAAAGGTTATTCATTTGAATTTCAAGAACAAAAACTGACAAAATTCGGCCAATTCGGGCACTCTGTGCGCTCCGGCGGCCTTTTTTTGCGTTGGAGGTGCCCAAGAACGCCCCCACACGGCCGAGTACTCGACTCAGCTTCTTTAAGAGGGACGACATCACTTTTCTAGGGTTTACTCCTCAGCTATACATTGCGGAAAACAATGATGCGGCGGAGGCGGTCTCTCTTCTCAGACGCAATATCGATGGAAGCAGGCCGTGATTTCCCTTTAAGCTAGCTCTCAGTACACAAAGAGGGCCGCTGTTGGTCTTTGGCAGTACTACGTTTTTTTTCGCACTTTTTTCGTCAATATCAAGTTATTTTCAGCTAACAAAGGTTTCTATTTATGATATCAATGTCACTAAAGCCACTGCCTTAAATTGCGAATATTATGGTGATACTGCCTTTTGTCGGCTTAAGGGGAACAGGGCCCGGTTAGGGGAGGGTGGGAACCCCAAAGGTTTTGCCGCGATTGGGTTCCACTGTAGTTGAAGACAGTTACCCATTTCTGTTACAAATTATTGGGCATTTTATCAAAATATTACTACTTGTAGTACGAAACCAAATAAGTCAAAAAACGTTGGTTACTATATGCATAACAGCATGCTGCTATAACGGTGCTACTATCATGGTCGGCAGTCGCAGCTTAAGTTTCGGACGCGCCTGTATGTAACGGATGGATATTGGCACTTTTTTGCATGTCCTTGTGTTCGATTACCTAAATTGGGGTCGATATAGGAAAGGTTACCTGGTTGAACTCTATGACGTAACACGGTCTGCTGCCGTCAAATACAAAGCTCTGAGCATACAATGATTTCATTACATTTTTTTTTTCTTTAAGGTTCCTTATTTATTTATTCCCAGTGGGAAAAAAAAGTTTACATCACAGAATGTATGTACGACAGTTTCTCAAAACCTGGTGGTAATGCTACACACTTAAACTATAACAGAAAAAAAGATGAAGTTAAATCAAATTCCTTCGTTGTAATTCACATTGCAATAATTGTCTCAGATGTGACTTGTTTGTTTCTGTACAATGAAATTTGTGTATTGTCCATTTTGCTACTAACACAATTAAGTTGAGTTTGCTATTCAAGTTTCTATTAACATCTACTCCATACACTATATTTTGCCATTTTTTCTATCGTTTTCCATACTTCTCTAGCAATAATACATTCAAAATAACGATGTTGAGTTGTATCATACAAATTACAAAACTTACAAAGAGAGTTTTCCCTTAGTTTCCAAAGGTGCAATTTTACATTATTAATGCATTTGTTGTGCAAAAATTTCCAATGAAATGCACGCACTTTATTTTCAGACGTAAGTTTGTTAGCAAGTATCCAGATATCTTGCCAATTAGCCACCTGCTTGAACTCTCTTCGCCAATTCATTATACTGGCTGGTTGCGAAAATTGACATAGCAAAAGTTTGTACACATCTTTAGTTTTCAGTTTCTGTAGTTCTACCTTCTTTTTGTCAGTTACAATATATTCTACCTTACGTCTCAATCTTACAAAAAGTTTAAACTTAGAATTCCACAAAATTACCTTTGCATCACTGTCAACCTGCTCTTCATGTTGTGGAATAGAGTTCCACGATTCTAATACATGCTGATAAAATAAAGGTAACCTCGGTTGCACAGCTTCTGATGAAATTATATCTCTGGACAAAAAATCTCTTAACATCGAAAAATCTGATGCGGGTTCCAATAAATAGCAAGGGTAGTTTTTCCAGCATGCATCACTTTCACTTATTAAACGCAAAATCCACATAAATTTCAGCGCTTTTACCTTTAAACAAATATTAGGCATGTTGCATCCACCATCACATAGTGGCCCAGCGAGAACATTTCTTTTATTTTACCAATACCTTTTGTAATGAATTCGTAAATTAAACGGTCAACTTTTTGAATTACATACTCTGGAACTGCTATCATTGATGCTAAATAAGTTAACTGAGAAATCCCAAGTGCGTTAATTATAAGCACTTTACCATGAATAGTTAAATCCCTCATTCCCCAAGACTTCAAAATATTCTCGAATTTTTCAAGCTTTGAATCCCAATTCAAATGCTCGCATTTTTGTCGGTCATATCCAAACCAGACTCCTAAAGCTTTAATCGGCTGGTCAGTCCACTTCAGACCAGCAACCGATTTCGCACATTTTCTTTTGTTTTTTTCTTTACCCAACCATACACCCTCTGTTTTTCTTTATTTACTTTCAAACCAGACGTTTTCTCGAAGTCATCCATAATTTCCAACGCTTTTACAATCGAATTTTCGTCTTTTACAAATAAGGTAGTGTCGTCAGCTATTGGGCTATTTTTGCAACACTCCTGCCACAATTTTTACATGGTAGTGGTATACCCTTTATGTCATCACATTGACGCACTTTGCATGCCAAAACTTCAACACATATAATAAAAATCACAGCGCTCAAAGGGCACCCCTGACGGACTCCTCGAAAAAGTGAAAAGAAATTCGATAACCACCCATTATTTATGATACAACTTTGAGCGTTGGAGTAAATATTTTCACCCATCTTCTAAAGTCGGGTCCGAAAACCAAAACTCTCTAATGTTTTGTGCATAAAGTTCCAATTAATACAATCAAAGACCTTCTCGAAATCAACATACAGGGACTGCTCCAGGAATATTGTACCTTGAAGTGTAATGATACATGTCTTCGATCAGCCTAACAACTTCACCAACAAAACGCCCTTTAATATATCCTACTTGATCTGTGTTTACAATGTTTGAAATGATTTTTGACACTCTATTTGATAAAACGTGCGTAAGAATTTTATAATCAACACACAATAAGGAAACTGGGCGCCAATTCTTTAAATACTCCAATTCATTTTTCTTGTGTAACAATGAAAGAATACCTCTTTGCTGTGTTATTGACAAACTACCATTCTCAAAAGCTTCATTAAATGAATCAACCATCAAATTGCCTAGTAATGGCCAACATTTACAGTAAAATTCGATGGTAAAACCATCATAACCTGGTGACTTGTTCTTTTTCATCTTGTGTAATACATGGTCACATTCTTCATTAGAAACAATACCTTCGCAAAATAGCCTTTGTAATAAACTCAATTCAGGTTGATGAATATTTCGTGTAAAGTCTTCAAAAGAAATAGTTTGTGGAATTTCCCTGTACAAGTTGCTGTAAAAATTGACCTCTTCACTTAAGATGGAGTCGAGATCTGTCAACAGTGATCCGTCCCCGGCTCTGAGTTTTACAATATTTTTCTTTACATTATTCCTTTTCTCTAACCCTAAAAAGTATTTTGTGCTCTTTTCTCCTTTTTCCACCCAACGGGCTCTTGATCTGATTTGACTACCCTCTGCTTCATTTCGTACAATTTTCTCCAATTCTGCAGAGATTTCTTGATATGAACAGTAATTTTCTTCTGTTGGGTCATAACATAGTACTTTTTCTTTTTGTTTTAACAATTGCTCAAGATCTTGCTTTCTGCTACGTTGACATAGATTCTTATGACAACTGTAAGTTACAGTGAAGTGTTTCAAAGACTTCTTAAATAGCTCCCATTTTTCTGTTTGCTCACTAAATGTTTATAATTGTCTTTTGATTTATCAATAAAAAGGACTAATGTGTTTAAATGAATATTGTCTTCCAACAGACTATTATTAAATTTCCAGTAATTTGGGCCTTTTTCCTGCTTACTGTACACAAAAGAAAGTTCAACTGCCATATGATCAGTACAACTTGCAGATATTATTTCACATGATGAGGTGTTCTTTTGTATTTCACTGGACACTAGGAAGTAATCAAGACGACTCTGTGTTAGAGGATTCTTTCTCCTCCATGTGTATTGCTTACTGTTAGGGTGTAACTTACGCCAAACATCAAATAAATTACATGAACCAATAAGATTCTTTAAAGATATTCTTGCGCTGACGTCATTAGAGCCATCACTTCTTTCACTACTGGAAAACTTGTCTACTTTAGGATTGAGAGATACATTAAAATCGCCACAGATCACAATATTGTCGTCGTCAAACATTGCAAGCTTTACATTGTTGTACATAATCTTAAAGAAATTACATTTTGCATATGTGCGATTTGGTGCATAGATGTCGAGAAGATAGAACGAAGAACCTTCTAGGCCAATTTTGTCATAATAAAATGATTTCATTACATATATACCTGTAATAAAATTCATTATTTTTGTAGGAAAACGCGGACGGTACATGGTAGCTTTTCTGCAAAACACTACAGGTTTGATTTCGGCAAGCTAATAATTTCATCTGTGCGACGTCTTTTATGGAGGCGCATACTACCTTAAAATTTACCTGCACCTGGAGCCGCGCTTTGAATTGCGAATATCGGCAAATCTTGGCCACTTTGTTTATTCTTGATTTTGAGTGAGTATGGTAGAAATATTGCTCGAGAAAAGCTTGAGCGAAAGACTAAGCCTTTCATTGAGGGGTATACAACCTTAAAATTTACCTGCCTCTGGATCTGCACATTGCCTGGGTACTTTGTAATTTCTACAGGAAAAAAATGCAAGGTGACCACCGATTTTTTATTGATGTTGATAGAGCATGGTGGAACTATTGTAAACTAAAAAGGTTGAGCAAACATTTAAGCCTTTGATTGAGGCGCATACTACCTTAAAGTTTACCTGCCTCTGGATCTATAGTTTGAATAGCAAATAACGGCAAATCTTGGGCTATTTGTAATTACTCTAGCAGAAAAAAATGCACTGCGACCCCCAATTTTTATTCTGATTTTCATAGAGCATTGTGAAATGTTGTTGAGTAAGTTTGAGCAAAAATTTAAGCCTTTGATTGAGGTGCATACTACCTTAAAGTTTATCTGCCTCTGGAGCCTCGCTTTGAATTGAAAATAACGGTTAAAGGTGGGTAACTTGTTTTTTCTATGTCAAAAGAAATTGCACGGTGACCCCCATTTTTTATACTTGATTTTGAAGAGTATGGTTGAAATATTTCTCGAGAAAAACTTGAACGAAAGTCTAAGCCTTTCATTGAGGCGCACACAAACTAAAAGTTAACCTGCCTCTGGATCTGCACCTTTAAATTGAAATAATGATAAAGCGTGGGTAATTGAAATTTCTACAGAAGAAAATGCATGGTGACCACCAATTTTTATTCTTAACTTTGAAAGAGTATGGTTGACATCTTGTTGACGAAAAGTTGAGGAAAAATTTAAGCCTTTGATTGAGGCTCATACTACTATAAACTTGAACTGCCTCTTCAGCTGTAGATTCAATAGAAAATATCTGCAAATCATGGATAATTTTATGTGTAATGTCTCTAGCACAAAAATTTGCATGCTGACCGCCAATTTTTATTCTTGATTTTGACAGATTAGCTTGAAATATTGCTCGAAAAACGCTTGAGCGAAAGCCTAAGCCTTTCATTGAGGCGCATACAACCTTAAGTTCTCTTGTCTCTGGAAGTGCACTGTGAATTCAAAATATCTGTAAATCTCGGGCAATTTGTAATTTCTCTAGCACAAAACTTTCCACAGTGACCCCCAATGTTTATTCTGATTTGATAGAGCATGGTTGAAATGTTCTTGATGAAACGTTTGAGCAAAAATTTAAGCCCTTGATTGAGGTCCATACTACCTTTAAGTGTCCCTGCCTGTGGAGGTGCACTTTGAAATGAAACTATCTGCAAATCTTGGCAATTTGAAATTTATCTAGCACACGGTGACCTCAATTTTTATTCTTGATTTTGATAGAGCATGTTGGAAATATTATTGATGAAACGTTTGAGCAACAATTTAAGCCTTCGATTGAGGCGCATACTACCTTAAAGTTTACCTGCATCTGGAGCCTCGCTTTGAATTGAAAATATCGGCAAATCTTGTGCAATTTATAATTTCTCTAGCACAAAAATTTGCACGGTGACCCCCAATTTTATTCTTGATTTTGAAAGAGCATTGGCATCTGCTCAAATCGATCCGTCATACGTACGTCATCACGACTTGAACTGATTGTACAATTTTGTGGTGTGACTCCGGTACGTTCGAGTTAAAAGTGACCTGGTGTGACAGCGAGGTAAATCCGCAAGATATGAGTTAGAAAGGCACTAAATGACAGGAGATAGTCTTGAAAAAACCATGTATTTTCTGCCGTTAAGATTGATTTTGATGTGATTTGCATCTTAGCAATTTTGCAATACATTGAGGAGCGGTAAGTGAATGGAAAGCCCGAGGTCACGTGACCACTGCATTTTATGCCGGCTCTTCATAACTTAGTGAAGGGTTTTGCCGCACCAAGATGCTGTCTTACGCTTTGGCTTATAATGCTCAAATTGGAGCATTCACCACCGCTAAAACACGCACATGAATTGCTTCATTTAGAAAAGACGTTGGATATTATCGCTTGTCATTTTGTGTCAATTTTAGGTTAAGACCTTCTAAACTATGCTGCTAATTACTTATTCACTCGCATTATAACGGTGCTACTATCATGGTCGACATTCGCAGCTGAATTTCTCCATTAACACTCGCCTGGATTTAGCGGATGGATATTGGCACTTTTTGCAGGTGTTCGATTACTAAAATTGGGGTCGATATAGCAACGGTTAACTGGTTGAATTCTATGACGTAACACGGTCTGCTGCCGTCAAATACTAAGCTGTGAGCATACCAGGAATTCAATACAAATATACGGTAATAAAAATCATTATTTTTGTAGGACATCGCGGAGGGTAGATGGTAGTTTTTCTGCAAAACACAACAAGTTTGAATTGGGCAAGCTAATAATTTCAGCTGAGTGAAATCTTCTATTAAGGCGCACACTACCTTAAAGTTTACCTGAATCTGGAGCTGCACTTTGAATGGAAAATAACGGTAAAGCGTGGGTAATGTGTAATTTCTACAGAAAGAAAAATGCACGGTGACCACCAATTTTTATTCTTTTCTTTGAAAGAGTATGGTTGACATCTTGTTGACGAAAAGTTGAGGAAAAATTTAAGCCTTTGATTGAGGCTCATACTACTATAAACTTGAACTGCCTCTTCAGCTGTAGATTCAATAGAAAATATCTGCAAATCATGGATAATTTTATTTGTAACGTCTCTAGCAGAAAAAATTGCACGGTGCCCCCAATTTTTATTCTTGATTTTGGAAGAGTATGGTTGAAATATTGCTCGAGAAAAGCTTTAGCCAAAGTCTAAGCCTTTCTTTGAGGCGCATACAACCTTAAAGTTTCCCTGCCTGTTGAGGTGCACTTTGAATTGAAAATTTCTGTAAATCTTGAGCAATTTGTAATTTCTGTAGCACAAAAATTTGCACGGTGACCCCCAATTTTTATTCAGGATTTTGAAAGAGCACGGTTGAAATATTGTTGAAAAAAGGTTTGAGCAAAAGTTTAAGCCTTTGATTTCGGCGCATACTACGGTAACCTTAAAGTACCT
This sequence comes from Ptychodera flava, assembly GCF_041260155.1. Lineage (NCBI taxonomy): Eukaryota > Metazoa > Hemichordata > Enteropneusta > Ptychoderidae > Ptychodera > Ptychodera flava. The sequence goes on from NC_091936.1 coordinate 40,698,960, forward strand.
TGACAGTTCTGGATATATTGTTTTCTTTGCTATCCTTGCCAACTGCTTTGTAAATTTTGAATAAAATTAAAAGGTTTGAGACTTAAGTGCTACATTTACTTAGTTCAATATTGCTTGCTCTCATCCCAAGCTTAATGGACCATCTCATGAACAGTGACATCATAGCATCAAGTGAAAAGGGTTTGTAATGGCCACTGTAGTAAAGCCTCATATATCTGGTGTGTCACCGTGTGTGGGTGAAATCCACCTGTGCCTCATTTCATACATGTATTCATTTTTCCACACAGGCAGAGCCCATGCCCAGAAGTCACACAGATGGAAATCTGGCGCTGGAGGAAGGATGGATGAGAAATCAGACACGGTCAACATATGACAGAGCTTCCAGGACACAGTCAATGATGGTGGCAGGTGGTAGTCCCAGTTCCAATAGAAAGAGTTCTACACTGCCTGGCAATTTGTCAGCTCCGCACAATGACCCTAGTGAGGTAAGTCATCAGCTGGACTCAGTACTGGATTTATTATCAAATTGATGAACTTTGCTTCGTCATACCTTGGTAACTCATCACTGCTTATCATTCTCCTGAATAAATAGATAAATAAATAGATAAATAAATGAATGACTGAATGAATGAATGAATGAATGGATGAATGAATGAATAAATAAATAAAATGTTATGTCAGCTACATAACTTTACCTCACAATATGTCTGGCAATAAAAATTTCGCACTTTATTTCACCTCCTTAAAATGTTTGAAATAGTAGCCATTTTCTCTGGTGTGTCTAGAGTTTCAGGCAATTTCAGACGCTTTCCGCCAGTATCACAAAAATGAAGTAAGTGTAGCTTAGTTGGCAAGAATTTTGACAAGAATTTCATTACATGCCAAAGCCCTCAGTGTTCGCCTAGCCATTGTATTCCCTTGTTTACCAAATAGTGTAGAATATTTCACACAGTGAAGATGGCACGGATCAAAATTCAGTATGCTTATGATGATGGGGTGTTCTCCGGAAACTTAGAGCAGCTAAAATGTTTCATTACTTGCATATGTATCATCTTGAATGCGACAGAAACTTTGATAGACTGTGTTATGGTATGCAAATACATGTACCCTCATGTTACCACACCAAAACTGTGATGCTCTAGAGGGCACTGTACCTCAACAAATATCTGCCATGATTGTAGTGTTTGTTGCAGATATTTTAAAAGTTTGTAGACGGGTATATGTCACTAAATCCTTAATGACCCAAAGTTGAAATAATTTGACAGTCCATAATTAAACCATATATGCTCTCTGTCCTTTCGATGCAATGATAAGACGATTGGAACTAATTTGGGATAATTGGATCTTCATATTTTTTTAAATTTCTCAAAAGTGTTAGTTGCCAAATATATGAATGTTGCAATATTACAAATTACTCATGAAAACAAATGTGTAACTTAAAAAGAAAAGCAGATGAGATTACATTTGCAGGTTAAAACGACCTTACATCGCCATCCAGTTATCCCAAATTAGTTCCAATCGTGTTTATATCAGTGTAAGTACATAAATTATAAAACTTAGTACACGTTCGATAAAAAGACATGACGTTTCAAGTCTCTTTTAATTTTTGACTTGGATTTCACAGATCTTATACTTTCTGGGATTTGGTTCCAGAGTGTAACACCAGAGTATTTCATTGAACATTGTCCTATATTAGTGGTATATTTAGGGATGAGAAGATTTCCCTTATCTTTCGACCGAGTAGGATACAGATGTTGAATGCTTGAAAAGTAACAAGGAATTTCTAGCGAAAAATTTCCACTTATGTTATCATAAACAAAAACTACAGTTTGATAAGTATATTGCTTATAAACATCAAGAATTGCCAACTCATGAAACAATGGTGCTGTGTGCTCAAATCTTTTGGAGTTTTTAAGAGTACGTACTATTCGTTTTTGGGTAAGATGTATTTGAAATAAATTCTATACCAATGTAAGTACATAAATTAGAAAACTTGGTCCATGGAACTAAGACAGACCTATGTTTCGTTGAACTCTACGAATGGAAAAGTTAGGAAGCGTTATAGGATCACGGTCCCCTGCTTGTCATGAAAAAGTTAACAGCTTCTGACACGTTATGACTCACCACAATCCAAATCGGACAAAGACCTTGGGTGAATTTAAACATGTCGGGAGAGGCGCTGGTTTCTGCCACGTTCTACATAGCCAATGTTCAGAATATTCATTTCATATTAAGCCATATTAACGTAGATTTCCGATGCAATGACGTCAAATTAACAACCAAACGCAGACTTCTAACCATGCAAACCCAGGGAAAGAAATGTGAGGATTCGTGTCTTAAACATCTTTCAGTTTTCTGAGTTAGCTCTAAGGTGTGTACCGGTATAGTACGCTTTGATATCGTAAATCGGACTAAAATCCGGAAAACTTTACATAATTCCGTCAGCGTGAGATTTTGTTTGAAATGCAATCTTTTAGTCATTTTAAAATCCCCAGTGGGTTTGTAATTAATGTGTATCGATTACTTTTCCTAATCTTCTCCTTTTAGGAATTTCGAATCTTCTATTATATTAATTTTGTTGGGGCAGTCTGTTCGTTTATGACATACTGTATGCACGCACCAAACCTCTAGGCAGAGCGGGGAAAGACGGCGGATACCGCGTATCGATGCACCTATTATCAACTTTAGTTTAGTATTTCAGCTGAATGAATAACCGTCTGTCCACTCGGGTTGCAAACCATTAACTGTGTTTACCAGTCGCTCCCTTTCCGAAGCGGGTCTGCTGTTGCATTCTCGCAGACTGTTCAGCTCTGTTAGATTGTCGACGCTGCAGATCGACCGAAGGGCCTGGCTGACAGCAAGCTATTTATTCAGCAAAAAGCGACTGTCAGGTACAATTGACAAAGACTACAGAAACAGTACATAATCAAGAAAAGCAATGTTATTTATTGGGAAACAATACAAATCACAACCATATAAAGTATTTAAAGACAAAAGACAACTTGATTTTAGGCGATTGCTGCTGAGAAGAAGGGACTGCTGCCAGTATAAACATACAGACAGCATACCACAGAAATTACATAGGTATGAAAATATACTAACATAATCCAGAGTAAGGCCAATTGCACGATTTTAGTGTCAAACTACTAATACACCTGTTGTTGTTGGTTTTTTTTTAATTTTAACAAGTATTGAATGCTACTTGTTCTCAATGTCTGTTTGCTTTGTCTATCAGTGGGTGGTACAGAGATCGGCTTGGCTAATCAAATACTGAGGTTTTGCTGTTTTCTTGTAAAGAATTAAAATCGGCAAAGACTGCTGGAAGAGTTGATTCAGCGTCAACGATTAATATGAGTGATAAATACTTCGAACTTCTGAAACACACTTGGTAAATTAATACGCGGGTCTAATCTTGTAATCTGTTGAAGGAGTTAAAAACTTGGGGTAATGATATGATGCCTCTTATACGTCATGAAACACTTTGGCACAACTGTACACAAATCGAGTTTCGCGAGTTTCTGTACAGGTTTGGTATAAAAAGGTTGTTTATGTATGAGTTAAGCTGACGCACGCTACCCGCCAACAGATAGCTGCGTTTCCACAGCTATAACACGGTAAGCGAACTCGTAGTCGGCGGTTTACGGAATTTAATCATTAAATTCCGTTAACCGCCTCTCCTACTCGTCCGCTTACCTATAGTTAAAAGTGTTAATTTGCTCAATTGTCGACCTACAATTACATTCTATGTTAATAAATTTATTACAAGATAAAGGGAATGGTGGAAAATGATTCAATTTGTACAATAAACTTCATGGATTCAAAGAAATTTTACTATTCATTTCAATTTTACCATCACGCATATGAGTATATCCAGTATTGTTTTAACACCCAATGGTGTAGATGGCAATAGTTTCACAAAGAAATGTACACGTGTACATATCCAACCACCTGTTGATTCAGAGAGTTCACGTGATATTACAACAGTTGCGGAGGTGTTTCACGGTGTATTATAGGCCCTGAAGCAGGGCGAATTGTATAGATAGATTCATACTTTCACACATTTTTACTGTTACCGAAAAACAAACTGTGAAAGACGCGTTCACCGCGGTTCAAACCTATAGTAACGGTATTGATGGACGTCGCCGCCTTAGAAGACTTTGACGCAGTGATGACCGCTGTCAACCACCACTACTCTCAGTGGTTTCGAAGATGCAACTGCCAGGCCCTCGGGACACTCCAGCCACTTGCTGTCGCTGTTCAGGTGTCTCATGAAGATGCCGTTCGGCTTGAAGAGCTGCACCTTGTTGCTGAGGTAGTCGTTGACGACTATTTCATCTTTGTCGGTGCAGGCCAGTCCAGTGGGACGGTAAAACTGGCCTTCCCTGTCACCGTGGGTGCCGAAGGCGAACATATAGCCACCTCGGTAGTCACACGCCTGGACGCGATGGAAGCAATAGTCGGATACGATGATATCATCACGGCTGTTGCAGGCGACGTATAAAGGATAGTTAAACTGGCCCGCTTCTTGCCCCTTTCCGCCAAAGGAGTGAACGTGGGTGCCGTCGAGTGAGAAGGAGCGAACGGTGTGCTCAGGGTGGTCAACCACATGTACGAGACCGTGGCTACTAACTGCAACACCCCATGGACCTTTTAGGAGGTTCGAACCAATTGAGCGGATGATGCGGCCATCGTAGTCACAGAGGAGGACTTGTCTGTTGTCGTAGTCACTGATAACTAACTGCTCGCTGTTTGTGACGGCGACTCCGACTGGATCGAACTTCCTGGTGAAGTTACGGTACGAGAACACGTGATTTAGCTCGCCATCTTTACGGAATATCTGAATGCGGTTGTTTCCTCGGTCCGCGACCACTATATCTTCGTTGTGTGAAACGGCCACGCCACGGGGACCACAAAACCGACCAGGTATGGTTCCTTTCTTGCCGATCTTAAGGAACGGTTTCCCTTCCAACCATTCATCGTCGTCGTCTGCAGAACCAGTTTCTCTTTCGTCATCGTCTGCGTAATATGGATTATAGGATGGTGGGTTAAGAATTATGCTGATAGGTGCGGGCTGGCGACCTCCTCTGGCCATCTGTTGGTAGTACTCGGGAGCCATGGAGATGGCCAACGGCTGAGAACTTCCATATGGCTGACCACGGAAACTGACCCGTAAGTCATGATTACCAGGAACACGTGGGTCGTACCCGACGGAGTAGCTGCCATCGGGATTGTTTGTGACATTAGCCCGGTGAATTTCGTGTCTTGGCGTCAAAACTCTGGCGGACACCGCGTCATCACCCGCCCGACCCTGCCTTACTTGCGGACCTCTCGACCGTCTACCATCTTGCGCGGGCGTGAGTCTCAAATTCAAAGGCGTGAACCTCTGAGGAGATTCCCCGTTGGTCGTCATGGAACCAACATCTCTTGTTGTCATGGTGACAGCGTCTCTGGTGCTCTTCTGGGGCTGTCTATTGTATGGTGGTGGTGTTCCAGGTGGAAGATGCATCGTTGGCGTAGAAAGGAGGATTGGTTTTTGTGGTATATCTTGTATCTCGAGCTCCGGTCTTTGGTTTCTTGGCGTTGCATACTCTCCGTTTACGGTTCTTGGTGTTTCATCATCATAACTGGTCCTAGGAGAATTATCGGTCGATATTGAGGTTGACCTGAGCGTTGGGGTTCCAGGCTTTGGTCTCACGTCAACCATACCGAGATGATTCATTTTGGTCAAACTTCCGTGAAAGTCTTCGTTACTGACGAACTCGATAGCACTGCTTTCCACCGGATCTAACTTGACGTTAGTCCCCGTCATTTCCACCAGTCTGGTTTCAATGTCCGCATTGAGGGCGATCATGTCAAAATGATTTCCATACTTGAGAAGCGACTCAGTGAAATCGCAGCAATCCTGTACGTTGTTGATGGCTTGCTGTAAACGCTGGAACTGCTCATCCAAGACAGCGCGTTTCCCCAGAATTTTATGTTCCATTTCGTCTACCACAGCCTGCTCCAATTTCCGCACCATTTCTACCTCCCTTCTCACCCTGTCACGCAGTTTGATTTCGGCGAAGTCGCACTGGGTCTCGATGTCTGTCATTATGGCCCGTACCTCTGTTAAACTCTGCTGCAAGGAGGGCAGTTTCGTTTTTTTAGTTTCTTTCAGCAACTTCCCGAGGTAATTGAACTGTCGATCGACGGATTCCTGCAGTGGACGGACGTGGTGATCTGGTGGCTGGTGGTCATGTACTGCGCAGCTGTCGCATACAGGCACATCGCATGTTTCGCAGTAAGAATTTAGGACACTGCCCTCGTGGTGTGGGCACACTGTTGGATGGATCAAAGATGATCTTTTCAACAACGTGGTTTCACTCTCCACGCCTTCCGTGAATTCTTGCAGGGACATGATCTTGTGCCCATGCCCAAGCTTCATCTTTTTGTGCTTCTGTTCGCAATCTTCGCAGAGAAACTGCGCACACTCAAAACACCTCTTGGTGGCGTTTTCCTCACATACCTGGCATTTTGGAGGTGCTTCCGAACTTAGAATATCCTTCACGTCGATCAGGCCGGCGAGGAAAGTGTTGTCTGGCAGAGCGCGCACAGGTCGTTCGTCTTCTTTTCCACAGACAGGACACTCTAGGGCGCCCCCATTGTCCACAACATACGATTCCAGGCAGTCCTCGCAAAACGTGTGCAGGCAGGGTAACAACTTTGGACGGGTGAAGCGGTTGATACAAATGGCACAGATCAGAGTCGTCTCGCTGATTGCTTCTGCTATTTCAGCTCGTGCATTATTATGTTCACTTTCGGATGCCGGGGCCGGAGATGGCGACGACTGGTCCTGATTTGCCGCAAAGTCGTAGCCTCTATCGGGCTCACCATCCGACGCCGAATCAATGTCGTCCGACATGATATCCGTTATGTGAAACAATTAAAATAGTATGAATAAATCTGAAGAAGAAACCAGAAAAGAACGCTGTTTTAGAATAGAAGAAATTTGGGTTACTCATCAGTAGGTGCAACATCGTGAAAAGTAATAAATCATTTTGGAATTGGACCATATTGGCAAATTCCATACCAAGCACACTGTTTTCAGAAGTTACTCAAAATCACTCCTTCGTCTTACTTGTATTGCTTGCACAAATAAAGGTGAGAGTCGCCAGCATACAATTTCAAAGAAAAAATACAACATTGATCCGGCGTCTACCTCTTTCTGAATTTTACATTTCCAATGTATTGAGTTAAATAGATACAACTAAATACGGATTTGTGTAATGAGTTTTGAAGCAAAATGTGGTCATTTCATTTTGTCCTGGTCAATAAGGATCATAGTTTTAAACACTGAACACAACTGAAATACAACTGTACAAGAAATCATCTCCAAGATACCCCCGCAAACTTTGCGTCCGTACGCTGATGGTTTAAATGTGCTTGCGTTTTAAGCGCAGTTAGTTCTCCGCCACAACTGTACAAGAAAATCATCCGAAAGATACCCACACAAACTTTGCGTCCGTACGCTGATAATATACTTGTCTGCAATTTGTGTTTAAGTGCAGTTCTCTGCCACGGATATATAATGGAGATGAAAATGGAAGCCATACAAAGCGGGAAATGTACCTTATATCTTTCGGCAGTTGTGGATTGAAGTCGGATCGTAGTCAGCCAACATGGCGCCTTCCTGGCGTTTACGGTATCCCTCTCCTTGAATGGAAACCCCTTTAAGTCTTCCTAGCCACTGAACTGTAGGTATAAAGTGAAGTAAGCTTACAAAAGAATCGTTCTACACAGTAATCGCGAAAACGTCTTAAAGGGATAATACTGTGACCCGGCTAAGGCCGATCGAGAAAGCATTCCCAGTGAAAGTCATACGAAGTCTTATCAGTAATGCGCTGTATGGGTTTTGTTCTCCTCTTCACTTTTGTAAGCAAACACGCCTTGTTCACTGGTAACAATCAAACCTTCTACGCTGTCTCGTACTATTCTTCCTGTACAGTATGAATTCTACCAGAAGCTAATATCTGAATGGTAGGTCTAGTTTTCAAGGGGGAAAATACAAAGTTATAATACAGCTATTTCAATGCAAGCGTGCTGCTTTTGTATTGCATTGGAATGTCTGACATTACAGTACTGCGAAGTGTTCTCTGATTCTAAACTTCTCAAAGTGCCGTCCACCACATCACCAGGCAATGGACCACTTAGCCACCGAAATTGGCAAAGAAGCCGAACATAATTAGGATCGTGAAGTACACAGTAAAACTTTACGTATGTCGGTAAGAAAAACCGAAGCATTGTGGCTTTCCTTTACGATTCACTCGGTACCGCATACTTTGGGGACGTAAGGTCGGCACGGTCCTGAAAATATCTAGCACTGTCCCTCACGCACTGTATGTTATTCGCTAATTAAAAACACTACGCCGAAGGCAGTTACTGCACTCCATTCCCTTTTCCATTCAGAGAAGGGAACTACTTACCTGACCATGCATTTAGGAGCTGGTTTTTTTTCTTCGCGCAAACATATGCGCCGCCTGAGCTTCCAGGTATTTTTAGGTTGCCACCCGTCAACGGTTGTAACGGCGGGCGTTTCGACGGAAAGTGGACTAGACAGTTCCAGAGAGACGCGAGGTGGAGAATTGGAGGTAGGAATTAAAAGTCAAATCTCCAGCGGCTACGTGAAGACTAGTTGTCTGGTCGCCTCCAGCGAACGCTTCTTCAAAACATACATACGGCACACTTTGAACAATGCGTCCGACTTTTAAAACACGGAGAATCGAGTCTCTAGACACACCCGACCCCTCCGCACAAAGTTTTGGATCCTGGCACCAAGGTAACTCCACACGACCGGAGTGTGACACTGAAGGTTGCGAAGATATAAAAGTAGCCCATCGCAACTTGGAGACACCCCAAGTTTAGGACATGCTCATTGTCCGTTTTTCATTGTTTTCACGAGAACGGCCCTTGTTCAACACTCGTCTATTGTCTATCAGCGGCTCCCCGTTATGTTGCTAGGGGTCCAGACAAATAAGAAAATGGGCAATAATGTTTTAAGGTGCTTTCCTAGTTTCAAAATAAACGGACCTATAGCTCATTGTGTATGTGAATAGCCATTTTCAGTTTTTTTTTGTCATCGACAGGCAGACACTGGCAAATGTGCGTACTGATTTTAGTGTACCATGTATGCCCTATACAAGAGACCGCTATACAACTATTGTTAAAAGGTTTATTTATCACATCTATTGTTCGCCACAAATGGAGAAGAGGTTAACTGTCCAGACACTTAAAAATGGAAAGACCCAAGCGCAAAGGACGGGTGGATAGATAGACGCGCTTGCCTTCAGACAATTCAAACTGTCTCAGATGTACTAACCACGGTGTGTTTTACACAGTAGCACAGTGGGTGAAGTGTTACAGAGGCGTTCGCCAGTGATTGAGTCAAAACGTTTTTTGAAAGGGTAGCGTTTAATGTCACGTACACGCTGCATTATTTCAGTCTGGAATGGTTCTACCATTTCCGATATGGAGAACCATACGTTTTGTCTTGAAAAAAGAAGCTTAATGACATTCTCAAATGACTTCAAACCGTAACCATACGTTTGATGTCACGGCTGTGGATACGTATAGAGCTATACGGGTCAACGAATTTTGACACGTCTTCGGTCATTTGACCAAGCGAAACGTTTGGGTATGTCAGTGTTTACACAAAACTCAACGACATGAAAATACTGAGAGACTGACAATTAAATCTTGCTGTCAATATTCATGAGCTGAGTTCAACGATTCAGATAAGCCGTGAGCTATTATCTTCGTCCTCTCCAACATCGTGAACAAACAACATAAAAAACGTTGGAGACGCAATCAGCCATGTTGAGTGCCCTCACACTGCTACTGTAAGCTGTAAACGGACACCTTTGATGGTAGGACAATGCTCAGTTGTATCAAAATATGATTGACCTCAGTTTGCAGTAGCTTCAGCTTTTGATTTTTAAATGTGTTAAATAAGAACCAATTTTGAAAGCTAACCGTTTGTCATCTTCCAACCCCTTCACATGGTTATGCAGGCTATTTGTTGGAGTTTCAAATCATAAAACATTAATACGGTGGCTCGGTCTTGTCGATCAAAAATTATTGCTCCCTATAATTTATACAAATATATTTTTTATCTTTCTACGTATATTATATCAAAATGTGTTTAATTTCGACAATTTCTTTCATTTGACAAAAATGTTTTTGAATCCCTCCGACATGACATGATCGCGGTTGGGGGGGTGCTCTCTTTGGACGCACCGCGCACTTCTGTGTGCACCATCGATTCCACTTACCGGGACAGTTGTGCACGTAAAGGTGAAACCTTCGTGGAATCGTAAAATTGCAGAAAAGCATCAGAAGACATAAAAGCTGTCTGCAATCGTAAATGTTGATTGTAAAGACCAATTACGGCGCTGTAAAACGGTGACACGCAAACAGAGAAGACAGCCTGGCTGGCTGTGATTCGGGATTTTCTGTACGGTCGAAGTGTCAACAGGTGGTTTCCCTTTGTTAAAAGTGCAGGATTGTCAAATTCCAAATTTTAGAAGTCTCGCTTCTAAATCTGTGCCAGTTTTCTTTGGTAAATGACACTTTTGATCAAGTGAACAATAAAAGTTGAAATGTAGATACGGATCATTCTTAGTTGCTGTCAGAAAAGAAAGGATTGCTTTTGCATATGATTTGGCTGCGGCGGCAAAATAGAAGAGATGTGAGACTTGCGTCCAGCGCCACCTTCCCCCTAAACTCCAGTGTATTTTCATTTCTACAGTCTACGAGAGTAACACGTGAATTTGATGCAGGTATATTTATGGAGATGCAGTGTGAAATCTCTCCACAGCGCCCGATCTGCGTGAAGGCTAATTAGCGGGGTATTTTCACTGCCAGACAGTGCGTTTAAGTGTAGCTCACAAACTATTGTTCAGCATGCTCGTTGATTATGGTTCATAAAGAGTCATTTTCGTGGATAGCACCGGTTACACGCGATGGACACCGTGTCACGTGCAACTCGTTCCTTTGCAGTGATGCATAAACTGCGCACAGAAAGTGGTGCATTTAGCTTGTATGACAGATATGATTGAAACTATCTGCGAAATACTCTGGTTTGACAGTCGTTTATAATTTGTTTTAAAAAACAGACACGAGAACAACGGGAAAGCATGTCTTTATTTTCTCTACTTTCGATTCGATTCAATTGTACGCCATCTATCGAAATACCTTCTAACACATCCTTTTTATTCGTAACTCTATTGAAAGACTGTATAACCTTCAACATATTTTCACCAGCACGGTCTGACATCCAAACCTCTTCAACTTGAATGACAAACGATGAGAGCTAATCAATTTGACGTGTACAGAATCAAAAGCATCTCGAGGGGGGGGGGGGGGTGTGGAATAAGCGTATAATTTTCGATACGTTGAAAACGGGACTTTTCATCGGTGGACATTAAAATTTGGATACTGACTGAAATTAATTACTTTTAACGATTTTGCAAGTCTGATTTACTATAACACGATATACACGAAATTTACCCCACTCCTTCATAGGCTTCACCCACCTATTTAGTGATTATTCCCAAAAAGGTTTATGACCCACTAAAATAGGAGAATTCAAATAACCTCCAGATTACCTATTGACCAATCAGACATCAGCTTCTGTCATTCAAATATACTGCTGACCAACTAGCATCTACCCTCTTCGAAATGTGACAAGAAGTGTCACGCAGACGACAATTTTGTTCATAAATGAGACACACAGACACAGTGACTTGACTTTGCATTGGGAACTACACACTCATCTTTATTACCATAAACAGTAATACACATACTCAACATTGGGTTACATCATTACGTTTGACTTGAAATGGGGGAGGTAGTCACCACACCCCTCTGGCTAATCCATGAATTACAAAATAGATTGCACACAACTGGTACAAGTTTCAGACTAATATATACATATAAGACCAAGTAATATACTTCAATAGAATTTAATTATATTTTCTTTTGGATCCCCAGGGTAAGGTTTACTATATGTACTGGCTTTTCAACTGTTGATGTGTGGTTTACTATTCAGCTATATCATTGAGATATCAAGGAAATATTCCATTAGCAGTGCTATTAAGAATAACTTATCATATTCATATTGGAAAGTGATATGAGTTACAGCATGAAATAGGGTCTACGGAAAGTCCCCAGGGTAAACCGTGAAAACTGACCTACTTAGCAAACGAAAACTAAAGAAACGCATCACATAAGGTAGCAGATTTGTACAAGGATAGAATACCCATGTAGCATGTAATGACACTTTGACAACAATGAAGACAAGGAAAATTAGAGTTTGATAATGTATGGATGCAAACATGCTGAATGTCGGTCTTTCATGATAAACTTCACACATACACAGCTGAAAAATATTGATCGACTGTCAAGGGGAAATTGGGGAAGGGGTATTGTGGTGAGGGGAAGATTAGAGGGGGTTTCAATCCTTCATTTTATACATTTAATCTTACATCTGAAAGATTTGGAGATATTGGTTGACATCAGGCTCTTTTGTTTTTCCTTTTGTAAAGAAATTTGCTTCCTGAAACTTCAGAAAACCACAGCTGAGAAGCTCACTGAAAAGAATTGCTGGTTTAAGTTTTGTGTCTCAAATACATAGCCAGCCTGCGACAGCCTTTACATTTGTCTATCAGCTTTTAGTTTTTAAAAATTGTCAATTTGTCTTTGGATTTCATTTTTACATGACAGTATCTGGCACTTTTGCTCTTCTTGTGGTTTTGTTCCCAGTCGGTTTTGATGCATGAATTCTCTGCTGTTTGAGGAATAAAGTTTTCACTAAGCCCATCTTTGTGAGGCTTTGGCTCTGTAAATTACAATTCTTGACTCATTCAATATTTATAGATAACATACATAGCCTGAAATAAATAATAATAACAGGATTCAAATAAAAGCTTAATCCTGATTGGCAGTTCTACCACATGCACGGTAGTATTAGCCAATCAGGGATTACTTTTTCCCTCTAAGCAGTACTATCCGGCAGATAAACCTGACTACCGATAAAATAAATAATCCCTTATTCTGATGTGGAAAGCCGAATTAAAATGTGCCTGCACCATCGGATGAGATGAGCAGACATGAAAGCTATCTTAAAACTAACTGGTGACCTAGGGGGTTTTGCTTCACCCACAATGCAATTGGTAGAATAAAAGCATCTATAAAGCTGGAGTTCATGATGACTCAAAGCGAAAAATAAGAGTTGCAGTGAGGGTCATGCTGCCTAAAAATGAGGTTTTTATACACTTGAAATAAAAATCTTGCTTGCTACACCAAGCTACCATGATCTAAGGTAAGTTTCTTGTTTCTGATATGATAATAATTAATGCACTTTATCGGTAAATTCAATGGTTGTCTTATTTTGATGTGGTTGAGTTTTCTGCAGCAAATCCTCTGAAAAATACACTGCATCATTGACAATTAACTCTGTCACCCCCACTATCAAGTGTAAAGGTCCTACACTTCATCATTGAAAAAAACAGCATCAGGTCACAGCATTGGTATGAGAGTTGCACACAGAAATAAGGTTACTAGTTAGTGACTTTACTCCAAACAGGAATGATTTACTGTAATTTAAACATCACTTCAACTCAACTTGTCCTTTGTTCTGGTATTTTCCTTATTTTCACAAGGATGGTAATATGTAATTTGCATTAATACTATTGAATATCTCCGTCTCTGTTTTGATGCGTGTACTTTTCATGATTGGCTTTGAAATGGCCATGCTGCACTCACCCTTACATACGATGAGTTGTAAATTTCTCCATGATTCACCTAATTCATTAGCATCCGGCAAAAGAAAGAAGCTCAATTTTTAAACGCTGTTGATGCTTGTTACAATGTTGTTTTCTATGAAATGGTAGCAGTTGTCACAGATTACAACTTCAATAACCATTGATGGTTCAGGGATATTCATCACACTGACATTCAAAATATGTTTCACCCTGTATAATCTTTCACAAAAGTTTCCAAAGAATTATGAATTACCACAATTGCTGTCCTTTTCATTTCACTTTAAAACACGTCTTTTCCATTATTTTTTATTGTAATTTGCATACATCTCAATAAAGTTGCTTGTCATAATATTGATATTTATAAGTACATATCTTACATGGCACATTAGAGTTTAAAAGATAAAACCAAAAAAAGGACTAAAAATCCATGACCAAAGGAATGCAGGGACCGTACTGTAACTGGCCTGTCTTTCATCATATTTATTGCATGTTTTCATTTCATTTACAGTCCTATGCTGATTGACAAAGAATTCCTTGGCAAAACACAGAGAGAACAGAAAAGATGGAGAAATTGGATGAACAATAAATAATTGGGGTTTTGATGGCATGGCTTCTAAAATCATTGCTTTCTATAAGACTGGCATAGATACTAATAATTTATGAATCAACAGAAATCAGGTTACATTTTAGTCTAACAGCTTTTGGACTGGTGTCCACAACGACTTCAATTCTGTAATATTTGCAGTCCTCAGTCCTTTTAATAATTTTGTTTGAAAGCAAAAAATTGTCCTCGGAACTTTGTCTCCATTAACGGTTAACTTGATTTAATTGTGAGAAGATGCCGAAAGTAATGCAGGAAAGATTAAATAAGAATATTTACTGCCCTCATGTACACATGCTTGGTTCCTTTTGTTTTTCTTTAAGTAGGAAGGGGGCTTATATAAGTTTTGTTTCCATTATTCCCACATTATCTTCAAGATTACTCTGTGCCTTAAGTATTTTACTAAAATAAACCACTAAGGTTGAACACCATGATGTAGATCTCTCTTGGTGGTAGTCACTCATCAATCACCAGCTGAAAAAACTGGTGAACTACTCATTTGTTGGTGGATTCTTTTCTCAAGTGGCGTGGTTTAAACTCTGTGTCTTATTGGGGCAGGGCCTTCAAGATTGCATTGACCTCTTCAGCGACAGATTTTAAAGCAAAGTCAAATTGGTCCTGGAAAAGGAAAAAAAAAGTTATTGAAAAATGATGCATGTGAGAAATCCTGATCTCGTACTAGTATGGTGATTTTCTCGTAATTTTTATCTATGTTGCCACAATTCCAAATGTTAACAACCTTGTCAGTTCAAAGACAACCACAAAGTTACATGGAAGGAAGCATCACTTGCTGTTCTCTGCACATATAAACATGTCACACACCTTCAGAAACTCAAAATCTATTCAAATTACTTGTCATTCATGTTAAAATCTCCATCCCCCTCTTTTAATGTACAACACACATACTTTCTCAATCACCATATTCTCTATTGTCACTTGAACTTACAAGACAATACATTAAACTCAGTAGATGAAAGTACAGAGGTATCCTACTGAGATTAGAGGTCCATTAGCTGTACCTTTTGATGATTTTTCATTATTTTTGTTTTTAACGAAGTATGCGCCTCAAAATTTAAAGACAAACTTTTGCTGAAACTATCCTCAAAGAAACTTTTGACCATTGTCTTACCAAAGCTAAAATAAAAATCAGGGCTCACAGTGCAAAGTTTGGTACAAGAGAGAAAAATTACCTAAGATTTCCTAATTTTTGAAATTCAAAATGGCTGCCATCCCTGTGTTAACTCTATGGGAGAAAATAAAATTTTCTATTTTCAAAAAACTAAGATTGTGAAAACTTTTCTTTCTTTCACCGAGAGTTTTAAAGTGAGCCCCTACAAGTGGTAGATGTGAAGAGAATTGATAAAATTTGAAAGCCTAAATATCTGTCCCCGAGGCGCGTTCTAACATTATGTCAACTTTTTCCACTTCTCCCCTTTCAAATACGCTGAGTTAACATGAGTGTTGAGCTTGTCAACTCAGCCTGTACATGTCCAGCACAGACTGCATTGTTATTGTTGAAGAGTGAGTCCTGGTCTGGACTACAAGTCAAATGTAAACATTAAATAAACATTGCATTTTACATTATAGCCATTGTGTTGACAAGCTAAATAGTTGGTGTTTCAAACATGCTTTGGGCAACTAAACGAGAACTTCAACGTCATATACAAAACAAAAATAGTGAAAAATATCGTCAAAAGTTACAGCTGCTGTCCCTTTACACAGAAAGCAATATCCTTTTGAGTACTTTCTAAAATTCAATATTTTTAAACAAAGCTTTGGAGAGTCTGGATTATATGATTAGACAGGCAGAACAACAGGTGTACCTGGCCAATAGATATCTCACTTCAAGTACCTTGTCAGCCCAGGGTGTAAGACCTATTCCTCTCATTCAACAGACTATTTCACTCACTTACCCTTGTTTTCACCATCTGCATTCTCTGGTCCCTGATATGCTCAAGTGTTGCCGCGATATCGATCTCTTTGGCACCTTTTGTCATGCGATTCAACACCATGTCAATCAAGCAGTAAGTACCAGTGCGTCCGCATCCGTCACTGTCAGGAAAAAACACAAAACAAGAAAGGCGATGACATTTTAAAACACCATCCATCATTTGTCAAGGTCTCTTCACCGGTACTCAGAATTAAACATCTCCTTGTCTAACTTTGCATGGCACACATAAGATGGGGATGATCGACGATTATTTTCACAAACATTACCAATATGGAAGACAAATGAACTTTCAAACATGGATGGATTTTGTCAATAGCTGGAGAGAGCTACAATTTTAACATCTATGATTTAACGTTATATCAAGAAGATAATGCCTTTTTTAATAATTTGTCTTGTAACTGCCTGATCATTAATATCACTGGGTTTGTTATCTTTTGCATTTTAAAAACAAAAGACCAGTGAACTAATACTTATAATGATGTTGCTTTTTTGTAATGGAGTGTTACACTCATGTGAAAGATATATTGCATTTTACAGTTTAAATTCCATGTTCACCAACAGTGACCATTGACTGTATGTCATCATTTGCAAATTAAAACACTAGATCAAATCAAGGCAATTTCGAATACGGTACAATGCACACACGTTCATCTGACACAGGGAAGTAGATTTCTTGTAGGTTTACTGTGGTGCTTATGTGCAAAGCCTGGATGTGGGGAGCACAGGTTTTGAGATGATAATGTAAGGCGTAATGATTGCTGCAGAAGAGAGGGCTTGCCATCGAAAAGTCTGGGATAATCACCGGCAAAGACCTCATAAGCGGCAATAATTCATTTCGTTTAGGGAATGGGGGCAGTGTTATCAATGGCTATTAGACACGGTTTGTCCGGATTTTTTTCTCCCATTTTTCTCCCAGAAAAATAAACTAATCATAGGTTGTAGATTGAATGCCAAGACAACTATAAATCCGTCATTTGACGAGCGCTTTTCGGCGTGCCTGTTTTGTTGTTAATGAGCCATGCCCCATCGGTGCTCCCCATATTTTGTAGTTCTTACATTAGTGACAATCAAAATAACCCAATCACGAAGTATCGGAGAAATGGCTTATTTGCACGGCTTATACGTGTCCTGGAACTTCACCCCACAGACCTTCGTGTTGTAAATCAATTCTCATAAGATAGTGGACGCATAATTGGCTCTATTTTGATCCCATCTCATATTATGAAACGCCATCCTGGGGCAATGCAACTTCTCCCTGGAGTTGCATTGGCTGGCATAAGCATTTTCCTTTAAACCCATTAACATTAATGCCTTGAGACACACAAGCAGAGTTTTTACCCGTCTCTCCGCGAATTAATAAATGAAAAATGTTTTGTGAAAAAGTATTTTACTGTAACTGCAGCAATTCTCTTTCTTTTGATATAAAAATGAGAATTTCTCAGGTCAAATCTTCATTCTGAAAACTGGCACTATATTCAGGCAGAAACTGACTAGGAAATGCGACATTCTTACATTTGGTAAAAGCCCCAAGACTGACATATTTCATTGGAGAAATTTGAACTGTGATTTATAATTCAAAGTCCCTAGGGGTAACATAATTATCCCCATGCGCCATATACATAAAAAAATGGCTCTTTAAACACTGGCAGTATTGCACTGGTACAAGCACCATGCTTTGAATCACTGGACATTTAAATTGAATAAAGACCATTTTATGTGTGATGAAAAATAAGCTTATATTTCACAAGTTTTTTACATTTTTCGAAAATTATGGAGATTTGAATAACAGCCTAGCCCTAATCAACCTTTTTTCTGTACATGGTTTTTACCCATATTGCCAAAAACAATGATTGTAACATAACAGACAGAGGAGATATACACTCGAAGTGATATATATGCATGCACATAAAATTCCCTTCTGGTAATTAGAGCGAAACATTTAGGCTATTACTGTTTTGTGTATGCCGTGACCTGAGAAAGGTGTTCATAAACAAAATGACATCATAAAAGTGGGGTTTTTTTTTGTAAATTCCAATATAAAACCAGTCAGACATTCCTTCTGGATTAGATTTCATTGGCTGCATGTGTGTTCTGCATTTTTGTGATGACAATTGAACATTACTGTGACACCGGGCGAAAGCCAGATTTCCTCAAAGACATTACGAATTTGGAGCAGGAAATTATGACAAAAAGTATGTTGGGATGAGACTCACTGCAATGATTTTCTGTACTCTGAAACAAAAAAGGCGTTATCTTATCAAATTGAAGTGTTGATGATAAAGTACCCTGTTGACGGTGATGATGATGATGATGTTGATGTCTAGGGAATTGTAATGATGATCATGGTGAAAAATGCCCACCTACAAAGATCACTGCTACGATGTGGAGACACTAATGCTACACTGTTCCACACAAAGTGTTCAGATTTCAAGGGGATCGAGGTACACTGATTTTCTGCCACGAAAATCAAAGACATCTTGTGATTGGGATTGGGGCAGTTTAATTTGTGACTTCAGATGTCTGGTCATTCCCTCATTGGCTTTGAATGTAAATTCTCAGCTCATTTAACGTTATCACCCTAGGGTATCTTGATGAATGGCCGGCGAAGGTAACTACGTCACATCGCCTTCCATCGTTTGTAATTTCAATCACTGCGGTGAAGCATGTAGCCTTTATGAGTCCATGCTTTCAGTTCATTTTCATGGCTAGTCCCTTAGCGTGTCCTCAACAGTTTATTGCTATATGCACTTTTACCCCAGCGAGCGAACAGCATACTGAACAGTATAGGCATTGGAAGATTTTTACTGTTGACTAGCAGTATACACTGCAAAGTCATCAAACTGCCGAGATACAAGTCGTGCAAATGTGTACTATAAAGACGGTGATTTGCGTTGTTCGGTATTCGAGCTAGCTGCCCCGGTCACTGATGCCTGATTGTGTGTGAAAATTACATGTCACGCATCACAGAAATGCTCTGCAGGTTCTTTGGTTGGAGAGTGAAAAGAAGCAACATTCTGGAATGGAAAACTGGAATTTGAAAGCATCATCATGGTACACTTTGATCACATCTTCCTTCTTTTGATGTGTACTTTCTACAAAGTACAGAAACTTTCATAGATGCTGACTGCAAATTGAAGAAATGCCGACTGTGATCCTTGATATTTCAAATGTTAAATGCTGGGTAATTTTTTGTCGGGCAAGATCCTACATTTTCAAAACCACTATAAGTAATTGCCCAGTATGGAAACCAATTTTTTTCTGCCATTGCCGATGATCACAAAGTGTGACAGAGCATACTGTGGGTGTAACAAAACATGTCTTCTGCATAGCAGTTTCAGGGTCATGAAACTCCACCAATTTTTGCTGTTTTATAGCCTGTTCGTATTTTTCAAATTTCTGTCAGCGAAACTGTCCCTTTGATAAGCGATTAAAATGTCAAAATATCTATAATTCAGTAAAAGAGACATAATTTAAGTTGTGAAAGCATTTGCTGGAGGGGACAGACCCTTGTAACATCGGGAGAATGTTTGGTTTGAAGCCCGGTTAGTGTGAAAGTGCGAGCTTTTCTTTCTGGCTGTATTACATCTGCTGTACATGCTCTGGGTTCTCACATTGTGTGCCAAAACATCTTGATTGCCCTGATTTTAAAGACAACTTCAGAACTTGGAGACCACTAGATTTTGTGACTGCGTTGACTTACACGGTACGAACAGAGCCATTTGAAATCAATGGGTCTGCTGCTAGTCCTCTCAAATCTTGTCAATAATTCATAACATGATGAGGAAGCAGAGTCGCCAAGCCGAACAGCATGCAGAAAAACAAGCCCTTCAGACTGTTTCAGAGATGTTTTTAGTTAATTCAGTGAGGATGTTTTAGAGGATGTGATTGTGCCGGTGGGGGCCACTTCGTCCGCTCGGTCTTTACTTATTTTTCCCCCCCTGTTCTGGATGTGCTCTATTCCTGGTTTCACATGTCACATCTAATCAATCAAAGATCGCAGAGCAGAAGACGCTGCGTCTCTTGATGTACAAAGCGGAAAAGAGACGCCTTTTCATTCTGCGATGTGTCCTTCTCTTGTTGGGCTTCATAGGTGATGAAATTAACCATCCATTTCATGGGCTTCCCCAAACCCAAACAACTGAACTCAACATCTCATCAATGCCTCTAAACAAATAAATTGGCTTTATCCACAGCCAGTAGCATACAACTCAAAAAAAATCTTCTCTGACCCTACATTTTATTTACTTTTCTCCTCAAATGCAAAAGTCTTCCAATTTTTGTTCTTTTTTTCCCCTACACGCTTCTTTGAACTCTTGATTTCAGTACATTTGCCACGTCTACCCTGAAGACATTGAAACATGCATGTATATTTCAGCACGCATTATAATCTCTGTTTTCAGAAAGGGATTTACAGTTCACAGTTTGAAGGTCAAATTCTAGAAGATATAGTAAGCCAGGTATTTGGTGACCTTCCAGTTCAATCTATCTCTACAAAGTTAAACTTGATTTTGACATCTAATCCATCTGATATCGATCTGTAGATTACATATCAGTGTCTAGTTTTGAATACCAAAATACAATAACGTAATTCAGCAGCTTTGAACTTGAATTCTCAAAATTTTTTTGGCATGTCTTTTGGGCAGGGACGCATTTTCAATACATGTATAATTAGACTTGGCTGGACATGTTTTAATTGCGCACACCTGCGAGTGTATGTGAGCATTAACATGCTATGTCTTGATATACCTTTTACACTGTAAAATTCATTAATTTTATGATCTAACAGCCGTGAAATAAAACATTTCTGGCGGTTCAGTCATGCAGATGGTATCACATATGAATTCAACACATTGGCAGATGTGAATTAGCATACTTATCTGCACTGAATGCTTTGATGTGATAAAAAAAAAATATCCAAAATAACATCATGAAATCAACAATTTTTTAGCCTTTCTGGCATACACTCTGTTGAAGCCAAACTGTCTGAAATTGCATATTGAAAAATCTTCAATAGTTAATCTTTTCACAGTTGTTTTGACAGGATATTACAAATTCAATATTTGTCCAACAAGGAACGATACTATCATACTAATTGTCTCCATATCTAAGACCAGATGAAAAGGGAGAGAAAAAAAAATTGACAATTCAGTTGCCTACTTCACTTATTTGTACAGCAGATTTACTAAAAAGCATGATTAGAAATAATCCCTATTTGAAAGATTTGTAATGCCCAGATCACAACCAAGGAATTACAGGAAATCGACATTATGTGCCCGGAATGATCAAATGTTGGAAAGCACAAAGATTGTAGCAAATCTTGGTTTTTTTTCATCCATCAAACCTGCCAAGTAGGCTTCTTAATCTTGGGAAGCAATAAATTCTACACTTTTGTATATATGTGTGAAAAAAAAACCAGAAAAAAGAAAGCATACAGATTTCCTCTTCTGCACAACAGAATATCATTTCGTGTGGAAGACTACTGCGCACACTGAGGACACGACGTAGGATAAGTCAGTTTATTCAGGGAGAGGTGTGTTTTCAGGGCAGGAAAATTGCAAAGTGGAGAAGAAACAAATCATTGACTGATTTGCTGGAGTAGAAGTTGAAGTTCAAAGAGTCTTACACACCAGAATAAATTGGAACTCAAGGTCTGTAATGTACCACACTGAGAAAATGACGAAGCTTGGGGAAATATGCAGATTTATTCAAATTGTTTCTGTATGTCCTTGAAATATGAGCCAAACTTGATGTTTACCTGTGTCTTATCTTTGTAGAGGGTTCCAAGCATGTCTACCCAGCAGTTTTCATATTATAGATTTTTTTGAATATGTAAATTCTATGAGAACAGATGATGGAAAAAAAGAGTGAAATAGATGTCCAGAAGCGGTGTCCTGAATAATACTATGTATGAGATTTGTACAGCCATAAGCAATCACCCAGAGAGTATGAAAAATGACGATAGACACAATTCCCAATTCAATTTGCTATCTATCATTCCTGCCGTTCCTCCAGAGAGATTCATAGTTGTGAATGTAGACAACAGACACACTGAACACAAACCTACGAAAAAAAATCGTCTGCCATTTTCCTCTATTTGTCGAGCAACACTATCAAAACCAACGCGTGTAAAAGTGTAGCACCTCTCAAAATTTCCCATGAGTTTTCGAGGACAATATGCTCAGAACTCTCCAGACAGAGACATGATGATGCAGGGGAGAAATTTCCTTTGTGTGAAGACGTGGCTTATGCTTTTACTTTGCACTTTTTCTCACCATTTCCCTTAAGATTGCAACGTATCTGAACCAATTTGTGAAAACAGGAATATTTCAGTCACTCTAACAACCACTACAGCCTACTTTGACACAGTAATTGATGTTATCAAGGCATGCCAGCCTGAATGCCGTAAATTAAACACAATATTCCCAATGCTCTTTCATTTTCAGTAGGAAGGGTTTTTTGCAGATACAAAATCATATTCAAGACTTTGACATATGTGTATTGAGGAGAAACATAAGTGTAGGTTTTAAATTTTCAGTAACTTTGTTGTTATTTACTGTAATTAAAATTAAGTGTTTTGCATCACAGCAAAAAAACCGTGAATGATTAAGCATGTTACTTGATAATCCGGTAAACATGAAGACAGTGAAAAACTGGTTTTTAAAAAGTAACTTAACCCTTTGAGCGCCAAAGTCAATTTTTGTCACCTCTATAAAATATACTCCAGTCAATTTTTTTCAGATTTTTGCCAAAATTTTGATAAAAAACTGTATCCAAAAAAACATGATATCAATTTGGTCCAAAATTATCAAAACAATTGCAGAAAAATTCATAATAATTGGTAAAATGTTGCACTAAAATTTTGGTTGGAAAAATTACAGCACTCAAACGGTTAAAGTACAAATGCATACCTGCAGCATCATGGCAATATCAACATTTGTGAAGATTATATGAAACCTACAAGGATGCAAAAATATTGCTGATGCCATATTGGCTTAAAGTAGTACGTACCTAAAAAATTGAAAGTTAAAAGTTTGCTATCTCTAAAGAAAATTTAAATCATTCCCTTTTCAAATCTGGAATAAAAAATCGGGGGTCACCATGGAAAATTTTAAACAAGAAAAAAAAATTATCCAACATTCATCGCCTCTTGAAATTCATACCTGTATTAACTCTACGGTGAAAAATTAAATTTGTATTTTTGAAAACTTATTCCACGAGTTTCAAAATCAACCCCCCACAAAATGGCATTGTAAAAGTTTGAGACTTTCAATGTCTGTCCCAGAGGTGCATTCTACATGTACCTTCATAAGAAACAGGAAAAGTCAGCATGCTGTGTAAACCACACAGCTATGATGTCATTCATTTTTTTCCACTGCTTTCAAAGATACATTTTCCTCATGACATTCAATTCACTTGGTGGAGATAAACTTAACCATGTGTAGAGATACTGAACTTAAATAATTTAATCACATCCCCCCGACATTGATTTGAGGTTAGAGTGGTCTAAAAAGTGGAGCCTGCATAAAATTGGTTGAAGATTACTCCAGAATGATCTTGTGTAATTCATCACCGGTCTACGGAGCAAATTGCCAGTTATTGTTTATGTCTTGATTGCTGGCAAAATGTGGTAGACAACATTTGTTTGTGAAATGGTGCATAATTGTGCTTTTGTTAGGAACTCACATCTAAAGTAATGGAGTGTAGAGACAATTAATGCCTTAAACCAAAAACGTGAAAGAGAGAGAGAGAAAGAGAGAGAGAGACAGAGACAGAGAACAAACTGTAGTAACTTTTACCAACCTGCAGTGTACAACGATGGGGCAGGCTCTTCCTCTGAAAGACTTGTTCACTTTTCTGAAATAAAAGCATAACAAAAAAAAAAACAGAAAACAAAATTGTTCATGAATGTCATCGCAATCCAAGAGAAGAAATTACATGAAAGTTTATGATTTGTCACAGGATAATAAATACATGTATGAATGCATTTGCTCTGATTTGATGAAAGCATGTTCTGCTTGGTTGGGAGCACAAAATCAGTGCATGTATGTTCATTGTGTAACTCAGC
Organism: Ptychodera flava; assembly: GCF_041260155.1. Classification (NCBI taxonomy): domain Eukaryota; kingdom Metazoa; phylum Hemichordata; class Enteropneusta; family Ptychoderidae; genus Ptychodera; species Ptychodera flava. The sequence goes on from NC_091936.1 coordinate 40,723,376, forward strand.
CCCTGAAATGGGAGTTTGCTACAAATGGGGTGTCCACTGTGTTTGATAAATGTAATGGAGATAAAAGGCCACCTTGATTATGAAATGGAATGGCAAAGTGAGCTCAAGGGAGGAACAAGTCTCTCTTTTTCCTCTGGATCGTTATCACTACGGTAACCACCTGATACTGATGGAGGATCACATTTCCCATTATGCACCAGTGCATGGAGGCCATTTTTTCAAGCAGGGCCAACCTCTGGCCTTGTGTGTTTAGTTTGCCAACCAAGTCCAGCCCGCATGAATTAATTAGACTATCAGTGAAACGTGTCTTATGTGTGAGCCTTGGGCTTGGGATCTGGTATTCTTCAAAAGCATTGATCAATGTCTTTTGGGGCAATGTGAGGGAGGAAAAAATTGCATCCATAATGAAAGAAGATACAGGGAAAAGACAAATTTGTATGCTAAAGAATGAGGACGCTTGGTGTTTCACTGCTGGGTATACAACTCACTATTAAGGCAACCCCTTGGGACAGTAGATGGTGTGCTGGAGCGGGCAGACAACAACTTGAGGATTTTAACAGAATTTTCCACAATGCATAGTTCCAATGTGAGTCATTAGATTTGAGAAAAATCTAATCGTGGGAACAACTAACCAATCACTCTACATGATGTGAAATGAATTACAAACTGGGACTGTACTCTAAATTTTCTACAAAAAATGATGGTAAAATAGATTCCATTTTAGGTGAATAATTTTTTGATTTGATATGACTCAAATGCTCACTCTCTGACAGGCTTGAAAATTATGACATTTGGATGAGGAAAACGACCAGCTCATGGTAGCTAAGCAACTGAGAAAGACGAAGATGGAGATACTAGGAGATAAAAAAAGCTGATGAAGGAGTCTCGATTACGGAACCATCAGGTGTTCAATTTCTTTACGTTCTCCTTCTGAAAATTTGAAGTGCATACTGTCCATGGGGAACCCAGTTTAAATTACCAAATTCTGCATGTGATGAAACTAAGTACCGTCTGATGGTTACCTAGCAACCAAAGATTGGATGGAGAGAGAGAGAGAGATAGAGAGATAGAGAGAGAGAGAGAGAGAGAGAGAGAGTCTTGAAAAAGATTTGGAAAGGAAAAACAAGGCTACCACTTGCTGATGATTCCTGGAAAGATGAGTGGCACAAAAGAGGTGACTGTGACATGCATTATACTTAAAGCAAAAACTTCAAACACAGACATAAGCAGGTTTATTAATTTGATACTCAACGAGACAAACTGAACATGTAGACAGAAATGTTTTCTGAAAGAGCGTTATTCTCATGGGGCTATCCTACGTCCTCCAACTCGACAGGGCACTGTTAGCGGTAACATGTTACCATGGTAACCGGTTGGTGTATTTAGACGTCTTGGTTGTTAGTGCGCACTCAGTTGTCCCAATCACTTTTGTGACTATGCAAGTGGTATACTTGACAGCTTGCATATGCACAAAAATGACTGGGCCAGTGGCAGAGTTAGTAGTACTAGTAGTAGTAGTGGTAGTAGTAGTAGTAGTAGTGGTAGTAGAAGAACTTAGTGTAACAGCTACCCACACATCATTGGTTAAGAGCCAGGTGCTCTGAGCTGAGAATGATTACAAGTGCCTTGCTTTCATGTGTTTTTCCTTTTCTCTTGATTTTGCATTGTTACGCATGTTAAACTCTTACAAACATTGTGAGTTTTGTGTTAATTTTGTCAGCTAAATATGGCCATGTTGTTGTAACTTGTGTGTTGGATCCTGACTAGGATCAAGTTTAGTTGAGCACTCATGATGGTGTGTTTTAACCTGCCCACCATAATCTCTGTAAAGAGGTCCATGAGTCACCATTGATAACAATGGGTTTGGACCAAACCATTGTGGTGAAAGGGTTCAGGTATCCGGAGAAGAAGACCAGTGAAGTCCTGACAGCTAGCCCTGCCAGGAAAACGGCGCGACATCTCTTATTGATCCTAACACAGAGAAGCATTTGCCAGATATTCTATAAAGGGCATGCATACAAAGTGTAAAGAGCCATGCAGTCTTAACACAAGGCAATCTGCTATGTCTGAGTACACACAGTCACTGAAAGCATCTCGATTTTGATGCTGTAACCTTTGACACAGAAGTCATCACCATCAGTAACACAAAAATGTATAGCTTTGGAAATTAAATTGTCAGTTTGTAGTGATGATGTTTGTTGATGTGGTGAACAGTAAGGGCCCTTGTAAGAGGATTCTGCATTCACAAATGACATGTTCTTGTCTGTCACCGTCTCTTATGAACAGACCACCTGGTGTTAGAGCTGGTTGACGAATGACAAAACAGTACCATGGTGATGTGGCTTATTACAGCCTGTCCCTTAATGAGAACATCTACATCCTTAACATATACATGATTGATGGATCACTGTGAAATGCCATGGAGGTCACACAAGACTAATGCATAGAGTGAAACAGTGAAATACACTAACTGGCCATACAAGCTCTGATTGAAGCATCAACATCTCACAACAGGGAGTGCTGGTGTAAATAATTGTAGATAAATGATGCAGATAGAAATCCTCATGTCTGCACTGATTGCATGGTCGGTTGTTTGTCTTTGCTAATCTTCCGCCTGCCAGGGCTCAAAATGGGGACCACAGACATGTACACAGCCAAGGGTGTGCGGCAAATGCTCTGCACATACTACTTTTGGACATACTACTTTTGGACAAGTAAGTTATATCGACTCCATCTGATAGTAATCAATGGACAAAATTATATCAAAATTATACATCAAATACCGTTCTCTAATATCAGTGATGAACTGGAATGGCTAGAGAAATAGCTATTGCAAACACAATTTTCTAGAAAATCAGGTGATGAAGTCTAAGTTTATGCCAGGTGATATAGAAAAATTTGACGCAGTGCTACAGAAATATCCATGTATTCTTTGCTATGAAAACTTGTAACAAAACATTTGCCCTTCTTGTATGCCTTGTGTTAAGACTAATCCCATCATGCATCACTTCTACCAAGACAGAATTCACACCTGACTGATAATCTGACATTGTCTTTGGTTGGACAGGAGATGAAAGACTGACAGGCTGGTTGAAAAAATTCAAAATCAAAAGAAAAAATTTGAACATACAGTATAAGAGAATGGGTTGTATTTACCTTCTAAATTCCAGCAATACCTTTGGAGAGCTTGGTTCTCCCATGTCTGGCCATGTAAGGTAATGGAACTGTGTCACAGTGCGTGTCTCGTTGGTCTGTAAAATGAGAAGCCAGAAAAAAAAGACCTCATGTTGCAAGTGTGACCAGCAAGGTTAATTACAATCCACTTCACCTGGCTGACATATATTGATAGACGGCCCAGATAGGAGATTGAGAAATGCACGATCACAGCCCCTGGCTGACACCACCTCTCTCAATTTTTTTTATAGAAGGTATAATCAAATTTACATACGCACAAGTGACAAGACAGATGGCTTTCTGACAAGTCTAACGGTTCAATGGATTTGAAAACATGACATGACTGTATGTTGATCAGTTTATTCACTCTCTTTTTGGTTCGTACCATGTATAATTTGACGCCTGAATATTGAAGCATACCGAATGATGAGGGAAGTGTTGATTGAGTTTGAAGATTAACTCTCTGTAGGGTTTATTTTTATGGTGTGGAGTTAGGAAAAATTGCAACGCTGTCTTTCATGACACAGCTTTGCTGAAAATTGTGCATGGTAAAATACTTGTATGTAACAGCTAGACTATGTAATTCAAATAACAAACATCAAGAACACACCTTGTCGTGCCAGAGCCAGTAGCCATTGCTACAATAGTGTCTGCAAGTACATATCTAGAGAATCTGATCGTTCAGAAATTGTTGAGGAGTCATTTCATGGCAAAATAAATAGCAATGCAAAAAATGCAGCAGAAAGTGAGAATCAGGCATTAGCAGTCTCATTACCAGGCAGATAACGAACTCTGAACTTATATTGAGGAGACAGCATGATCTGTTAAAAGTTACGGTTGAATGACTCCTTTTGCTTGATATAAATAATCATCACGTCATGCATTAAAGAAAAATTTTTTTCAAAGAGACTCAATAGAAATGAAACAGAGGCTGAGGTAAGTGTGGCCGGCACTGCATAAAATGCACTGATAAGTTAGCGATTCGTTCATATGTCATTGATCTGCCGCTCTAAGACGCAACAGACGGGACCGACAATAAACAATCGGTTGAGATAGGAAACCAGCGAGGGTGGAACTCTAATTGGATTAAGCAGCAGATCACGACGTTTTGCCGTCTGAGTGGTATTATGTCTTCTCCCTGATTGGTCGACCAAAATACCTCAATCAGTCAAGCTTGCCTGGCGTAGTGCCACAGAGACACGGTTTCAATGAATTTAGACGACCAGAATCACACTAAGCGTAAATCAATTAAATGACAGCTCAAAGTACTCTCAGAAAACAACATGGGTAGGATGTACTTGGGATGAGTCAATACCATAGCAACGATTTGACAGGAGGCTTGTCTTTGGCAAAAGAAATTCACAACGAAAAGAAACTACCCAGGTTTAATCAAAATATATATATGAGTGAATATGTTACTGCTCGATCAAATATGTAAATTTACAGTTACAACGAGATATAATATCTTGAACAGTGGGATGTGAAGTAAGGTTAGTGATAAGTAGATGTACTTTTGATTTTATGTACGCCATAATGACTGCCACATTGCAGCCACCACTCTACAAATGCTAGAGTATCCATGGAATTGAATTAATGAGAAAACCAAGAGACGTTACTCTATCGAGCAATTCTCCATGTCTGTAGGGGCCATGGTGAAATAAATTGATGTTTCTGAAGGAAGCTCCATTCAGTGATTTGGTAAATATGTCAAGCATACATATTCCACACATCTGTGAATCAACATGGTCTAAAATAAAATATGTTGTAAATATCATCTAGGGAGTGCAGTAATTGATTAATAAAACATCCGCTTCTTTGAGATAATTTAGGTTGAATGGAGCAAAAGTGATGTGTTCAAGACAAATTTTGGTTTCAATATGTTTTATTTTTTGCTTTGTATATTTTCATTGTTTCTCTTGTTAATCTTCTGCAAAACTCCCACATTGATGATGAAAAGTGTCAGAAGCATTGTTGCAGCAAATTTAAAAAGAGAACTTACATGAATAACTGAAAATGACATCAATTCAACTAATCAAAACTATTCTATCTAGTAATTTACTGCAACAGATGGACATATGGTGATGGAGAGATAGCACTGAGTTCACCATTTGAGCGTGGCCCTCAGAGTGAAAGGATAACATTTCTGTGCAACACAGGCCAATGAGAAACAACGCAGCTATTCAAGATGGCTCAGATCTAACTTTGATGGAGGGACATCTAATGGATGAGTTGGTCCACCGAGTAGTGACCAGATTGCCGAGGTCTCCAATTCTCATTAAACAGATGCTGATAATGTTACAAATGGGGTTTTCTGTGAGATTTATTGGGACTTTATTCCAACAGCTGCTTTTTTCTAAAGTATGCTTGCCTAACCTGAGCATAGGACAATCGATTGTGCTTTTTTGGCTTATCTGATTCTGGAAACGAATTTTTAATATTTTTTTAAATGTGATTGCATTGTCGTATAGAATGGGATGAATAAAAGACAATGGGTTTGATTTGATACAAATCAATATTTGTTGATTTTATCACAGAAGTGGCTGACCCAGTATTATTAAAAAATGAAATTTGTTTGCATATTTGATGGAAACAAAACAATCAATGATAGCCCTGGATTTTGTTGTTATGCAAATTATCCATAAATGGTGAACCAATCAAAACTGAGATAACAAATACTCATGATGTAAGCAGAAAATTACCTGCAGATTCTTCAGATAGAAACTCCTGACGAGGTAGTCGTCACACCATATATGCTCAGAAACAAGGTGGACTTCATAAATATGGTACAACTGACTACCTTCCTCCGGCCAGTACGGATGACACATTACTCTATCCTTGTCGTCCATATTTTGCGTCAAATTAACAATCACCATACAACCTTGCTCCCAAACCATCTGTGCATAATATAATAACAAAAAGAGTAAACATCTGATTGTCGATGAAGAATTCTATCTCAGATAACAGAAAAAAAAGAAATCACATTTAGAATCTACTGTCATTTGTCTTGGTAGTGTGTTTGATAATACAGGTAGATCATCTGTTTTGTTGGTAATATTTGCTTGTACCCATTATATGTGTTATCAGTTTTGTACAAAGCAGCCTTTTTGTATACCCTGCTTGTGGGCAGTATACCCTGGTTATGGGCATGTATATACCCTGATTATGGGCTGTAAACCCTGGTTATGGGCATGTATACCCTTGGTTTTGTTAGGTAGTATAACTGATTATGGGCAGTATACCGTGGTTATGGGCTGTAACCACTGGTTGTGGGCAAGTATATCCTTGGTTACAGGTAGTATATACCCTGGTTCTGGCAAGTATACCTTGGTTATAGGCGTGTACTTTTGTGCATTGCCACTGACATAAAAGACACCACTTTGGGTGAAATTTTACAAAAATATTGAAAACTGTAAAATACATCATCAGATATAGCTAACAAACGTTTGATACGACACAGACATGGAACTCTTTAAGTGGTAAACTTTGCGTGTACTTTTGTATTGAATATTTTGGAATTTTCAACTTTTAAATAGAAGCAGACGATAAACAGCTGCATTAATGATACATGTCTGATCTGAACTGTTGGACCATTCACAAATGTGATAAAAAAGATCGCTGATTTTGAGAAATGTAAAAGGTTTATTTATAACCTTAACATGTTTTAAACAAGATGTCATGGTAAAATTTTGTTTTACCTGTCAGTCAGAAGCTGTTATCATAAATCAGTACACGTGCAAAAACATAACTTGTTTCATTAAAATTATGAATTCAAACTGGAGTTATTTACAAATACATTACTGTAGAAAAGTTCTTACACTGGACGTTATTCAGTAACTCATTAACTACCAGCGAACATAAATGTGAACTCAATGGTACATTTAGCGCTAAAACCTGATCTCTTTTCATTTATGTTTACTTTTTCTTTCCTTGTTTACTCTGAACCATATTGTATACCATTAGCTGTTTAAAACCTTGGTTATTGAATTCATATCTATTCCGGGGTAAAGATATGCAAATTAACGACTGGGGAAAATATGTTATGTCAGGAATGATAATTACTGTACAATTTGCATGCAATTTTTCCATTTCTTTGTTGAACAGCTGTCTAGTGACTCAACACTATCTAAAATTTGTGCAACAGAGAATGTGTGTGTATATATGTGTATATATATGTGTGCACATATATAAATATATATATATATATATATATATATATATATATATATATATATATATATATATATATATATATATATATATATATATATATATATATATATATATAGATATATAGATATGTAATGAAAATTAAGTGTAAAATAATAATAATATCTGTTACTTGAAGTTCATGCATCCTGCAATATCTATGTATTTGAGGGGCGCGTGCCCACAGAATCAAGTGATCATTAAGAAACACCTCCTTCATGACATACTGTTAAGAACAACCATTTCGGAAATTGCAGATGGCCTAAAATTGGTTAATGAAAGCAACAGCAAAGATGCAGTAGGTTGATAAAAACCACTGAATGTTGATCATATTGCTTGATAAATGAGTTTTGGCCCAGTGATGGTTGGGCCAAATGATGATGGAGTGTCAACGTTATCTGCTGATGGTGCATCTGCTGAAATTGACAGGAGGCCATTTTGTAGCCATCAAAACAGGGCTGACTTCTTGTGATGTAAGTTTCCATAATTAACATGCAAGAATAAATTTTTTTCAAAGTATTTGATGAGACTTTCACAAATTAAACTTGCAGGGATGACAAGATTGTTAAAACTGATAAAAACATTTTCAATCATAGAAACCACAGATCAGGGGATTCAACAAGAAGCTGCGGCAATAAATGCAGGTACAGACTGACAAAAGTCATCTGAAATTCAAGTGAAAGCTGCTAAAACCATGCACTCATTGCTGTATTGAGTGCAAAACCTGCAATCAGATTGACAATATTCACCCATATAAGTTGCCACTGCAACTTTGTCACGGGTAAAGGACCAATCAGAAATATTGTTGAAAAAATATTGTGTTTTAGTGTTTGAAGACACCAAAATTTCAGAGTCCAGTTGCATTTCATTCAAATAACTTTTCTCGTTAATGACATGTTTGTCAGCGTCAGCTGGACATTTCAAATTATAATTATTGTTTGCAAAGCAATTATAAATGTCAGAAAAGGATGTTAACAGACATGGTCCTATAATTTTCTCAACAAAGAAATGTGGTGTTTTGCAACATCTGGTCACAGAGCGGTCACTTAAATTATTTTTTTGAAACTGGCAAGTTTTATCGTAATTGCTAATTTCAAGGCAAATTCACCGACTGTCAGTCTTTTTTCAGACATCATCAGGGACTGTAGGCATTAATTGAAAATAATTGCATGCATGATGTGGATTCAAAACTGTGGTGTGAAGGTTAAAAATGACACAAACATATACAAACTAAAAATACCACTACTTTGATGAATTTACAACAAGAGTGTTCCCATTTTTTACCTGCCAGAAGTCTGCCACAGTGTTAGGTAGTGGTCCCTGCGTAGCAATGTACGCCGGTGAGCGGGGGTCATGATCAGTCTGAAATGAAAGAGTGGGGAGAAAAAAACCCAACAAATCCGATTATTGAAATGAACATCAGAGGAAACCAAGTACCTTACACCAGCTGTTTCATAAAATATGGTACCATTTGACAAAGATATGGACATTTTTTTGCCTCTGTCAGCTTTTCCTACTTAATCCATAAAAAACTAGATAACAGCTTTTAAAAGCAGAAATAATGACCGATGGCAAAATATTTACACAACTTTGGTTTAAATCACCAGTTGACTGATTCTATTGTAAAATTGATTGTCGATGTTTGTGTACATTGCTTTTTCATGGTAATGAGTGTACTATCAGGGAATTAAAATTTCACTAAATTATCATCCATCTGCCTATTGTTATTAACCCTGTAAAAATTTGATACCCTTTGTACACATCAATATGTCGTCAGCTTACTGAGCATAGCCAGATGGGTGAAATGACCAAACATGCCACGTAATATCTACCAAGGTGAATTTGTCCATGTGACCAACAAACAGCCGGAGAAGTTTGAAATCCTGACACCAGAAACAAAGACTTTTGACCATTTTCATATTGCTGCTGGGTTTCCAGGCTACAGGCAGTGGAGTATTTTAAAACCAGGCCCATTTTGATGGCGGACACGTTGAGTTAATTCTTTGAATGGTGATTGGGTTTGGACTTACTATTGTATTTGCATTGATGTAGTCTGAGCCTGCAGCGTTTGTGGAGTCATTCAGCATTACACGGGAGTGATCATCTGTTGTCAGGAACAAAAGAAAAGAAAACCCAGAGAATTATTTCTCAACATCCATATTATTTTCATTCAAGACAGCAAAAGGATGGTACTGGGATTCCATTTGAGAGTACATGCTGTAGGTTTAAATCATAACATTCTAGACAGTAAAGCTAAATACGCTGGCCAACGGTAATGAAATTACAATTTGGCTTGAAAGCGCAAGAAATTAGTTTCTGCAGTTTTTTGCCAGACATTCTATCTGGTCATCTGCTTGGGCAAGGATGTGGATTGAAATACAAGCTCCCAAAGGGTACGTGTGAATAATGAATCACTCTACAAAATGGGAGTCATGATCTAATCCTGCAAGGATGTCTTGATACACGTATGTTGACCTGTAGATGAACATTCACATGAATATTTGAAAGTGTTTGGAGTGAGTGGTTTCAGAGACGCACTTTGCCTGTAACTGTTAGGGCAAAAATTACAAGAAGCCAAAGAAGCAGGTATACAGGGGGAATAATAGAACACAGTGACAAAGTTCAGCATAAAAGACTTGCCGATACGTACTAAGGTGAACAATACAATAATTCATGTGAAAATTTCATTTCATATTTCCAGGGAAGAAAAATAATAAAAAGCAGCTGGCAATATTGTTGAGTTTGCAAAGGGTGCATTCTGATGGCCAACAATGGCTTGACACAAATATAGCTACATTACGGACACACGATCGTTGACAAAACAAAAAGCATTGGCAGCGTTTCCATTCTGCCTCCATTGTTGATACACGTTTACAAATCTGCAGGTATCTCTCATTACAACAAAAACCCAGGCAGATATTATTTCCCTATTATGATGACTATGAATAGTATCTGTCCTGAATGTCCATCATTGTAAACTGTAGGTATAATTTACACAATAGGAATGCTGTACGTTTACACAATAGAGACAAATAGGTATTCATTTAACCCTATCTTTGAAAGAACACATATACCCAGTAAAATGGACCAAAAAATATCAGATCTGTGTAACTACATGTATAATACAGCAAACTGACATCTCAGAACATCTAGGTACAATCCGTTTTACGGTTTCAGTCTGTTAAATTCATTTTAATAAAAGATAAAGAACTATGTAAATAATTTGCAACGACTCTTGGAATATTTGTGATGTTCTGTGTAGTTTGTGTAATTTATACAGATAATATGATACTAAAATCTATTTTCAGGGCTATCTTATTTCTTTGTTGGTTTTATCTTTGATCAGCAGACACAATTTGAATTAACTGCCATCCCGTCTTTTTGTGCTAATCTCAAAATGTAAAACTTTAAAGTAGCAAAAAAAATGTAGTTTGAACCAAATACTGTTGTTAGTTTTTTTGTGTATGAAAAAATTGAATGAAAAACAGGTCGGGAGTAATTACAAAGGAAATACAGATTTGAATGACAGCGATATTGGCCAATGGAAAACAGGGGAGTATTGCCGGTGACGGAAATCAAGACCTGAACAGCGAGGACCTGGATTAGGAAACCTATGATGAAAATAAGCAATAAGAGACGAAAGAGGAGATCTCAACAGGATCTATTAGTAAGATAATTGCCCAGACTGAGACCCAAAGGTGACTGTAGTTTATTCATAAGCTTACATGGTAGGATATCTGGGTATCTGTTTTTCTTGGAGTTGCTTGGGTCTGAACCGGTATTGGTACTGTTAGGCTCAGCTTCATACTGACACAGGCCTTCCCATTCCTTGGCCAAACGGTCCTTGTTCTTCAGATGGTCTTCCATATACGACTGAAAATGGAAGAAAAGAGACAATACACATGTTAGGCTGGGCTTTTTTTTTTTGAAAACGTTATAAGAATTGTACTTCTCTGTAGGAGAAGTGAAAATCATAAGCAGAAATTTGGGAATTGGACCCAGAGGCAATACTGAAACTCACAGAAACTGAAAGCAGATTTGTTGTGGTACATGGTACTTCATCATGAGGTATATTTACTAGTGTTCTGAACAGATACCTGGTATATCAAATAGTGCTAATATTTAAGAGGACAGAAAATCTATCAGGGATGGGTCTGAACCGTAGCCAGTTCAAATCCATCAAAGCCATGTTGCTTTGAGTCGAAAAGCAGTTTGAAGCAGACATCAGTATAGAGGGGTAACTGTGCTTACAACTTTAAAGACCCCTATTTTTCTCAACAGGGATTCAATCCTACTGAAGAAGACTATAGGACTCTACCAAAATTTGGAGGTGATCGGGTTGAAAAAAAACAGATTGAAAATTGTGTGGGCAGAGGCTCTGTAGCGTAAAAGGGAAGTTCAATGTCATGCATGAGTGTCCGTCCATTGAGGTTTTATGACTTGAAGTCGATTTAATTCAAGACGCAACTTGTCGGCAAATTGTTCAAGACACATTAACAACACCTCCGCCATGGCAGTATACGGTTGATGTGTGCAGAATTGATGTCATGCCAAGTAGTCCATCAGCAACACATATGGCTGTGATTACAAGCATACAAATGAGGATGACGGAAATTGATCGTGTGGAAAACAATGTTGAGTAAAGACGTTTGAATCTAGAAGACTATGGTCTTCAATATGCCAAATGACAGATGCACAATTGTTTCAATCTCAGTTCCTTACAGATTTTAACATGCAATATTCTGTGAAAGATATTTCCATTCAAACAAACAGATTGATTGAGGACGTTTGTCGGCGTACAGTGACAGCTAGACTGACTCTGAATATAAAACACATGATCTCCATCACTTATACAATTTGAACTGACAAGTACATTTTACACTCAAATTTATGGGAGAGATATTGAGAAAAAAAAGTATCACACTCGAGAGATACACAGATCAAACCACTGTGGATAGTCAGACGAAAGCATCCCCGACCTTTTCGAGGTGAGAGTCTGTCAGTTTATGAGGATGACGTTTAGGAAGCAACAAGTGACAACTTTGTAATAACTGCAAACTGCAATAAAAAAGGAGACGCTCCTCCTGGAGATTTCTAAATGAGAGATTCAATACACCAAACACACCTATGACCACAGAAATATAACAGAGTTTTCTGAGATGTAGAATATGTTATTCTGTATGTCTGTGACATGTGAGGCAAAACAATGCACTCACTTAAATAAATCACGCACTACTTACAGATGAGCAGGTACTGTGTACTTGGTGAACAAAAAGTCATTCTGCTTGAACTAGTCAGGAGACGATAGAGCATACAGTAAACTAAGCTGTAAGCAGTCCACCTTATTCAAATGAAGCTACCTAGACCTGTGTAATTAGATCTGCTCACAAACAGTAGAGAATTACTGATGGGTATGTCTATACCCACATCCATGTACAACCTGTGGTCTAGAGCTGTGCTGATACAAGAGAGAGAAGTAACCGCAGACGAATACTCTCCCGTTGAACCCATCATCTGATATGAGTAGCCGCTATGACTGACGATGCTTTATATTCAACATGGATTCAACAATGACACTGCTGTTCACAAGACCATATTTTTGGGTGGACCAATTGTCACTACTTCTATCATTAGAATCGTCCACAATGTAATTAGCACTTCGTTAAGCTCAGTCCATGGGTGGTCCAAATATTACACACAACAAACAAAAAACCTTGCTCTATTGATACTGGCTTAATTCCTTCCTAGGCACAAACCAGCGTAATCAACACCATACAATTGCAGCTGGTACACCCTGTCGATGATAACAATGGATCAGCCCATCTCTTTCTCACAAATGAAACTGACACCAGGATACAATTCCATAGAGAGGGGGGGAGGAGACATTTAAAATTGACACATCTGAAGATAATATGACACATCCTACTACCATGAAGAAACCTGATTTTTTTCATTTTGCTGCTCTGGTCGGAAAATTTCTGACCACAAACTGCCGATCAGTTCAGATGGAGTTATTTTAATCATTCAGGGTTTTTTTATTTCACATTTCACTGAAAAAATACAAATCACCAAAATCACAACAGACAAAAGATGAAAATCTCTTGTTTCTGATCCTCAAGCACGTCGATCTGAACCAGCCTCACATCACCTATTTATTCACATTTGCTCGAAAACATGTTCACAAAAAAAAGGTGGAGCACTATACCCACAGCAGGAAACATCTTTTGAGGATCACATCCATGCACTGTACAGTTATGAAAAGTGAACTTATTGTTGCAGTCTTGCTGCATATTGTCAGAATCACAACTGTATGTTGGCATTCCTGTTCTTTTCTTTTTTACACTAGTGGTTTCATCTCCTGAGCTCACAAATAAATAGAACAAAACAAAACAAAGAAAACAAAAACGATGGAAATGAAAAGACAAGTTGCTGCATCATTTTGGTAAAGATATCTGAGATGGTTAAAAATCACACAGACATTTTTGGCATTCCGAACAGATTGCAAAAAGAGCTTGGTATACATCATCAGCAGATCAAAAACATATCTACCATTCAACGGATAAATTACCAACATATGCAGTAAAAGTACATTTATTTGATATATCTAAAGGTTGCTTAATTTTCCTTTCCTTATATTTTAAATTTAGATGGTATTTTTGACAGCAAGAACATGTTATTGCACCTCATAAGTCTATTCGAAACTCTTAAAAATTTCATATTAGTGGACATTCTGAGTTCCTGCTGATGTTTGGAGGAGAGAAAGCTGTTGGACATGAGACTGTTCTCAAACATGATGACTGAACTTCCTGGTTTCCATGGAGAAACGCATACAATGAGGAGAAACGAAGACATTATCAAGGCAATTACTCATAATGACCTTTCATTTTCTAATCAGCCTAGGACCATCAAGAACTGATTAACACTGTATAAATGATTTCAGAAAGCATCCTATATGAGAGAGAGAGAGAGAGAGAGAGAGAGAGAGAGAGAGAGAGAGAGAGAGAGAGAGAGAGAGACTATACAAAAGAAACTATGGGAGAACCTATTGACTTCAGCCAGAAGAGTTTATTTGCTCTAAAATGCTTGCAAGGTATTATCAAAACTATGATTCAAAGTACAAATACTTGAGAGATAGATCTCAAAATTCAACCTCAATCACAAATGACACATAATTATGAAAATATCAGGTTCAATGATGAAGTCAAAATGAAATCAGCTGACCCATGTATGCAATCTGAACTTGATTGTGACTATTCAATCATTTGGAAGGAAGTCAATGTCAATGATATATTTAATCCCAATTAGCTGGATCAAGTAATCAGAACTGAGTGTGCATCATCATCATTGCGGCAATATATATTCTTTGGACTACATTGAATCGATTCTTCAGCAATAATTGAGGGCAAAACCAAGGAATTGTTTCCTCTACAGTTAGGGATGAAACATTAATTTAGGCAGTCATGTTGAATTATAACACTACAAGAATTTTATGCAAGTCATTTGTCATGATGTGAGTTTGAAATCGAAGAAAAAAATATATTCACATTTGACCATTGTAATCAGTTACCTGCAAAAGTGAATAGCTGACATAAATCCACACATTTTTTCCTGGTACATCCATACCAACCTCACCAGTCAAGAAAATGTACGAAAAATGTTAATTTCTGAAATCCTTGATGGATTGTATCCCAAAACAAATTAATAGCAAACAGCCAAATTTAAGCATTGTGTGAAATCAGAAATTTAGCCTTATTCCACAATGTGGCCAAGCACATGTGAAGAAATGTCAAGGTGAAGTACTACGAATTACGTCAAAATTAAGTTTGGTGTCATTTTCTTGAAACTTTGCACAAATATCCTTGGAAGCTGTGCAAGTGCAAAAATGAAATAAAAAATGGGGGTCACCACGCTCGTTTCATGGAAACGGACGTTAAAATGGCGTCGTTAGAAATAAATAAAAATGATATAATTCTCTAAAACTAAAGAAAGCAATTATAAAACGCATAGCAAATGAGTTAATTTTAATAAATACCAAGACTTAAGATTCATATCTATCGAATGTATAGTTTTCTTGATGTTTGTGAAGAAATTTTAACATTAGTATCGATTACAAAATGACGATATCAAAATTAAATCACTATATAATTTTCGAACTTTCTTCCTGTCGCTTTGAATGGTGTCATTTTGACCAAACTTGGCGAAAAAACTCCTGACATAATACCATTTAGTTTACACTTTTAATAAAAGGGTGTCACCACGCTACTTTTTACAATATCTCCAGGTGAATGGGTAATTTGCGCCCATAAATTGGAGAGAAATGTTAATTTTTCACTCATATTGAATAAAAACCAGCTTCCTAGGGGGTCAAAATATGACAAGGTTATAGGTCACATGTATTTCTAAGACACTGGGTCAAAAAATTAGGTAAAAGCGCAATTTCAACAATGACAGGTGATGTTAAATACATGCGCTACAAAATAACCCATTTGCGGCAGGCTGGAGTTAAATCTGCGCAGAAACGTTCTAAAGCGTGTGCGCGTCCGAATTCGTCGTCCTTCACCTTAACAAGAAGGCTGTCTGATGGCCACATTGGATCATGTCACAAAATAAATCAACAATATGTATGTCATGGTGTTGTACTGGCACTAAATTTGCGAGCTTCGAAAACAGGCTGTGGCCTGAGTAAAGGCGAAAAAGAAGTGGGCAAAAAATGTTCAGACAACGGGATATCATATGGAATGAGATCTGTGCCACCATAGACCCTGCAACAATTGGCGTATGTACAATACAGTGGTGCCACAATGGCAGACAAAAAATATGGATAAAAATGACTTTTCAGGATGTGAGTTACTATGAAGGGTTCAAGAGAATGGGGTTTCAAAGAAGACAAAGGATTAAGGAACAGCTTATGTCTTGACAGTGCAGACAGTTAAGATGAATATGTCTTGCAGATGTAGACATCATCACACATCTGATGGATATTTATCAAATAGGATGAAAAAATTCTGAGAGAAACTCATCAGAAAATAAGTGAAACTAGAAAAGAAATTGCAATGTAATATATTGCTGAAAGCATGCTTCTATTTCTTGTGATTGAAATATCTACACATTTTTTACTCCAATCATTTAATTCATTTTTCAATCTTCCTACAAAGAAACTGATTATGACATATACCTGTATGTATTAAAGAATTGCATCATACGTTTGTCTATGCAAATACTTCAAGCTTCTGTAACATGTGTGAAGCTTCCTCTGAGAGTTACCACTGCTCTGCCTACACACTTTTTGAAAACAATGGGGTTGTAGCCCCATTGCGATTAGCATGAATGAAATGATTCTGTTTGAATGCACTCCGTCAGACCAGCTGTTGCCCTGCATTAGAGAATCGCACAACGGCACAGTACATTTTTGCGTTGGTCTGGT
Source organism: Ptychodera flava (assembly GCF_041260155.1). Taxonomy (NCBI): domain Eukaryota; kingdom Metazoa; phylum Hemichordata; class Enteropneusta; family Ptychoderidae; genus Ptychodera; species Ptychodera flava. Next base: position 40,740,180 of record NC_091936.1, read on the forward strand.
TTTTTTATCAGTCAATCTAAATATACCTGAGAAAGAGTTGAAGGAGACTTTTTTTCGAATTCAAAGTCACGACACTGATGTGAAACTTGACTCAATGTATCCAGGGGACACGGTAGAGAGCTAACACGTCTGAGAATATGCTAGCAACTTCATTTCTGGTGCAGACAAATGTATAATTAGTCTGAAAGTGTTAGACTTTAATGAGTAAAGTCGTTATCAAACAGTTCACTTTCTATATTAACAACAGAATGTTGGATACACTGGGGACACACAGATCTGCCAGGCAATTTCTTACCTTTCCTAAACCAAACAAAAATTTGTTCAGTTTATATATTTCAGTCATAATTTAAATTGAAACAAGCAGTTTTTTTAAATCGTGTACCTTCTTTTGGCTATCAGATTTTGCAAAGGAACGGTGATTGACACTTTGCGTCTGACAAAACCAGAGGACGGTTGTCGAAGCAACAAATGACAAACACTACACATGAAGCCGCCAAAGTACTGCTGGGGAAAGGTGAAGAGGACTAGCTGGGCATAATTATCACTGGTTAAATTGGTTTCACTAGATTGCATCTCAGCCTTTTAATATCACTGAGATGAGGAGTTTATAGTCATCTAGTTAACCTTGTATTGTGAATCTGTGTCCTGAAGGCAAAGGTTAGGCAGTAGGATGCTAAGTACAATACAGCCATGTCTATGAATCAACTTTAAGTGTATTCTACAAATACACCAAAATGGAAGTTCAATGTCACAAGTATCACTATGACTGATAAGGGGCCAGTTTAAGCATAGCCTCTAGGTTACCATTGAATGCTGTTTTTTTCCAGGCAACGGTGCATTCGTGGAAAACAGGCAGGGAAAATTCTCCCGCCTCAGGCACGTATGAGGGAGCACCATTTACTAGCCCTGGCATTTTCTGTCAATTTTGCCTGAAATGAGCTTAAAATGAGCATGGATTTTAGATCGTCCATCGGCGTATTGCTCCATACTGATTTGATGGCTCATAATGGACAGTGATTTGTCCAAAGATGTAATTAACCATTTTGAATGACATGCTATATCAGTCACAATATTAAACCATGCTGTCAAATTCATGTCACTGGAAAACGTGGATAATTTAGGATATGAAAAATGGTTTTTGAGATTGTAGTTGTAGGGCAAATGAAGAACCCAGTGGGCTGCCAAATTAGCGTAATGACAGAGAAAAAGGGCTAAAAGAGAAACTTATTAACCTGACCTCAGTGGCTTTTTTGTGAAACTGACTCATGGAGGTATACGGGTTGGAAACCCCATATGGGGATTTATTGATATACAGGCGTGGTTACATCATAAAACTATCAGACATAGTTGTAAAAGCTCAAACCGCTAAAAGGGATAGTTTTTTAGGTTGCTTTTCTGGTGGAATAAGAACCAAGAAGCATTAGATGGGAAATATATCGGCTAACATAAGTGGTTCCGTTGCTTACCAAGCATCAGTATCAGAGCACAATAGCAAGAATGAAATGGGAGACTTCATGACTAACATAGGTGGTTTCATTGCGAGACTACCTAGCATCAGCATAAATATACATATTTGAATAAAATTTGTAGAGACCACTAGCAACTAATGCAACAGGTTTCACTACAGTCATACTTAGTTGGAGTTACTGCTTACCCGCAGAAAAAGATATAGTTATATAGATTTATTACTGTTATTAAACATAGGTGGCTTTCTTGTGAGTTCACCTCGTGCGCGTGCAGGAACAAATAGCTAAAAACTGCTTGGTGCTATATGCCTTGTGAAACTACAGTGTTGGATTAGCTCAGATGGAAATTTGAAACAATGGAATTAAAGAAGGCATGAGGGGTCAGATAGTGTTTGATCCTCTACTTCATTTATTTCATTTTCTGCAGAACCATATGTGGCATTTATTGTAAGATTCATCATCCAGATATAGAAAACACGAAATAGGATAAACCAATCACAGTTTACTACAACAAAACATAGTCAAAATGGAGATATTCTAGCACAAATTGTCCTAAAATGCCATGAACATGGGATCACATTAGATAACTGAGGGGGGGAGTGGATCCTACTCACAAATGTGGCATTTGGTATAAACACTGGTCAGGTTAAACTTTAAGGTTGAATTAGTTTGATGTTTTTTGTATAAACCTGTTATAATTGATTTTATTTTAAAACTATTCACTAATTCATTGTTTCTGTATTTGACTTAGGACAAGTGCGTTCACAAGCACTCACCAAGACAACATGTCCAGTTGAGATGTCCATGTTGGGATGCACTGGCTCTTCACTCCAGGATGACGTACTGCTGCGAGACGACGGGCTTGGTACCGGTGCGTCACTGTAGTGAGAACCAAGGCTCCCAATCCGATGCAGAGGTTCCGGTTTCTCAGATGACTTACTTGCCATACGTTGGCGGCACAAGTCCTAGATCAAATATGAAATATGGAAAAATATAGCGATATAGGGAGAGGCTTGCATCTCAAATGGTGTCAAAAAAATATTCCTTGATAATGTTAAGGAAATGAGTCATGGGCCGGAGTGGGATTTAATTGATTACTTTGATATACATATTATGTCATTTAATTGTCTATGCAAAGCTAACCAGCATGGCTAAGTCAGTGTCGTGGATTTATATACACAATGAAAGCACCAATTTCATTTCCAGTAGCTCGGAGATACGTGCATTTTGAGCAAGCACTGGTGCCTGTTCAAATAAAATAAACTAATAGCAGAATGGGTCATGTTTATACACAATCCACTTCATATTACAAGTTGATGTCATATTTGATAATGATACAAGGGTCTGGTTACATGAACCTTTTGATCAGAGTTTTTTAAGAATAGACATTGTTGATTTTAAGGAAATGAATGCTGGTGACACAGTTAGGTCATAGGACAAAACAGTCTTTCAGACAGCTATGTCAAAGTAGAGGGGTCTCCACACTGACAAAACCCACTTTTCCTTTGGAAAGAAAATAACTTCTGACAGAAATTATAGTTTTGAGTGAAAATTGTAATGTATGACACTCTCTCTCTCTCTCTCTCTCTCTCTCTCTCTCTCTCTCATAGATACATATAAATTTGAATACACCTATACATACAATTGGTGCATTTGAATAAAATGTCAAATAAAAGTGGTTTGTTTACCTGGTAGTCAGCTGTTGTTGGTTGGTCTGTAGGGGGTGCTGAAGTCAGATTCTGTAGCTTGGCTTTTTGCTTGGACTGTTTCTTCAGCACGTATATGATGAGTACTGCTATGAGAATTCCTGCTACACAGCCAGTCAGGATGAAGGTAAGGACCACGTAGCTTGGGGTGTGGGAGGGAAGATGCTCTACAACTTCGACATGGGACTGAAAGAAATAATCAAAGTAAGAATAAACTTTTGTAAGACATTTCCTGCAATGATCATAAGACTGCATTAGAAGAAAGGTTGGCAAAAGTGACCAAATTCAAAATGTTAACAGGTGGTTGCCAGGTTTCATATTAACTTTGATGGTAACTCTCATTATCTAATGGACTTTAAAGTTTTTGGTCGCTTGATAGTGGTTCAGATTTAAGAACTTTCAATGTCTGCAACATTATGTGAAATATGCGTGCTCCTGAAACAGAAAATTCAGTATTGCTTTATCCTGTCCATTTGAAAATATCTCGAGCAGGACAGCACAATTGTTCAACCTTCCATATGAAATTTTGCACTTTTGTTAGCTTTTCTGATAAACTTTTCAAATCTGATGACTGCATGGCTGACTAGCGAAAACATGATGGTTTTGATTGGTATATTCAACTTTGATGATCACTCTGATTGGTTGATGCAAATTTCACATCCAATGGAATAGGTCAGACATTGAGGGAGTTATACACTGCTGACTAGTGAGTATTCACAGAGTATTGGGAGAGTAGAAGTGGTTTAGTGATGTAAATGAACGGGACACCATCCACACCACCTGTAAGCAGAATCTCTACATTCAAGTCAGCTCGCGGCAACAATTACAAATTCATCAAAAATTAAACACCAATCAAACACTGCCTGATTAATGTCTTTTTTCAATTTTTCCGAAATTTGCACACACAATACGCCAATGAAAATGACAGTCACAATGAAATTAAGATTAGCCGAGCAAATACGTCTTCTGAAGAATATTTGGATCAGAGCCAAAATTATAAGCTGCTAACTGGACGACTTAAAACAGCCAGCGGCTATGCAAAACATGGTCCGATATACACAGAACACGCTTAACTTTTAGCTGCAATATTATTTTACAACATGTTTAAAATTTTAGTGAACTGAACACAGTACACCGCAGTGTTCTGTAGAAATGATTTCAGATGGAGGAAAACTCCAAGACAAAAAAACTACTAACAACAGAGACACTCTGAGGTGGAACTAAAGGTGCATATTTTTTTGAAGTGAGTGAAATCATGCAAACATTCATGTTCTGAAACACCTTTATAGAAGACATTTAGACAGTTGCAAAACAAGTCCTTCTAGAATGTTGAGACCAGGACTGGGGCTGACTAGGCAACTGAAATTGCTTGCAGATGTAATGCTGTTGTTTCTAGAATCTACACATTTGTTTAAATAATTTAAACACTGGTGCAGCAACGAAACATACAGTGAAATGGGCTAATCAACAGACAACAGCTACTGACATATATGGCATATGACATATATATCTAATAAGCTGTTTGTTTGACATGATTTTGAGGGAGACGGTGTGATAATAAGGGATTGTCTGTCTTTTCAATACTACACACAAACAAAAAGTTACAGAAAAAAAAATTAGATGGAGACAATGAAAGACTTGTGTGTCTGATTTGTTGATGATTCTTCATGGTTTTGCTGATGACAATCAAGTGTATAAGATGGCTGGAGCTTCGTTCACATTGTGCCCTCTTCATGTGGCAAATGTTGTTTTGAGACTGACTGCACGGCTGTCAGCCAGTGGAACAGAAGAATTTCACTTTCCTTGCCGAAAGAGCCGGGTAAAAGAGCCAGGTAACATGAACCAGAGCATCCCGGTGGCTATTACAGCACAGGGTTGGCATTTTGGCAGCCATCTCCGGCTGGTGATGATGATGATGATTAAAACATCCAAGCCATCCCCTTCAAATCTGGAAAGTCTTAAAAAGCAGCGCCATGCCTCGTTAATGAGCCATCCTAATTAGCAGGCAGACAGGTAAGCTCTAATGAGCTCACTGCTTTCCTGCCCATGTCCCTGGAAACGTCCACAAGCTTAACCGACAGGAAACGCTGATTCATGGTTCAACCCTTGTCACAGCAATGTCAGTAGGTTGGCCATATCTGAACTCATCAGCTTGTATACATGTACATGTACCGGTAGGTAGATGCGTGGGTTCTAAAGATGAAATCTTTGCTTTCACAGAGTGTTTAATGATCAATCATTTTGAAAGAGATAAATATGTGTGCAAATGTAAGAAGACTTGAGAATTCGTGTATTTCCTTTACAAAGCCACAACAGACATAAGACACAATGGCTGGAAACACCTGTATTTGGAATGTTTCATCCAGAATTTAAGTTCTCTTTTTTGTGGCCATTGCAAAACTGGAAATAGGATAAGCATTTCTACCTTAAAAGCTTTGTGGGTGTGTGACTTGATCAATGAGACAGGTGACCTACAATTTTGCTCTTTACAGCAGAAAGGCCACATATCTTTACATGAGAAGAATTAAGAATTAAAATGCACCATGATTTAACATAGTTTGGCATATTTTAAGTATTTGAAGTAACAAGTTAACATTGATTAGTTCAGTGTTGTTCAAGGAGATGTTGGCGCTATACAAACAGAAAACTAGAATGGTCTCAAACATGTCTTACACATATTACATTAACATGGGAAAAATTTATACTAAGTCCAAACTTTCGACAATTCTTTGGAAAATTAGGTACAACAGAATGATTAAAATGGTACCACTGTATCTTAAATGCTACATTGGAAACAACGACAATTACGCATCACAAGATCTCACCACAAGTTTAAAGACTAGCATAAAACTGACAAAATATGTCCAAATTTCTCTCGCCAGTAGACGATGCAGCAAACCCGAAGCTGTATTTTAAGTAACAAACCCACAATCACAATTAGAGCTGTTTAAAATCTAACAGTCCTTTGTAAATCCTGCAACAAATTTATTTCAAATACTGCCAACTGGTTGGCTCAGCAGGCACAACGTCTCTCTGTCCATGCAGAATCTTTGTGCTCTTAATTACTGACTTGAACACAGAATGGAATTTGCCATAAATGAGACACATTTCCAGATGTTCACGTCAATCCGGGAAGTAATTTTGCCCGATGGAAACTGATATTCCAATTACAATTACTGAAGGGGAAAAAAGACATGCATAATTTGGGTATCCTGCCTAATAGTATTTTGCTTTGGTAAATTCACCATCCGAGTATGGATGGAGTTATTTTAATCCGACTAACAATCTGATCACAGGATTCTCCAAATGCATGATTGCTTGTCTTTTTCAATCTATTGTGGGTCTCTTGTCCATTACAGAGGTCGTCCATCTTGTTACAGTCAGGTTTCGTTTTTACTGCCTTGTTATTATGGAGATTGCCCCGAGGCCCCCTTCAAGAAACCTAAGAAGCTAGGGATATACTCTCACTGGAAAATGCTGGAGATTAAAGGACGGATAAATGGAACTTTATCCACAGGTTTCACTTCTCTGTTCAATATACACAAAATAATCTAGCATGATCAGCTCTAGTTGTCATGGATACCCCTTGGACATGCTGCTTGGTGGGAACAATATCTCAAAGCATCTATCTTTTTTCGTTCTGTTTTGAGAAATTTTAAAAGACAGCAGTACAAGGTACAGCTTACTCGGTCTACTTTTACGTGCTACAGCCTTCCGCGTACAAATTAAAAGTATGAAATCAGCAAAGCAAGAACTTTAGCATCGTACACACTGTCCTGATGAATCCAGCTGAGAGCCAGCCAATCAGCAACTTTCCACTCAGTGTTGTCAACTCATAATGACACGTTAGACAAATCGGTATTTGACATTGTCGTGTGTTAATAAGCTGATAATGCCCCCTCTTTAGTTAAATGCGCTGTTTTCCAAAGCTGCATAAGACCTTGTTACAATGTTAAATCGCACTCAAATCACCAATAAGTTCTATGCAATGATCCATCAACTATATTGTGTCTCTTTACATTAAACCCTTTTTCCTGGATCTAGAAATGAGATCAGGTTGTGCTCAGAACAAAGACAGGTTCTGGGAAGAAACCAGTTGTGTCAGGTGTTAATTGAACAAAGGCTAACAAAACAGGTCTATCCCTATGAAAACAACTCTCTCTGCGTCAACCATTTTGATATTGCCATTTCATCCATTGTTTTATAGGGAAAAAGGTGACTACATTAATTTCTATCAGCAATATGTTAGATGGAATGAAAAGTTTAAAGTGGGTATTTTAATAATAACTGAAATCAAAATCAAATTCTTGCAGAATTTTCCTTTGAGCTGATTGATCGCCACAGTGCCGGAGTGAAGATTCCCTTTTCGAAAAAAATAGGTGTGCTTCAATTTTTTTGTCAAAATCAAAACACTGATGGAACTGAAGAGGCTGAGGGCTGTCGCTAATGGCTTGACACTGAACTGTGATTGTGGCAAGTCTACAAGGATTTAAATATTTGAAGAAAACTGAATGAAGTAACATCTCTCTACACTCGCATCTCAGTGGATAGAAATGAAAGCCAGTATTCTCCGAAGCCAGCACTCTTGAAAGTACATGTTGAAATGACAAGTCATCTCATGAGAGTGGAAGAGCTTATTCTCTTGAAATGGATGTTCCACATTCAATATGGTGGACGTCAACACGGACAGTAGGTGGGCGGGTGGATGTCAACACCATCATGGACAGTGCATGATGGGCATTGTGTCCATGAATACATTTTTGAATGTAGAATCAAGTTCAGCTTTACTATCTCCATACTTGGCGATCCTTATAGAACTCCCGTAGCATGTCAAATGACTAGCTTCATGGTCTTGATAAAACATTTAGAAGTTATCTTGTGATGAAATAGTCTATGTCAGTTCATGTAGTTTGAACAATGACGCCTACTAACTGAAGTTAGAATGCTTAAACAAGTTTGACCAATTACATGTGTGTCATAATGCAATGTCCTTGCCCCTACTTTTAAAGAAATCTACTGAAAATGATTTTCAGATCTGGTTATCCAAAAAGAATGACCAACTGAAAACAACTTTTGATTGATTAAAATACATGTAATTAATATTTTTAATACCAGTGACCACCATTATGATATGTGTCAATAATGTCCCTAAGTTTGTGATGTGGAAAGGAGGCAAGAGTTTAATTTGTATGCACCCTTCTACCTTGATTACGCAAAACAAATGTCGACAACAAAAGAGAACATATTTCTTTACCAGTTTCCATCTCACAAGACTTCTCATGCACCAGCAAACTCAAATGCAATACTTGTACAGTAACAATCCGTAGCCACAGGTAGTCCTCTAAGCTGGTCTGATCTTATCATATGAAAAATATATAGTGTGTGCCACGCTGAATATAGTAATGCTAATTAAAAATTACCTCCAATCTAGATTTTATCATCCATCCAAATGACATTTATGCAGGATGTCTGGCCCGACCTTTGACCCGTGACCCCGAGTAAAAGGAAGGCAGAACAGATAACTCAAACTGACTTTGCCTTTCGTTAAATTTGTAATTTTTGATCAGCAAAGCGGATTGGAAAATTCACCCTGGAAGGCTAAACATCTGTGTCTCCAAGGCAGGGTTTAGTATTCCCTATTGAAGAGTAGAGGAAGGACCATCTTTTAAATATAAGACCTAATGCTCAATGCCTACAGATTAGGACTTAATTTGTAGTTCCAAAAGAATACATAAAAAACCCAGAGATCATCAAATATTCTCGTTGATAAGCTTTGATAGTATGTTTCTTTGCTGACGCCATCCGCTATGCTTTCGTTATTAGATATTTAGTCTTTCCTCCTGGAAAACTCAATTATTTCATATTTTGTTTCTTGTTTTATATGCAAAGTAAATGATTTATGGTAGTTAATGTTTCTGATGGATTTTTATACATAATGAAAAAAAAATGACAGTGCTAAATCTTTGAGGAAGGCAATATTGTGGAAATACGATCTTGGCAAAAATGTTGTTTTTCAGTACATTGTGATATACAATGATGACCAGGTGCATTGTGGGATATTTTACTGTCCTCCCATCATGCAATGGTAAAGGGATTTAGTATTATGTCTGTTCAACAAAAAGCCACTGATCACTACACAGCAGATTCAATTGCAAAATACAATGCTATGTACCTTTTGCCTTGCTTGAACTGGGAATATTCCTTCTAATGAGCTTGTGTTACTTTAGTTCAGTGTGGCAAGCGTTAATGGAAGTAATTTTGGTGATGCATAAATATAAAGATTATGCCTGGAATTTGCATTTGACACAAAATCATGTCTTTCAAGGGTTAAATGCTTTATCATTTTCATCTCCTTCATGTTTACATTTTTTCCTTCAAAATCAAATTCTTCAAAATCTTTGTATGGTATCACATCATTTTCTAAAGCCCAGGTAACCAGATTTGAAGTGAGGAGAGAGAGCTTGTTTTGAGCTGTTTTGAAGTCTGACAGTTTTCATTTAGGAAGTGATTGTGATGGCCATGCCAAGATATGAAAACAGCTCTCACAATATGCTAAAACATTTGTATCGCACCATCAACCACAAACACAGCAGATCACTTAATGGGATGCAGCGGTAATCTAGGAAATCTGAAGTCACCGCTGAGCATCCATGCAAGGAACACGCCAACAGATCAGTATCTGACATTAATAAGAAATCTTTACACCGTTCTAGCTTACAAGCCATCCAGTATCAACTCCATTCACTTTCTGAGAGTGATGAAAATAATTGATACGGTTTAAAACACCTTTGCACTTGCAACGATGCGTTTCAGTTTGGACAATTCTGAGGGAAAAATAACGCCATTTTGGATTCTCTCATTTCTCAAACAGGAGTGAACAACAATTCTAATTCTGATGTCAAGAATACATTTCTGGTTCAATGACGGCACTTATGCCACTCATACACACTGATTAACTGACTGTCTGCATCAACAGTGTTATGTGTCTAGATTCGTCCACATTATTTTGATCATCTTCAGAAAGAAAAATGGCAGTTTCAAAATTTACTGTTCCTTGCGTAAATACACCACAACCATGAATTCTGGCAAAGCCACACTGTTGATAATTTTGGATGGTAATACTCAAAAGTTCAAATTTAATACCTTTCTGCCTATCTTGTGCCAACATATTTATCATGGAACCAGCATTTTTCTAGGGGAAGCTAAAAACCATACAAGTGTTCACAGGTTTCCATTTCATGCGCCATTTGCATCTGTATATTAAAGTCACTGAACTCCCTAGCTCGGGCAGAAATTATGCAAGACCCTGAAAGCCAGTGAAAAATGCCCTCCATTGATGGATTTGATCTGAGATGTGGAACCCCGATAACGTCATGGTACCGAGACAAAATCACAGGCCTGGAATATATGACGATAAGAAGTCTTCATTATGAAAAAAATTCAGCCTTTTTATGATTCTTTTGGCAAACTGGAACCAATGTGAGAAAGTCTGCCTATGAAACAACGGGTATTCTAAGCCTCAAATCAATTATTGATGTTTCAGACAGTAAATTTCATTAGCATGATTTTTGAGAATGATGTTTCCAAAGCTTGTCCCTTTTAAACAGACTGAGTCTCGTTTTGATGTGTCTGTTGTAGACTTGTCACAATTTATTTTTTACAGTGTCTTTTCATACTTTAACTCTCTTTCATGTTCAATGTAGTTATTATCCAGGTTTTTGTTGAAAATTGCCTTCGGATTTTTCGATTGAAGAATAATAGCACAAAAACTCCAGAGGAGTATTACTTGTTGTATGAAGAATGTAAGATATACAGGAGTCACATATGTCTTAAATCTACATCTTTAGAAATCATGATGAAATGCTTTGCTCTTTTGTTCAGCCTACCGTTGTGCGTCAAATCTGACATTTGGAATTTGAGAAAGAAAATCAGCTGCACTCCGATTTCATGATCAGCTACATTCAGAAAAACCCTGAGTGAATCCTCAGGCAAGGTTGGGCAAACACAGGTTTTCTCCTAAAAATTACAGAGGAAACATGGAAAGTGCCCGGGAGCAATATGGTATATCATTGAAGGTGGACATCACGTTCCCTCTTCTGCAAGAAGACACTAATATCAGAGGTCAAAGTTCAGTAGTGAAGGGGTCATAGTTCAGCACAGTAGTGAGATACCTTGAAATAAAATGTGGTAACCTGATAAAATTAATCATTTTGTAATGATATCTGAACAGAAATTCAGCTAATTTCTATTATACTCTTTCCATTAAAAATGGAACTCTTTTATTGCTGGATATATTTGAAAGGTGCGCTGTCTAGTCTTTTGCTGTATCTGTCATGTTCTTCAACAGTCGCCTCCACCACCATCATCATCGTCACTATCATCATCACCATCATAATCATCATCACTACAGCTGGTTTTGGGTTTGTTCACATTGGTCATTCCAGAAATTAGGAGGAAAGATGATTCACTAAGGCCCTAATGTGATTAAAAATTGAATAGGGAACACAGCAGCTAGACAGGAAATCAATTCTGCTAGAGTTTTCATGCATAAGCAAGAAAACTTAGAATCACAGAAACTCTCTGATCTTTCCTTACATACGGAAGACTTGTTTTCTTCTAGTTAGGATATGTGAAAGAATGATTTGCCGAAAGAACCATGTTTCACGGAATCTTAAATTGGTTGTATCCTGCGTAAATAACCTCAATTTAACCTAGCAGATAAAAGGAAATTTTGCAGAATACAAAAGATGATTTCATGTACTTTAATCACTTTTTCCCCTAGCATGGTTCAGAGAAATGGCCGCTGGCTGATTTCCCTATGCCTTTGCTACATGCCGAGGATTTGCAATTTTTCGCTGCATTATTTTTTTCCCTCTGTGTGTGTGTGTTCTAGCGATGAAAATCAAGGAGACAAAAAAAAGAGCTCAGTGGTGTAGATAAAATTGCAGGAAATGTAGCACGCATTGTTTGCGACTGCTGGAGTGGGTAGGTAATACTTTTCAGTGGTGTCTGTGAGATGGTGCCGTTTTGTCCGTGATGAAAACTAATTTTTCACTGTCTCAATTGGTGAAGTGTTGTGCTCAACAATGCCTTTGTGTAGAAAATTTCAGTATAATACAGTTATTCAAACCATCAGGATTTTTCTCGCAAAACCGACGGGCAGATTTCCATTATAATGATGGCAAAACACCGAAAGGGAAAAAGACCTCAAAATGCTTGTAAGCTGTAGTTCTCTCACACACTTCTTCATGCCTTCAAATTTCCTCCGCTTCTTTTCATGCTCTGGTTATTTTCAGTTTTGTTGACATAAAATGAAAATGATTGCAAGAAGACAGATCAATTTGTCACATACATTTTTGTCAGATATGCCCTGAAAAAATTGATTTCCGAAAAAATAAAACCTCGGGTGATCTTTTTGTGATAAGCCAGCAATACTGCATGGGCTTCGGTTCCCTGCAATAAGAATGTCATATTGACTTCATCGCTTGTTTTGCTGACATAAACAGACCCTGAAAATCAATGGCTATCTGATCCATTTGCATGTGTTTCAGATTTTGCTGAAAATATATCTCTACAGTGATCTTAAAATGGAAAGGTTTCTCTAATGGCGTGTTTTCTTTTCAGTTTCTGTTGTGTACAAAAAAAACCAGATCAATATCCAATCCTATTCAAATAATTTAAAATACCAATTATTCATGATTAATACACTTATTGACATTGACATATTTCATTTCCACTGTAAACTCTAAAAACGTGTGTGTGTATATGTGTATATATGTATATATGTATGTATGTATGTATGTATGTATGTATGTATATATATACCGGTATATATATACACATATATACACACACAAACACACACACACACACACACACACACATACACACACACACACACACATATATATATATATATATATATATATATATATATATATATATATATATATATATATATATAAAAGGAAGAAAACTACACTGCCTGTTCTAAATTCTGTTGGAGATGATTACTGATATCCCTTCCCAGTAAAACTGACCTTTGTATAGGCTGGTCATCCAAACCATCAAATCAGAGATAGCATCCATGATGAATCACTCGGGTTAACAAACTTGTCTGGTTTATCTTTTAAAGTGAATGCTGTCTTGAAACAATGGCACACATGCCAAAGAGGAATGAAAGCTGTGATCTGCCTGTCATGGACAAATGTCGATTGATCTGAATGGGGTATTTTAGAGTCTGTGGTGCATTTTAGATTTGATGACAACATCTAAAGCTTTGTATGGGAGGAGGGGGAGGGGGTGATTAAGAGGAATAAATGAGGGATAAATGAACATGAAAGTGGAAGAATGTGAAATCAAATTTGCATCCAAAAATTAAAAAGAGACAAGGATAAAATATGGCAACAAGCAATGGACAAAAATTTCAATGACGGCAATATCTGTCTCTCTTCAACCACTATATCGGCATAGGTCAAACCTAAAATAGATGCCACAGGTACTCATGCATGGATGGTTTTCCATTCTTTGTATGCACATCTTTTGAGATTGATATGGTCACACTGTTGCTCAAAGGTTAAACCTGGCCACATGTATGTACTGCAAATGCCTTAGCCATGCATTTACCAGTCTAAATATGGTGGCAGTATTGTATATGTGCAGGAAACCCAACAATTATTTTCTCTCATCTTTAGCATTTTCCATCGTACCAAGTTACATGTTCGAGCCTTGTTTTATTTCAATTTTCCAGAACCCTGGTTCAACCAAACTATGGTAACGCTATTGGATTGAATCTACATGAGTGGCAGCAGACTAGTGGACTAAAACCCTTGATCTTGATTTTTGCTAACTATTGAAATGTGAGATTGGCCCATTAGCATTACAATAGCTGTTAAATACAGGTGGTCCCTCAATTATTATGAAATGACAGGGTAGCCAACGTTTGCGTGACAATAACCTCAGCTCTGTGATGGAACTTGGATCATTTCAAGTGGGCGACAACATTTTTGCTGGTATACAGTGGCAGCCTACAGATTCACTCATTATACATTCTACAGCAACAAAACATGCAGGCAAACGCTATGAATTATGTAAATCATGGTACTAAAGAGCAGCAACCATTCACAAAGTGATACAGTGAAGCTCGTAAAATGTAAGAGTTCGTAACTTTGCCAGCAATAACTCATCCGCTGAGTTGTGAAAGAGAAAAGTTGACCCTTAAGTTTCTGAAAAAATCACATACCAAATGCCATTTTTTTGCTGTCTTGACAAGCAGAGTATGTATGGTTAATATGACAATGCTATTTGGCAAATCATAAATGTTAACGTGAACAATGAATTCTTGTCTGGCAAGTTGGCGAGTCATATTGACAGACCCTGATTACAGCTCTAGTTCACAGCTGCTCACCCTAAGTCATTGAGAAATATGCCAGATGATTAAAGGACTGGATTTGGATGTTTCAGTGTGCCATTCAGTGCATCACAACAGAATAACCGCTGGAAGTAGCGGAAAGGTCTGGGGGAGAAAAAAAAAGTGCAGGACTGAGAAAGAAATTTGAATTCAGTGCATCGTGATTAAAAACATCCTTGACTTCCAAGTCTTACAGTGAAATGATTATAACTCAATGGAATGAAGGATAAGCAAACAAATTCCTGGTAAGTTGTACACCAAGTAATGGCTGACTTTACTGCAGACCCAGGTGTCACCATGGAACATCATGTATGCCATACGCTAACTCAATAAACATAAACACAAATGCAATTTCTGACTTATCAAGGTGATGTCAGACAGAAAAATTCATTAAAGAAGCTAAAATGAGCTTTAGATGACCGTAAACCAGTTGTAATATATGTCCTCGTTTCATCCACAAAGTTTCACATGACACAAGCAAAAACAGTGACATTTTCAATTATTCTAAGTTCCTTCCCTCTGCACACATATACGGCACAGGAATCACCTATTTTATCTCAAGACTGAAAAAAGTTCACTTTTATTTTCCTATTTCCTCCAAAACAGGTTGAATACAGTCATTGTTAACTGCTATTCAGAAGAAAACATACATGCCCTTGACTTCAGACTTAGTTAAGAGACAGAGCAAATCAAGAAGCTTTGCAACAGAAAACGGACAATGAAATATTCTGTAACGTGGACAAAAAAATCCAAAATGAATGGTAAGCTTGAGAAAACATTATATTGAGAACCTTGAAGACCCTTCCAAGAATTTTTCTAGTTGTTCCTTTTGTAGTGGAGCTTTTCACATTGTGAAAATATCACAGGGATATTAACACCTGATAAATGGATATTATATGTGGCGGTAAACATTTTGTGAAATGTCATTCAGGTTCAATTCCATGAATTTGCAGTATACGCATAAAATGCGTATTCTACTGAGGATACAGATAGGATATGGCTTTTGTTGATGCAAATAAAACTGCGAGTGATTCAACAGAAAGCCAAAGAGGGAAAAACAAACATTATATTCTTGAGACGGATTACCAGTGTATGGTGAAATAAGATTTCAGAGTCAATTGTGAGAACAAGAAACAAGCAATGCAATTTGAAGACTACATCCAATAGGAGCAGTTTCGATGCAAAAAATTTCCTCTACTGTTGGGTTCAATTTGATCGAAATGAAGACGACACAGCACAAGAGATATTTAGAAGACATAATATGCAGTAATGGATCAGAATGATGACTTTGCTTTGGAAATTGTCGAAGAAAGACCCAGAGAAGGTCAGAATCTGCAAGTGACATTCAGACTCCTCTGACAGGAGTTTTTGAATCAGCTGAGTGGAGGCAGTTTCTCTTGTGTGGGTGTATGTCTTATAGAGGCAGTGCCTATTAGAGAATATTCCAAATGCTAGATACTTCTTGCTGATATTGGGAAGATGGTCACCTTTCCCCAGAATATCTCAAGTTCTTCTTCATATGAAAAAAAAATTCCAAAAGTGCGATTGCGATTTTTTTCAATATGATGCTGATCACTATTAAAAATACCCCGGACAGAACATCAGAATTTCCACAAAGTGTTCCGAACTGGACTTGAGAGGAAAATGCTCCATCAAATGACGCCCGGGTTCAGTGAGTGTTTTACTCTTTTTGTCGGTGTTTCTGGTTTTTTGAAGTGTGACGGCTCCACTTTGACTGCAGAGGTCATCCGTAATTGGATTTTCAGCAGTCTTAATAAGGAAGTGAAACCCGACTCAATCTGTCTCCCAACAGTTCATAATCACGACATAATCACATTTGTTCCTCCCCCTCCCAATTTACCGATTCCTTACATTTTCTGTTAGAGACAAAGGCGAGACAAATTTGAGTCATTTGCCTCGCTGGAGTGTAACTGCATTTTGATACGATTGATATGGACTTAGCAGTACTACAAGCTTGATGATGGAAGCGTGAATGGTGGAAGCAGTTTTCTTCCAAACACACACTGTGGGATTATAAATTATGGCTTTGTATATACACATTCTTGGGGGTGAAAACTGCTTTCCATCTACATTGAAATTAAAACTGAAGACAGCAGGACTGCATGAGAGGGTTAGAACAAGGAGGGAGTGTCTGGCAGTCACATGTATGATTTATCACTATAGAATATAATGGTTATCGTAATTTCTCTCCTGTCAGCTATCTTTCAATTATAATCAATTTTGCTAATCTTGTGAACAAAATTGATGGTCATCATATATAGGATAAAACAATGAGTATGTGTAAAATTCATTTCAGAGAGTCTCGTAATTTTCAGGTGTGTAACCCCTGTCGTGTACAAAGGAGAATGGTTGCTGAAATACATGTAGAAATTAATCCTCCACACATGGGGATTACTGCATAGCACTTGCTGTGTAATATACAATGGACCATTACTGGGAAGCTGGGTTAAAATATGAATGCATCTTTCTAGGTTGACAGTACACTGGTCATTAGCTCAGTGGTTGGCCTTCAGCATTAATTACATCTATTTAATTATACTGCCTGTTCACAACAACAGATACAGGTACAGTTTTCTGATTGCCGTTTCTTATAGATGCAAGACCCAGTCCCCAGTACGTGTGAAATAAGGAAAATCATTGCAAAATTTGATGCTTTTTTTTTCGTTTCTGGCTATACAAAAAAAAAATGCAATCCAATTATGAGCAGTATATGTTCCACTGATTTTTCAACAATGATTTTATCAATGGTTCAGTCTCTTGCCATATGGAATTTCAGAAGATGATTGATTAATTTCAGGAAGGCTTGTCATTCCAGTGGTTCCTCGGAACAAATCACAAGGCTGTGAAAAAGGTGATGTCTGTGTCTTAATCTGGATTATATGTATATTTTTTAATTTCTCACAATGTATCATACAAGCATTGCAATGTTTTGTTGATTTTGCCAGGGTCACTGTTTTCTAATTAATCTCAAATTTAAATATACAACTTCACAGCTTGAGACGGAATGCAAATTGAACAGTCATAAATGCAAATTAGTTTCACATGTAATATTTAGTATACCAGGATCTCAAGTCATTATATGTGCTACAAAATCTCGCAATACCGCAATACCTGTTCAATAGGAGACAGAAACGAATTTATAAATAGCAACAACTATGAAAATCTGATGAAAATGCATTGCAACTTTCAATGGTATATGGTATTATCTACCTGTCTACAACAGCTGACTGAATTATTTCCTGATTAGAGTTTGTAATTCTATTGATTATATCATACATATTGCATGCATGGCAAAGGGACACATAGTCCTTTTTTTCTTTTCTCAATTTCACAATGGTCATATTTTGCATGATACACAGGGTCTACAGGCACCAGTCCTGCAATTTCATCTCTGCTGCTATCATTTGAGATGTATCTGATCTGAGCCATCTACCAAGGCCAACCGACACGCATGATGACTTGATACCCCCTGCCGTCAACAATTATTTGCACAGGGGAGAAAAAATATTTTTTTTATTGAATACGTGAGTAGAAGAGCTGTTGAATGAGGATGCAAAACAAAAGCATTGCTAAGCAACACTGCTGAGTGGGAACATATGGAACAGAAATTTTAAGCTTCATTATGGGGTTATGATGGGAAAAATTTAAATATGGAGATATGTGTAGGCCAACAAAGTGTGCAGTTTGTTTAAACATGGATGAGAGCGGAGTTTGCAGTTTGTATTTGCCCTGATAAAATAAGAGAAAAATTTACCAAACCGACAAAAACTCTGGCAAAAAAAAAATTATTGAACGAAGGCTATTGGTTGAAAAATACAGGAGTATATGTTTGAATTCTAGTTAGGGACTCATGAAGCCACACTTACAGGAAAGAATGATGAAAACGCTGAAGCTAAGACTGAAAAGGCTCTTTATGATTTGAGATTGTAAGTGATGAAGCAGTCAAGTTATGATCTGATTTTAAAATATTACGTTCTGCACTGTACCATGCTATATTGCTAACACATAGAAGCAGCGACTGAACAACAGCGATAATTCTAAATTATATTCAAAGTGTCACGCTATAAATATCAATGTGTTAACCATGGAATATATGCCTCAAATTTTTGAAAACAATAAATAATGCACAGCATTATAAAAATTCATTTATTTAAACCACGAGCACTGAATCTGTGACTCGAATTTGAGTTCAGGTTGTTAAGATATAGCAGCTACCATTCATGGATGCCTGGCCTTCGTTAAGGTGTTCCCTGGAAACCTAGCAGTGAAATGCCGGCAACAGGTATTCAAGAAGACAAATAAACAGTGGAGGTAAAAATAAACTACTGCAATAGCAGGCTTCATTCGACAGACCAACACCACACAAAAAGAATATTCCAGATTCAAATATACATGAATTTCTTTTCCCTCTGATTTCTTTTATACCTGCTTTACCTGTGTTCGAATTCTCATCACACTGACAACAGAATACTCATAGAATCAAGATTCCAACAGCAGGGGGACACTGAGGAGCAAAGAAATCCATACTGAAATGTTGTGAATATGGAATATATCACTGATTTGCAAGAACAGGACACAAGCTGCGATGAAACAGTCATCACTTGAAGCATCTGCATTTCCACATATGGTACAAAAAAAATACTACCCCTCTTACCTCGTGGCACACTCAGGCAAATCACCTCCATCTCTTTTGTCAAATTCTCTTCCCACTGTCAGATTTTAACCTGCTGGGAATTCTGAGCTGATCTGACAGACGACAATATTTTTGCAGCGATGTCAGCTCGAAACAAAAGCTATTTTCTTGTGAAAAATGATTTTTCTTCACTGAGAACTGAAAGGCAGTACTGCCACATAATCAACAGGTTTGGAGTTGCAGCTACGACTGAGATGAATCGACTGTACTGCAGCCAATATGAACTGTAGCAACCCTTATTCATGAATATTCAAATTAGGGTTATTATAATAATATGCAAATGAGGGTCATACCATAAATATTTCATTGCAGAGGTCATTCACAGCCGGGGAGTGTGAAATGAGACTTGACAGAATTTCCTATACTAATGGCAGTATTATGTAAATGTCATTTCAATTCCTGGCTGTGATATCAATGCCTTTGTACGAGACGGCAGAAAATAACAGGCAATTTGTAGACAGCAAAAAAAAAAGATAAGACACTTTGCTGACCCCTTGGATCTGAGATGAAAATCAATTCACACAATGTGTATAGGATTTGATTGGGAATAGTCAGTAGTGCATTCTGAGGCTTTGTCAATATTGTGTGGTATTAATACCAGTTCGACAATGCTTGGGGTAAACAGCATTGCCAGTAAACTCTGACTATCATCGGTTTCAATTGAATACCAACCTCCATTGATACAGCATTTTCAATATCTGTCTATATTCATTTACGACCTGTCCCTCTCACAAACATCAATTTTTTTCCAGTTTCTGTATGGTTCAACCTGATCTCTTGTAGATGAGTTTACAAGATAATGGAGTCTCTGAATGAGAAAGATTAGACTTAAATCTAAGCTGTTACAATATAAGACAGTCACCCTCTGTAATTGCAAGTTACACTGAAATTTCCTTCTTTCAAAAAAAATTATTAAATTTTTTTGCTGCTTGTATTTCTTTTCAACCTAAATGAGCAAACAGCGATACAACTGTTATATATAAAACTATATGTATACTTAACAAATTGTGACTTCAACGCAATTATGAAAAAAAGTCAGCAAATTTACTAAATGAGGCATACTGTTGTATCACATGAAATGCCCAGTAGATACGGCCACTAGAGGCACATGATATGGATATACTTCATAACTGTAAAGGTGGCCGGAGGCTGATTTCAGTGAACATCAGATGTGACTGATATAATCAATCAGCTATATATGTGAAAGTGTATTTATCTCTTCCTGTCTGTATTGATTTCATTGTGTGTGTGTAATTGTGTGTATGTGTGTCTACACACACACACACACACACACACACACACACACA
The DNA here is from genome assembly GCF_041260155.1 of Ptychodera flava. Classification (NCBI taxonomy): domain Eukaryota; kingdom Metazoa; phylum Hemichordata; class Enteropneusta; family Ptychoderidae; genus Ptychodera; species Ptychodera flava. Next base: position 40,760,783 of record NC_091936.1, read on the forward strand.
CACACACACACACACATATACATATATATTTTTTAAGGCTAAGTTGCACCTCTCTATACAGGAGAGGTTGATTGGTGAATTACCTTGAAAATGGTCACTACCTCCTATATGGCAATTAAAGATAGCACACAAAATGAAATTTATCTTTTGACAGTTTGAGGTTAAAGACAGTGAGGGCATGGAGGGGAAGAAGATGTTCACAGAGTTGGAGGGGAGGATGGGAACGAGCTATTTAGAAAAATGAATGAACATTTAAGAATTTAGATCAATCTGCATACTGTGTATCAATTCAACCTTGCTGACCTTTTTAAATTTGCATAACAATATAAGCAATGGCAGTTTTATTGTTCAAAAGATTGTGAATGCTCAAATGCAGACATTATTTAAAATGACAAAGTATGGGTAAGTAGCTGTATAATGTATGATGATTTTTTTTGCATGACTTTTTTGTGACCTGATGCTCACAACTGAACATTGGAAATCTGAGTGCTGAAAGCGAATTCAGAATTGCTTTCTGTTTTAATTCTGAGTTCAGAATGAATCAATGAAGTCACAATCTGAATCCAATTTAAAATTTACCTGTTTACAACCATGACACTGGTGTATGCAAATTCAAAACTGTGTTCAAGGACTGAAAACTGTGCTGAATAAAAAAATCATGAAAATTTTCAGTTACTTCCTGTCAATTCCATTTGTTTTCCATTAAAAATCTAGTATTTAATATGAATACTTATTTTGATCTTATTGCGCTATTAAGTGTATCATAATACTTGCATAACATAATTGAAAATACACCAATTCAACTGCCAGTGACAAACTTTGAATTTGAAACATTTTAATTATGCGGGCAAAAATTTAATCTTGCTTGCGATTTTGAACAAATGTCAAATGAAGACACTCTTCTTTGCCAAAAATTCCAACCTTCAACTGATGATGCTTCTATGCATATATGAACACATTTTTGTAAATAAAGCCCGAGTCTCCTTGAAGATTATATCAACGTAAATGTCTTGGTTAGGGAAGTTTCTTACAGTGGCTGCAGTTTGAGTGAAATATGTGACTCAACAGATGCTTGAATATTTTGACGCATACAGCATCAATTTTAACAGTTTATAAAATGTTGATTCTCTGAAATAGACTGTGGGCAGTCATGCACAAATTCATCAGTTTAGTTTATGAGATAACTTCAACTGGTAAAAAAAAAGGAATCTGCAAAATACTTTGATATAAATGCAAATCCAAATGTCATTTTACTTTGTAAATTGACGGAGACAATTTTTTTTGGCCAAGGGTATTTTCTCATATTACCACACTGTTATCTCGCTGTGCATACTTGCTGATAAACCTGTGAAGCGTTATGAGTTTGTTTTCTCTCTCTAAAAAAATGACTCTGTGTGGTAAGGAATTGAAAGCGGGGGCATATTACTTGCAGTTGAACCTAGCTGGCAGGAATGAAAACTGTTAAAGGAATTTCTGTGAATGCTCCGACCACCTGTAGGGAAAGCCGCAACTACAAACGTAGTGAAACTAGCAGTCAAAGCCACCACTGCCATGCAAATTTCATGAATATTATACTGGTGATCAATATTTCAGAAGTGGTATCCGCTGCTTGGAGGTGCGATTGAGCTAGTTTGCATATTCTCTTACAAGTTCTGATTTTAATCACGTCTTGAGCCGGATCGTGCGTCTCTTTGAAATCTGATTATTGGGAAGGGACGTGACAAATTTGGCTACATATCTGCCAGCAAGTCTAGCCATGAATGGAAATCTGATAATCTTTGAAAACCATACACCATGAAGCACCATCAATATTTAATGATCAATTTTATTGTGATTTCACGTCGAGTAAAATGTATTTTTCTGCCACGCCACACGCTCACTAAAGATTCAGAAAACTCAGTTCATCGAGATGAAGCATGCATTTAGCTGCAAGGAGCCTCGGTAATGTTATACTGAAGACTGATATAAATAAACAACAAGTAAATCATATAGGTATTTTCTCTTCTTTAATACTCCAGATTAAATTCTAATTTCTCTTCTTTAATACTCCAGATTAAATTCTAATCAATCAATTAATTTTGTTGGAATATGTGGAATATGTGTAGTAAATAAGCAAGTTGTAAGGTAATGAAACTGTTTCATTGCATGAGAAACTTAAATTGGCAAATGCTTCTGTTTGTGAATTTGACCTCATCTTTATTCGTGCAATCTGAATCTGAACCTGGGTATGGAGACGAGAGTAGATATCATGTGATTTTGAAATTTGAATGAGATAATTATTACTTTTTCATACTTCTCACCTATACAAGTCTGATGGAGGAAAAATTTTTCAAATGTCAATTATGAGTGGCATATTTACAAAATGATATCATACTCATTAAAAAAAATTGAAAAACTTCACATACCACCAGGTAAAACAGTACACGTAAAAAATTTTGGAGGGATTTCAGACATTAACAGTTGATCCATCATTGTATACCATCTGTGTAGTTGTAGTAAGCCGGGGATTACAAAAATGAAACGTTTTGTACTATAGAACAGAGAAGAAAACAACACCCATGAAAAGGATGTAGTAAATATGTTCAATAAAATTGTACACATGTACATCAATGGTGTCTATATCAGAGTGGTATCCAATCATGGTTTTGAACAGTGTTTGACTGTTGGAAACTAGATTAGTTCCTCACTCCAATTTCCTATTTCTATGCATATTCATTCTACCAGCCTAAGAGGCATCTTAATGCAAAGGGACATAATCTCATACCTTAATTATACAACAATTAAAATTTCATGAATATATTATTTATTAATCCCTTAACACCCATTGACTCCGCTAAATGTGATTAAAATTCAAATGAGATGTCACATCATTTTCTAACAAATTGACCCAATTACACACAGGCCACATTTTTAAATTTTTTTTTATTTTGAACAAACTGACGACTGAGGTCAACTCAAGTTCTGACATATTTAGAAATATTGCAATCTTTATTGGCTTTATTTGCGGTTCAATAAATGTGGAGTTGAGTACTTCAATTATTAACGAACAGAATCAGTCATTACAAGACTAAAACGAGCATGATATTTCTAAAGACTATTTTTTTTTAGCATGACAAATTTACTCAATCTACTCTGCAGCAACATGTTAGAATAAGTACTAGCCCAGCAGTGAACAAAAAAAAAATTAGAAACAGCGTTTCACTACCATGGCAGTGAAAGGGACTTGTCGAGGAAATTTCCGGGTTCCAAAATATTTTTCTCCTCATTTGCATGACAAAGAAGCCACAGCACACAGCTCTGAATAGGCTGGCTGGTATCGCACAGCTTGAGAAAGGTTTACACTGAAAATTCATCACGGTGACAATACAGAGGTCAGATGTGACACAACCTTTATAATGAGCTGGTCTCTTTCTACGCAGCTGACTACTATCAGCTGATCGGTAAAATATAGAAACATTAATCTCATCTGAAATGCATATTTATAACACAGTGTCGCTGGCACATGTTAAATTAACATAAAAATATCAGAAATTCTGCGGTGAAAGAAAATAAAGAAAGCTATAAATTGATATAATTGTTGCCAGCTTTGATGAAAATAAGCAAACACCGCATGGTTGGACAGGCACGTGGTGACAATGTGCGCTAATTGACCCAACACCTTCTCATACAATGGCCTGATACAGTAATGAACATTTTGTCACAGTGAAACAGCCAGTACGTGAAAGATGGGGCCACACGTGACGCATTAATGCGGGAATTTATATGAGCTGTGACCCATAAATCAATGCACAGATTTCTGAACACAGACCACTGAATACTGTCGGTTTTTTCTGCGGTGAAGAAAAGACAATTGACCCCGGCCTCACCGAGGTTTTCAAAAAGTGCCACGTAATTGTTGGAATCTGTGATTTGAAGGTATTTGGCACCATCTGGCAGTTCAAGGATAACAGTACATATTCCAAAATGTGTGTTTTTTACTCTCCTGTATACATCATAGGATGTGTGTATAACAAACCATGCAAGCACTCCTGAGAAAATCAAAATTTGTTCCATGAAAAATGAAACAGTCATTCCAAATATTATATTAGCATACATTCCCTAAGATTGTGCTAGGTATTATCAAATGAAACAAAAAGCTGTGACCACACTGGATTATAAAATTTAATAAAGATAGGCCTACCTACAGGTTAATTGGCACAGCTGGGTTTACAATCTGAGGACTTTCAGATTTCAACAGATTCTAGTGAAGAAATTGATACGTGTAACATGCATGTGAAGTCTCTGGTTTTGGGGTAGAAGATAAAATTCAGAGTACTCGGATCCGAAGCAGAAGCCATGAAGACTAGTTGACTGATTGGAAGCAAACGTCTGCTATTTGAAAATTACTGGTTTGAATACATTATCTAATACGTCAACACAGTGACGGTTGCAATGGTTATATATCAAATACTGAGTTCAGATGTAAGTGAGGACTCTCTCTCTCTCCGTCTTGTGCTGAACAAAGGTGACAATTACATAGTACGTATGTACACAATCGTGAATGCCGCGAATGATGGAAAATACTGACAGCTTGATCAGAAATGTACCCCTGAATAAATCTGCATGGAAAATAACGCGCAAAGGAGTTATACTGATCTGAATTGGACGTGATGGCTTGAATTCTATGAATGAAGAAAATAAAAGAAAATATGCTAGTGCCTCGCCTAAAGCTGATTCAAAGACTTGAGTGCTTGTTACTGTACTCTTAGCCACTATGTCTGTAATATGGCAACAGAAGACAGGCAGTGCTTGCATATATTCAAATGTGCCTGCATTGTACATTAAACCTGTTTCACAGTCATGAAAGAATGGTGGTTAGTGTTTGGGGGTATACCTCAAAGGGGAACAAATGGCACATGACATTCAAGAATGTACAACACTGACATGTAAACAGTTTGCTTTACCTGTACTGAGCCGGTAATGGTAAGTTGAAAATGGGAACCAGGCTATGGTGTGCGACAATAATTGTGTCGTGCCAGCAGCTGACAGGTTAATTACAAGGGAGTTGTGGTGGCTGAGAACAAACAGTGTTGTAGAGAATGCAGGGCATGTGCATGTGTGTAAGCGTGTAAAGTGTTGATGGTAGAGCAAGCACCCTCAAATGCAAAGCATGATTTACGTAGCAGAAACAAAGCCCATGATTTGTGTGGGACTGTCAGTGGGAAAAGAAATCAGAAATAATAAAGGCATATGAAAGTACCTGCTTTGGTGCGGGTGTGGGTAGAGATTGGCAGGGCAGTGGCTCCTACCCCTGTCTTCGATATCACCTCACCGTAACGCATGACTATACTAAAAGACTCACGTGCCCGGTCAGCCTTGTTTTTAAAGACATCCCTTCTTAGCCATGTGATTTTCACCAGCAATACATGAATTATGGGCATGATTTTAAGGGGTCACTCATTGCCATGGCAACCTAAACAGCTGTTGTCAGCAGAAAGGGAAAGCCGTGTAATATATTGAAAGCTTATTATTGATTTGATATGCTGATTCCACTCAGACGAAATGGACTGTGCCATTCCAACTTATTAACATCACCCCTTGTCTGGGATCACTGTCCCTGATACAAATCAGCAAAAACAATCTCTCAGCTCTCATCATGATATTTTTACCTATGCTCATAGTAAATTGACACATTTGCCTGTTTCATTAGTTGAGGGACTGCTCCTAATTGTATATGGCATGTGATGAAAAGTTGAGTTCAAATTCACATCGGGAAATTATTTTTTTTTTATTTTGTTCTTTGATTTTCAAAATCAACAAACCATTCTAAATTAAATGGTTATAATGAAAACTAAACAATCTGAAAAGTCTTTCAAGCATTGAACACAACCACATCTTTCATTCCTTGTCTTTCTATTATTTCCCACAATGCAGTTCTTCAAAGAAAGGGCCGTTTTTTGTTCTTTTCATTCTTAAAAGTGCAAACCAACACCTAAGTGAGTGGCAACAGTGTCATCCTTGGCAAGGCGTCGGCACTTTGAGTATCTCAAAGCCAAAAAAGTGTGAAATGCTTCTCTGTTGGGAACAGGAAAGTGCCATTTTGCGCTGACGTGAATCAAGGTGCCTAAAATCCAACATTTAATATTTTATATTCCAATTGCCCATGGAGCTTTGCTGCAAACTGCTTGTTCATCTTTACAAAATTACACACTCACTTTTTTTACTTTCTCTATCCCCTAACGATATTTACTCAAAGTTTTGCTTAGTAGTGTTACAATAACATGTATGACCTGGTTCTTTTTAGAAACACGTTCTTGAAAAAAACAATCGATATAGACTACTGTGTGCTGCTTTTCTTTATCAAGACTCTTGTCCTATTTCTGGCTGTTAAAATTTTTTGTCCTTTGAGTCTAGATACTGTAGCTGCTTTTTGAACTGCAGTGGTTTAACGTTTCTCTTCTGCCCATCTTTCAGTTTACATTTAAATGGTGAAATCTTACAAAAACTAACATACACTGTATGTCAATTGTGTTTGCAAAATTGATAATATAAATGGAAGCTTTAAATGCTAAACTGTGCAAAACATAAAAGATTTTTTATATTTACACACAAATTACTTTGAAATTTACATGCAAATTATGACTTTTAATATTTTCAGCCTTATAGCCTCAGAGCACAAGGACACTATTCGACAAGAAAAAGTAAGCCAATGGTGGAATATTTAAAATAAGCTACATGTAATTATAGTAACAACTCCACAAATAAATGATGTATGCTGAATATACTTCAAAGAAATTCTCTCGCATGAAAAAAAATTACACAAAGCTCAATGGCAGATCAATACCTGTTGGTTTACTGCGATTGGAATCACTTAAAAGGAGTTCCTGGCAAAGACATCAACCTTTTTCAATTCTAAATATGACAAGGGCATACTGCAGGCCCAAACAAATACATAGCCACGTGAAGAAACAAAGACTGTGGTTTGAGGAAATGAAATCCCTCTGTTAATTCATTTCCACTCACATTTATGCACTTAAATATGGAATTAATAATTACAACACACAAATAATATTCTTTCAAAGGGCTGCATCGTCAATACAATGCACAGTGTATAATGGGAACATTATACAATGACCAGATTCCGATATTTCAATACAGAGAACGCAAGGAAATTCTCCTGCATGCTACACAGACAGGACTACAAATTCAAAATAAAATTCAGATTGAAGAGATAAAGAATTTTGATACGCAATACCAATGTGGGCAGAGATCAGTTGCTAGGCAACCGGCTGACCCCCTCACCAGATATAATCATTTTGTGGATTGGTGTCATTTCAGCGATTCAGAACTCTAGAGGCTCATTAACCGTGTGCATGATTTGCTGCAAACAAAAGTCTCTCCCTAAGAGGTCAAAAGAAAAATAAAGCATAGTCTAGCTCAGACATTTCTTCATTTCCTCCATTGTTTCCCAACAAAATGCTGGGGCAGAGAAGTGTGACTCTATAATCAATGTCATGAAATATACATTCTAATCAAAGCCTGCCTTGATTTCATCCCATGGCACTCACAGGTATGTATGTTTGTCTGTTTGTTTGTGAATTATTATCTGTTTACTCTCCTTGTACCATTTCAACAAGTTTGCTGGTGCCTTTCCAGAAGTTGTAACATTGAAACCCCCATCCCAACCCTTACAGAACAGCCATCGTACAGCTGTTTGCAAGACACCGAAAACTGTCAAAATGAATCACAGATATGTATATCATTACCTGTTGTAACCTTTTTATTGGCATCCCTTGGAATTTACATCCGGCAGAGAACATCCTACCAAGGAATACCATTTTAATCAAATCTTGACAACTTTGTCGTAAATTGCTATCAGGGAACAAAACCAATTAAAAGTTCAACTTGATGAATGTCAAGTGTGATATGATAACACCCCATTGCCCTGGCTATACTGTCAGAATATCACATTTTCACATCTACAGTTTTTACGGTTTTCTCACATATTACCATAAACTGATCATGCTAATGGATGTGAGGTATTTGTCTGTCTTGGACAACTACGTCATTATGTTCCCTGTAAACCCTTTACAGGGGAGGGGGATAACGGGACTCAAGATAAAATCTCAGAAACATTTGGCCGGGTGCACTGTATAAACATTCCCACTATCTTTCACACCGCCATCTTGTTTACTGGTACACTGGAAGGGCACACAAGGACAGCGCTAACAACTCACATACCGTAACAGAAACGAGTCTGATGAAGTCGCCCTGTCTTGCCGAGGCATGATGTACATACTATAAAGCTACACTTATTTCATGGATGAACATCAATTTCCATTGATTACCATCTTCTCGTGTCCTCCGAGCCATTCCATATTTTCTCTTTTCAATGACATGCTTTGTTCTCATCGCTACACGACATGTATGTGTGCTATTTTTTACAGTGGATGGAGGTCACGCAGCTCCAAATCAAAATCAAATAAATACTACTAACTACCTGGCCATTAGATAATTATATTCAAAGTTCAAAATGAGGTTGCATGGGATATTTACAGGGTAACAGGCGAAGACAGCAAAAGCAAAATGTCTCAAAATCAAGTGAATAATAAGATGGATTATCAAATGGATTTAATGATCAACAAATAGCCAGCATGATATTATAAAAGTAGCTTTTGTATGACACTGCTGCAGTTTTATACATTTACTACATGTTGAATGCATATCACTCTTGTGTAGGCGATGGCCCGGCATTAGAGAAAGACATCAGAAAGAGACAATTGAGAAAACCTGGAAAATATAGAGGAGCTGGCACAAAGATACGTGTAAACTGAGGTCAGAGTTCACCCGTGTGTCATACAGGGATTGAACACGAACATTTAAAATGGAACTAGGTCATGGGAATAAACTGTAGATTTCACCATCTTCTGAAATAAATCACATTTTGATTAAGGAGTTTGCAGTAATCAAATGCAAATTGAATAACCTTGACTTTGACAACTTATCCAGTCAATCGAATAGCAAGATGTTGTTCGCGCGGAAAGCGAGACATTACAAAATCAATACTCGATTGAACGGGAAGCTGATATTGAGTTCATACAGACAAGATGAATGCTCCGTAAATAAAAAATTTGGAATTGAATTAGCCAAGAACGACAATAAATTCTGCAGCGTTCATTGATATTGATAAGGCATTTCATTCAAGCCGTCACTTCGGATGGAATCAAGGAAAACAGAGACTGTGTGGCTCTATGCACCACCATAAATGAATATTGATAAAAATACACAAACTGAGGAAATAGATACACATTAAATGGCATTACTTTATGGCATAATTTATCTATATTAAGTTCACAGAAAATTGATCGATTCATTAACGTCGGAATTATCTGGGAAGACATCAGTAAAGAGAGATAGACTTCACAGCAGCTGCACATCACAATGAGGCACTGTCCTGGGAATAGAAATATGCCTTCATATTATCAGTCCAATTTTCGTTTTTATTTATTCTATCAGTTTGGGAACTTGGCAAAATGTATAAATAGTGTAATATTCCGATTTAATGTACTTTCTAAAATTGAGCGAGTCACATGGGTTGTACACTGACTGTTGCCTATTTGTCAAGGATTTCTACTGTGATGACTTAATCAAATACAACATAAATGCAAAATCGGCCTTGACTTACCAACCCTGGCTTCTCAAATTGTTCATATATAATTAAAACACCAATGGCGGTGAAAATCATAGAATTTCCACTGATTGTTACTCGCGGTTGAGTGCACACGAAACTAAATCTATCACTTGAACAAAAACAGCACTGACTTGCCGGTCACATAATTCCATTAATTTGCCGGTTGTCAAAGGTAGCACCTTGGCTGCTGTGTTTGTGAATTGCATCTTTTAATCAGAACCGCTGCAATACTGGAGATGGAGTATTATGATATGAAAGTCTTCAAATTGTGGTTATTTCTTTGCCATGAGAGACTTTCAGCATAGATTTTTACCTATGAAAAACAATCATCTTGGTCATCATGTAAATATTGCTATTGCAGTATGAATGTTAACAATTTATCGACAGTTAAAATTCAAAATGGCTGCCGTTCAAAGTGTTGCATCTATCAGGTAAATTTCAAATCGTTGATTTTTTGAAAAAAAAAGTATATAATCTCCTTTTATGGTTTTCAACTGAGCTGATACAGGTTATTGTGTGGTAAAGTAGAGTTGCATTTGAGCATGGATATACATTTTCGAGAACTTCATTTTGTTGAAAATTTTCTCTAAGCAGGCATAAAAGAGGGGGGGGGGAAGGAAAATAAGGGTATGACAACAGATGACTCATTGCTACAGGGGGAGGAGATACAAAGAATGTAAAAGCATATTTTCCATTTCATCTGCCACTCTGTAATCTGGCAAATTCAACTGACATTTGAAGGAAATCTCTGGGACTTGTAATAAGAGATGTTTTGACAATGAGAACATATTTCCGAAAATCACAGTCACACAACCAATGGCACCCCTCAAGCCATCCCACAGGAATAGGCCTAAAACATCTTTCTACCTCGCATTTCTCACCATTTCATCCGATCATTTTCTGCCTTATTATCATTGGAATTATTTTTTTCTGAGAAAGAGACGAAAAGCAGTGTAACATGATTTGCCTGATATGAATATTTCACGTGACATCTGCGACAAATTGAAGATGCTGAACTCTTCTTTTCAAAAGTCACAAGCATGAGATTGCCATTTCAATTTTTTAGGCAAACGATTTAGTTACATCTTCATCTAGTGTGCCTGATCAAATTATTAAAATCACTGAAATTAGTCCTGATTACATCGAACAAATTCAACTTGGTAAGAGACATGTATCAAATTAAAGAAATGACAGTAGTCCACACATAGTACCAGTTGATAATATTTTAAAATTTGATAATTGTTGAAGCATTTTCAAAAAAGTCAGCTGCTGCTGAAATTGTTAGTTTCTGCAAGGTTGTACAGATTGCAAACTGTAATGAGACCGTTAGATTTATGTCACTGTAGCAGAGCAATAGGTAATATCTTCAAATTTTAGATTGCATTCAACCGAGATAGGCCAGTTACATGCGGCCTACATAAAGTAAACTTAACATAAATATAAATTACTGGTTGTTTTGGGGAATATAACAGCATTCTATTCGCAGTCAAAACAAAATGTGCTTCTGTAATTCCTTTAACAGAAATCTTCAAACAAGACCTGTGCCCTTGAAAGAAAATGTTAAGAGAAGGCAACAGAGAGGCAGACGACCTTGGTAAATCCCAAAAGGTTGAATGCACAAGTACTGTGATTTATATGCATCGAGGTGAACTTTGAAATGGATTTCGCAGTGTAATCTTGCAAAAGCTGTCCTTCTCAGAAACACTTTCCCCCCGATATCATGAATGAAGACATATCTTGGAAACATATTGCAGCCAACTGTGTTAATTAGAATCATGAAAATTAAAATGACAAGTGTTGCAAGTGGTACTCGAGAAAATCTGCATAACCTGATTAGCACTGTATAAATTGAGAATTTCACTTTTTCCAATGAATTCAAAATTATTTTTTTATTTGTATTCTTCAGTTCAATTCACAAAACAAATGAGACGGCTGAGCAAGACAATTTTAGTGATCAGTTTGAGTGAATACAAATTCGTCTTTGTTTGAATGCACTGACAGTACACTATCAGAGAGTAACCGATATCATCATCAAACTAAAATATCACATCAACATGGCTGCATGAACGTGGAATCTTTATTACAACTTGCCTGTGTTTATCATTCTATAAATATATGTGAAATGCAGTTTTTTCTTTATTTGTATCGACCTCTGCATTTGTAATGTGCAAGATTAAGGATATGGAGCACAGCATTTTACCTGTGGAGTTTGAGATGACCTTTGACCCTTTATTTTTATCAAACCTCCGCATTTGTAGTGATGTGCAAGAATAAAGATAAGGCACACACTGAGCATTAACCAGTGGAGTTTGAGATGACCTTTGACCCTAAACAATGGCTTCTTCACCCTGTACTTATAATGTTGGGTTGGCATTCAGAATTGTGAAATAAGACTATGATTCATTATTGTTTTCAGTTTGTTTCTCATAAAATGCTTGTTTATCTACTCTCACACTGATTCAGTGAAAGGTTTTTAAATATGGAGGAAAATTCTTGTCGCAATATTTTCATTGAAATTTGCATAATCAGTCAAAAAACGTGTCCATCATGATGTCAACAAGAATAGGATTGTTACTATGCAAACAAATTTTTGAAAAAGGTTAAAAAAACATAATAAAAGGCAGCATGGTTTGAAATGATGGCATACTAGCATTCTGAGGAACAGCACTGGTGGGATGTGATTCATGCAACGAAGGAGTCGTGTGTGAGCTGAATTTCAATGAGGACACAGAAGGATCTAAACCACGGTGATCATGGGAGAAACTGATCTCGCAGTTAAATGGCCTCGACAATGTAGGCGGGTGAAAAGCGATACGTTTTGCACATGTAGCAATTTACAGGCGACAATGGTATTTATTCATGCTGTGTAACAACGCAGCCACTGTGGCATATGTTATGGACAATACAAGATGTAATCTAACTCTACAAAACACCGTAATCCTTTTCACATGATAGAATTCTTGTACAAAACTGACCTCTTTGATGTTTTTCCCCATTCTTTTTTTTTTAGCGTATCAATTTTTTTTTTTCACAGTCAAGGGTAGTATAATCAATATCAAACTACTTTTGCAAACCAATTTTACCATGTTATGACTTGTCTTTCGAAATCTTGTCATGATGAGATTTGGAAGCAAAAGAGAATTCTTTTTTGATTAATTCATATTCCTAATTGGCTTTCCTTATGACAACATTTAAAACGACTTGAAGTTAAATGAGCACTGCAGATAAATTTAAGCTCAGTGCTACTAATTATTGTGATAACAACTGACCGTAATTTTCAAAGCACAATTATGAGAGTGTGTTTAGGTTTCATCGGCGCAGATTCAACTAAATTAACTATAGGCCCTAGTTCTACAAGAATATGATTAAAGATTTTTCGAATTACTGGTACATGCAAGGGCTTCTGTAATTAGTGTTTTGCTTATTTGTATGCAAGTCCAAGTTTGGTCCGATTGAAGACATCATGATGGTTAAAGAAATGGGCACTGAATTTGATTACATATGACCAGCCAGTGGGTTTGGTTAACAATTTACTTTGGTTTCCACTACTACGCTAACTGAGTCTGAGCTGTACGTTCATTTGTGTTGGTTTTGGTTAGGTAGGCAGCAGTAGGTAAGCATTGGTGGCTTCCACATTTGTTGGTGCTTTCTTTCGGCAAAATGTTTGGGCTAGTAAAAAATCGAAAAATCTGATTTTAAATTGATCCATCGATTTCTCAATAAGGTCTAACTGACAGGGGTTTCCAGTTTACACCAGAATCTATATTAGCTCTTTGCTTGGATGAACATTTTTTCTAATTTCTTCATCCTTTCTTTATTTCTAAAAGAACTGTTGTATAAACCCCTCTAATGGGTTGAAGATCAACACACACCAAAAGACCGATGCGCAAAGAATTTGTCAACTAAAACAATGACGTAAAATAAGCATTTGCAGCATTGTTTTAAAACTGAGATATAAAAATCAAGTTTCGCATCAATGTGCACTGTGCTAGGGATACTCAACATAATGTGTGCACACTTAAAGGAGTCTAACTTTGAGCTCTGAAGGGCACATCCTTTTTCCGTCTTGATAGCCCTGTCTTTTCCACTCAAAAGCCACCTTAATTGAACGACTTCTTCACGGACTTCAAACCGATGATCTTCATATCGTGAAGAGGTTGCATGCGAGAGTTTGACACTTTTTACTTTTTCAGAGGACAGAGTAGTGGATAAATTTCTGTCGGAAAGTTGAGATACTTGAGTAGTTGAAGTTATGCAATGAAGGGTGAAATCAAAAGTTAGGTCCTGAAAATGAGCATGACTTGATTGGATGCTGCTTGTCGTTTTGGACAAAAGCCATATTAGGGGGAAAAAAAATCACATAAAAACTGCAAGAGAGTCTTTTCACGCACTACTTCACCATGCGGGCAGGATGATGGCTAAAAGAAACCCCAAGAAAGATTTCCGAAACGCAGTTTCTTTCAGCTAGACACGAACGACTAAACTTGACATCAAAGAATGTACTGTTTAGCGTAAATGTAGGAGTGAAAAGAAAACCACACAAGCGTAAATGGAAACTTCAGTTGGAAAATAGTGGATACGATTGCATTTTCTAGAGTCCAGTATCGATCTTTGAACGTTAAAAAAAATTACTTGTCGAAGATCTGCAGAATGATGACTTGTGTCCTGGAAGAATGATACAAAAAATGCACACAAACTCCATGGTAATGCCCTTGATACACAAACATTTCATTGTGAGGTTGATAGAGCTATGAACAGAGACTATCTAACACATCTTATTGTAAATATATGCCTTGAAAGTGAAAGACTTTAACTTTTGTTCAAAATTTCCAAAACAAAACTTCAACCATTCTCTTAAAAATTAATGATAAAACTCAGGAGTCACTGGGCAAACTTTGGAACTAGAGAAACAAATTACCCTAAATTTTGCAATATTCAAAATTCAAAATGGCTGCCATCCCTGAGTTACGAGGAAAATTAAATTTTGGATTTTTGATTAACTAAGATGATGAAAATTATTCTTTCTCCAAGAGCTTTAAAATGAGACCTGAAACTGGTAGATCAGAAAAGAGTTGTAGAAATTTAAAAGTCCAAATAACTGTTCCCGAGGCATGTTCAACGGTATATTAACTTAAAAAAATCATTGCACTGAATTACAGTAGCTTTGTCATGGTTTTGAAGAAGACAGCCACGGTGTTGATTTTACTCCAAATTTTGATTTACTTTCAAGCTGAGACAAGTCGCTAGAGGTTGTAGAAATAAATACATGTGGAGCTTAAATAAAGTTTCCTTCAGCTGCTGGCATAATCTATGCAATGTGCAAATCTACCGTAGTATGGATTCCCAGGGCAACAGTGACAGTGACAGCCAGTGAACAAACCTGAAAAAAGTGGCATTTAAAAAAAGTAACAGATTATGGGAGTATTTGAGGACTAGCTTGCCAAACACACACATATGAAATGCCAAAGTTTACCTCTGTACTTTGTATAATTTTATAAAAAATTCACATGGTCTAAATGGCAAAGCCGCTTTCTTTACGATACACATGAGATAAATTTGAAATGTTGGAGGTCATACATAATCATCTGATTTTAATACACAGAAAAAGCACAGACGATATGGAATTTAAACCAGACACTCAAAATGAATTAAAACTCATAGTCTGTAATATTAACAGTGTTATCACCACTCAAAATATGACCTCAAACTAACAATTAGAATTAAAGGATATGTAGATGTTAGCTATTTGTTTTTATTTTTATGAAGTCAAGCAACAGAGAGCAGCCATATTTAGCAGTAACAACTGCGCCACAATTGTTTGAAAACTGAACGAAATCTGTAGCAATACTTTCTCTACTGCACTTTCTGTGTTCAACAGTTCATTTTCAGTTCATCACTCTAGAATGTTTTCCCTACTCTCAGCTAACTCTCGGAGACTTCTGCCCCTTGTGAATCATCTCAGCACGAGAACACTGAGGGCAAAGATGTGATGAAATTGGACCTACTGTAATATGCTAAGGTGTTCTACTAACCGCAAATATGTGAGCTGTATCTTGACAGCCTCTGTTCTTTGGGCATCATTTCTGTCAGCTAAGGCATATATTGCGAAGTCATCTGTGTTGTGTGATGTCCTAACCTTTTTGAACACCATGGCTTGGCCCAAACCCATTGTACTCAATAGTGATTGTGGACTTCTTTACAAGCAAGTGGGGGGGGGGGGGGGGGGGGGAGGGAGGGAGGAGGATGAACAGGTTAAGACTCTGAAAGTGCAGTTGAGAAATGTCACCTTCCACCCAGGTTAAAGACAGAGAAGATAAAGAATATAATGACATAATTTCTGAGCTCCACCAGACATATATGCCGATGACATAAACTGCAAACTCAAGCACACTACAGGAAGGTTATGTATCTTCATTACAAATCATGTAATGTACTGAAATATTTTATTATTTATATATTTATGGTGATTCAAGCTAGTACTCATTTTAAAACTGAAAATGTTAAACTTTTGCCCAAACTTCACTCAGGCAAACCTTCAACAATTCATTTTCGAATTTGAGAACAAAAATATCAGGCCCCGCTGTGAAAATTTCAGTACTAGAGACAAATTACCTAAAATTTATCAATATCTAAAAACTCAATGGCAGCTATCTAAATGTTAACTGTCATTTACCATGATTTTCACTAAAACAATATTGCAACTGTCATTTACTACAAAATAGTTGTTGTTCCGTATTCTACCTGAGAATATATTTCAGTTTTCTTGACATAAAAACTGCTTACCTTTGAAACTTTATCCCTGTTAGTTTTGACATTCAAGTTGACACAACATACAGTTGTCTTTGGACATGTTAATTTCAAATGAGCGACAATACGGATAAAGTTGAAATCATCTTTTTCTTGTTTTCTTCTGAAAGTCCATGGAGAAGTATTTATTCCTTCCAATGCTTGGAATCCGATATAATTACTTCTTTGTGATAGAACAGTTAAAAAATTTAATATGGATAAAAAGATACTAAATGATAAGTCCAATGAATGAGATACGTGTATACTTGAATAAAAAAATTCTGAGATGTTATTACTTCATTCAGTCTATTCATAAAGGAATAAATACCGGGTTTTTCTAAACTGGTAGCTTGGTTTTCTATTCCCTTCTTACATACTTTTGTACCATTGCAAAGTTTCTCATTGTTGTTGCTTGTTTGTAAAGTAAATGAGATGACAGTCACACGTCCATACACAGACATGTTTCCATGGAAAAAAACGGTAAAAATTATTCTAAAAGGTCTCTTTGTTGATGGGTACAGCAAAAATTTTTTAAGTTTCAACATAGCAACACTAAAAATTAAGTATGCGTTGTTATCATTTGTCTTACATATGTATCCAATGATATTTCTTTGGTTTTATTGCTTGGGTAAAGGAGAAGCAAATATATATTAACCTCATTTGGACCAGGATAGATAGTAACCCTTCGTAATGCAACTACCGTTAAAATATTCCAACAATTACTGATTGAAAAGCTATGCTGCTTTCTTTAAATTTCGTCACATTTTTTCACAAGATAGATAATGTGCAGTAACACAGTTGAAATCTCACTCAAACCGACATTTTCTAGATTGCATTTGTTTCATTAAATACAACTTCTTTTCTGAAAAGCGTGATCTACTTTGAGTAGTCAGCCTAGGTGGCCTGGTTGTCTGATGAGTCCTTCTCATTTGACGCGTGCTGGAGGAAAGCTGTTGCCTCCTTTGCCCTGCGGGAATTTTAACAGAAAACTACGGAAAACAAGGATTTTCATCTTTCTTCCTCTTCACAACTATTACATTAAATTTCACTATTTTAGTTTAATGTTGCATCGCCTGTCATGTCATGAGCATCTTTTGTTGCCACACGACTGATATCCGTGATGAAGTCAGGTCTCAGAATAAATTTGTTTTTTTAAAGACAGACATTAAAGGTAAACATTGGTTTTGACATTGTGCAAGTATTCTCTTCTTTTATGATTTGAAAAAAATTGGAGAATTTTTTTCTGCTGTGAGAATCCTGCATCCATTTCCTTTGTTCCGTCCTTCCTTCCTTCCCCGGGCTCTGAAAATCGTAATTGATGAAATCTCCGGGTGCCGTCTACAGCTAGGAACCAAATTTGGGAAATGGATTGTGAGAGAGCCAGAGTGCAGGGAAGCCTAGATGGTGATAAAGAAAATGTGCGCCTGTCCGTCTTCTACCAAGCCGACATCGCCCGATGATTTACAGAAAACTCAACTTACATAGATTAAAAGGAAGCGTAGCTTCTGCGGGTATCTATATCTTGATTTTTACTGGATTAAAGGAAATTAGACACAAAACTACCTGCTACGTCCAAGGATGTAGCAGCTAACATTTCCCACATCATAAGCAAACACAATTTTCTTTTCTGGGCCAGCGGCACCTTCTATAGAGGCCGACATACATGTACTTGTATAATAAATACTGTTAGAGGTAAAAAATCTCAGCACAAGAGTGGATACTAAAACGGGGTTTTCTACTTCAGTTTAATAGAGGTCAACATGGAATTTTGAAACTTGATTTTAAGTAAATTATACAGAGGATATAAACATCAAAATTTATGTGAGATTCTCATTTTAAAAGTAAACATGTTAAGATTTTGAGCTATGAACAAATGGCTTACTTCATAAAAATGAGGTGCATAATATGTAGCAACCACAATTCAAATTGTGCACACATATTTAACTGACCATCTGAATCCATTCCCCCCACCCTGAAATCAGTTTCCTTTAAAAATCTTGATAGAAGTTGATCTACAGTACGATGAAAGAACTAGGCCCACTATAAACATTACTGGTTCAACACCATGCACAGGTCACAAATCATGCCAATCTTGTGGAAATTTGATCAAACTACCCATATTTTGACAGAATTCGTGTTTTTCTTTGAAGGATTTACAAGTAAACTTCCTTCTGCATGGTAGACAGGCTCTGATGTTAAGCAGTGTCACTTGTACTTTGTAAGTCATTTTCATTTGACTATAGAAAGTCATAATTGCCATCAGAACATGATATATATTTCTAATTTTTCAACTATGAGTTCAGTACCATCCAATCAATCAAAATGCTATCTGACATTTTGATGACAGTACAAATACTTAGCTGTCCATTGTTACGGTCAGGCAATGCAACAAAAGTTACATTGTTATTTCACCGCACAGTTTAAAACATGCCCGTTAATTATCCAGGGTACACTGCACCCTGCAGATATATATACCATGCATTCTACCAGCCTTTAGGAGGTGACTGAAAACTTGTGGGAGCTCAAGCACGGAGGCGCCCATTTCAACATGCTGTTGTTGTGTCATCCTGCTCAAACTGTCAGGATATGTGACTGTTACCATGGTGATGTGAAGCTGACAACTGAAATGAGGACTCAACCCTGGTATTGAGACTCACATCACAACTGTTGCAAGCAAGAGACTGTCTTTTCAAAACAGCCTGGGTTATTACAGTGCACCGTGAAATGTATTTTATGATTGCTTCAGAAATATGGCCCTTTGCGGGAGTTGGTGCCATGTTAAACAGTGTGATGTCTGCGCTTGCATGATTTCAAAGGAATAGAAATAGACAGCAACAATGCCAAAAAATGTCTTTCATAAATGGCTTTGGAATAGAAGCTGAAATTCTTTCAATAGTGTCAAAAATGTTGTGGGTGACGTATCATAGATTTGACCATGACCCAGTATGTTTGACTTGCAGGATTTATTAAAAGATAAAAATATTATTTGCAGGTTCTAGGCTCCAAAAGATTATTAACTGAAACTGGTGCAATTAATTAATACGGAATGAAGGAACATTGATATGAATGAAGCAAATCAGGACTATGCCTTCACTACAAATGGGTGTGCATTGCCAAGGGCTAAAAATAAATTTCGGGGGAAATCAGCGATAGCTGTTTGCATTCAAAGAAAAAGAAGCAGTTCAGGTCAAGAGAAAAATCAATGCAGAAACTGTTTGCCCAGCATGTTGACAGCGATGTTATCTGGGATCCTGTGTCTGTGTCTGGCTGCTAATTCTTTTTTCTTCTCTGTAAACAGGTCTCTTCAGAACAACATGTGTAGTTACCTAAGAGGGGTTCTTGACACATGCTACTCGAGCGTACACAAAAATAGAGTTGCCAGGGTACTGACAATGAAATGCCCAGCTTCATCAAGACGGAGAAAATGGCAAGTAATCGTAAACGAGCATGAAAAACTTTAAAGAACAAATCTGATCGAATTCTTCTCTTGTTGTTTTACACAGGGGGACAAATGACACTCCTTTGTGATTGTTTCTAGAAAGAGGTTACGGCTATCGTTCTCAGAGGTTGCAATGTCTGTTAGCCTGAGACCTCAAACACTCTGATTCCATTAAATTTCATAAGAGGCTAAAAGGGTTGCGTCTAACTCATCTGCACTCACCATCATCCCTAAATCCACATCGTCAGTAAAAAGCGTACACCCTGAAAAAATAAAATACCCACGCTCCTTCAATTGCAAATTAAATTGGTAAAATTCGTCTTCTTTTTATCCCAGAATCCCCATAGGCTGATATTATTTTAATTCTTGGAGGGGGAAATTGGATTCAGGCGATGCTTGCTGTGATGTAGAATTGTCTGCTTGCTGTTGTTTACCGCATGTCTATTAATATTGGATCTATTTACTGGGGCTCTGTGCAAAATGGCCCTTGTTGTAACTACACATTGAGGCCTCCGCACAGAGAAAGAAAAATCGTTTGACATGACCTTCAACTATTTGAAACATCAATATCCACTGTCTTATTGGTCTTTCACATAAACTGAGATACTCATTCTTTCTTTCAAGCTTGAACGTATGATGTACATGTCCTTTCTTGTTGCTTCACATAAAAAGGTACAGTTTAGAATTGTACTTGAGGGTCAAAGGTCAACATAATTTGTTCGCTGTGTTCTTTTCAGCAAGAGTTGGACTAGCTTAAATTGGCACACTCAGAGAAAAAAATGTTCAATAAGCAATTTCCCCAGGAAGTCTGGCTTGTTTAATACAGAACCGTAAATTTTCTAAGCTTTCAAAATTGAGCGTGCCTGCATCTTTCACTGTATCCATAGAAAACATCTATTCACTCAAACCTACAAAAAGAAATTCATGAAATTTAGAAATATTATCTCAATGTGGTTACAATTCAAATGTTCTGGTTAACATCATGTATAATTTCCTTTCTGTTGCTAGTTTATGTCTCTACATGATATATATATGATATGCATTTCTCACCAGCTCTTTTTCTCTCTTTTAGCATGTTTAGTCAAATAGCCTTATGAAAATCCAGGACAGGCAATTCCATGTTTACTGGGCTCTGTCTCTGAGCATTTGAACGGAAGGTTACATTTTGTAATACAGCAGGATAGTCCTCCCCTCGGTTTGCACAGCTGTACATTGTGAATTTACAAAAATTTTGAGGAATGAAAATTGAAAATATAATGAGAGGTTCTTTGTGATTAACAGTGGGAGAGTATGAAGTGCTGAAACAATGCTCTTTATAAGAAATTATTGAATGAAACATGATTGGTGCATAGATGTGCAATAATCTGGAGTTTATTGGTATCAGAAATTATTTGTTTTGTCAGCTATAAAGGATAAGAATAAATTACAAAAAGACATTTTATGCTTATGGGAAGACATTGGCTAAAATTGGCGATGAGCTTTGTTGTTACCTCCAAGAGACTGCCAGTGTCTACAAAATTCAAAATAAAAGTATGTATTGGTGAAATCCGATTGCCACTCCAAAATCAAAGTTTAGTGTTAGAAGTTCACTGACTTTCTTTGATACATCTTGGAAATTTCCTATTCATGAAACAGATAGCATGATCACGTGACCTGATCACGTGACCAAAGACTCTATCTCATTGACTGCTATGTGATTAAAAAAATTGGACATCGAATTAGTCATCGCAGAGCAAGCAGAGGAAATTCATCAGTATTTAACATCACATAATTTACAGTTTGAGAAAAAAACAACTCTCAGTAGAAACAAAGACACAAGTGTAAATTCTATCTAATTCTGAAAACAGTTTGTTTTTCATGAAGACTATTATGAAGATTCAGTGTGGTTTTTTCCACCAATTCTTCACGATCAGCTTAATACTAGAATGTTTAGAAAGAGAGAGAGAGAGAGAGAGGAGAGAGAGAGAGAGAGAGAGAGAGAGAGAGAGAGAGAGGAGGGGGAAAATTATTGAGTCTGAGTAGAAGAAGTTGAAATGAAGCAACTCAAATCTCAAATGAATCAGCATGCAGACATCTTCACTGGTTTTTTTGTTATCAGTGTTTAAGAACACCATAATCTGCAGCTACACTGAGCACCAGATTAGTCAAATCAGGCACTATTGTTTGAGACAGTGTTTTTCATTACAAGCTCTTGAAATTGAGTGATATGTGTATAGGCTGTCTCCAAAGCACTGCACCACTACAGCAAATCTCCAAGGACTTTTCAAGCCAAGGATGTAGGCCATATGCTATTAATGCTCGTCAACAGTGCAGTCAGTCGGTGCATACAAGTACGCTGCTCCTTAAAAGCTGGTGTGGATGTTCAGAAACGCTACCACAGCACTGTTAGTTGTACATCGTGCTCAAAAGAAATAAACACCACATGGTCGAGTATTCCTGCTTGTGTATATTATTGGTCAAAACACTTAATTGTTCCAAACTTTACTACGCAAATTCATAATTTCTCAGCGCGACTTCAATGACAGACAAATCTTAGTTCAGATGTTTTATTGTCAGTCACAACTGGCATTTCCCTTGGGAAGAAAGCAAAGCAAGTGTTACATCCATGCATGTGGCTGACACTATAAGCACCTGAACTCAAACTGACATGACTGTGGTTTTTTCATGGGACAGATGTAATGTAAATCTCACGATCTGCAGCATGGACGTGACACTCTCCAAGAAAGCTGTTCTGTAACTCCGCTATCGATGCCTTACTGCCTGAGGCAATATCTATGCAAAATAAAAACTGCAAGGAAAAGCCTTGCCAAACTTGCACTTGTGAAGTTTGGATAATACCGCTAAAAGTCATCCTACCAGAATACATACAGCTGAGTTCACATCTGAAAACACATAATGTGGCATTAATGACAGGTACACATAGTAACTTGCTTCCATGGAAGAAAAGTACAAATGTTAAATTTTGGGAATTTTTCCTGGTGCCTTTCATTTTTAGCATATAAAATGCAATAGACTAGTTTAGGAGTAATGGAGCCTGGTGCTCATCACCATCGGAGTTTGCAATGCAATTTCTGACTCAAAAACAACATGATGGAAATGAAAAGACAGGCACATGTGTGACAAGATTTTCCAGTCTGCAGAGTCATATTAAGTGAATTTGACTGTCAATACTGATATTTGTTTTGTTAAAATGAACCTGATGCAGTTTGCAGAAGAAAAAGACAGATTTTCATAGAAGTGATCAAAATGAGTTGTCAATGTGCGGACAAGTGAGGCCTTACTAAAAATGCGATGTAAGAAACCATTTTTGTCATATATTATATATATATATATATATTATATATATATATATATATATATATATATATATATATATATATATATATATATATATATATATATATATATATGTATGTGTGTGTGTGTGTGTGTGTGTGTATACTGCACTAATATTAATGTTCAGGTAATGGAAAATGTAGTAAATATGTTTTCTTCTTTACACAGGCATATCATCATCGTTTCTTAAGGACAAATGTAATAATACGTGTCTTCAATGAAATACCACTGACTTCGAAAATGAGAGAAGATAACCCCTTTAATGTAGATAATGTTCACCGTTTTTGAAGCCAACTTTTGTTGTTTAAATGTCAACTGTAGGGATGCGATGCCTTGTTATATATATTTTATGGATGCAGATTTGCCCAAATGTCAAGCATCTTCTAGGTAACACTGACACTTATAGTTGCCGATTTTAATGACACCATTCTCTCCTATTTCAACGTTTCCTCTTAATGCACTCCATTCATGGACAGCGATACATCAATGCGATTCAAGCAGCTGTGTGCCTGCGCTGCCTGATGCGCAAAACGTGAAATCCTCTGCTTTTCCAATAACACACTCCAATTATAAAGTCGTCATTTCAGTTGCACCACAGCAACCAAAAAAATATGAAAAAAAGGGGAGGCGAACAACTGGGGAAATACATCGCCGATGTATCCAGTATTGGGGGGGGGGAGGGGAGGGAGAGAGTCACAGAACATGAGTGGGAAGAGAAAAAGGTCTTGAGAGCTAATGGTAAGAGCACAGTTGAACAGCAGAGAAATATGATCCTTTACAGGGTTTTTCAATTGCTGTGTTACTCCTTTACTTTGTATTAAGGTACAAACAGTGGTGGCATTTGTTTTTTTCCATGTAACAAATCTACTTGCCCTAGTTTTCTTCATTTTATCAAGGCCAACCTGTGATGCTCTGATTGGTACAGCAATAGCTATGTATTCCAAATTATTCTAAATCATCCACGAAGTATGAATAAAACCCACATAATGGATTATCACTCATTAGCTGTATAAATTTACATTCAAATGGTTTTGAGTCTGGCAGATAGTTTGTACTGTGGGAATAAATGCCTCAAGTTGCCTATAAGTTAATAAGTTAAGACTACATACAAACAGCGAAATTTTCAATAATTGCACAACAAATCATAAAAGTATCCTTTTTTGAAAGTGCTAGATGTTTATCTTTAAACCACAATAATTAAACATATCGTTTGCTTTTTGAAGAACACACATTATTGTAGTGTATTTAAGTCAAAATGGAGTCTATCCATTGGATTTTTCCAGTTAAACAGCATAGTACTGAAAACCTCAAGTACACATCTTCTCACACTATCACACAACAATAGAAATCATTTTCTTCTAAACTTGACACGTTCAAAATTAAAGGCTTCTAAAGGCGGTGATCATTGAAATTGGAAAAATCCTATCGGCGGCACACACACACACATTATTGTGCGCTCGATTCTGTACTTTCATATCCATCAAAATAGCTCTATGGGTGTACATCTGTATCTTGGGGGCACCTGCGAGGCCGACAGCATCATCCATAATCAATATTAAGGAAAATGGCGACAGCTCTGTGCTGTGTGCGTTCTTCAATCATGTTTACATAAAGAAGCACAGAAATAGATATCTGCATTTGTAAATGCACACATTCAAAAGGCATATCCTTCCAAAAGACCCAAGAATGAAGGTTTCAAGTCATCAATTGTATATTAACTGTTTGTTTTCATCTTCGAAACTGCCACATATAGCATATAACTACCGCATGAGTTTTCTTCAGAAGACAGATATCCATGTATGTATATACAGCAACTGTACATGATGGGCATAAAACTGCATGCATATGTATTCATATATGTCTACATAAACCATGTCACACCAAAATGTTTGGCCACATCCAATTACATGGTCAGTATGAATTAAGACCTGCATCTACATCCATTGATATTAATGTAAATTACCAGACAAATCAATGTTTGATCCAATCGCATTGTCCTGGGTGAGAGCACTTGGACCTATGTGAAAGTGTTGAAATCAACAATCTAGATTATCAGAAGATCCATAACTTGAAATGCATATCACAGTACGTTTCCTACAAACAGGGATCGTTTAGGCAAGAGGTACTGCGATGTGAACTCTACAATAAAATTAACGTTATATTCTTAACATGTACTAACAGCTGAAAATGCTTTTAAACTGTTTCTCTTCCACAAGCCAAAATACACACAAATGTTCATGTATATATCTTCAGATAATTTAGATGAAAGGAAAATACCTAAAATTAACCAACATCTGAAATTCATTATGGCTGTCATTCTTTGTATTGTTTTTATTTGGGGGAAAACAATAAATTTTGGCTAAAACAAAATGGCGAAAAACTTAATTGTCTTTCAATGGGCACATATGCTGTGGACCAGAGAAGAATCCTTAGATTTTTGCAAGTCTTCAAATCTCTCCCAAAGGTACATTCTGTCTTCATGAATTAGTTGCTCCTCGAAGTGAAATGAATGATGGCAAACAAAAGTGAGCTTGTGATGGCATATTCATAAGTGCCGCAATTTGGGAACAGGACATAAAATTCCGAGGGCAATCTATTTCTTTACATCTTCTTAAGTCAGAGATGTAAAAGAGGAGAAAAATACAGATTAAAAAAAATAGCATATCCACTAGATGAAATCCAGTAGTGTTTTAGGAAAGCCTGGAAAATTTAATCTTGCCTCACATATCTTGGCCTCTTTTACGTTTTGCCAGTATATAGTCTACAAAAGTAGTCTTCATGAAGGGCAATCATGTGACAGACTTCATTTGCCTGATCTAATGGGTGTGACGGCATTGACTGGTGTGTCGGCTTTGATCAGAATGAAACCTACAAATCACTGGATTACCTTTACATGCACTTGACCTTTGAAGACTTGTATGTGCCTCCTTGAACTTCACATAGACATGTATTACTTACACAGCGACAGGTTTGGAATTCTATCATAGAGGTATTTCTTGATTGACTTTGATATCTATCTTGGCGTACATATACAAAACACCCTTATTTAATTATGAATAATGTACACAATAAACATAGATTAACATCCCCTGTGGACTTATATTGCCTGTTGTAGGTCAGCCTGTTTACCTCCGGTGCCCTGTAAACAGATCTCCGATACAACTGCTGATAGTGGCCGTTTGTGGCCAAACCATGGTGGTGAAAGGATCAATCAGCTAATTTGAAGTGTTTGCGCTGGACTGATCGCTGTACAATCATACTTGCTTGCATGCAACAAATTCAACGACAACACTTGAAAGTTCTGATAAAATACTTTGAACTCTCAATGTCTGGAACATGTCTAAATCAAGTAGCTTTGTTTAAATTTGACTGTAGATCAACCAAATATTCTGATATTGAGCAGATTAAAGCCGATCCAATCTGAATTTTTTAATCTCAGAGAAAAGATGCAATCGAAGGAAGTCTTACAAATAACACGATTGCGAAATGATTTGGTGAGTACAGGGCCACCTTCGATGGCTTCATCACTCTGCCTTGTAACATCTTTGCTTGTAACTTGTGAGGCAGGGTGTTTGAACTGCGCTGCCCTTGTTCACAGTTGATCTATGGCACCTCAATGCAATCATGTGGGTTTGGTTTCGCGCCAGAAAACTTTAGTAACACGATTGTTAAACTTTGATGTCGCAACAAGGACAATCGAAAAAAAACAACTTAGCCTGCTTTTCTTTTTTCATGGCAACTTTGTCCTGATTTTAAGTGAAGGGAGATCCCAAACATTGTTTACCAAACATTGTTTATCAAATATTGTTTATTGTATACAGGTGAAGAGTTTCAAGTCAGGGGTACACAAACATGATTATTTTGAGGATCATGTTTGCACCTGAGCCAGTCGGAATGTTTAGTGTACTAACTCATCAAAGGGTTGAATCTCCTGTGGCGAGACCTACCCATATTTGAAATCTAGACCTAACCCGTAAACTGTAAACAGTGACTTTTCCAAGTATACTTCTTAATATTGCAATGCTTCAAAAAGACCAAGACTAAAGAAAGTCAATCTCCTGTGGCGAGACCTACCCATATTTGAAATCTAGACCTAACCCGTAAACTGTAAACAGTGACTTTTCCAAGTATACTTCTTAATATTGCAGTGCTTCAAAAAGACCAAGACTAAAGAAAGTCAAATCAAGGGAGAGCATGAAAATATTAAAGACTCCAGACTTACAAAGGTTCAGCATAGGAAGTCTGATAACACCAACCTGGTCAAGAAAATCACGCACACACATGGTAAGAGTGATGGATATTTATATTTGCTATCAAGACATATTCTTTCGCCGTTATTTCTTAAGGACAAATGACAAATTTTTTAGCTGTTTCAAGACTATGGTTTCATCCAAATGCATTTTCACCAATGATGAGTATGGACCTGTTTACAGGGAATTGCAAGTGAACCGGTTAAATGCTCTTGTTTGAGCTTCTGCAAAGATTTATTTTTCACTACATGCAAAACTACCAAATATATTATTGAGCCTGAGAAAAAAGCATGATTTTTTTCACGTCAACCTCTTTAATGTGTTCTGTACTTAATCACATAAGTAATTTTAAACTGATAGGCATGATATTGTTGTTGAATAAAATTGATAATCTGACATCAAATATTTACATCAAAGTGCTTGATGCATCCGACTTCCCCTCCCAAGCAATAAATGCATGAGTGCTGCTGGCCACTGGTTTGATTACCCAATTTGCATGTCAAATGACGAAGCGGTGTTCTCATGATCAGGTTACTTTCACATTGTCCATAAATAAGTAATAAATACCAGGAAGTAATCGGTCACAGTCATCCTAAATGGAACGGTGAGAATCATGGCATTGAACATTGATGAGTGGATCTCAATGTCACTCAGTAGTGCCTAGAGGAGTAGGGGGTAGCCTTTTAATTTAACGTGTATATTTGTTTGTGCAATCGGACACGTATTCAAATCTTGTGTACCTCTTAGATTGATTATTTGGCGTTACAAACAAAATCTTCCGTTTAGCAATGCTCTGATTTAAGAGTATTCTCCAACAATTTAGTTAGCTATTCATTATTTGAACACATACCTGTATAAACAGGACAAGAAGCACATCCACTGATGAATTCATAATCGCTCTTTTTCTCATTGACCTTTGAACCCAGACAGGAAAACACAACTCAACAGTCTTAACAACATGTTTGTATAGAATACTGAAGTTGCAATCTCCAGGACATGCCAATTCAGTAAAGGATGTAATATCATCGTAAAGAAGAAAGGAACTATACATATAAATAAAATGTATATTTTTCACCATTGCTACACAGGTGTGCATGTATAAAATATGCATTTCAACTAGATTTTACAAAGGATGTAAAGAAGAAGAGTTTTGATTATTTTCTTCTTGGTTTCTGAAAGAAATAATGTATCTTGCCTTTCATAAATATCACTCCCATTATGGACATGTTTACACTTGGTAAAGTTCACCTGAAGATGGCAATTATCAAAGGTTTACGCTGTATCAGAGACTGTGGAACGATCCACGATTAGACTGCGCATGACCTGTTTTGCATCAGTGATTTGTGAGTTGAGCAAGACTTTACAGTATGCCATGGAAAGCTTTCATCACATATTCATTCTCCTTTCAAGGTAAAATGGTCTTACCTCTTTTACCAAAATCATTACAGTGAAGAAGGGAGGGGGTTTTTCAAATAGATTGATGTTTTTCACCCTCATTTCCTGTTCCTCTCGGTTCTTCCATGACAACATGATGCGGAGGGGGTATGTTCTCATTACTGAGGCAGTGGTTATTGCTGTTTTTTTTTTGTTCATTACAAGTTCCAGCTGGGAATTACCCATCAAAAATATGGCCTTCAAAACAGAAGCTTAGGCTGGCTTTCTTTGAGGTGCCACTGGATATACCTATAATTGCTGCAATTTGGAATGTTTTTGCCGTGTGCAACCGGAAACATAGAACTCATTTTGAAAAGAAAAGAAAAGTGTCTTGCTTTTCTAAAAACCCACACTGTCTTGGAATATCTATCACAGTGCCTTTTTTCTTTTAAATCGAGTGATTTAGCTCTAACAATTGAGCTAAATTTGAATGGATAGTTTGCACCGATGTCAATGATATCCATCAGATGCCATCTAATTCTGTGCATGAAGATTAGGTAGTCACCCTTCTGGTTTGCAATCCTGTTGCTGTATAACTTCCTGGATGGGGTATACCTGGCGGGTAGCTCACAGAACTCCCTCCAGACATATTGAAGAATCTTGAACAGCCTGGGTGGCCTAGCTGGACCCCTCAGTCAAGTGCAAGCTCACAGCCATCAACATGTCTACTGGAGTGTCTCAAATGAGGTAATAATCACAAGCTAATGAAGTTATAATTAGAGGGATAACGAAGCGGGCTTGGCTTTCAGAGAGCTGATTTTTCATAATATTCTAACCAAGCAACAGTGAGCAGGATAATGGCTCGGTGACTTCCTGTCTTAGATGGTGCCGCCGCCACAAGAAACATCACCGACTTCTGACATCTTATGATGTAGAATATGCACCAAAACCACAAAGATCAAGAAGCATGGACGCCCATGCAATAAACATGGAGAAAAAAAAAAAATACAGAGAAATGTTGAAATTTAGCAACAGAGCACACATCAGTCACCTTATTCTACGTACATTATTTGATGCAGGTGGACTGCAGCCTGTCAAAACTCACACCGATGACTTACAAGAACAAATTAATAATATGGGCATGCATGTAGAATATATTGTGGCACCACTACAAGGGAGATTGTGTGGCCATAGTGTAGCCCAGTCCGCAACCTCTGTGATTGAAATACAGTTATAAATATCATACAGAAGTTTGGAACTATGTTCCACCCTGTTCCATCTGTAAGAAGCTAGATGAGAGGGATAATTTACACTTTCCAGAGAAAAAGGCTTCTCAACAAGTTGTTTTCGTGGTTGCATGACTTAACCCTGATTTTAAGTGAGCTTTTGTAAGGAAAACATCAGAAGTGAAAAACGGGTGCTGATGTTTGAGACTGTCATAAAATATTTCATCATAATGTTCCCATTAGCCTTAAAAATGGAATGAGAAAACATTTTTTTTGGTTCGGCTCCCAAACATTATCAGCAGGTTCTGGGTAACTGTATAATGCTGCTCCCCTCCTTACACTTTTAACATTTGCATCCTGCGCAGTAATAGCCTTGAGGCTAGTTTATGAGCACAGTCATCCCATCAGAATTATGTGTTCAATCCGTATGAATAAACCATTTCTGATCCAATGCAAGCCAGGTCAACCATGTATTCTCTCCATGCAGTTAACGTCATTCTAGGACAGTTTCTTATTCTCACTCGATGCACTTTATTTCAATGAAAGTTTGCTGTATATCACTGTTACCAGTCACTGTAACTGTGAATGTCTTCTTTTATTTCCAGTTATGAATCAATTTATTAACTGGCTAAGTATAATTTACTATTGAATGTCCCATACAAAACCAAAGAGTACTAAAATAAAAGATGAAATATAATTTGTCCTGTATGTGCTAATGTTTACTTTGAAATTGTACAAACACCTTAACTTTTCTTAATTAGCACAATTGATCAGCAAACAAAATACAAAAAGGACATTGATCTCTGCAATCTTAGACTAAGTTTTTTGTTGGTACTCTGACTGTGCAAAATGGCTTCACATCAACAGGATACATGAGGTATTGAAATCCCCCGTATGGTTAATGTAATATGTGCCTTGAAAGTGAAAGACTTAAACTTTTGCTCAATTTTTCCTCAACGAAACTTTCAACCAAGTCTTTCACCAAAACAAGATTAAAAATGAGGGGTCACCGTGCAAACTTTGTACTAGAAAGATAAATTACCAAAGATTTCCAAATATTTGAAATTCAAAATGGCGGCCATTCCTATGTTAACTCTATGGAGAAAAATAAAATTTTTGATTTTCAAACGACTAAGATGGTCAAAACTTTTCTTTCATCAAGAGCTTTAAAATATACCCCCACAAGTGGTAGACCAGAAGAGAATTGATAAAATTTGAGAGCCAGAATTTCTGTCCTCGAGGTGCCTTCTACTTTAAATTAACCCTTTCACCACCATGGTTTGTCCCAAATCCATTGTTGTCTATGGTAAAGTTGGACCTGTATACAGGGAACTGGGGGTGAAAGGGTGAAGATGCGACTATAAAAGCATGCGCAGTCTGGACCTGTTCTTGAGTTTCCACTTTGTCAGTAAACTAACCATGCAACTAGAGGATGGCAGCTCTACAGAAATCATAAATAGTGCAGATATGCAGGAATTATGCTGTACACTCGGAATTGGCACATAGCTATTTACAGCATGACAGACTTTTTATGGGTATATCTGTAAAGTTTGCATTTTCATTAGGAGGGCTATAACTTCTAAAAGTGTTGTAAAGACCTGGCAAAATCTTCAAAGGGAATCAGACAAACTCATCATTGTAACTACTTGTGATTAACTATGCTGGCAGTGTGTTCTGTCGTACTTTCTGTGAAACATGAAGTCATGATATGTTTTATATGACGTTACAGTCAGAACTATTGACAATTGTCTTTTGCAATCAGTATCCATGTCATTCATGCATGATTTCCACACAGAATATGCACCTTTTTGACAGAATAAGAAGTCAGTCGGAGTGATTTTGACAGTACATTTTGATTTTTAGGACGTGTGTAATGGGGCAGTGATATGCGCTTTTTCATACTATGTATATTAGAGGGGAAAAGTTTGTATGACCATGAACATGACTGATATCCTCAAGTGTACGACCTCATTGCAGACAATGTCATGATACACGTAACTCTCTCTCTCTCTCTCTCTCTCTCTCTCTCTCTCTCCAGGTTTCTATGGGTATCAATAAAGTGCTGCAATTTTGGGAAAAAATTATTCTAACGTATCAGTGACAGAAAATTATTGACAGCTATTTGCAATTGGCTTTTCAAGAGTGCAACCTAAATCAAACAGTTTGTTCAGTTTTTTGATGATGCGAGCACTACTTTTCTTACCTGAAGAAACAATATGTGTTTCACCACTGACATTGATAATTTCTTATAGCAAATTGAGAAAAAAATTGGTGGGCTCTCTTGATGTCATGTCAACATACTGTAGGTCCATTGTACATATGATGAATGTTAAACAATGACAGCAGAAGGAATATCCGTTTGCTATGGTCAAGAGGTGAATGATCTGTCACAGCATTTACGAATATTAATTTAGCACGCACCTGAAAGATGAAGGCTTTAACTTTTGCTTATCCTAAGCTGAAGGAAAATTTTATGTATTCTCTTTAATGATCAAGAATAAAAATCAGGGGTCAAAAATACACATGTTCATTTTCATTTACAGAATCAACTCATCTACACTTAACCATCCAAAACTTTGGCTGCCATTTCTGTGTGTAAATCAATTAAAAAATTTTATTTCCACCAAAACATAGTTGGGGTAACTTGATATTCTCAACAGGTTTCAGAATGAGTTCAAATGACCTATACACCAGTCAGGAATTATAAGAGTTGTGAAACAGAAAATCTGATCTGGGGTGCATTCTGCTCTAAAGAAGATCCTGCCGTACAAGTTGCTCCTTTTTCCCCCGGTTTCCCAATAATCATGACATGTTTCACAGGATTGGCCACCAGGCCGATGAGTTTCCCTTCCGAAAATAATTTCTCCCGGAGACTTGAAGACACCCTCTGCTCGGTTGGCCGAGAATATTTGTACCGAAACACCCCCAACAGAGATGCAATCTCATTATTCACACTCTTGGCTTGCATTTATGCTGTTATTTCCCAAAGGAAAGTTGTCAGTACGCCAGTCAGGTCCAAAGATCAAGACTTGTGATAATAGTACCATCATTTTTCACCTAGATGACATGTGCCTCATGATGTTGAAATAATTGTGTCTCTTTTGAAAATTCAATTACACTGCCTCATTTATCTATCATAAATATCTTGCTAACCCTCCCACCTCATCATTTTTCAGTCACTTTTTCTGAAGATTTCTGATCTGTGTAAATTTGTTTGGCTATTTACAGGGGCAAGAATAGATAGTAAATGATATTCTGTAAGCTTATTTATACAAAGCTGCCTTGCTTTGAGTTGTGCTGATATCACAATGACGCAAATTGTCACTGTTGATCCTCGTCACTTTCACACAGACAATATCATGTAAAATCTTTCTGTATTTTTCAATTTTTTTTCTTATTTATATTTCTTTCTTGAGAATCCTGAAGAGTATACAGCAATTCACACTTGAAATCCCAAGATTGATGATTTAAAAAGGAAGATCTTCTAGAGAGAGTATCTATTATTTTTGAGCTGTCATCGCGGAGGAAAATTCCTCTGATAATCCCTGGATTTCCACAATCTTTCAATTTATCAAAGTCAGGAAATTCCTGGGCAGTTATCACATATCATCTACCTCATCACACATACAGTGACATGTCATTAATGCCGTGAAGAATCCGTGTTACCATGACATAACGATCAGATTGTCCAAATAGACTGGCTGGACAAGTAAACAATCTTGAAAGGCAATTTTTAAAGGATTCAGAGTTTTTCCCCAAGATTGGAAGCCACTGTGGACAATCCTGTCTATTTCACTTTATGCTTATCCAAAAAATTTCAGTTTAGTACTTCCAAAAGTGAGAAATCAAGTCATTGTAATAGTACATGTTACTGGTCACGGTTGATGTCATATCTTGATTCTAAGAGTAATTTTTTACGAGCTGAATTTTCAGAATGATGTAAGACAATACAATAGATTTTTTATCGGATGCAAATTCACAACATACAGCATCCAGTCACCTAGCGAAGACATTACAGTCAAAAACCATGATTCAAAGGCTGTGGAGTTGCCACCAGATGGAAAATGCACTGTTTGATAATGTCGTATTAAATACAGCTCATGGAAAATTTTGGACCTCTAGCATTCGAAGGACGTTTCTCTTGGTATGTGAAAACAAGTAATTAAGACAGCAAGTATGTATTAAGGTAGTATGCACCTTGAAAGTAAAAGCCTTAAACATTTGCTCAACTTTCCTCAAGGAATCTTTCAATCATTCTTTTTCAAAATCAAGAATAAAAATCAGGGGTCACTGTGCAAATTTCAGTACTAGAGAATCAAATAACCCAAAATTTATGGATACTTAAAATTCAAAATGGCTGCCATCCTTATGTTAACTCTATGGAGGAAAACAAAATTTTTGAATTTCAAAAGCCTGTGAAAAGTTTTCTTACACCAAGAGCTTTAAAATGAACCCCCACAAGTGGTATATCAGAAAAGAATTGTAAAAGTTTGAGAGTCCGAATAGCTGTCACCGAGGCACGTTCTACCTTAAGCTTGTCACCGAGGTTCATGCTCTCTGAATGCCAATCAAACCCATTTTCATAATGACCGAGAAGCAGCTGCCCAGCAACAGGAGAGTACACAACATCAATTTGACAGCAAAGATGTGCACACCTCATCCCTTTCTAATTTTTCACTTTCCTTTCCACAACGACAGATGGCCAGCCTGAAAAGACTGTCAAGTCAGTGAAATAAAATATTTGCACTGCCTTCTTGAATTTCCTGAAAACTTTTCTTCCCAAGGTTTATCATTATCTGCTTTCGTCAAGGAAATGTCAACACCAGGGCCTGACAAAAACTTTCACTGCAGAGTTCATCAGGGTCAGACTTATCGAGTTCCATGTTCTATGAGGATAA
The DNA here is from genome assembly GCF_041260155.1 of Ptychodera flava. Lineage (NCBI taxonomy): Eukaryota > Metazoa > Hemichordata > Enteropneusta > Ptychoderidae > Ptychodera > Ptychodera flava. Next base: position 40,795,762 of record NC_091936.1, read on the forward strand.
TGCCTTGTGAAGCTTCTTCCTGTGTTCAGAGCAACTATAGAGAATGGCATTGGACGATAAAACCTGTCGTTAGCTTGTCATAACTGTATGATTATCCTCCCCCTCGGAACAAATGATACCTTTGCATGGGGGTCAAAGGCCATGTTTTGTACCCAGGGGCAGATACGCAGTGTATGTCGGAACAGAACTAAAGAAGAGTTTTTTCTTGCAAGAAAAAAAATTGATTAAATTGATATGTCCCAAAAGCCACTCGGTTTAGATTAGTGATGTGACGCTACAGAAATACAAGAATGGCATAGTCAGAAAAGAAATAAACCCAATGAAAGGAATGTTAGGGAATCCTTGCCAGTGAAAATGAAATCTTAGCTTTGACTTTCTTGCAGTACTGATTATTTTAATTGATATTACCCCCACTGGGATGGCTCTTTAGGCCCACAGCATAAGAATTACATCTTTCAATTCCCGAGGGGTATGTATTTTTCCTCTATCAAACTACCTATGTGACGGTGCTGCATGAAAGACATTGACGGCAGTGCAGCCACAATCATTCTGCGCTGAGCATCTATGATTATGGTTCAAAGGTTACCTCCTCTAATGCATTTTCAATTACTAAATGTCAGGGATGTGTATACTGCTGTTTTATCTGGAGACCCAAACCCCAAGAATTACAATTTCAGACTTCAAGACATCTCAGCATTAATACCAAGTGCATATCACTTTTCAAGACTGAAGTTCGCAGAAAAATCAGGAAGTTTACCTTATAAGTCTGTTAAATGCAGTGTGTACGTGATGGAAACAAAACAAAAAAACCAAAAAAAAACAAACAAAAAAAGGCATTTGCATCAGAACTAAGAGATTGTACAGCATTCACAAGAACAGGATCTTCTCTTTCTTCCAATTTTCAATATTTTTAAGGTTCGTTTCAGACAAGATTATGCTATAATTCTGTACGATTTACAAGGGAATACTTTCAATTGGAGCACTAATGTCGCATTCTGAATGGCTTCAAAGTTGTCAAAGATAAAATAATTCTCTTACACGACATACATAGCATCAGTTCCTTTAAAAAGAACACACAGATGTGTATACCATATACAACAGGTCTTAAGTACACACTCAATGACTGCCCTCATTGAAAGAGGGAACACACAACTCTTGGCCACATCCTGCCTGCATGCTACTGCCATGGTAATTTCCTAAACTATTTTAATTTCACGACAAGAAATACATGACCTCTGTACTTGCACCTGTTTCAGTGGAGCTGAAACATATTACCTGTACTCTTTGAGGCAAGGTGTTTGATTTATCTCGACATTAATTTGAAAAAAAATCATTTTTTGTTGCTATCGCCAACAATATAACGGCAGTGTACGTGGCCCATATTGCTGTTTTGTGATCTTTGAAAGGGGAAAATTTAAAATTCAAATCGTTTGGTATCATTTCCATGACAACAATCAAACCTTTGCTATTTTTAAAGGAAAATTAAAGTTATTGACTTTAGAAGTCTCATATATTTTGCAGACTGTTGAATGCTATTCAGGTTTATATCAATGCTGGGATTTCTCAATACAAGGGGAAAAAAATGAATTGTTTAGAGTTGCTCGTAAAAAATCTGGTTTTTATTGGTGGCTGACAGTGGAATGGATGATGTCTTTACCGAGATGCTGAAAACGTTGTTCGGTAGTTGTCCTCAGGGAGTAAGAAATGATCATTAAAGTCTCCATCCGTGCTGTCAGTAGCTTTCCAAAGCTACACGGCAATTAATTTTAAGGAATATTTTGTCCTCGACATGTTAAACAGAACCCTGCAGCGTTGTCTCAAAAAAGCCACAGGTTCAAACTTTGAAAAGAAAATGGGAGATCCCCTTCAAGACAATCTGACGAGCAAGATAGAAAATTAAGCTCAGACATGAATGATATTGTTCGTATTCTTGCAACGCAGTGGCTGTATTCATATAGGCTCAGGGAAATTTAAGCATGTGTGCGACGTGCGTTGATTGCATGTGGCACTAAAGCTGGAAATTGAGAGAGAATCTACAAAATTCCCACTTGGCTTTCTGTTCTTAATATTCGATTTGTATGTTCACTAAATTTTTGATTGACTCACTCACACATGAAAGATGTGACTGCACGAGCAATTGGAAAGCATCCATATCACGACTTGATTTACATGCAGTGGACCCCCTAAGCCCTCATTTGTTACCATCTTCATTCTCAGCATCCTATGGGGTCTACTACAGCTAAATCGGACAACAGGTAGTCTTAGCCATGCCGTACGAATACAAAGTGCTCATTAGCCAGGTATAATTTTCCTGCTTTTCTTTTCAGAATAAAAAAAAACATTGACGACACTGAGTCTATTCATTTTGCCGAAAACTCTGCAGGCAAATATAATCATCCCCAGGGAGCGACTTGTTTATGAAATCCCATGTTACAAATAATGCATGATGACGAGTGCATGTATCGAAGCTCTACATGTGCACATCGTGTGTGCAGATCAGAGAGGATTCCGCTCATATTCATACTATTAACATTCATGTTTGACTGCAGGCGATGCATGCACGAAATGGAATACCGGCGACTTATCTTCTAAGTCTTCAGAAGCTGGTGAGGTGACAGCACACACAAAGATGAAAAATGCAGACACCAGCCGGCAGTGAATTTGCGGAGCAAAGTTTGAAATCAAATGGCTGATTGTAAAAGGGGTCTCTGGTATTTTCAACAGATGACAGTGTAAAGTCTGCCTTTTATTGACGGTGAACTGTGAGATTCTGTGTATGCATAATCCTTATGTGGTAACATTGATGCATTTAAAGACAAGAATTGGCAAGGAAAATCCCTAAGGCTCAATGATTTCAGTTTATTGAAAGCAAAGTTGCCTAATTAGTGGTATGCACATTTGGAAAACAGAGAGTAAGTGTTGAGGCCATGTATGGATTGCCAAGATAGATTGTTTGTGTCAAACTCACACTGGTTTCACAAAGGTTTGACCAGCAGCAATGAACAACCCTCTGTGCCAGCGTATGTGATATAACAGTTAAGGCATTCAAAGGGTCTCACATATTCTTTGCCAACCCCTTTTTTGAAAATTCAAAATTTACCGACAAGAGTCATTTGAGAGAAAAGAAAAAAAGACGATGTCTCGGGTAATGTAATCTACCCCAATTGCAAGAAATTGTGGAACAGGCCTAATGTTTTTTATTGGAAAGTTGGACCTCTGCAAAAGGAAGGGGGGGGGGGGTGAAAGGCCTAAAGGAACGCAATATAAGACAGCTAGCAAAGCAATTTCCACATTTTTCTCAGTGATGGTTTGCGTGCCCCTAACTAGGTTGAACTTTAAAACATGACCTCGAATCTGTATTCAAATCAGAACAACGTAATCAAAAACAGATATGCCATTTGTGACAGCTGACTTTAGCAAGTCCATTCATCTCATTTTCCCCCACCCCTTCAGCTAAATCTATGCCATATCATTTACATATTTCAAATGAACAATGATTGTTAGAATGTGACAGAAATATATGATCAAAATTACATTCTTTTTTCAGTCTTTTAGTACACTGTAGTATGACCCCATTTTCTCCAGTGAACAGTCTGAACAATGCATATAAGGAGACAGAGTGATATATCTGAGTCTTATATTAGCAACCTGCATGCATCACAAAATACACTCTACAACACCAACATATTATTTCCTTAAAAGTCTGTATTGTTTAAACAAAGTTGGAATCAAATTTCAAATCAAGATAGAATCTGCATGTTTCATAATACCTTCCCATAATATCTATTTACATTATACCACTGCACTATTAGAGGGATTTTTGGCTTCTTTATTTTCCCATTCTAATCACACATCTGCTTGAACTTTGGAAGCATTAAGTCTTTGACTATCTTTATGTCCTTCACCTGGGAGCTGCCGATCCTTTGACCTAAATTCATCAATATTTTCAGCTCAGAAGATTGCAAAGAAGATGCAGACATCATTAGGAAAATGAAGGAAGAGCATTTGTGCCCAGATTTCCACTCCGATCTCTTATTAGATGGTCTAGATGAAAGATCTGACTGTGGAATAGCCTTGAGAAGATCTGCCGTAACTAAGGCTTATTCATCATTACATGTTGGTTTGCCTATGTACAGTAGAAGTCGATGTCATCCATCAGGGCCATAGGAACAGTCACACCTCCACAGATTGCCTTAAATGGGATACTGAGTTCTCATTGGCTTATCTCAAATCAGAGCTTCTACCTTGCAATTTCAAATGGTGGCAGCAGACTCGGTTTCACGATCTCAAATGCTTTGATGTGAGACTATACTCTCTTGTGTGCTATATACAGTTTCTTTTAATCAGCTCAAACAACATAGCAGGGAGTCATAAAATATTGACAATCATGGCTAAGACTGGGACTTCTGATATTATAAATTTGCAACATCTCCCCCTGTAGTGAGTTCAGATGTAATGTATCTTTCACAAGGGGGTAGATATCACAGGCTTAAAACTCTGGAATATGTAATTTCACACAATTCAGATTTCACCATTGCTCGGAGCACTGCACACCTGCTTTCTGAAGCATATCCTCTTTGTTGCACACAAGTACATGTGAAATCCGTGCCCTACATATCCCCATCTGCATATTTGATGATTCTAGATCAGCCAACTGTTAAGCAGAGCATATCAGTTTGCGGACAGCCATCCTTTCCGGTTAGGATTCTGGTTCTTTGCGGTACCGTCATAAAAAATGAAATGTTTTCATGCCTTGCAAAAAACGTGCTTTAATGCCAGAAACTGCTCATTTGTTGGACAGGATAGGAACAGTCCCTTTACACAGGAATAACATCTGAAAGTGTGACTTATTAAATTGCTTTACAACCAGGATAACCTGTCGGCCTTCCATAAAACATCTGGTGAAGCAAATTACTTTTCACTTTAATATTTGGCTACAGTAATGAAAAACGCAGGGAAGCATCATATTTAAATTTCTCTATCAAGAATTTCACCCCAGGAAAGGTATTGCCAGATAGTTAAGCTTGATGCACTAAATATCTAATCTAGTCAAAAGCCTGGTATCAGAGAAGAAGTAATAAACAGCAATGATATCTGAACATATGATTAAAATGTAGACTACACTGTTTCTGAGCAACATCAAAACCGTAACTAGAGTTACTCTTGCAATACCATGAAAATCAACGTGCATCTCCTCAAACTCTATACCTAATAACTCAGTTTTGGCCTTCTGGCATTCTGATTTTCCAACATAGGAAGCTCCCGTCACGACTTTTCATTGCTTGCAAATAATACACCTAATTGCAATTTCCTATTCTAAAAAAGAAAGCTTCTGGGCACAGCTGTTAAGTGGAGCAAAACTGACAAAAAAGTTTCGTTTCCTGGGCAACAGGTATGAAGATCTACCTTTTGTATGAGATTCCTGGCTGGTGATACTTGTGGAAAGATGAACAGGTGACCTAAGTGGAATCTTGCTGACAATTCATAATCACGTCTCAGTGTCTGTCGCCAAGAAATGTGCAAATATTTTGGAAGGCTGAACAACGTGGAAGTTGGGGTCCTTTTTTTTATTGATGGATGGATTGACTTAAAATGTTTTGTTTGACATTTATGTCTCAGCCACCAAAATTTCTGCTCATCAATAGCTTTATACATATTGTTTTTACCTATCCTGCTGGGGTGATTCTTTTAACATTTTGTTCAATGATTTTATGAAGGTCAAACATCTCCAATCAAATTGTAAATTAGTACAATCAAAACAATTTACTTCATCAATAAAGACTTGAAAATATGTTACATCAATGAAATGTTCGCATAAGCAGCCTCAAATTAGAACCAGGCAACCACATATTGCAGTGGTCACGAAGTACCTTGATCTTCTCATGACCCTTGACCTTGCACTGTGTGAAATCACATCAGTCGACTTTGACAACACAGTGAAACATGACAGGAGTCCATAGCAAGGTCAGCCTTGAAGCTAGTTGTTGAATACACTTGTTATCAAGCAGAATACTGGAGAAGGGTTTCCTTCGGTGTTACAGTGACAAAATGGCATCAGAGAAGAAGACTCAACTACGCTTGACAGATTTCACACAATCTTACCTGATTACCAATTCCTGTGGAAGTGATACTCAATCCCGTAGTATCTTTGATATCATCTTTGTGCTTTGCTGTAACCAGAAAAAGAAAAACATATCAATTATGCATCATTGTCTTTTACGCAAAAGAGGGCAAAACTCCAGAAGTAGTGAGCCATCAAGGTGCATTAAGTGCCACCCTTATGGAGTCTCTGTGTTTTGCCTATGGCACGTATGACATATTAGCTTGTGGTTGTACCAATTCTTGAATGTTGAATCCCTCAAAACGGAAAACATATGACCAGAATTCATGGCATTGTGTCGGTGTGTTGCAGTCATATTATTTCACACTATGGTGCAAGGCTTCATGGGTAAAATACACCAACTATTGCCCTTTTTGTGTGGTGGGAGTTTAAGTAGACACTCTCAATAATACACGGCAAATTGGCTGGGAATTGAAAAATCCAATTAAAGATCTATCACTTTCAACTTTGCCTCCCTCTCTAGATCATAATAATGGAGCTGAAATCATTGTATGTCAATTTGTATGCCTAAATCAATCTGCACAATTAACTTACTATCAAGAACTAATTGGAAAAGAGCGAGTTCTGACTGAGAAGTTTACAATACATTACTGCAGGATACTTTGATAAATCACCAAGGTTTTAGAATCAAATGTTTGTATAATATTAACATTATAAATAGTCAAAATGGTTTATGGATCACGCTGATAATTCACAGACATTTCTCAAAAATGAAAATGGATGCTTCTAGTTTATATCACCACTTACATCAATGAACATGAAAAGTTTTTAAGACAGTCATATCAAGAAAACAAATTTTTATATGGCAAAATACCAAACAAAATGTTCGCATATTGATTGGGGCTAAATATTTTTAATTTAGAGCAGCATTTTCAGCTATTTCCGGCTTTCGTCAAAAAAAATGGGGATATAACAGTTCTCAGTGGATTCTCTAAATGAAACTCATAATCTGCTTTGAACCTGCTCAATGGTGGAGAAAAATGAAGATGAAAGCGTGAGCCGAGAAAGAAAGAGCCGAGGTATCATTCTGTTTCTTATAGATAATCTGTGGCTGTGTATCCCTTTATTATGCTGAATGTCTGATACAACATGATGAGAAAGAAGGAATGCCAAATGAACTAGACAGGGGCAAAGCAAATTTGATAAGCCAAAAGCTCTGTAAACTGTCTTAAATGACTGCGTTCACCATTTGAGCACAGCTTGTGTTGCTGTTCTTGATCTTTTTTCAGCTTTTAAATTAGTTTTTTATGCAAAAGTGATGTTGGCTAAAAAAAAAACTCGAGCAAAAAATGGATGTTACCAGATAAGGGATTATCAACAAGACGTGAAAATGTTAATGATAGGCATTTTGAAAGGCACAATAAAATTATGAGTTTTTTCTTGAAATTTGACAACTCTGAACAATTTTGGCAGCAGTTTTAATCTTGTTTATGTGTGTTTTGCTTTTGCAGGAGCGATTCTGGTTAACCAGCCTCATTGTAACATCTTCTATAAAAACACATCATTGAACACATCAGATGGTTTGACTAAATCTTACAGTTTTTTTTGTTTCTGTAGCAAAGCTGGAACTGTATACTGGGAAATAAAGGGATGAAGTGGTAAAAGTACTGATTCTGAATACTGGAACTGAAATCTGAAGGCAATCCTGAAGGCAATGCATTTTTTTTCAAGTAAATTGCCATGAATAGCCCCGGTAGAACCGGCAACTAAGGTGTATATGGCTCTGCAGGACATATTGACAGGGCAATACTGCTTGAAAATCTTACCAGGTGTGTGTCCTATGGATAACTATATGCTTCAATGGTTCAAACAATTCTCCCTTCACATTGTTGCATTCAGGAATATTTGCCGGATTTACTATTCAATGAGATTCAGAACTGGGCCATATTGTCGGCACTAAGCAATTTAAACCATGAAAAAAAGAAAATATGCTAATTCCGCCAACAAAAATGGTTTTGCTATGCTTCAAATGTCGCATTTTTTTTTTCTGAGGATGCAAAGGAAATTGAATGATAATTTTTGTCTCAGTGCATTATTCCGTGGAATCGTTTCACTAAAAGGTGATGTGCACCAGACGGAAATTTTAACAACTGTTGCAAAGATACATGACTAGAATTTTTCAAGCTCTGTTTGACTAAAAGGAAATGATTTTGAAATGTTTTATTTTTTACACTTTTAAAACAGTTACTTTTGATAGGTGGATGTAAATATGTATTATTCCAATAAAGATTTTAGGTTCTTGTCGCTGTGATGGAAATGCCAAATGCTGATTCCATCCTTGTGGCTTCATGTCTAATTTTGTTTACCTTTCAGGTTGCCATAAAGAGAATCAGCATAAGCCTATGTCACAACTTTTTTGTGACTTTGTCTTTTGTATCTCAAGTATGGAATTCTTGGAAATAAATTTTCGTTCACTTTTCCTTCCTGCATCTTTTTCAAGACTTTCTTAAAAATAGCAGAATACAAAATAAATGTCATCTGTTTTAGATTTTTGTTCACATCCTTTCAAATGTACGAAAAATTAATACAAGATGACTATTTTTCAAAAATTTGTAAGGTTGAAACTTGAATGGCTGAAAATCAACATGGCTGATATTATTTGATATTAAACTCATTCTCCATGTTATGCTTCATGTACTTCATGATAATGAATACCTTATACTCTTTGTTTAGCCTTTGAGATGTGACTTCACATCAGCTTTAATAGAAAACTAACAAGTCATCGTTGATGACACAGTCCCCACTTGTTAATGGGTACTTTGATTACATGTCCTCAGAGAGGATAGAGTCCTCTTCATTAATTAGGTCTGTGATAAAATACTTTGACAGATAGCGCTCAATGGCCAAGAATGACCTACATACAAGAAAGACCTACATATGTATGACATAGGTTAATGTCCTTGTACACCAACTTTGAATAAAATCGGTTGAGATATGCCTGAGTATTATGGCTCTGTACATGAAAAAATCGTAACAAAATGGCCGCACGGCAGCCATATTGGATCGTATCACATAACAAATTGACATGCATATGTATGACAGTAGTCAATCTCCTTGTACCAACTTGGAATAAATTCGCTTGATACATGTCTGAGTATTATGGCTCTGTACATGAAAACATCGTAATAAAATGGCTGCCTAGCGGCCATATTGGATCGTATCACAAAACAAATAGACGTACATATGTATGACATAGGTCAATGTCCTTGTACCAACTTGGAATGAAATCGGTTGAGATATGCCTGAGTTTTGGCTCTATACATGAAAACATTGTAATAAAATGGCCGCCTGGCGGCCATATTGGATCGTATCACAAAACAAATCGACGTGCATATCTATGACATTGGTCAATGTCCTTGTACCAACTTTTGAATATAATTGGTTGCAACATGTCTGAGTTATGGCTCTGTACATGAAAAAATTGTAATAAAATGGCCGCCTGGCGGCCATACTGGATCGTATCACAAAACAAATTGACATGCATATCTATGACATTGGTCAATGTCCTTGTACCAACTTTGAATAAAATTGGTTCAAACATGTCTGAGTTATGGCTCTGTACATGAAAAAATCGTAATAAAATGGCCGCCTGGCGGCCATATTGGATCGTATCACAAACAAATCGACGTGCATTATCTATGACAGTGGTCAATGTCCTTGTACCAACTTTGAATAAAATCGGTTGAAACATGTCTGAGTCATGGCTCTGTACATGAAAATATCGTAATAAAATGGCCGCCTGGCAGCCATATTGGATCGTATCACAAAACAAATAGACTTGCATATCTATGACATTGGTCAATGTCCTTGTACCAACTTTGAATAAAATTGGTAGAAAAATGTCTGAGTTATGGCTCTGTACATGAAAAAATTGTAATAAAATGGCCGCCTGGCGGCCATATTGGATCGTATTACAAAACAAATCGACATGCATATCTATGACATTGGTCAATGTCCTTGTACCAACTTTGAATAAAATCGGTTGAAACATGTCTGAGTCATGGCTCTGTACATGAAAATATCGTAATAAAATGGCCGCCTGGCAGCCATATTGGATCGTATCACAAAACAAATCGACGTGCATCTGTATGACATATGAAGTAATCCTTGTACCAAGTTTGAATGAAATCGCTCCTTGCATCTCTGAGATATCTGCGTGAACGGACGGACGCACGGACGGACGCACACACGCACGCACGGACGCACACACGGACATGACCAAACCTATAAGTCCCCCCGGACGGTGTCCGTGGGGACTAACTAACGACTCACTTTTCATACACCTCAATTTCTTGGAATTAATCCTTCCTTGCTCACTCCTCAGTTCATTTGAAAAGGTCTGCTTAATTATAAACTGCTGTTGTGACTGTTGGACAGGACTAAAGAAAAGGACAGCTGCAGTACGCCAGAAAGGGATCGCTCTAGGAAGCAGTTGAATTTAAAAGTGGCACAGTAATTAGAACACTCCATCGTTTTCAGTCACATTGTCACCCAGACACTCAAAGTAACATCGGCAGAACAGGCAACTTGTAAATGACTGTCATACATGATTTTTGAAAGACAGACACACAAACCTCAAGAGTTGTGTTCAGAAGCAGATGATTTGTGTATTGAAAATGTAGATTGCAAAGAATTAATGATGCTGAATACGGTCGCTGAAAAAAAAGAAACACCTAATACAATCCTGTTCAGAAAGGAGTACTGAAGCCAAATGGGTACGTGTACATGTGTCTCTCAACATTACATCCTGTTATCTAGATTTCTAGTCCCCTTTCACAATTATCGTGTAATTTGAAAAACAAGCAACCTAGTTCCAAGGGCTAACTCCATTTGACAATCTAAGCGGGAACAGTGTAACAATTGCTTGGGCATTGCTGTTAATTTAGCAAAAATTCTCACAGGATGGCATGTTTATTAATGTTTTCTTGCAGATGGGACACAGAGTTTTTGTTTTTTTGAAGAGATTTCTTCTAAAATGCAAAATAAAACACCTTGTATGAATACAGCATATCTTTATGCCTGCTATAATATTCTCATATCATCGTTACAATGGATATAAAAGTTACCATACAAAGAACGATCATGGGAAAAGTAAAGCAAATTATGCAACCTATTAGTGGTGGGGCATTGTGAAGAAGGGTAAATTATGTGTGAAACTGGATAATTGCAAAATGGAGCAATTTGCAAAGTGGTTAATGGATGACTTTGGGTGCAAATGAAAATCACACCAGGTGTCTACAAAAATATGGGGATTGTAATTTTGATCAACAAAATGAGATAGATTTGAAAGTATCCTAATAATTAGCCACAGCTCGTTTTCCGATAAATTGGTAACATTGTTCATGCTTATCCTATGCTATGCCCCTATGGATCTTATGAATATTACAATAATAATAATATGATTTTATTGTAATACATTTTGCTGAATTCATAATCTTGTTTTACAGCTTCTCAACTATCTTTACAGAATGCATTTTGAGAATAAGAAACGGATCAAAAACTTATTCTTTTGAAAAATGTATCGTGAAGGTAGCTTGGAACATCGACATAGTGTTTTTTCAAGCTCAAACAGGTTAAAGTTTGAGGTCATGACCTCTACCACATCAGGATGTGACAGCTGGGGTTGAAATAATACGTGTCAACTAAAAACACAAATTATTCATCTCTGTTTAAAGTATTTCAAAACGAATAATAAGCAGTGTGTACCCTACGATTTGGAAAGACGTCAGCAAATATGAGATCATTCAATGAGATCCTCTGGTCCAGCTGTAGGGTTTGATACCTTGTAGTCGGACTTACATTCAGTAGGGAGGCCAACTGAAATTTTGAAATGTTCAATCTGTATTTTAATTAATGTAGTTTTTTAGATTTCAATGAGAGAAGCTAAACATTTTTTAATTTTCGAAATTGGATGAACGGTTACAATTTTATAGCTTTTTAAAACATTCACTTTTACTCTTTCTGTAGAATGACAATACATATAATAACAATGGGAACAATGGGACAAAAATGAAGGAGTTTTAGCTGAAATTTACAGTAAATTTGCTGTAACTTTGTTAATAAAACATCTTTTTGTACCAAATTTGGCATGGAGATAGATTTCAATGGCACACACAAATGTATCCTAAAATTACGCGATTACGAGGGTGGCCATATTGGATTTATCCATGGCAACGGATTAACGACACTTAACGAGAAATGACTAAATGAAAATATTAAGCTCAAATGGCATAAGTGATATATCAAATTGAAGGTCTTTTAAGCTGATGACACTTTTGAATAGCTCTACTGCATTAAAACTACCTACAAAAAGTATTTTATCCAAATAAAGGCTTTCAAAACATCACCACTGGGGCCATGTGGAGTTTTGACATTATTTGGTAAAGGCTTCTTCAATTTTATCAGTTTCTGAACAATTTGAAACTTAGAATTTAATTTAAGGATTATTGGTTAAAACTATGTTCCAAATTATTGATCATCTTTAAAATTCAGGAGTAAATTGAATGAGAAGTCGATGTTTGGAGGTGCTAAAAATTGCATACTTGTCATGGTAAAGTTATCAGCAACTAAGATGGTCTCATCATACCACCTGTCAGACATGCAAATTTCCTTTGTTACAAACATTTAAAAAAATCAATACCCTTTCTTTTGCCAACACAGATGCAACTTATTCCCTTAGTTTCCTTGAAAATATTGTGTATGGCTGTCAAAAATCTATGTCGACAAAATCACAAAATTGCTATCTCCTCTGCGCAAAAGGGATTGATCTTCTCATTATTCACTGTGAGAAATTAGAGAATTATGATTATCAAAACTATGGTCCCAGAATTTTGATATATGGACCGAGCTGTTCTGTGTACAGAAGAAATTTGCTCCAGTTCAATGAGTGATCTCCGTGTGTACGGATCATGGAGAATTGTGGGTAGCCTCACTTACTGTGAAGCGTGGTCAATATCTCCGTCAATAAATACGTGAGCTGTTCAAAATTTCTCATTTTTCTAGCAAAAATTCAAAAGAAATAATGATAAACTGCGTACTAGAGGACGTTTCACTGAGAGTTGGTCGGGTTAGGTCTCGGAAAAATCGCTCTCAATTTTTTGTCTTGGATTTTGTCATATACACTGCCCTATGTTGGTGAAGAACCTCATATCACGAGAAAGAGCGAGATCTGGGCTTTCAATGAGTATTCGATGTACGGGATGTTTTGATTGGCTCACCTTCAAAAATGCGTTTCAAAATCAGCGATGTAAATATTAGGTGCTGCCATGTTTCAGATCGCCGTTCCCGGTACTGTTTCTAGCTCAATTTTGCAGTTTATTCAAAAAGTAAGTAGTTCATATAAAGAAATAAAAAACATATGAGAGAATAGCTGCATTTTTAATTTTTAGCCTCATGTATTTTTTCCACAATTTTCTTTCCCGTTATCGATGTTTTTCAAGTTTGAACATGACTAAGTCACTGGTGATTGAGTGTCAATTCAGCACGTCCTGGGCAACCTGCTGGCCTCCCTACATTCAGGAAATTTATGTTCAAAGTATGGAACTGTCATATTGCTGATATTGTGTTGTTTAATTTCATGCTATTGCAATATGGTAGAGTAAAAAGCCCTCATATGGCTCAATCTGCTGGTGCCGCTAAAGCTTGTACATTTGCCCTGATTTGTATAAAAGACAAAAACGGTTTATTTGTCAAAACATTACACTGTATAACTCCTTGCATACAGACATTTCAGTACAGAGGGACAATACAAAATGCACTGTAGAGCTGGCGCCTGTTGTTGAAAACAAGAATTCTGGCATATAGTATACACGCCATTCATGCACAACTTATTTGAATTTCAATGGCCACAAAATGGGCACCATATGCAACAACACTAAGCCGAACAATTTTCTATGAGGTCATCCAATGGCCACCCATGGTTTGGGCTTGTGTCTTCTTTGATAATAATATTTCAACATACACATTGCAAGGTATTACAGCAGAACTATTGGCTCAGCTGAACAATAGACTTTCCAATATCTGAACAAATATTTCCCTTGGAATGGTTGGATTATGGTCTGTCCGCAATTGAAAGGACCGTTCAGACAACCTGCAGAGGACATATTACATCCCTTTTCCTAAATTAAGATAAAAAATTACATGGTACACAATGTTTTGTCAAACCCAAAGGATGTTGCAGATATTTCATATATAGGATAGAAATTAAAATGCCACATCTTCCTTCAGGGTGCTTGGATTGCTCTTTTTTCACACTGATTTATTTTCCAAAAACTGCAGCATATTAAAATGTTATAATCACCACTGGAAAACATATTCAGTGCGCGATTCAAATCCTCTGAGTGTATGAATGCTCCAAAATTCTAAATCATACCTCTCAGGTATTTTTTGTGTTACTTTCATAATTACGACGTAAGCTGATTACATTTCTACGATTATAATTACATTTTTTAGTGGATTTATGGTCTTTTTCAGATTCAGACGATATGACACGCAGCATGATGCGCTTGTAATCCTCAGCTACAGATATCTGACAGTGCAGGTTTTACTGAAGCAACTGATGTACATGTACTGCAGGCAAGTGTGATCAGAAAATTGGACAAAATTTACTACGATATCAAGAAATGGACATGGTCAACTGTCTGTCCTGAATGACAAGAGTATTTCGACCGTGAGAGCAAAACAAAATAGTCCATGAAGGTCATGTTTCAAATACTACCGTAGGTATTTTGTAATCATGATAGAATAAAGGTGAAATGAAAGACTATAATTAGTGTGTCCCCTTTCATGAATGAGACCATATTGTACTGGAAATACTCGACCAAATTAAGGAAACAGCTCATCTTTCCAGTGTCCAACCAATGTAAACATACTGAACAAAGTTACCATTACATGAATGTTTGATTATATGATACTGTCACTTTTAAAACAGTAGCAGCATACCTAAAGTATGAAATCAGACCCAACATATATTTAAAATTCACACCGTCTCTCTTTAGGATGTAAAAGAGCATTTAAACACCAAATATGTTCACACTAAATGTTATAACTTGTCACTCTGAGCAGACGTTACTTGTGTTTTTATGTATTAATCAAAATAAATAAGGATCGCTTGGCACAGGTATAAAAGATAAAATCTCACTACATAAACAGTTATCATAATGCTTTGTAATAATAAACAGTAATATCAGGATAATATTAAGTAAAGTGTCTGTGTTGCAAAATCTCGCAATGAACCAGAATTTATTATGAGGAAAAAGATATCATCCAGGTGAATCACATGTTGCTTTCAAGGAATGGCAAAGTCATCAGATGCAAAATGCAGGTCAGACTGTAAATTTTTCGTTTATTCTGAAAAATACTTTCAACTAGATGACTTATCTAATATCTATTGCAGAGTTGAAAGTCCTTCATTTTCATCTTAGAGTGAATCCAAATCTTTTCCTCTCACTGAAATATTTTGCAAAACTGCGAGGTACATTTTTCAAAGAACAGGTGAAATATTGGCAATGCAGGGAGACTTGGTGTACACGTGTAACATTTTTCTGTTTCTGTCGCTCAAGGTGTCGTACATTTTATGCAATTTTAAGGTTTCACTGGAAAAACCTAATTTTTCGAAGTACGGTATGTTAAATTATGCACAATGCAGCAGCTCTTCGTGACTTTTTTGAAATTTAGACACAATTCTTGCAAGGGGAAAGAGCATCAAATTACATTTTACCCTCCCTTCATCATCTCTGGGGCAGAATACTTGCAATTTTTTATGAAAATCTCACATTTTCTGCTGTGCACAAACTTAAAATTTTAAGATAGAGTAGCTTCTCAGAGGATATAATGCGAGCAACATCATAATCCTGGCTGAACTCTAATATCAAACAGGGCTGATGGCGTTGACGTCATTGTTTTCTATTTAATATGCAAAAATTGATATTTGTCCATATTTTTAGAGTACGACTTTCCAAAATTATGCAAGCAAGAATGAAAAAAATACCACTTAGTAGGCGACTGTAAGAGTAACAATGAATACAAAACGACACATTTATGGCTAAGACTACAAGCTATAAGAAACACCTACGCATGCAACTCTGACAAAATGTGTCCACATTTCAAGCAGCAATGCCGCGCGCGTATAGCTATATTAACAACCCTGTGACCACAAACAGCACTGTTGCACCATTTTCTCTTGCACATTTTCATTTTATTCTACTGAATGCAAACTCAACCAATGCTTTCGCATTGAACTTTTGATCTTTCATGCAAAAGTTAACTTTTCAAAAGAAACTTGTGGATATAAATTGTACACCGACAAACTGTTAGGATGAACAAAGGAAAAAATATCCTTCTTGCAGTTTTCTAATTTTTTACGACACAGGCATGTTTCCGAACACTTTGGGCCAAGATGCTAGGGGTCTGAAGTTACAGGAAAGCACTTCTGAACGACGGAAATATGATACACGAGACAAACACCGTGTAATTAAAAGTCCTATGACTTCATCATCGCCTGTAGACTTGAATATTTAATTTGAAGTCGAGCACGATCTTGATTTCAATCAGCCACAATTACTGTCACATGAGCTTGGTACATCTCAAGCGGTGATTTACTGTATCTGACCGGATGATACACATCATAGAATGCGAGACAATGAAAATTAACACCTCGCCTTACTTAGCAGGAAATTTGATGGTAATAACTTGATACGATTGATTTGATCAAAATCTTGTCACTGGCGCATCTTGTCTGTTTTTTGAGCTTTGCTTCGGTTTTACCATGAAAGGAGCAGGAAATCTAATTTCCACACTAATGATGGGGTCTAGAAGGTAAGCTAAGTATGGTGACGTCACCAAAGTAACCCACACAAATTTCCTGAATATCTACAAATACCGCGATGAGAATGCAAAGCATGTGATACACATCTCCCACATCACCTTGAAAACTTTTAATAAAAATATATCATTCTGATTAACAGCGAGGAGTTTACAAAACTCATCACTGTCATGACAACGAATAATTCAGTATAACGCTTACAGCAAGTGTTGGGAGATTTTGGGTTCAAGTTTACAATGTGGTAGATGCTCTCTTCTGAAAGGAAATATCAAGATTTTGATAAAAAATGGAGACATTGTATTGTTCTAAAGGGCTATCAAAAAATATTTCATACATGATATTCCATGTATGAAATATTTCTTTTTGTTATATTAATCCTTTCACCACAATGGTTTGGTCTGAACCCATTGTTTAATATGGTAAAGTTGAACTTCTAAAAAGGAAAACGGGAGTGCAGCATTAAATCTCATCTGTACAGAAGAGGGACATGTCTTGTGTACAGCTAATGGGGAATAATGTATATTTAGAAAGCACAATATCGAAATTACTTCATGAATGTTTGTTCATTAATGTCTGTTTTTGGCACTCTTCGCCTATCATATCTAACTTCAGATGTTCAAATGCCATTAGTGGAGAGACACTGGCCATATTTTATTTTGCCTTGTCCAATATTTTAAGTTTGCTTGTCCAGTATTTCACTTGATTGAATGGCATTCGGGGAACAAATTGAGGTAATAAATCAATGTGATGTGCGAGGCAAACTATTTTGATGGACGAGGGGAAGCCATTATCCTCATATTAAGAATCGCAATTTTGACGAAACCCGTAACTCAGAACAACTTCCTGTGTTTCCCCTACCATTATATTGACTTTGACACTTCCATAAACTAACACAACCCACTTCTCGTTGGAGTGTACAGATTTCCTACGCGGAAGGTAGATGGACTCTTTTAATAAGGTCTTTACACGGCCTCTACAGGAAACGACTTTCAGCACGGTCACTTGAACTTTTAAGGAGGCAAGCTCCTAATATATCTTCAGTTCTTAGAGATACTTGCATGGTCATGTTTTCCTTGAGAGAATTTTTTTCACCCTTTCACAATGGCACGCAGACTGGTATCCCCTTTTCAAACAGGTAAAAATCCTTCACTACTATCTTTCTGTACGTGCATGTACATGTGTGTCCCCCAAAATGCTGATGCTAATCAGATGGTTGCAGAATAGGACCAAAGTTGGATGATAAAGTTTACAACAACAGATAGAGAATTAGATGCCAGTGTTTCACAAACTCTTCAAAATCAGTACTTGATGCAACCTTTAGTCAAACTCATACATCATAATTTTATATTTTCTAAGTCTAGTCAAGAAATAAAGGTGACTGTGAGAAATCACTAGTTTGTTAAAACCAACCACCCGATTAGTTAAACACTGAATTTGAATGGGCCAGGGTACAAATGAAACCAGGTGCACAAAAGCACAGAGAAATATCTGTATTTCCATATGCGTTTGTACACTAGAGTTTATTTGTACTGCAACCATGTGACCATTTGGGCGTACCAAGTCTGTTGAACACATTATGTCCTTATTACTTTGGAGTAGAACCATTAAAATGACATTTATGCCGGTTTAAGATGAGTATTAAGTCTTGCTACACCCTTGTTGTACTGTGCAATTTGCTAGTTTAGTAGTGGCTCTCTCCTTATCTGCTGTAGCTGAATTTCTTTAGATATTAGAAATTATATCATCACTTTTTTTTTTGCTTTCATTTGTAAATTTGTCAACTCCTCCATCAGCTTGTTTCAAAGTTTGATCAATATGAACCAAACAGGGTAGAAGGTGTACTTTGTCAACTCCTTTATCAGTATGTTTCAGGGTTTTGAGACTAACTCTCAAATAACACACAATCAATGCAGATAAGGTGAAAAAACAGCTACTTTGACACCATAATGATAGAAGAGTGAAATATATTTCTCATCTCAACAGGGTTGAATAGCTGGGTTTTAGACTTCTTGAGTCTCATTACTTACAGGTTCATTACAGTAAAAGCTCTATGGAGGAAATCACAGTTAGCACAGTATGGGCAGTCTGAGAGACCAACCTATAATTGTAACAATTAATAAATTTTCCGCTCTTTGCCTTAATTCCTCATCCGCACTAGACATGACAGCATCACCCAAGACTACATCAAGTACAATAACTTTCACTTTAATATCCTTGACAACCCATGACCAAATATTTGGTTTCTTCTTTTCACTTTCACATCAGTGAAGTAATTATACGCAATCAATATCCTAATTAACATACCTCTCCTCATTTTTCAAGTCTCATGTTTTCGTTAGAGCCGGGTAAAAGTACGGAATACAAATCAAAGGACGTGGACAGGCTTTTCATTTATAGAGTACCAGTATAAATTGGATAAATCTTGCATGGTTGGTTGTCAAAATATTACTGCATGAAAGAATAATTGCAACTTGACCCTAATAAATCTGACAGACCTTTCACAACATTATTAAATGCAAAATTTGATATCTGAAGTACCATCCTTATGGCTAGACCACAACATGCAAAGCAAGTAGCATGTGTTCTTGTCTACCAAGTGAAAAATAACGTGCACCTTTGACACAAAACAAACTTTTAATAAACCTTTTCAATTGTTAAAACAGCTGAAAACAACAGTGTTCCAATGAATGTGACATGTCAAATAGATTTCAATTTTGTAACTTAGTGTCAAGAAATGACAGCACTGATATCGCAGCATCCCTATGCACTTCCATATGTATGCAAATATGAGCTAAAAAAAGAAATCAACCAATCAGAATTGACTTTGGTAAATGAGGGTGAGGTTGATGTTTGAATGTCAGAGTGACATCGACTGAACTCTAAAAAGTACCGTACATTGTACTCGATTGTGATTCTAAAAGGACATTAACTCCATGCTCATCATGTAATCTTTTTGAATTCAAGTCAAGATGACAATGATAATATTCCAGTGATGCCCATCTTATTCATGGGCATACATGGGTACATGCCGAAACCCAATCAATAGTTTACATACTGTATGATTGTTGCATTTAAATTTCCATGTCAAATTATTCTGTATATAAGATGTCTGTCCAGAGTAGGTTGTTTTGTCGTGCTCCTCACAGAAACCATGACACCCTATTTGCTGGCCAGTGAATTTTGTAATTTGTCAGTACTGCACTGAGAAAATATGACAAAGTAGGATTTCGGGGAAAATCTCGTGCAGGGATCTACTTTTGTTCTGCGGCAGTACCTTGATTTTGCAGATACTACCTGTACAATCTGTAAAAGGAGAATATAATATTGCCAGAGGGAAAAGCAAGCCACAAAAATAGCATCTTTGTAGTTCCCACAAAAATACATATATGAGAGCTTTTTTTTTGCATATGGAACAGAATGCCCCTTCACATTTGCAAATGGAAGATGTATGGCTCTGTTGGAGTCGGCAACATCAATCAAGAAATTAAACATGAATTTTGAAATCTTGAAGAAAGCATGCAAGTGTGCAGAATGGACTTTTCCCCTCCTCAAGAACATTTTATCGAAGATTTGCTGGCAAATTTGCTGCCGTTCATAAAAGCACAGTGACAGTTCACTCAGAATTACTCATGAGGAAAAGGGCATGTGATAAATTGTCGGTACTAAAGCATGTTCATGCATGGAGTGTAAAATTATGGATCTATTTTTCCATGCAACCTGCTACTGCAGGCAGTGATTCTGTTTACTGAAATGAAGGTAAAAGACTGCATCATTCCGCCTGAAAAAGAGACATAATGTTCAGAAAACTGTAATTAACAGCTGTCTTGTGTTCAAGCTCAGGTTAAAGTCACACAGCATCCATGTACATGTACTTGTCATTCCCCGAGTGTTTGAAATGCTAAAAGCGGTATTTGCCATTCAAGGCGAAATACACCAGTTTCGATTAAATTAATAAATCATGAGGCGCCTTTCGTTGCAAAAATGATAGACGTGATTCTGTTGGAGTTTGTTTGTGGATTTTCAAACAGGCCTGGACAAGAGAGATTTATGAGCAAAAGCACTGCTAGTGGCACATGTTAGTTTCTGCACAATTTCATCATCAATTCTACCCTCTGTCGGTACTTTGAGTTTCACTTGGAAACCTGGTATGCCTTATTTTACTTAAACAGCAGACTCTGATTCAACATGCTCATGAAAATGTTCACTTTAAAAAACAGGTAATTTATGATGGAACAGAGATAATTTTTCATTTTAGCATTGAGGAAGACTTTTTTAGCATCTAGCTATCAATACTAAAACAATCTGGTTACATGTTCCTTAGAGCATGTAGATTGGCTAAAAAAAGTGCTGATGACCTTTCGGGGTTAATTTTCTCCTGATTTTTATGACTATCCATTTCACAGTTGCAGAAACATCACTGACGGCTTCTTTTTCACAGCCGCCATTGAAATTATCATGTTGATCTGAGATAATGTTGACAGGGAGCAATGAACAGAAAACAAAACAAATTACTGAATCAGATGGAAGGCTGGACAGCAATTCAATAGTCAATTCTTTGGGTGTTGCAACCATTGACTTCTGACACATAAACTGAATAAGCTTGGCGATGGACACATGAGACAAGAAAATAGACTGACTCCCTAAAATGCATTGGGGTTTTTCTGAAAAGAATTGATCATACCATCAATTATTCAACTGTCTATTTTATGATTGCCTTTGCTGCTGTAATTATACCAAAACCACCTCAGGTCTCTGTTAGGATTCAGAACTCAACGAAAACTCTTTTCATGCCGAGTGGAAGGGGAAGGACTGGAACCACTGAATAATTCAGATGTTTTTGTCTTTGGAGAAAACGCTGTTTCAAAGCAGACATCTATCACAGACCTTTAAGCACTCTGTCGACCACACTAAATATAGGACATCCTACATGAAAAAGGAAATTGTCCTTGGAAAAAAAGGTGAATGTACAAATGGATCTTTAGCAATCATCAGTGCCCACAGAACTACATGCACAGAATAACACTTGAAATTTCACACTTGCGAGTGAACAATTGACACAACATGAGCGACTTAAACTGAAAGTAAAACTACACATTTTTCATGTTGTCATGATGACATTTGAATTTCCAGATAGCAGTGTTCTTGCTGGAGCAATTTTAGAGTAGTGGTCACTACTCTAAAATTTTTGGAAAACAATAGAAACTCCTTCAGTACCATAACAATTTGTTCTATTGTTATGCAAATTAGCCACCACTCTATAAGAATATCCCAGGGAGAACACTGAATAGCAATAGGAAAGTTTGCTCATAAGCAGAAGGCAAAAGGATGTCTGCAATCTGTAATATTGTTGTTGCATGGAGCAGTGGCTGACAGGAATAGTTGACGTATCTAAGCAAAACCTTACAAGACAAAATCATCTCTTTCTCATTTCTTTGACATACCAAAGTATCCTGATCCTTCTTTTTTCCATTTGAAACATTCTTGTTTTATGCATAAAAAGATCCCTGTCTGGCAATAATTCTGTAAATGTTGGCTATATGAATTTTTGCATTTGTCATTTGATCTGGCACGCTTTATCTTTCTCATGATTTTCTTTTTCTAGTAATCCTCCCACATGGATGTATTTCTGGTTTAGCTTTGTGTGCTGTAATATTCATCTTCAATCACTGACCTTTACAAACCATAGTTTGAAATATTTGCATATTGCTAGGAGATCACCTGCTAAGCTGGCCTAATATTTTCTACACTGTAATGTGCATCTGTAATGATCAACATTTCATCATTACAAACAATAGATCCAAATATTTGCATATTGAGTCATAGAACATCTGCCATACTGGCTTAATGGTTTATTTATATTCAGACGGTTCATGTGAAGCTTTCATGCTTTTGAGAAAAAATGGAAATTGGTTTCCCAAAATCTTGTAGTTGTAGAGAAAGCTCTCAAGGACAACCACTGTATGGTAGCAAGTGTTGGGTCTTAGGAACAATCATATTGATTATGCTGGCAACATCTTGAGATGCTGGCAGATATACCTTATTTATATTGTTGAAAACAATACCTGTTTGTCATTTTCAAAAGTGTTTATGGCAGTATCACTCCTGGATATACACAGCTAGTCTTATATAGCTTTGTCAACAGCCTCTGATTCATAGTTTGAAATATTTGCATATTGAGTAATAAGATCGTCTGCTATGCTTAAAGGACTATTGCCAAATCATTGCAGCTCTTGTTTTAGTGTATTTCTAGGCCAACATGGTGGCTGACACTTTGACCTGACTAAATTTACACTACCGAGTGAACATAGGCGGCCCATACATATTGATAAGCTTATTATTGAGTTTTTCTCAGTTTTCTCTGTCACTGTCAGCCCCTCTCCTTTTCTTCATGCTCTGACTGATCGTAGTAAATAAAATAAATGACTATATAGCCTAACCTATAGCCTCTTGACTCTTTATTCATTTTACACTCCATTACAAGGACGTATATCTCTCATACACACATGCTGTAATTGATTAGTCAACACAACTAATTATGCTAATCCGTGGACTTATCAGAGGTTGGTCAACATCGAAAAGATAGTGATGTTAATGAAATAGGAGAAGGTATGAAGATCTTGGGAAACGTGTCCCGAGGACGTCCGTAAACCTAGTGGACGCTTATATATTCATGATATGCGCAAACAAACACTGCTCATTATTCAAAAATAAACGGGAAGTTAGATCGAAAGGAACACTGGAAACGCGCATGCTTTTCGTTGCCAAGCGCCAAATTCTAACATAACTAAGCAGACATGGTCCTGCTCCATGTAACAAATGCCACCCAGAAAGTATCGACCGACCAAGCAGAAAAAGATCGCCGGAGTTGCCGTTTCATGAGTTTTTCAACAAAATTATATAGATGTATGTTTCACGTCGTCGTTTTCTGGGAGTGTATATACCAAGTATAATTTACAAACCGCGTCGTGATTCAAGGCACAATGGTGACACATTAGCAGGAGCACACACTGGAGAATTTTGGCCAGCACTGTGAATTTTTTAAACCAGTCACCTTCATTTCTCTGCACTCGCTATTAACTCCATGTCTACCGGTAACATATCGTTATTTTCTGTCTCAAAGTACGTACCAGCAACAGGCCTTTGACGTCAAAGTCGGTTTTTTTCTGGTGTACGGTAGCAACCAAGCTCATGACTAGAATGACTGTACGGCGTCAAAGAGTTAATGTCGCCGGTTACTTTTTTCGCATAGTAAAGAGAGTTGGTCGCTACATAGAGCTAGTTTCTAGCTCCATGGTCGCTACTAGTCTACGGAATTCATCGATTTTCAATCGTGCCTTATGCAGTGTTAGTGCACAAAATTCCCGAAAGAAGCGGCGCACGGCTATAAAACTTCGTTTATACTGTTAGGCTAGCTTTGGGTCCATATTTTCCACCCAAATTGCCAACACTCATCGACAACATGGTTATTAGGAGCCTACCACTACAAGAAATCCGCTCGAAAATCACCAAGCTATCGCCGTTTTTCCAGCTTTTTCCGACATGGCTACTCGCAGACCGTTCTTTTTCTGGCGTACTTGTAAGCGATTGACGAGGCTCAGTGTAGCCCGTCTCTAAAGTCACCTGAGCGGTGACCTCGCAACATCGAAACACAAACTGACATCACCGATGATGTCGGCCACTACGTTAAGAAGCCTGTGAGAATTTTTACCAGCACTGTGAATTTTTTAAACCAGTCACCGTCATTTCTATTCACTCGCTATTATCTCCATGTCTGCCGGTAACATATCGTTATGGAGAAGTTTAGTTACACGTAATTACGTTCCATCGTCAGCTGATCAGTGATAACCATACGTCGCGTACGTGTAGAACATACGTTCGGAACGGCAAACAACACCTCTACACATACAAAATGTAGTCATAATTACGTGTAGTATTTTTTAGATATTCTTGATGATTTCCGCGAATTTAGACAAGAAACCTTGTAAACTATCATGGTAAACATCGTTGATAATCATAATATTTCGTAGAGTTTGCACCAGCGCAAGAAGTACTTGCTAAGTTGCTATATGATTTCCTTACATGAACGAAATGTTTCTTAAAACTTAAACGAATTTCCAATGTTTGTGAGAAAAAATACAGCAAAATTATCGAGAACGCATAGCAGACATTAGGCACACCACCGTCCCTCCACCCACGGACGGTGGGCAGACAAAACCTTAGCAACACCACCCGATTGAGAGAACCACGCTTAACCACACGAACTTTGACCCTAGTCAAAATCAGGCTTGTCCCTGGGAAATATGTTTACAAGTTTGCCCACATATAAACAACGTAAAGGTCAAAGGTTTCAACTTCCGACTTCCTGCTTTACGGACGTCCTCATGCCATGAACTGCAGGCAAGGCACTGGCAGGGTTTGCACTGTTCGCGACCATTTAAACGTTTGAAATAAGTGTAGCTGGCTCCCCTCGGCCATCGAAATACATTGGCTGCAGTAGATTTTGGATAAATGGTCATGACTGGCCGCAATTTAGTAATTTCTGGACACATTTGAGGAGAGCTTCTTACCTTCCCGTTTTAGTAACCATTCCTATCTTTCGCGATGTTGAACAACCCGTAAAATCCCTGATAAGTCCACGGATTAGCATAATTAGTTGTGTTGACTAATTAATTACAGCATGTGTGTATGAGAGATATACGTCCTTGTAATGGAGTGTAAAATAAATAAAGAGTTACAGAGGCTAGGTTATGTTATATAAACCATTTATTTTATTTATTCCGATCATTCAGAGCATGAAGAAAGAAGAGAAAATGATAGAGAAAACACTAAAAAACTCAGTAGTACTTATTGGGTCGCCTGTGGAGTGAATAGCAAATTAACATATGATCTCTCAATCAATGGTCCAATTATTTCAGTAATATTCAAAAGACGTTTACACAAGGCTATTGAAAATCTGAGCCAGATGGCAGGAAAGTCAATTTTTTTTAAAGAAATCCATCAAATGAAGCTGCTAAGACTGCTTTCAAATGACTTTGTGAGAGAAATTAAGCTCAAAAGTATACATAGCAACAGGTGTGGAGAAACAGAGCATCATGGGATATATGGGGAGAAAAGAACAGACATGTCTGCATCAGATGAATGAAAAACAGAAAAAGGATTGTTTTAATGGATGAGATTTGATAAGTCAAGGTTCATGAGGGTAGACTTCAGAGTCATGGAGAACTGGAAAGTATGGGGTTGCAATGGATCTGGTCATTTGTTTTTTTGCACAACACGCTATAAAGCTCAACTGAATTGAAAGACTGCCAACCTGCTTCTCCATCAATATCAGATGCTGTCATGTTCTTCTCGTTGGGGTTTACCCGAAATGACACCTGGTGCTGGGACACGCTGTGAAGTGAACAAACAAAGGGAAACCAATTGTTAGGAATGTTGGAGATATAGTCTGAAAAATTGTCACTCATTAGCATATACTGATTAAATCACCATGTCCATACATGCAAGCCAGTCTAGTTTAGTTTACATTCATTGTTTGTTCATTCTTTGTTCATTCAACAGAACCTGTGCAATCAATTATATGATCTTGCTGAGATTATGCTGGAGGTTGGCCCGATAAACTGTCTGATGCGATGATAAATGATGTGATAGACAGGAGA
Organism: Ptychodera flava; assembly: GCF_041260155.1. Classification (NCBI taxonomy): domain Eukaryota; kingdom Metazoa; phylum Hemichordata; class Enteropneusta; family Ptychoderidae; genus Ptychodera; species Ptychodera flava. The sequence goes on from NC_091936.1 coordinate 40,822,361, forward strand.
GGAAATACAGAAGCGTTAGGTCAATATTGACAGCATTTCAATGACTGGAAATGGAAGTCAACAACGCTACATGTCAATTTGATATCATTACAAGTACTACACTAAGAGGATTGTATAATTTTGATCTTTCGCTACTGACAGATTATGAAAGTGAGATGATGCCAAGGTTTTCTTCTTTCACTCCCTGACAGATTTTGCTGTAAAAATGAATGGCTTCCAGAATTTCTTTTGAACACCTTAATCCCCCTTTAGATCAAGGTGTCAATAATACTAAAGGATTGGAAAAATTATGCTGGGAAAACTCAGATGTTGAATACAATAAATGTATATCTAATATTTTACCTGTCTATAAGGTTATTAGAACACAGTATAAGGTATAATATGCAACAGATGAACTAATCAAACTCCATCATATCAGCTACTTATTGCTAAAAAGTTGAACATTTACTTCTGTAAAATTATTCAATTGACATTTGTTAACCTCCCTTGGACAACTGAATACCTGTTGCTAGTTTTAGAAAAACAGTTTCCTGAATTCTGGTTACAACAACCAGAACCTGGAAAATGTATCTTAATATACCAAGGCCTCACAGAAATACTGAATACACAATTGTTGAGTGTATGCCGTGAAACTTGTGTCTCCGATGTTTTCATGTGACAACTTGATGTCGTAGACAAGTAGAGCTAAATAAAAACTGTATATATCACCAAGATGGGAAATGATCTACAGAAAATAGACACATCTATCTAAGAAATTAATTTTATCAAAACTACACTGATCTACAGAAAATAAACACATCTATCTAAGAAATTAATTTTATCAAAACTACACTTCAGTTTCCTTTGTTTTCAAGAATGAAAGACCACACAGGCTGAACTACCAAAATTGACATTCATCTGACATTGATCTATTTCAAACAAAAGAAATCTTATCCTAAGGAAGTTTGATAAAGATTTATGAACATCTCCAAGATTCTCATGTAGAATTTTTTGTCTTTGTGCATTAAAATTGATGTAACATATCATTTTGAGTGTCAGAAAACAAATTCCCACTAACATGCATCCTGCCCAACAAGTCTAGATGGTGCCGAGTTTTGGCAGATCGTCCATGTAGCCGACACGAACACGAAGTGTCTGTTACCGGCTACCAAAAACGATGAAAAATAGTAAAGAATGAGCTACAAAATCACTATCAGTTTTAAGTTGCAGGTAGAATAAGTCTGTGCCTTTGTAAAAAATAATATAAAAATAGTAGAAAGTGAAGAACCAGCTGAAAGTTAGTTGAGGAGACCTTGACCGCATATCATTTGCATCTCATTGTCGGCTACATGGACTGTGTGCCCGAGTTTTATACTCATGGACAAGTTGGCAGACATCATTATAAACAACAGACTTTTACATCACCACAAGGCTCCTATTACCATAAATATATATCACAAATGGAGGTAGAAAGAGAGAGAAAGAAAGAGAAAAATAACTCTTCACATTAACCTAGAAGCCCAAGCAAACTTGATAGACTGTCTATGAGATTGGTTTAAATGGCCCACAGCATGGAATTAGTCATACTCTTGTGCAAACGAGATTTCCGCACATGAATTTTTAATTGGTTTTATGTTGTACAGTCAGATCAAACTTTTTATGTCATATCTTAAAAACCCTACTGAATGTAAAACAACAAAGGCTTGCCATAGTCACAATATTTTGGCACAGCTGAATCTAGTCAAGTGTCAGGGAATCAGAGACTTATCATAATGGAAAAAAGATGAAAGCATGGGATAACCAGGCTGAAGGAAATAATAAATGTACAAGAAGCATTATCAGCTTGAAAGAAAAGCTTTGTATAAAGATGATTATAGGTATCATATCCCGTAGGGGAGTCTAAAATATAATTCTGTGTATTATATGGCTTTTAAGTTTCTATCTGACCCATGCTGAGTGTCCCATTGCATTTGTATATATGCCTTTTTGAAACAGTAAAACATTGTTGGTAAATATCAACTGTAATTGTGATAGGACTTTATTTTCCTACTGGTAACTCTGAAATGAATGATTTTACTTGATAGACAGGTTGGATGAAACCTAAGAAGGGCTAACAGATGCAATGACTAGTTTCCATTCCTGAATGCAGAATCTTCCAACAATATGACAGTTTGGGTACAGTCGTTTTACTGAATAACTGCATTTGATGACTGTGCAGCTTCTCTGGCAGTTTCCAAAAAACACACTTGAATCACTCACTTAACACATAGCAGTATATCAAAGCTGTCTGATCAGTGGTCTCGAAGGATAAAAATTGACCAAAAATAACAAAAAAAGCCTAAAAAATACAAACATGCAGATTTTAGCATAATTTGAAGAAATCTCATTTATGTTTTCCCTAGGGATATGTATACCAAATATTAAAGCTCTCATGACAAGAACTTTCGAATACGAAGATTTTTGACCCAAAAATGACAACAATTGCCTAAAAATTACAAATTTGCATATTTGATCACAATTTGGACAAATCTCAATAAGGTCAACGCTGTGGACCTGTATACCAAATATCACAGCTGTCTGACAAGCAGTTTTGCAAAGGATTTTTTAATGATTTTTTACCAAAAAATGACAACGTTGCCATAAAAATGCAAACTTGTATATTTCATCAGCGTTTGAACAATTCTGAGTTAGGTCACCCCAGGGTCCTACATACCAAATATCAAAGCTGTCTGACCAGCGGTTATGAAGAAGAAGATTTGGCCAAAAATGGCTTCTATGAACCAATTTGCATAATTTAAACAACAAAAAAAATGAGAAAAACTTTCGCCGTAGTTACATGATGCATCTACAGACCAAATATCAAGGCTATAATGACTGCAATTCTCAAAATACTTGAGTGGACAGACATCCCCTCAAAGGGACATACATAAAGACACACATACATACATACACACAGACTGATGCCGGACGGATATCCATCCCAATTGCTTCTATAGACTAGAGTCTATGGTAGCTAAAAATGAAATTTGAAGTCGACAATTAGCGTTTTGATTAGTAAAGTGACTATTACGGAAATCTTTTTTTTCCTCAAACGAGTGAAATTTTATGACAGAGAACAATATGGTTGAGGTACAATTTGGTGAGGGAAAGATATCAATATAATATTCTAATGTTTCATGTCACCTATGGCATAGCCAGCGGCTGTGGATAGCAAGTTGTGAGGTCAACCAAGATTAGAATCCAATCTCTCTCTGAGGAGTCATCCAAGTAGACTTCTGTGGCCAGAAAATGTTTTGCAAATGATGGATGATGGATCTAATCGACCAATTTGACTTGTCGTGCAGGTGTCATACCACCAATTTCTTACAAAATGTAATTGGATTTCCACTGTACATCCCAATACCTCTTTAATCTACTTCACACTTATGAAATCTGTAAGGGGGATTGGCCAATTTCAAACGTTTAAATCTAACCTATAATTTAAAAGTCTCAGATTTCCCTTCCTGAATAACAGTTCTTGTCATAGGTACGTACACATGCTGAGCAAAAAGAAATATGGTTAAATTTTTTTTATTTGCTGGTATCTTCTGTCACGAACACCTTGATTTTTAAGAGTACATGTCAAATAAGGAATACAGAGTTAAATGATTTTGTTCTTTCAAGAACTTTATTACATTTGTGCAGTGACTATATTTCTACAACTTTACAGGGATGGATGGATTTCACAAAATATAAAATTATTATGAAAGTTCAAATGACTCTTGAGCGAGGTATATTCATGCATATTGGCATGTAAGTGTGAGAGTGTATGACTGTGGAATAAGCCTGTTAATCTGCTGATATTGCTCTCTGCTAAATGCCAGAAAAGGCCAAAAAACCCACAAAGCAGCAGGAAACCAGACTCCTGGTGTTCAATTTCAGGCAAAAAAACTAGTCTTGAGACTAAATGACAGTTTAAGATGCAGCAAATTCAATCCCAGAAGATCCTATTAACAAGAAAGTCAGATTAGATCACTCATTCTGGGATCATGGTATCATCACTTATGTATACATCTCCATGGAAACCACAAAAGAGCCATGTCTTCATTTCAGCATTTTGATTGGTCAATCACCGTCTTATCTGGCCATCTTTGCCAACATCCAAATGAAGAGGTTAGGATGAAATGTGGTAATTGATACAGCTGACGACAAGACAAGCTTTATCTGCCTTCTGTATCAATGTCATTAAAAAAACGATGTCTCGAATAGCTCGCCTGCATGCAAGAGATCATAACTGCATGTGAACTATGGCCTCAGCAACCACAGAGCTACAGCAATGAAGGATCCTTTGAGAATATGAGCATATGGTATCTAGTTGAACTTATCAAACAGTAAATTGAAATTTTCTTTTGATTTCTGCTTGTTGAAGTTGACTTTGTCCTTTTACCCCCTTTACCTCCTTTAACTAAATGTTGAATACAATCGTTCCTTAAAATTTCTTGACAAAAGAGTTATATATCCTGTACATGTAAGTGAAATTTGTGTTCATGCCTGATACAAAAAAACAATCCAAATTTCTAGATGAGCAGCTTCACTGTACATTGTTACCGGTATATCCTTTCCTGTAAAGAAGTTCAATCTTGCCATAAAAAAATTAACAGCATATCACACACAAGTTGCCTTTCTTCAGAAAGCAACACGTTAAAATTCAGTATAGAATCCCAGTACATGCAACTTAATGGCATTTCATTGCGCAAATGAAAAAAAATCAATCTTAACGCTACAATACACATTTGGTCTTTGAAGTTCTTGATGGTTTCTGTCGGCTACCATATGTGATGTACAAGTGTCACTTTAGAAAACATGTGATCCACATGGCAAATGCACAATAAAAATCAAATTACGTCATAAAACAGACAAAAAACAAGTCACCAAACTTGACAGTTTGGTCACCGTATACCAGTACACTTGGGCATGGATTGTGTATTTTACAGTCAACCTGTTCAAACCCACCATGTCCAGGGAGAATCGATAACAGTCATTATCCAAATGAACATAATGCAATGGGTTGGTGATTTCCCTTATACAATATCCCAACATGCAATTTTGCCTGTCAGACCAATAAACGATAGGCTGTGACACAAACTCATTGCATACCAAAATATGGCTAGGAGTAGATAGAAGTTATGATTGTGGAACAGTTATGCATGTCATAACTTGGCTACGGTACATATGCACCACAGCAGTCCCTCATGGGTGTACATATTTCATGCATGCAGAATTTTATTCAGCTCAGATCAGGGCGATTGAGTTCTACGAAGAACAGAAAAATTAAGATATGCAGCGACAGAACTGTGTGAATAACAGCATGAAATACTGCTTTCAGAATTTAAGTTGTTAAAATATTGCAGTTTCACATTTCTGTGACGGATTATGTTGACTGTAAGTGGGGCTATGCAATGATCTATGACGTCTAATCATAGAAACAGTAGGAGGCAGGATATTTTGAATCTGTTTATCAGCCATATGTTATGTTCTGTGGCTATATTCTACGCTCTGATTCTCGTTTGCTCAGCCAGAACGTTTCACACTTTCACCTCATCTCCTTGTAAAGTCAGGTCAGATCTGATTCACTGAAAACAGTGCAAATGTACCGAAGTGTGGTAGTGATAGGGTTTAACCCTACCTTTCACCAGCATGGTTTGATCCAAACCCATTGTTATCAATGGCAAGTGTGGACCTGTTCACAGGGAATTCGGGGTGAACAGGCTGGAACATGATTTGAGCCTTGGCACTCTTTGCATAGAAGTATCATATAGTGATGTGTGATGGAGATAAAATGGCCACTTAGTCGGCAGTTAATGGAAAGAAACAGGTTTACATGGGCAGTGTTGAGATCTAAGTCCGTGCTCGTACAATGTACATTTGTAAAGACTCAGGCCGTCACCAAAAAGTTTTTGAAAAATACATATAGTCATGCTTTCTCTTTCAGTTCTCCAAGAATAAACAACACAATGATAGCCTTTCTCACAAAGTAAGCCATTACAAAAGTAAGCTTCAAAAACAGAAAAACACATGGGAAAAAAAAGTACAATATACGTACATAGGGATAAAAGTAAATGAAGGGAAGATACATGTGACATTTTGCTGTACATAATGTCAAACCATTGGTGATGTAGATTATCAACGTGACTGTAAAATTTCAATGTCCACAGATAAGGGAGAAAGCGTCATGACCAAAGAGCCTCAAAATGCTTCTTCCATCTTGGTATGACAGTCTATCTGTACATTTCCGCTGCGTCTATTCCTTGGAAAAGCTAAATGCTCACAAAGCTGTTGTCAGATGATCTCCTGATAAAGTTTTGCTACCTGGCAACATCTTGCCCTCTGACCTTTACATTGGGTGCATGGTCAAGAGATAAAAACTTCAGATTAGCACAAGTGCCAGAATTTTAGTACGTGTCTCAGAAGTGTAATATTATCATCATTATGATTATATGCCGCTTCCAAGGACTGTGTTTTTGATGGAAATGTGATTACACTTCTAACACATGGACAATCTGATGAGGTGGAGGCTTCTGAGATAAAAATATGCTTCAAAAATAGGTATCCAGTATCTCAGGTTTGATAAAAACTTCCAGATTTGCAGTCAGCTCTGCTACATCACCTAACATTTTCAGAGCATTCCCAAGTTATCAAGTAAACAACTACGTTCACTTCTGAATCTTCACACAAGCAACACATTCTAATTTCACTTGTGACACAAGAAATCATTTGTACACAAAAATCCCCTCTTTTCAGTCGCTGAAGAATTTCACATTTTATTGAATTTGTGGATTTCCATTTTGGCTAATCTGGCATGGTGGATTATTGCATATCTGTACAGCCTGAATGGCTGTAATTGAGGAAAGTACCTGACCCGTTTCTGCATCTGAAATTGAAAATATAAGTTGAACATACTGCACCCAATCCAATCAACGTAATAGTGTTTTCCATTATATGCCCTGCAAAGAACACCTTTTTTTTGTTAAATTACACTTTTTCACACTCAGATGCTAGAGAGCAAGAAACCATAAAACACAACAAAAGATCAGATTCAAAGCAAAGACTGAGATCAGAATTGCCAACTCAATATATTCTTGTGATACTAAAACATGTGCCGGATGACGTATTATGCCTTCTGTTCTCGACCCGTTCTGTTTTTCACATATTTCACCAATGTGATGCCATATAATCTGCTTAACTCCACGGAACAAGACCATGGACCCGTCACAAAGTAGACATTGTATGGTGCAGTTCTGAATATTGTATATGCTGAGATCAAAATGTACATCAGCAATGTACATGACAAGCGAGTTGCACTTGGCCTTCAAATGGACATGAAAAGCAAATCACTATAAACGGTCCTGACACAATCTTTATGGTTGAAATTTCGATTGTGATATCAGTTTCTTTGTGTCTATGCTTTCATTTTGAATGATTAATAATTACTTCCCCAAGTCATACCTTATGTTTTGCAAAATATTTTTTTCAACCTGCAATACAACAAGGGGAAACCATGCAGTATATTGATAACACATATATTTTCCTATCCCTCAGGGATTCTAAGGACTCAACATATCACCCAGCATAGAAAGTGACCTAACTGACTATCAATGTCTTTCCTAATCCTCAGCCTTGCATGTCTTTGAGGTTGCCCTCTCATACTGATCGTTGGTTTAACCCCTTTCACATGACAGTTTGTTCAACAACACAGTTGCTCAATGGAGAGGTTGAATCCAAATTATGAAGAGAGAGAGAGAGAGAGAGAGAGAGAGAGAGAGAGAGAGAGAGAGAGAGAGAGAGAGAGAGAGAGATCTGAAAGGGCTCATCATTCATTGATGCATATAGCAATTAAAAAAGAAGAAATTCAACAGTGTAATTCCAAGATGTGATTTCGTCTTTCATAGAAATCGTAGTGGATTTTGAAACAGAACCAACAGCATGGAATGTTGCAAAGAAAGAAGTAATTTAAGAGAAGACCTGCTGCGAGCATGTACACTACAATTCAACAACATCACTCGGTTGCTAGGCAACAGACTCCCATCCTTAAACATACCATACTGCCAAGGGGCATCTCGTCTCCGGGAACAGATAGGAAAAAAGGGGGCAGGTAGTGAGGAGGAAGACTGAAGTTCCAACCCTTGCTTTATGGGAAAGGGGGTAACTCAAGCTGGCATGTTGAGTGAGAAGTAAAGTCAGATAGCTCAGCATATTAAACTAGAGTCACATGAAGAGAAGCAAATTAAAAATCACAGGAGTTCTGTGAAAGATAGCTTCTCTTGTTCTATGATCAAACACCCCATATTTTAGACAATATCAGGTCCCTTGTCACAGCATATACAAAGAAAGATTGCATGACAGCTATCTGCATGACAATCGAGTGCATATTAACGACTTTTTATATTCAAATTAATCAAATTTAACTGTTGAGGCAGTGGAGGGAAAGCGAATAGACACACAGACGGACGAACCATTCATGCTTGAAATCACCAAGGGGGAACAGAAAATTGAAATGTGATGAACAGTGAGTGACTATTGACTAATTGCTTTCACCATCTGATCAATTAAAATCCACCATATTTCATTAATGAGGGTTTTTAAGAGTGAGTTTCATTTTAGGAGATTTTCCATTTGATTTGTTATCCGTTAGCCGCTTGCTTGGCAACATCAGAATGCTGGTAAAATATGATTCCATAAGCACGCCAATTCATCATTAGAAAATTGCTGTGACAAAGATTGATGCTGAAGAAGAATGCACTGTTACTATGCTGGTGGGAAGAAACATCTGTTGCATCTGTTTTGTGGTAGAGTCAGAGTGTAATTATTGGGTTTCCCCAAGCGCATCTCTCTTTCTCACTCTTGTCTTTGCTCCTTTATGTACATACCAGAATTTTAACCAAACAGCATGCAAACTAAAGTTTGATTTTGTTAAAGATATGATTCCATGAAAGGACTACACAATGGCAATAGGTCACCAAAAGAGGGAGCCATCATGACAAACAAGGTTGAGCACCTGAGTTGCACAACATGGCTAAAAAACACTTAAAGTAGGCTAACCAGTGAAATTTTGCTCCTTAGATAAAGGGAGCCCTCTAGTGCCAACTTTTCGCCCTTACAGAAAATCTTACACTTTTTACTCCTTCAGAAAAAGTCATTTAATATTATCACATACAAACAGTTACACTGTGTTTAACATCCAATATTTGAGAAAAAACACAACATGCTAAAAAATTAATTTCATTGGCATAACTTATTGAACTTTAAAAAACCTCATGCAGATTAGATTTTTGGTCCTTGGTAACCATGCCTATTTCTGCTCATTTGCACACAAATGAATGAGATAAGGTGTTACCATTTAATTTATGTTTCAATAATTCCGTGGCTACATGTATAAATCAAGAACTGACAGTGAGGAGAAAGCATGGACATAAAGAATGAAAACTCTCATTCTCATGTTGCTCAAGCCTTTGATATGAACATTAATGCGTCTTTATTATTTCAGTTTGAAGCCAAATCCTGCCTCTCTTTTTAAGTACAGGTACATGTATGGCTTAAGTGCTGCACTACGCTTTCTGTCATGCACAGGGCGTCCAAGATTCTCCAGGGATACTGTTTGAACACACAAGCTTGTGCGTTCTGTGGCAGTTTCCAATCCTCAAACTCCCATGCGGGGCAAACAGTCAATTTGACTGGCGCTCACGAGTGAATGACTTCACTGAACACTGGCTGGGATCTGGAGTTCTTTCGCATGAAACATTAATAATGTGAAAACAGCACCGCAGTCAATATTATTATAACTAGCATCTGCGTACTGGAAAAGTACTAAATTGAAAAAGTCAACTTAATTCCATCACATAGACAATATTGCATGGAAATCTAAAACACTTTCTTTACTCACAAGATCTAAACAAACCTCTGATTATTTGACCCTGTCACGCACACTTCCCTATGTAGATGGTCAGCTTTTTTGCAGAAATATATAAGCCTCATCAAGAACATATACACACTAAAAGTAATTATTCATAGCCAAATGTTTTATAGGAAAATTTTAGAAAGCAGAGTGATGAAAACTAAATGCCCATAGCACTTTTCCAGTCATTATTATCTGGCATTGTATCAGTCAAAGCATGTGGCATTGCCAAATATGGGCAATACCATAGAAACAGAATACAATGAGATGTCAAATTTGGACCCCTTGCTTAGTTTGTATGCAACGGACAGCTAACACACTTATTTTTACTTGTGAGTCTGCATTATGGGACAATAATAAAAACAAAAAATATCATCTCATCCTCACTTTAAATATCTTCTGCAGGACAGACTGATTCCAAGCCATGTTGAAATAAATATTATACTGAACAAATCTTTGTGTATAGCAGTATGTTACATATAATTTTAGAGTAATTAATTTGAATCAAGAACTCAAACTGAATACAAGAAGCACATCTCCATTGAACATGACACATTTTGATGTGTAAGGTCATATTGCTGCTGAACCGAAGCCATAGATGTACAAGGCATGAACTTGGAGGATAATAAGAGCATTTCATCAAGTCCATCAAATTACACCTATTCACCATTTTGGATCAATAAAACATCTGGACGTCAATTTGCCTTCTATTCTAACAAACATATGAAGGAAACAGAATCCTCAGAGTTCACAACTGGCAATCAATTACAAAAGTACAGGAACTGACTAAGTTCAAATTCCGACAGAAGATGAAGGAATTTTGGGGATGGTTTTTGCCTATAATGCTTGGCCATGTGTTTCATTCTGCATGCTTAGGTGCAAGTCTGACTGATGACATACAAAACAAATCACTGCGGAGCTCAAATATAAATCTTACGGTAAAGAGACAGAAGAAAGCTGAGTGGACTGAAAGGTAGTCAGGTTCAATGAAGATGTAGAAAAGTGACACGATAGGCAGGACAATACAGATGGGAATAATGCCATAAATTAGCCTCTTGATTTGAAAAAATATCTATCTAGGATAACTGGGAAAAACAGAGCACAGACTTCCAGATGAACTGATACAGCATTTGACTGCTGCTATGATTCTATCTGCACGATACACAGAGGTAACTTTGTTCCAAATTTTGATCCAAACGTGATAATTAAATAATCAATGTATAAGCTCTAACACTTTTATGGTGATCAGTATTCCACTATTACAGCCTGCATCTTCCATAGACATGTTTTGTAGTTTGACCAGTTCAAGAGACAACTTGGGATGAGAGAGTCCTTTTCTAGGTTCAAATTAAAAAGTTCATTGTTTGTGGGATATGAGAACACTGAATTCAACTTTCTCTTTAAGTAGCAGAAAGTTTTATACCTTGACTTTTTCAAAACTGATCACCATTTTGAAAAAAAACTGAAATCTTACTATAAACAAATAATTAGCTCAAGTTGAAGACAGCAAGAGATAGAAATGCAATAATTACCTTGTGTTGCACATGTATTCTTTTTAAAGGTGCTTATTATTTGATGGGTTTCATAGCTTTAAGAAATCATATTTTTCCATAAATTTTATCTTTGTCAGAAACTCTTTCTACAGCTTTTTCACAGCTGATTTTGCACACTGATGATGAGGATGTGTCTTGACCAAACCATCGTGCATGGCCACAGGTTATGAAATGGCTGCATCCGGCTGAAGAACTATTGATAAAGGTAAATTAATCCTTCAATATGGAAAGTTATGTTTGAAATTATTGCTATGGTGACTCGATTCACACGATTAATTTTTCCACGATTTTTTGCGTCTGTTGTGAATTTCTTTGCATTAATGGCAACAATCAAGGCAAAACACACAAGTATTCATTCTATTAACAGGCAGATCTACCTTTACAAGTCGATGAAAATGAAACTTTTTGCATATAAATTGTACCATTCATTTCATGGATTTGTCAGAAAAATATCCCCCATGATAATACAATAATACGGACTGTATTTTAAAACCATGTTGATTATACGCACTTCAATGGCTAAGTAAAGGTCTTAGGCAAGCACATTACATTAGCAAAATATAACTGTTCCAAAACATTTTAACTAATTGAGGAAGTTACTCAAATAAATTATTTCCTTGACATCACTAAACACTCTTGAACCATTCTTTGCATGTGTGTAATAAAAATCCTGTCATATCTTTAGAATTTGGACTCATACGAGAGACGGCTTTGACGTGACTACAATACACACAGAAAATCAGCTTATCCTTACAGCATGTAGAAAAAGCACAAGTTATTACAAAATTCAAGACTGAAGAAATTTTATCTTTCAAGTCATCTCTTTCTAATCGTCTTTGCCATTCTCTTTATTAAAATATCATGAAAATTGCTCTTAAACAATTTGCACTTTTATATGATACATGCTAACCAAGATCAGTGGTTTGTATTTCGCACATTAAATCTTGACAACCCGTATTTATGTAAGCACGGCATAATTGTAGAATTGTATACACTCACATAAACGTTTGTGCCAGTGTAAAAATTGTTGTGGTTTGCTATTTTGTCAGCGAAATAGCTCTGCACATCACCAACGGCACTCTCACTTCCTGTTATTCTGCTCAATCAGAATACAGAATTCCACTCTATTGAAAGATCTGCCTGAAAATGTATTAAAAACACAGTTCGGTAATTGTCAAGGGGCTCAATACTCTATCCCATGCCTTTCTCAATTCATTCAGATTTGAAATCGTGCTTGCAATGTTGAGTTTGAATTTTTTTCAGAACAACACCATTCACATTCAAGGAATTTAATATTCAAAGAATTTGGAAAATGAGATTCTTCTGAAAATCCAAGCATGGCAAAGAATGTGAAAAAGTTTGACACACCACAGTGAAAAACTGTTGCAGTTTGAAAACTTCATAACTCGACACAGACTGTCAGTCACACTTGCTGTTAAACCATTTAATCGCCTAGCTGCATGCAGGTTATAATTTCTCAAACCGTAAAAGACCTTGCCACAATTGACGACGGATCTACATAGTCAATAAAACATTGAATTACTGCTTCCCATTTTTCTGTAAAGTCACAGGATTTAATACTAGTAACAGCTTTTATGTGATTTAATTTCACTGACTTAACTGGCTGGTTACATGCTTGGAAATGTCTGTGTCCACAGCATATCAACATGCCCTGAGATTTCTGACCTCATCCCTTTCTGACATTTATGTAATCTAACCAGCAATTCAAGCTTTCCGTATCAAAAGACATGCATTCTGTTTCCAGGATTTCTCCAAAACACCGAGTGAAATTACAAAATAACACTTTTTCTGCAGGGAACAGATAATGGTTTTTGTGATTCTTGAATCCACAACAGTCACAACAGCTAGATTTACTAGCCTGTTATCAACTCTGCAGAAATCACAAATATCATGTATGCATAATCAATAAACTGTTCCAACATGCAATCTAATCCAAAAAAAATAATCTTGTTCCACCATCAGGAACATGAAACTGAAATCAAACTTACGTACATTCAAAATTTACAATGGCAATACATTGTAACCCTTCAAGGAACAAAAAATTGTATTGTCGATGTGGTGGCGCCATGATTTCTGCCAGATCTGACTAAATCCAGTGACTCGTAAAATTTTGTCTAGAGATCCAGCTCCTAATTCCTAGCCAGTACTTTTTAATATCCAGTGTCCCATCTAAATAAGCCAAGCAAAATGAATTTTTACACAAAAAATTCATATCACAAGAAACCAATAGATGGATGAATCACTGAAGAGATTTGTTTCAGAGGTTACAATAACTGCCAAAATTTTTTAAAACACACTTTATAGTCCGGCAGCCAAATCCACTTTTTGTCCCGAACCTTGTGTTAGGGTCTTAAGTTTTTTTTAAACCGGATTTTGCTAGTCAAGATAACCAAAGTGAAAAAAATAGTTACTGGATCTCCGTCAGTATTGAGCAATTTTAGATAATTAGCATAAACAAAATGGCCGCCAAATTATCACAAATTACCATTGGAAGCAGTAGAAGTAGGCTTTATATTGTTAAAGTCTGCCAGTAAAAGCACATTTCTATTAGTGCTTCAACTAAAAAAAGGTTAGTAATCATAGATGAATAAATTTAAATACTAATTTGCATAAATTAACACAAAATTATCGCAAATTACAATTGGAAGCAGTAGAAGTAGGCTTTATATTGTTAAAGTCTGCTAGTTAAAGCACATTTCTATTAGTGCTTCAACTAAAAAAAGGTAAGTAATCATAGATGAATAAATTTAAATACTAATTTGCATAAATTAACACAAATTTATCACAAATTACCATTGGAAGCAGTAGAAGTAGGCTTTATATTGTTAAAGTCTGCTAGTTAAAGCACATTTCTATTAGTGCTTCAACTAAAAAAAGGTTAGTAATCAGAGATGAATAAATTTAAATACTAATTTGCATAAATTAACACAAATTTATCACAAATTACCATTGGAAGCAGTAGAAGTAGGCTTTATATTGTTAAAGTCTGCTAGTTAAAGCACATTTCTATTAGTGCTTCAACTAAAAAAAAGGTTAGTAATCATAGATGAATAAATTTAAATACTCATTTTTAAATACTCATTTGCATAAATTAACACATAAACCAAACTTTATAGGAAAGCTTGAACTGTACCAAAGTAGATTATAAACAATGCTACAATGAATGCTAAATGAATTGGTGCGGAAACCATATTTCTTTGCGGATATTCAGTGTTTTTCTATGTTACTCGTAATATGTGTTATATTTTCGTCTTCTATAATTTTGGACACAGTGTTGGGACACTATGGCGAAGCAAAAATTTTACAACTAGGTAACAGTAGGCTCCGTGTTTCATGCAGCTCTCTCAACATTATACACGTGTCCGAACACAAATATAATCGGTCTAATAACTGGCAAACGAAAATACCACAACAGTCTTACAAGGAATACAATCTCTAACAGAAAGAGACCAAATACAACAAGCAAAGATGCTCCTCGGACGTTTCGAAGAAGAAGTCAAATAACAACTTACACATAAACTCAAAATATAAGTGTTACGTACAAAAAACTACTTCCCCAGACCAAACCAAAGGGCTCTTTTTCAGGGCCACCAAATTTTTCAGCCAAAGAACAACCATTGAAATACGATGGCCAGGCCGCCATCATATTCAAAATACACACAGAGAAAATTTAACAGATTGAGGAAATCTTCTCTGATAATGGAAGCAAAAGAAAAGAATTAATTAAAGAAGCAAACAAAAATAAGACGCAAACAGGCGTACCAAATACAAATCCCTAAGAACACTAAATGTATTAAAATATCTCTCGGAATATAAACAGCACGATTGAAACTAATTTGGGATAATTGGATTTTCATATTTTGCGAATTTCTGAAAAGTGTACATGTTCGGTGCCATATAGCTGAATGTTGTAGTATCGCAAATTACTCATTTAAACAAGTGTGTAATATTAAAGAAAAACGGATTAGATTACATTTGAAGATTAAATCGACATTACGTCACCATCCAATTATCCCAAATTAGTTCCAATTGTGATAACTCCTGAAATAACATTGAATAGAAGCTTAAAATTTATTTCTGGAAAATTCCGAAATTAATTACAATACAACCAAATCTAACCTAATATCGGCAGAAAAAATGCCATTAAAACACTATCAAATTGAACCATAACATTGCCATAAAACCATTCGATAAAGACAGGGGAAATGGAATAGAAATATCAAATTAAACAGATTACATTGAAGAAAGTCACAGACTTTTAAGCCAAAAGAGATTACGATACAAAAGCGCGTGTAAATGACAGCGACAACACAACCAGAAAACTACACGGACATGTACTAAAATAAACAAATAGACAAATGATACATTCAAATATCATGATCCCTTGAATACACATAATATTCACACCAACGCAGTATCCACTCCAAAAATTCAAAAAAGTCACCAGCATCAGCAAAATTCATTTGTGGTCATGGTCCAAATTATTTATGGCTGCTCTAGCCCAACACACAAAATATCGGAATACATAAGATAGACTATTTCTTAAAGCTGATTGTACAAAACCAGCCAATGTACATTAAAGACGCATCGGACTTTACCAACAAACTAAGCAAGATAACAATACAACATAATGCATTACTAGTCACTCTGGATGTAATCTCGATGTACACAAATACTCCACAAACTGAAGCAAGCTGTCACAAACGCACTTGATTTAGTTTTCAACTATCAATTACAGCTGTAAAATATAAAGAAAAGATCGAAGTTTCCACTAAAGAATGACTAACAATATTTCTGCAACATAACACGGTTGAATTTAACAGAAACGTCTATCAACAGATTTGTGGCTGTAGCCTGGGTTCACCAGTTTCGCCGGAAATCGCTGATACAACATTCTACAACCTTGAAACTGAGGACATTAAACTACACAAAAGCAGACTTTCCTTTTGGAAACGATTCAGAGATGATGTTTTCATGATCTATACGGGAACAGAAACTGAGCTGAATGTGAATGTATGGCTAACATCAAGAAGTTACACTGAACTTTCAAATTTACAATAGAGTATTCTCCTCAAAGTGTCATTAATGATTTACAAAGTCAACGATACAATAAAGGGAGAATTCTCGACACAAAAACTCACACCAAAATAACTGACCATTTCAATATCTAGCCAGAAACTCGTGCGACCCAAAAAGGTATTTTTACTGGTTTAATTAAGGTAAATTGCTGAGATATGCCCGTGTAACAACATATAATAATAACCAAGACTTTGACAAGAAAGTTGAATTTTCAACAAAAAACAAAAATAAAACAAAAACAAGGTTATAAGACCACGTAAATCGCACAATCAGAAAAAGGAAGTTGGACACACAAAGTGCCAATCGTACCTCAAACTAGGGAAAATCAATAATAACAAAACTAATATACATACGCAACCAAATACAGTCTACAAATTAGAACAATCGATATAATAGCACTAACGATGAAACGGAAAATAATTAAAAGCGATGAACGTCTTCAGCTTTTGTTCCATGAAAAAACAAATAATAGCATACAAGAGAAACAAAACTTAAAAGATGAATTACTTGTAGTAAGAGCCAAAATCAACGCAAAGGATCAACGAAAAAGAGAAAAAAAACCCCGAATGAACACATAAGTAAAGAAAAAGAGAGTTCAACAACATCCAAAGGAAAACCGGCCATACACAGACAATACAATCTCACACTGGATGGGATTAAGATCCAAATATATCAGTAATAGTTTCGTTACTAAATGAACAAATGTAATTCTGGAGGTCATACACGAACAAAATAAGGATAACAATATTAAGAGACTGAAGAAGAACTCACATTTCAGAGTTTCGAAATGCACGTTAAAATGGATCACAAATAATTTTTGACACCACAGACCGAACGACGAATCGTCATAGTACATCAAAAAATAATTAACACCCCCCCAAATACACATGTTAAGAGTAACATACGAAAAAATTGAACATCCTCAAATATAGTATGGTGTGTTGAGCCGCCTTCCCCTTTTTACCTTTAGAGAACCCGAGTAACTTTGGAAATATCTTCGATAAGTTATTGTACTCCAAACCCATAGTCTTTTTCTGATACACAAAGTGTGGCTAATCATGGATTCAATGTGATGTCAGCAGATTCCATGTCAACCTCGAAAGTAGTGTAAATCACAACGTTTTCTTCTTAAATGTACATCAAATGCATTGATAGTCGAGCTAGGAAAAAGTTCGCACCTTACTTAATCATTGTTTCGGTTAGAAAATCACAACTCAGATTGGTTTTAGCCAAGGCATAACGATCACTAACTTACTTAGAAACATAACAGAGTCTCTTGGGAGAGTGAAACACAATTACCAGAACACTGTCCGCATCAGTTTATATCTTTTTACCAGTAAACAGACAAGTACTCGACAATGGGCGAAGGCTAAACTAGTCGGTTGCTTATATGTCTGATTATCAACATAAAATTTGCAACAGAAAAAGAAGTTTATGTACGTGCAACTATTAAAACTGATGTAAAAGCTACTGTGTTAAAATAACTGCACAAAGTACAGTAAATGATAATAATGTAGAGTAAGGCTTAACAACGAATTGTTTACAGCTGGCCGCCATCTTGAAATTATGCAAATTAGCATGTCATTCAAATAATATATGCCAACATTTATGTTCCAGTTTGCCGTTAGCAACTGCTTGGTGATTAAACGAGAAAAACAAAGTTACAGTATGTATAAAGCAATTTGAGTCTTCTTTCTCATACAAAGTGCAATAAGCTGGCGGCCATTTTGATTATGCTAATTTTCTCAAATTGCTCAATGCTGACATAAGGCCAGTAGTTATTCTTCTTTTTTGTTGTGGTCTTGGCAAACGAAATCAACCAAGAAAAATCTTAAGACCACAAAGCAAGGTTTACCCCACTGGCAGCTGGCTGCCGGACATATTTACAGCTAGCTGCCATCTTGATATTATGCAAATTAGCATGTCATTCAAATAATATATGCAAATATTTATGTTCCAGTTTTCCGTCAGCAACTGCTTGGTGATTAAACGAGAAAAACAAAGTTACAACATGTATAAAGCCATTTGAGTCTTCTTTCTCATACAAAGTGCAATAAGCTGGCGGCCATTTTGATTATGCTAATTTTCTCAAATTGCTCAATGCTGACAGAGGGCCAGTAATTAAATTCTTTTTGTTGGTGGTCTTGACAAACGAAATCCACCAAGAAAAAAACTTAAGACCACAAAGCAAGGTTTACCCCACTGGCTGCCGGACTATAAGGAAAGGTTCAATGTTACATTGAAGTGATGTAAATAATAGATATTTAGTAAAAACATAGCACTCTTTGCTGAAAGGCACACAAAACTAGATCACTGCTACTGACTGTATTTGGATGAAAAAAAATGGCAAAATCTCATGCCAAAACCGTAGCAGCAGCCTT
The DNA here is from genome assembly GCF_041260155.1 of Ptychodera flava. Lineage (NCBI taxonomy): Eukaryota > Metazoa > Hemichordata > Enteropneusta > Ptychoderidae > Ptychodera > Ptychodera flava. The sequence continues at coordinate 40,841,305 of NC_091936.1, forward strand.
ACCTTCACAAAAACGAGATTAAAACTTTGATAAGATGGCTCACCTTTACCCATTGTGATTTTGCAGTTTTATTTGACATGAGACAGCTGCTGCATCTGTGACATGGCAACTGCTCTGATAAATTTGCCACGTGATCAAATACCTACAGTCTGCTTCACAAAGATGCCTCTACATTCAATTATTAAACTCTGTGTGTGTGCACTGTGACAACAGGCACTTAGTATTCTGATGATGGGTGGTGGTAGAACTTGTTTCAATTTTTCCAGCTCTAACATATGCTATAACAATCAACTTTTACAGCAGAGAGAGCTGCTGTTTCCATTAGACAACCTCTATAAATGGACAATTACTCCGGCATACCATGGAAAATGTCTGCTTTAACCTAATTTACAAGGGAATAGCCATCGTTTCAATTTCAAAGGTTTGATTTGCACACTGTATGAAACCCATTTGAGTTAACAGAGTGTGGAGACCTTGTTTGCTGAGCAATCACGCCAAAGAGGGCACAATTCATTCTTCATTCAAAAAAATGAAGATGAACCATATCGACAAAGTGCTGGTATTTCTATTTTGCTGGAAAATTAATTTCCACAGTCGACACCAACAACTTGGTATTGGAGTGTTGTTCAGTATCTTCCTACCCACTTGAACAAAATTGTACCATCTGATGACGTTTGCCAACATTCTTCTTGAGTTCACTTCACATTTTTTTGCCACGTAATATGAGTGAATAATCAGATACATGCAGACTTTAAACAGTGACGGTACAGTTTTCTACTACTAGATGACCAGTAATCATGAAAAGTAAATGTTCACTGGTTTGAAATTTTTCTATGGTGGGCAATATTTTCTGACAACATATGGAAGTTGAGAATTGACACAAATAATATGCTTCGTCGACAAAATATTTACGAATTTGTTAATAGAACCTGGCATGGCCAATAAAATTTGTGAGACATTTAATTCATCAGCAAATACATTCTATTGGTATGTTGCGAATCAGTTCCATTTCCTGTTTCAGATGAAGAAGAAAAAAAGTTGTATTTTTGAATTATTTGAATACCTCCAGTCTGAATAAATGTAACACTGTTTTTGAAAACTAGGTTGTCAAATAACCTCACGACAGTGTCACCAGTAGCACTCTTGCATGATTCATGAATAGAAAATACATAAAAATGAACAGCAACTAATTGCACAACTTTTTAGGCACATTTACCTGAAATACTTTTCCCTGTCTTAAAAATTTACAGCATTATCTGGATTTAATCAGTGAGACATAAACAGCAGTTCTACGATAATTTGTCTCTTTTTTTGACTGGGGCAGTTTTACGGGATAACCTTCATCTGCCAGCCTGGATTTACGGCCTCTGCTGATTCCACTTCAACATTGTTTACAGTCTTCACAGACACTCTTACATGCTCTCTCAGGAAGAAAATGTGAGATAAGAAAGCTTTTAAGGCTTGAAAGAAGATCAAGTTTGGAGCAGAAAACCATGTAATGCGTAATTTAAAATGGTTGGCAAGAGGTGAACTCTGGGAATGGTTCACTGCATATTAGATAGACCCCTGAACAGTATTTCATGTCAGGCAATGTGAAGGTAGTATGCGCCAAAAATGTATGACTTATTTGCTCAAACTTTGCTGGATGAAACTTTCAACCATTCTCTTACCAAATTAAGAATACAAATCAGGAATCACAGTGAAAAGTTTGGTGCTAGAGAAATGTATTACCTAATATTTAACAATTGGAATCAAATCAAATCAAATTCATCCTTGTGTTAACCCTATGAGGAGATATACTATTTTTGATTTTCAAATTACTAAGACAGAGAAAATCTTTTCTTACTCCAGGAGCTTTAAAATGAGCTCCCACAACTGGTAGATCAGAAAAGAATTGTAAAAATTTGAGTCTGACTATCTGTCCTCGAGGCGCATCATATCTGTAAAAAAACTCTGATGTGAATGTGTGAACATTTTAGATTTTATATTTTAAATCAGAAATCTCTGAAAGTTCAATAGAGGATTTGGTTACAGGCCATAATTTTGGCAATTTTCAGGATGTGCTCTAACAGTAATTGAGTAAACTGGGCTTGGTAGGTGACATTTTTATTTTCACACCAAGTGTTACAACACGCACCATCCAACAATTCCAATAAGCACATTCAGAAGTGTTACATCATGTATATGTGGCAGGAGCTGGCATATGCTATGCTTTCAAGTGTGTGTAAAATCTACAGTCTAATCTCCCTAAGTCACCCAGTATGAATAGCTAGACTTCATTTATCACACAATGGACGTCAAGTGTGTAATTTACGGGCAACAAGAATCACAGCTTATAATTGCAAGAAAGTAGCATTTATCAAACAAGACAGATCAAAGCCCTCAGCCTTCAGCTGGTTTGCTTCCAGAGCCATCTACTTGCAGTGGGATTGCGTGGGTGGAAGCTTGTGTCAGATTCAGAATAGGCTTTGCAGAAAATGGATGAAATATTAATGAGGTTTGTAATGGACTTTTGTTAACTCAGTGACTCTGTTAAACCATGGCTTGTTTCTTTATGAGTCTGAGATAAAGGAAAACACTTAAACTATAACGTGTTGGGGTCAAACCCACGATATAACATGACAGCTACGGGGGAGGCTTGGAAGCTTGACCGGTAACTGATTGATCAACAGTAACCAAAACTTTGTAATACGGTATTTTGACCTATGATTTTTAGATAGTGGATGGGTATGGTAGCCATTAATTTCACGTACACATGTGAATATAAAACCTTGATCAAATTGGTATTCATAATATTGATTGCATACATGTCTGCTATGCCAACGAAAAGAGAACAAGGTAGGTTATTGATGGTTCTATTGAAATTCAGTCTAACCCAAGGACTGAATACAGAAGGGACAACTATGTTGCTCATCAACAAGATTATACTGTATAAGAAGTAACCTTTACACAACAGGGGATTTTATTTCTTATCCAAATGTCCTCCATGGCACTCCAGCAAAATATCACAAACAGTTATCTAATCCAACAAAATTACATCACGTCACAATTTTCTATGTTAACAAAATAGTGCCGTTCAGTAATTATAAAAGTATAATGATCTTAATTTTTTCTGCTTATTCACTATTTCAGATACCTGAAGCAATTTCTAGAGCTGTCATGAGAAAAACAAATAAACCTTTAATTCAAGGGACTGCATCTGTTGTTGTTCAAGCTGACACAAAGTACACATCAATTGATCCATTATAATGAAAGCTCATTATGGTAAACAAAAATGAATTGTCCACTTGATAAAATAAAAGCCAAATTGGAAAACATTTGACTAACTCATTAATGGGAAGTAAAGACACTGAAATTTCATTTAGGCGCTGAGATGAGAGGAGATAATATCTTGAAATATCAACACAACAATCAATCAATGCAATGATTTAATTTCCTTTCCAAAGTTTTCTAAATTAAAAAAAATCACATAAAACGTCACGTCAAACCTTGGCTGAACCATGCAATGATAAAACCAGATACTGTATAATTCTGTGCCTTTGAACATGTGAAACAGGAAAATTAAGCAACAAACATCTACAACACATGTCTCAACAGCAAACTTTACCATAGGAACAGATATTATAATAAAAGATTACATATGAATATTTATTGTTTGACAAAAGAAATGTACGGGAAAGTACTTTCATAGCTAAATAATGCTGTTCTTACAATGGATTTTCCTGGTTGACATGTGAACAATCACAAGGGTTTCCCAACATGGCAGCCATCGCCGTGGTTTGGAATACATATATCCGCTGGATGTTTGGAATCAATAACAAGTAGGTCTGTGCAACCTGATGTAACCAACGGGACTGCGTCTGGAACGTTGAGTTATTGATGAATACACATCAAAATTCATTTGAATGCTCAACATTACAACGAAAAGTCCTGATATCAGACTTTCAGGAATCTATATCAACTGTGACATCAACACCTTACAGGATTTTAACAGCAAACAAACTGGTCGGAAGACAGTAAAGAAAGATATTAACTCCACAAAATGCTTTATTAATCATGGTAGCTGAGCGAAAAAAAAACGCATTCCATCTAATGACGGGAGACATATGTTCCCTTAATATCAAGAGACACCTATGAAATCAAACAATGCAGCGGAGGTATTCCCAATGGACACACGTGTTGAGACATTTTGGAAGTGATGAATTAAACCTCACAGCAGTGAGAAAATCGATCAATGCAGGTGTATGTCTTGCTTCACAGGAGATAAGTTTTTTCACCACACTCACTTCACCTTCTACCGGAAATTGAAAAAGACATGATGGGATGATATTCTCATATGCAAGGCAGAGGATTTGTACAGTGAAGCTTGCATATGGTAGACAAGACCATTTGTGGGCACATTTTGTAGAGCAACTAAATTAAATAAACTAGAAAGCATTTGCAAGCAAAAGCGAAGTTCAGAGACCAGAGCAGCGGAAGAAACAAGAGAATGTGTGACAAAGATAGGTGCAGAATGAAAGAGTGCTTTGGATTTTAATATTCAGGGCTGATAGCAGTAAACACCATAATACAACTAAAAGCAAGGCAGTCCGGGGAATTACAGTACACAGATTACAAATGCCTACATGTACGGTAAAAACGCAACAGATACATACGGGGGCGACGACGCACGGAAATGTTTATCAGACGACATTCTCGCGAGCCAAGAGCAATAATTTTCGCTCCGCCGACCAACGCAAAAATCAATGGCTTGACAGGTAGCGCTGAGTTGTTGCCGTAAAGAGGGGTGTCATTTACGACGATGATCAGACGAGAGGAAACATCGGACCGAGGCCGTTGAAATTGAGCCACATGCATTTTCATTTGATTAAAAGCACAGACTAAAACAATTTTCATTGCTATGTCGCTGTTTTCACAAGATACTGACCATTTGATCTTGGAAAGTTGAGTTGCTTTTACGTGCAGCCAACGCATGCCGGTGCATGACAGACAGTACGTTCACTATGAATGCCTAGCTCTGCATGGCAGGGCTGTGTGTTACCGGCGTTAAACAGTTAAACGGCCTCCCACCACAGCCCGCAGACTGATATAGGAAAAACCGCTGGTGGCTCCTCAGAAATACGGCGGGCAGTTTCTCCGCTAAAACAGCCGATTTTGAGTCCAAATTTTGCATTGATCATCGTTTTCGAGCACACCCACCTCGCCTAGGTACACGATGTGCCCAGCCGCGCTTGTAAACTTATGGAAAGGCTTCTTTCCGTCTCTGTGCGAGCGAGGCGATCGATACGCGGCCATGTTGTTTCATGAGCATTCGGGCGAAACAGTGTAGCGCCACGTACGGCGAGTATTTAGAGAAAAATAAAATCAAAAAGCAACAAAAAACAAAGCGAAATAAAGCTAGAATTATTAATAACTGAACGCAATATGATAGTTTAGCATGCCAAATAAAAAATAAATAAATAAACAAACAAGAAATGCCCGTAAAACCCGTCCGAGCTGAGCGATGACGTCATAAGCGTGTCGCAATGCATTCTGGGTAATTATGGTAAAATTTGTGTATAGCATGTTCTATGGTAGTAAAACCGGAAATAGAGAAAGAAAGAAAGAAAGAAAGAAAGAAAGAAAGAAAGAAAGAAGGAAAGTGAGCAAAAACTAACAGTTCCAGAGCTGGTCTCTGGAACTAATAAACTGCAAATCAAGAATTTTTCACAAGACAGAAGTTTACCTGTATTTCTCCATCTAATTTTGAGTGTTCACAATAGACTATTGAAAGCTATGTCAAACTGGTGTGTATAGACTTTTGCATTTATCTTTGTTCTGAGTTCTGAGTAGGTTTGCATTCGTATTGGATATTTGGATGTTTTCTTTTGCACAGCAGCACAACTCTGGTGATCTCACTTTGCTGTCCAGACTATGCTATCCAGACCGGGTAGAATTTGCAATTCCAGGACCCCTTCTGCCATGGTCTTCTTCATGGTTCCCTTGAGAGCATGACAGCACTGTTGCTGAGTCTGATTGCATGCACTTGAACTCTCTTCAATTATTGACACTATTTGATGAAAACAGCAGCACACTTAAAAATCAAACAGCTTATCTGCCTTTTTAGTTTTAATGCGTCCAAACCACTTGGGGAAACTGTAGCAAATAAACTCTGGCTTCTTAACTTACCTGCATTATCCTTGCCTCCCATTCCCTCCCCATCCCCTCCCCATCCCATCCTGTTCCATCCAATCCCATGGACTAAGTCAAATATATAGAAAGCTTTTTGAGCTTGGAGTTTTTGCAACCTTTACATCGAATAAAATGTTTCAAAGAAAAAAGAGTGTAGTATCATCATTTTCATAATTGAGAGAATTTCCTTTTGATAGGACATATTGTCTCGTGTGAATATGTATATCATTCAAAAGAAAACTGTTTTATTACACTATAGACATGTCTTTCAGCTGAAAACATGATCTCTTCGATTCACCACAATGAGAAGAGACAGCATTTGCATAACACAGTTACATATCCAATGAATGAATGTAACAAACTATCCTATTCTGGCAGTTGCCATTGTACGAACCATCTTTCAATGAGAGGGACTTGATATTTAGAGGGGAAATCATTTTACATGGCTGTTAATTATGCAGTTGCAAGATTTAAACCAGCGTTTTTCTAAGCATTATAAACATAGGACCAAAGTCCCTGAAGCTACTATAGACATGGATACAAAATTAAGTATTTCCTGACTGTATAAAATTATCTCACTAAGGTCATCCTAGAGACCTGTTAACCACATATTAAAGCTGTCTGACCAGCGGTTTGAAAGAACAAGCAACAGTTGACAGAGCTCTGCTGTGTTATGTAGAGAATAACCTTTTGTGACACATGTATTGATGAAGAAGGTGGATATCTGTGATTAACATTGTAAGTGAGTTCTGTTGAATAAGTTGAGACTGTACATACTCAGAGAAAGCACACTGTAGAGACAAATGTTTGAAACTTAAGAAGTTCAAGGTCATCAAAAGCATTATAAGGAATCATGTAACTTTCATTGCACTGTTTACACAGATTGCATAATTGCTATAAATAGCACATGAGGAATCTTACAGCCCAGCTTTACCATAAAAACCTATCACTTTGACCACTCTTTTAATTGACCACTCTATTTTTTCCTCAAAAAGTAATTTTATTTTATCCTTACCAAGTCAACCATAAATGGAAATTAGAACTTTCTCTATCTCTATCTCTATGACTATTTTGAGCAATTTCTTTTAGATAACATACAGGGCACAATAAATGACGGTTCAGAATATGTCAAAGTTGGATTTAGGAAAGTTGCCTTTACATGTTTTAATCCTCCAAGATGGTAAACATTTCACTATGAACTGTCAAAAAAAGTTGAACTTTCTGATAATTCTACACTAAAATTATTTTGGCTTTGATGATTTCCTAATTAATTCAATTATTAACAATCATATTAATTATTTTTTTCTGGGTGAATTGATAGGGTTTATACAGTACAAGAATTACATACAATGTAAGTCAAATTTTGACCAAAATGACAAAAAAATTCCTTAAAATACACATTTGCATATTTCATCACAATTTTAACAAATCTAAGTTGGGTTACCCCTAGGGACCTGTATAGCAAATAACAAAGCTGTCTGACCAGCGGTTATGAAGAAGAAAACGCCTTTTTGCACTAATTTGCATATTTTTTAACAATATCAAAAAAATTAAAAAAAAGCAGTTTCTCAAAATCATATTTTTCATCTACACAACAAATATCAAATCAGTAAGTACTGCGGTTCTCAAGATATTTGAGTGGACTGACGCCTCACAAACGGACATACATACATACATACATACATACATACATACATACATACATACATACATACAGACTGACGACGGACGCCGGACGGATACCCATCCCAATAGCTTCTATAGACTATAGTCTATAGTAGCTAAAAACAATTGGTTTATCATAAATTCAATGTGATTTTTTGAATTTCTTTTCTGTTTTACATATAGAAAGACTTTATTGTAAACTAATCTTCTCTCTCAGTAAGATTTGACTACATGTACAAAAGGTAAATATATATCAGCAGGTTGTATATATCTGAGACATTCACAAATAGACTGTTGTAGACCAGACATGTTTAAAAGACAATATTTCTATTCTTTTCAGTGATGGACAAGACTTGCTTGATATCACATGACCATCTCCTGCAATCACATTGCCATGACTCCATTGCACCAAAAAAAACTGTGACAATGACGTAGATCATTAACATATAAGTGTGGCATACGGACATCATGTGTACCAAATTTGATGTGTTTGCATTCGGGGAAAGGCAACAAAAGATCAAAGCCACACACTGGGATTACTGGCGATGTTATGGACTTATCTGCTGTATTTATAGTCAAAATTATCTTGTAGGAATATCACTAAAGGCAGCTTATCAGACTTCTTGTTTCTAACAATAAATATGTGAATGGATACAATGCACAATTATTACTAAGAAACCCAAAATCATTTTGACTCTTGAAATATCAACATTTCAATCTATGTGATTCCAAACAAACAGGACAGTTTCATGTTAATACTACACTACATAGGTACTTCAAACATTTTCATAAGCTGAGCCAGAGGTGTCACATGTTCATAAGCTGATTTAATATTATATCCACCTTTATATATATATATATATATATATATATAATATATATATATATATATATATATATATATATATATATATATATATATATATATATATATATATATATATATATATATATATATATATATATATATATATATAAAAACCACTTAAAAAACAGGTCCCTCTGACCATCAGTAAAGTGTTGGTACTTCATTTTCACTATCTGTGCACAATAAATCCACCTTACAAAAAAACTCGACAAAATGCATGTTGATCGATCCATCTTGATATCATCAGGCCCTGGATATCAAAATACTGGCAGAGTTGGCATTTTTAAAGCTCTGTAGGAAACTTATCATTCGGCAGATGAAAGGGATTTGAGAACTGTTGTTATTGATTATTGATGCCATCAAAAATAGCTAAGAGACAGTTGTCTGCAGTTTGTGAAGGGTTCCGTGCTGGGCACGATTTGTGTACAGATATTGATTACCGATTGTCAGATGACTCCTTTTGATGCCTACACAGATGAAAGAACTAGTACACAGATGCCGCCAACCTATATACACAGAGCAAGAGGTGTCACAAACTATGGCTTCATTGGTGGAATAACTTTTTGTCTCCTCAAATTTTATGAAGTGATGTTTTGAAGATAAAGCTAGAATGATGCAACGGAACATCAAAGCCGCGGAAGAGACTGTAGATGGAAAGGATAAGTTTGCTGAGTGAGAAAGCATGATGGAATGGATCTAAGGAAAGTAAAGCAAATGGTGCAGAATAGAAAGGAAAAGATTGTCAACTGGGATAGAATATTTCTCTGTTTTGCAACCAGAAGTCCTCATATGTTTTTTTCATGAAAGTGGCTGTACTCAACTTACGTCGATTTACATTTCAACTAGTTCAGCTGGTTTCATACTGCTCTACTCCATATTGCAAAATCTTCACCCTCTCTTCTAAACTTTTCATGTTTTGATGCACACACACAGACCCACACAACACACACACACACACACACAGACACACACACAGACCCACACAACACACAACACATAGTTAAAATACACCTAGACATATGACTACATAGACAGAGAGAAAAGAGATACCAATTTCCAGCTGGACTACAGTCTAATTTATAATATACGTAACACTTCTAGTGAACTGCAGCCTTCAGCCACCAGGGATTCTGTCCAATATTAGCCTTTTGAAAACTTATTTTCCCATTGACGTCAAAACAACCTTTGAAATATGACCTTACGTTTCAAATACAAAACTTCCACCATTCAGGTCACTATGGAAAATCCCTTGGACATGCTAAAATGACGTAAATGTCTCATACCTCTTTTAAGCCTTCTATAATTTCAATCACCACCATCAAGGCTACTTCACTTATATCTGATTCCCATTTATTCATTTCTTCCAGCAATATCTTAAATATCCTTCTGAATCACACTAGCCATTACACTGTGAACACTAGGATTTATATCCACACTGTAAAATTCAGTGACACCAATTACTTATAAGCGCCTAAGTTTAGTATATTTGCATTTAGGCAAAAATATTTCCCACTTTCTTTGCCATGTATATTCATATTGGCTGTCTGGGTCTGCAAAATTTTAATCTCTGTTTTTTAAGTTTTAATAGCCTAACACGAAACAAATTCAGACAGACAGGGGAAGTCAGCTTGAATGAGTGGAGAGAAAGGAATAAAACGTACAATGGAATTAGCAAACCAGAGCAGAGATGCTACAGATAGGCTGCAGAGATAGACAATGAAAATAAATTCCTAACTGTCTATGATTGACACTCGCTCAGTCAATGCAAATTTGCATACATCCAAATATGGTACAAGAGGAATGTCATTGGCACTATACACTTTTGGCATTGCACTTTTTGATGGCATCCAAATGCAAATTAATGATTGGCTACTGTAAACACAAGGGACTTTTCTTTTAAGTTATAATGCGCAATAGATACACAGATTCTCAATGCTTTTCACTACTTTTCTCATCTACCACTTGGAACTCATTTAAAAGCTCATGAAGTATGGAAAATTTTTACTGTCTTAGTTTTTCTAAAATTGAAAATCTTAATTTTCCCGATGAGTTCACACAGGGGTGGTGGCCATTTTGAATTCCAAATATCGGTAAATGTCAGGTAATTTGTTTCTCTAGCACCAAACTTTCCACGGTGACCCCTGATTTGTATTCTTGATTTGATAAGAAATTAGTTGAAAATTTAATTGAGGACACTTTGAGCACAAATTCAACTTCAATTTTGAGGCACAGAAGATGCTAAACTGTCTTGTATTCTCAACTGTTGATGTTATTGTCACTGTATATAGACTTCGGTCAAGTGACAACGCTGAACTTGAAATTACTGGTACAGATGAGCTATCCCATGGAACACCCTAACTGATTACAAACCAATCACAACAAGGTTACATGTTACCATGGCAACACCACCAATATTTACCCTACTGCTGTTTCCATATATGAAGTGTGGATTAAAATACCCTGAATGTGGTTATTGCACTTCAACTTGATATCAATGCCTATAATTCTGCAGTATTTTCATTGACTGCAGACCAAATTTGAATACCGGAGGCTTACACAAATGAGAACAGATTGCCCTAGCCATACATTGGTAAAAGCTTCGTGAAAGGCATGCATTCAATTTTCGATATTTTTCTTGTCTCACTGACTAGCAGAGCAAAGCATGACCTTGTTATTGGAATAACAGTATTGATAATTTTGCCATCAGAGACTTGTAGGTTAGAATGATTGTGATAGAAGAAATTCAATTCAATCTTCTTTGAGGATTAGGAAAAAGAAGACCCCATGATCTCTGTGCTAAATAAAACACATGTGAGTATTGCATAAAATTACAACGGCTTTCAGAGTTAGTTTCTTGTTTAGTATATCAGATACTGAGTTCAACCTTAAATTTGTCCGTCAATTCTTTTTTAATTTTTTTTTTAATTTGAATTTTTTAAAATATCCATCATCCAACCGGCGAACGCCTAACTACAGGATGAGGTACCCATAACCTACTTCCCCAGTGGAGCACTGAGAAGTAAGGGCAGTGCTTTGCTCAAGGGCACAACACCATTCTAGAGTCTTGAACTCACCCTCCCCCAACAGTGTGTCTGTGACTCTGGATTTACTGAGTCTCCAACTCACCATCCTCTGATAGTGAGACCAGTAACCTAATCACTGCCCCATGGTGCCTCCCCTAGAAGTATACTTCAGACAGCGCTATCACAAAAAGTAATTTCACCACAAGAACTGAATGTTAAATTTTGAAGTAACAACTCCTCTCTCTCTTGAATGTGTGAATAACCTGGCACACTTATACGTTGATGAAACTCACATTTACTGCAAGTGGAGTGAACATTTCAGGTGATATTTTCTCACCTGAAGGAACCCTTCACTGTTTTACGGCAAACGAAAGAAGCAATTATCAAGTGAAATGGAATTGCAAACTGAAGAAGCAATCTCAGTGGAGTCTGATATCTCTTGATTTACGTGTGTGCCTTTCATCCACATTTAAACTCCTATTCCCATTTCATCTGTTGTTGAAAGCACTAACTTAGTGAAACAACATTCATTTTATCTACATTTTCAGGCCGCTCGTCTGATCAGCGTTTCACCGCTAAAAAGTTTGAAGTAAAGCTTTGCATCGCTCATAAAACTTCCCCTTTGTGTCAGCAAGACTTCCATTGTAATTGTAAGAACACTTTCTATACAGCAGTATTCAAGACATAAAGTATTTTTCAAATCAATATCACAAGTTTAAGCAAAACTGAACAAAGCACAGAAGAACGACTTTATGCTAGTTTGATTTTTCAACAACAAAAGTTGAAATTTTATTTAGGAAATACTTTCCAATTTCAGTTCAATTCTACGCCAATGGGACTTGTCAAAGGGTGAATCACTTAAATTGATGCTACCTCATGATTGGTTCAGATAACTGGAGGAGGCATCAATGTGATTGACAGGTCCATCAAA